>NC_091543.1:18050000-19250000 GCF_030788295.1 Drosophila virilis | reverse complement strand
ATGTGTTCCTTCATTCTTTATATACATGAAGTCAACTGCATATACTTTATTTTGCTTTATAATGTTTCCAACGATCAATATATTTGAGCCTTTGACTTAAACGTTCCCATTTTGTGCCCATTGCCAAAAAATGACTAATTGATTACAAAGCTAATATTTTCTGTTTTAACTAGTAAAATGTGCGTTAAATTTAAAAATGTTCAGTGTGACTTGAGCCACATGGCATGGTAACACACCCCTTTTATGTTTTCTCGTTCTGGTGCCTGACATTCAGCAGGCCCTAAATCCAATGTTAGGCATTTGTGCATATATGTGCATGCAGAGTATATATAGAGTTAAGCCAACAATGGGCAACATGTAACGGCCTAACCACATTGTTATCAAGTACATTCGATGATTGGTAATCGAATATCGGCTAATTGTAACCATAAATGTATCGCACTCAATGTTCAATTACGATTGTTTTAACTTATCGGCCAGCCACCACAGCCTCTTGTCGATAGCCCCGCAGCTCTATTTGCAAATTTTGAAGAACAACGAAATAAGATATCTTACATACACATACACACGTATGTACGTGTGATTTACGTTATTGTTTGGTGCGTTGTTTTATTTTTGCCTAATACTTTTGTTTGACCCAGTGACGCAGCAAGGAAACGCACCCGTTTCCATCTCCCCACCAGCATTCGTTGTTGTTGTTCCTGTCTGACTGACGCATCTGTCGCAAAATTTTATAAAGTTTGCGTGAAATTTAAAGGTAAACATGGCCAGCGAGCCAGAGAACAAGCCGCCTATACTGCACATTCTGGTCGTCGGCTTCCATCACAAACTAGGCTGCCAGGTGGAGTTCTCTCATCCGCCGCTAATCGCCGGCTCAACTGGTCGCAACGAATGCCCGTCCGGCTGGAAGTATTTACCCACTTTGGCCCTCCCGGATGGCTCGCACAATTTCATGGAGGACACCGTATTCTTCAATCTGCCCAGTCTGTTCGAGCCAGCGGCAAGTATTTACGGTGTATCCTGCTATCGCCAAATCCCCGTGGAGAAGCTCAAAATACGCACCGCGGACGTGACCCGCAGCACCGTACAAAAGTCAGTATGCATATTGGCACGCCTACCCATCTATGGCTATATTGAGGTGAAGCTGGCGCTTATCGCCGACGCCTTCTTTGACCAGGGCGACTTTAGCTGCACTGAGCTGCTTGTGAAGGCGTACCAGCAATTGAATGCCTGTCTGCTGGACGAGGAAACGCACCGTCCGCTGCGCCATTTTCATGTGGGTCTCTCGCTGCGCGAAATTGTGCTTCACTGGCGTCACAAGACGTTGATGCTATTCAAATTGCTTCTGCTGCAGCGGCGAGTTGTCTGCTTTGGCTCCCCGGTGCGCGGCATGTGCGTGCTTATACTGGGCATGGCCTCGCTGATACCACGTTTGTTGGAGAAGGGTTTCCAGGAGGTGGCCTGTGTGCGCACCTCACGCCCACTCTCGCCGATGCCTGATTTTACAGACTCGCTGCAGCGCGAAGCAGAGGCCGAGGCCGAGGCTGAAACCGATGTCGTAGCGGAAGCGGAGGACCTGACGCTGGTTTCGTCGGCAGCCTCTGCTGGCTCACAGTGCTGCAACAGCAGCGGCAACACCTCGCCACATACAACTCCAAACTCACAATCACAGGACTCAAGCTGCCCGACCACGACCCCAACGCACCACGAGCTGCAGCGCGCTGACTCAACGGAAAGCGGCAGCAACGCCGGCGGCGGCAGCAAACGTAATGGACGCAGCAGCTCTTTGACTCGCGAGGCAAGCGTCGACACCTTGGCCTGTAAGTTGAAGCGCATTTACCAGAAAACTTCCCAATTGCCTACCCCCAATTATTTTTTGTAGCTAATCTGGCCGCGCTCTGCGCCATCAATCCTAACGATTATCGAGCACCTGTCAGCATTTTTGCAAGCGGAAATCTGTGCCTGCCCTACTTGTCGCTACCATACATGGACCTACTCAGCGATCCAATGGTGCTCTCCTACATCATTGGCACCTCTAATGTGCTGTTCCAACAAAAGCGCCAGCTGGCAGATGTGCTCGTCGATATCGAGGCGGCTAATTTGGATGCACACGATCCGGAGCTACGGCGCCAGCTGGTGCTCAGCACCGAGGACCTGCGCTTCATGGACTATATACTGAAACACGTACAAACGCCCAAAGAGGATGCCGAAGGCAGCGAATATTGGATTCGTGAGCAGTTCCAGGGTTACATATTGGCACTCCTGCGGACTGCGGTGGCACCTGGTAAGTCAAAGTTGGGTTTTATCGGCTCAAGCTGCATCAGATTATCCAATTAGTTTGCTTAGATATCAAGGACAATGATCACTTCAATCCGCACTTCATGAACGCCTTTAAGCGCACCCAATGCTATCAGGAGTGGTTCGATGTGCGGCCGGATACCGAATTTTTCGATGCGCTGCCCGCTGGACATCCATTTGCAGGCACCCTGTCAGTAGCGGACATGAAGCTGAAGCTGGCACAGTAAGAACAATGACAGCATTGAATTGATGAACCTACTTGTATACTGTATTTATTGCTTGTACAGAACCATGCAGAACAGCGAAAGTGGGCGAAAGATTAATCAGGCGGTCAATAACACTAGCCGAGCCGTGGGCGGTGCTATCTCGCAGGCCAAAGGTGCCTTTTCCAGCTGGTGGTCATCTATAACGACTGCGCCCGCTAATAGCACAGGCGGCGCTGCCGCCGGCTCTGGTGGTGGCAGTGACAACAGTCAAGTCCACAGTCTGAGTCATATTGACGAGGGTATTGACGGCGCTGCGGCTTCGCAGCAGCCGCAAGAGATCTCTGTTACATTCCAAAATCACAAGGACGAGGCCGAGCTGGATGTGGCTGGCGTCAGTATACACATGGCTAGCCAAATATGTGAGGAGAGTCTTGAGGAAGCGCACGAGTCAACTGATAGCTCACCGCAAAAGTCGCAGGGCATCGTAGAGATTGGCAGGGAGGCAGAGCTGCTTGACAAGGTCAGTCAAGAACATGGAGCAACAACAACAACACCAGCAACTACCCAAGCGCAATCTCAGCCACTTCGTGCCGGCTGTGGGGGTGATCTGGCTATTTCAGGCGGCACAGCTTCTGCTGTGGAACGCAACAATGGCGATGTTTTCATAGTTTGAGCAACAATCTCACAAAAGCAACAGACACAACCACCACCAACAACACACACACACACACACACACACCAAATTCTGTATAAATTTACCTAAGCTAAACTATACATACTTATTTATTACAACAAAATGTTGTTTCAGTGCATTTTTGTTCCGTTTCGCATTACTCAAATTGGCCAAAAATTATATATTATATTATGTATGTGTATTCGTATGTATGTAAGCCACCCAATGATCCTCACCCACTCCCCAAAAGGCCCAACCCCACACGTGCTCGTATATGTAAACAGTACAATGTAAAGCAAAACCTAAACCGTACCAAGTGCAATTTATAACAATATAATCCAAATATTTAATCTGTGTGGCAATAACTAGGCGAGAATCCAAAGCAAGCGATTGTAGCACCACTCTCTCTTTCTCACTCATATTGATATTTTATAGAGTATTTTGCAGTCGGCCTTGCAAGCAGCTATTCAGCCCAACTATTTCTGTACCTGTGTGTACAATCTAATTGAAGGCCGTTTACGGGCTTGACTTACCAAATTATTCTATGCAATAATTTAAACATTCATCTAATATAATAAATATAATGGAAATAATTATTTCATTTGTACGTTTTCTCATACAAATTAAAGAGTTATTGAATTAAATAAATTATAAAACTTGCTGCATTATTATATTTGTCTAAATATTTTAAAGGGTAAACAGACAGCAACTACATATATGTAATATGACTAAAGAGACAGATAATCGGATATGCCTGTATTCATTTAACAGTTGATGTTTATCGAAAATATATTTTTACTATCCATTTCCATGATCAAATCTAAGACATCATAGGAAAAACTTGAAGTAGTGCTTATTTTAAATTATATACCTGTTGGCAGTTTTTATAACATATTCCATAAAACATTCTGAGCCACATATCAGTTAATTAATTAATTTTAGCATTTTTAAATACCTCATTCAGTTCGTCTTCAAATGGCGGCAACTCGATGCGTTCGAGCTCCATTTTAAGATTGGCCAGTTTGAGCTCGTTTTGCTTATAAATCGCATTGAATTCCTTGAGCTTTTCCTCGCCATTCGCCAGGGTCTCTTGGTATTTCTTAAGAAAATCGTATCTGGCGCTCAAACGGTCCTGTTGTCGGCGTTCAGCATCGCTGAGTGTTTCCTCATTCTGTTGTCTTTTGTTTTCCAAGAGCTCAGTTAGTTCGCGATGTTCCCGCTGAAGTTGCTCGACCTTTACACTGAGTGCAAGCCTGCGTTCCTCCAATAGCTGTTGATGCTGTGCCCACATGGAGCTGTTGGTCTTAAAGTTCTGATGCAGTTGCGCCAATTGCTGCTCATATGACTGAATCTGTGTATTTAACTGGTTAAGTTCAACATCAAGATTTCTATTCTGAAGCGTTAATTCGGTTATGTTCTGCTCCAGATGCCGACGCCGCTCCTCGTGCTGGGCGCCTCGCTGATCCAGCAATGCGAGCAGTTTGGTCAGACGCCGATTGCGTGCGTGAATGTCGGCATGCTGTGGTGGCAACGGCAATACCAACTCCAGTTTCTCCTTCTCGCTGGCGCTGCATATGTCCGAGTCGAGACCAATGTTTTGCGCGTGTGTGTTAAATTTCTCCACCTTGTCCAGCAAATGCTTCTTGGCACGCGACAGTCGGACCTGCTGATTGTTGCCGCGCTCAGTGAACTCGCGCATTTGCCGCTTATAGAATTGCTCCTCGTTCTCCAGATCGTTCAACAGCACCTTCATGCGCTGGAACTCTTCGGCTGAGCACTTTTGTCTGCCCACTTCGCGATGCAGTTGCTGTCGCTCCTTGCGCAGTGCCAACATTTTGTCAGCATTTTGGGCACTACGCGCACATAGCTGCTCAATCTGGTCACGGTATTCCTTCGTATTGTTTTGCATGGTTTGCAGATCAAACGCCAGACGCTGATCCTGGGCTCTTAGCTGTTCCAGCTGCTCCTGATTGTTATTGGTATGCAGTTGCAGCTGATCCTCCAGCTGCTGCAACTCCTTTTGCTGGCGTGCGACATCCGCATCCAGAGCTGCCGCGTCAGGCAAGTCACAGAGGCTTTTTATGATGCGATCGCTGCTCTCGCGCTTCAGCACCGCATACTCTTCCAACTTTTGCTTGTCCCACACTGCAAAACAGTCCGCCGCTCTGATGAACAGCAACTGAATCGTCTCCTCGTTAAGCATTACGCTGCTCGTCTGTGTGTCAGATAAGGCCATGGAATCGAGTGTGTTCTGCACATAGCTGGGCTGTTCACTAGTCTCCATAAAGGGAAACTCCTCGTACTGGCCAGAAGCCTGCTGCTGACCGGGCGACGGCGGCGCGAAGTCCTTGAGAAAGTCAAGCATAACGACGACATGGCCAAACGAGTGCTGTGTAGTCGGTGTCATTAGCCAGGACTTGTTCACCTGATACGGATAATTGAGCTTATGCAAGGCTCTCGTTATATCCTCAACATGATTTGTGCCCACGCTGATGCGGTTGCGCCAAATAAATTGCAGGAAAAAGTTTACAATGCCCACAAATTGTTTCATCGTCATTTGGCGAAGTGCCGAACCACCTCGGCTGAAGAACTCGTTGGGAAAGCCTTGCAGAGCATGAATCTGTGCCATTTCATCCAGATATTCAGCTATAAGCTGCGACTGCTCCTGCACCCACTTCTTATCCGTGTGTAGCACCACAGGCCGCTCCACCGACGAAGCCTGCCGATGTCGCAACGGCGTCACGCTGTTCCTATTGACATTGGCCACACTCCGCTTTGTTGTGGGCGGCGGACCAGTGCGAAGTGGCGTGCCACGATCCCGATCCTGGCTGAACTGCCGCGACTGCGGCTGCCAGTTGCTGTGAAGCATCTGACTTGGTTTGTGTGCGGATGACGTTGTGCTGCGTAGCTGCGTCCTGAGTATAGTAGTTAGACATACAAAACATAGAAAACCCTCAATTCAATATCCATTATTATATACCACATCAACTTGCCTTGTTTGCCGCTTGTTAAGGACGTTGCCATCATCCCGGGCGTCATCATGAAATTCTGAGGTCCGTCGTGGGCGATACATATTCCAATAACACTATAAGCCCACACAGTATTCAATTGGAGCAAATACATCCAAAGAAAAAACTAACTCGAAATAACTTTTCTGTTTAGCGCGTCAGTTGCTTTGAAATTTGGCATTGATGCGACAATGGCTTCCCCATCACTGCGCGATATCGATATATCGATATCACCTCTGCGGCTGAGCAACGATCTTCAGGGCTGCAGCAAATGGCAAATTAGGGTGTACAAAAACCGATATTCTCTAAAAATAGCGCGCCCTATTTAAAATTTGGGCCGTTATAAAATAAAATCCACTTTATGTTAATGTCTTTCTTTCGTTTATTCCAACATATTAAATAATTTTAATTATTGTTTCCTTCGTTGGACAATAATCATGCTATTTTCATGTATTACATTAATTTATAATTATTATTTTAATTAAATATCGATCACATTTCCTTTCAGAACGTCTCATCTTTCCCTGTTCGCTTCACATAACGCACAAACAATATAATAATTAGATACATTATAATTTTACATTCTTAATTTTCAATACATACAAATACACAAATGTGTTCAACTTAAAATATTTTTTACAATTAAAAAAAAAAATAATATACACCTACGCTTTTTAACAGGGGCAATAAATAATAATATGGTTTTATTGTTGTTTTGGGAAGTGCGCATAGCAAAAAAAAAATTGTATTGCTTACATTAGGGGAAAACACACATGTTTAAAACAATGAAGCGAGACTTGCAAAAATCAAATCTGCGCTAATACTATAAATTGTATTATATAAAAATTAAGTAGGCCATATTTAAGACTATTTTAGTGTACAATTTATATAGTTTAGATGCTTAAAGGAAACTGCGCACCATCAGAACACAAACAATAAAAATGAAAATTCCTCTATTGTTTGGTTTGATGTTTTACACTATTGTATGAACTTTTCTGCTCTCGTTTTGGAGTAGCTTATTTATATATGTATAATATTGTCCTAAAAGCCTTAAAAAATATTACGCAGCGTCCTGCCATGTGGCTGACCAAGCCAACACAAGGCAGACCTTCAAAATTTACAATATACTCGGTACATAATATCTTGGTGGAGCAAAGGAACACAAGCAAAAGCCATGTGAAAGCTACAAAAAAAGGGGAATCATCCTCAACATTCGAAATATTTTAAAAATATTTGCATGGGTCTTTTGTCTATTTGTTTTGGGTTTGATGTAGTCGAGTGTTTTTTTTTTTGTTTTTTGTTTTTTGTTGTGTATTGTGTGTGGTTTTGGTGTTTATCTTTGTGTATGCATACATGTACATACTTTCAGTTTCTATGTTAGAATTTAGGTACATTACAGTTCTTTGTATTATGTTGCTGCATCTGCAATTTCATATCATTCTCAATTTGCATTATCCTATTGCGTGCTAACTAAGAAACTGGGCACCATCGAAAACGATGCGGCCCCACAGCTAAATTATGTGTGGTTGGCTTTGTCGCTAATTGGGCGCATTCAGTGTGTCCAAATTGGAGCCGTATTGTTTGTTCACCGACATCGTAAAGAGCCAGGCGACAGCCAGCAAGCTGCTACCCAGTAGATCACCAAGCGCTGTCAGATATGGTATAGCCGAATTGTCCGGATCGATCTTCCATTTCCACATGGCGTGCACAATGATATGCGCAATGTAGAGCAGCATCATCACCTGTTGACAATTTATAAAAATATGTTAGTAAAGTTCTTTTGAAGGAGACTACTCAAAACTTACCTGTATCAAACTGGCGATCAAATAGGATAACATAAATACCCACGTTACAGTAGTCGTGCTCATGTTTATATAATCGGCCGCAAAGATGAACAATATATTGCCGGGTATGGACATGGCGATGAGAATGCGTGCCGTCTTAGCATAGGGCACTGCGCGTAAAATTGAATAAGTTTAATATAGCAAACTTAGTTGCATAGAGTTGAGTGCTGGCCAACTTACCACCCTTGAAGAGTGCTCGCCACGGCCACTCGACGATCTTTGTGTGCGGTGGTATAATGCCAATAATTGAGCTTTGATGAAGCATTGTGGATATTTTGCTGGCCTGCACTGACACCAGATTGCCGCCAATGCCGTTAATAATCGGCTGGAAGACCACAAAACCAGTGAAGACCTCTACAGCGGCGTCCAATACGAGACCACCGAGCCTGCGAAATGTAAATAAATAGAAAGTATATATTAATATTCAATATTATTAATATTTAAATTATTAAGGCTCTACTTAAGCATGTAAGTTCTGTTCAATTCCCTGCTAAGAATCTGAATACAATTTTGTTCATTATAGATATAAGCTATATAAGTATACATAATGAGCTCAGAGTTCTCAATTACTGATTAAATTACAATTTTGGTCTGTCCCAAGCATGCAACAATCTCAGCCCAAATCCAAAGGAGCATATCACTATTTAAAGGTGACTTGGCATGTCTTCTATCTCAAGTTTGAAACCGTCTAGACAACCTCAAGTAGCATACAAGTCATTAAACCTATTAAAACTAAGCATTAAATGCCTGATAATTTATAAAATCGCTTATAATATATGCTTATAAAATAAAGGTATATTAATACCCGTGCTGTCTATAAATAAACCAAGTTTGGCCAAAACTGGGCCGCGCTGACCGCCACGTTGCGAGTCAAGGACAACAAAAAAAAAACAATGGCCATTCGCTAAGCTGGCGATTTGCAGCCTTATAAATAATGAGAAACAAATAAAAAAAAATAAAGCGATCAATCAAAAAGTGTTGCCAAATTTAGCACACCTAATGCAGCATGCTGAACATGAAATGGCACAAATTATAAAGTATAGAAATAGAAGCTCAAATTGTGCTTATCACGGCCCAATTCAGGCGGCAAGCACCAAGCACCCAAACACCAAGCACCAAGCACCAAGCGCCAAGTGCACTTCACAACAGACTGAGTGAGTGAATGCGAGTGAGAGGATGATAGTTAGAAATGTAGAAAGATCTTACCCGCTAATGCAGAGCGCTGATAGCACTGGAACCCAACCGCTCTTTAACACCGGCCGCGTATACTCATTCTTCAGCACAATGACGACCCACATGGGCAGCAGTATCAGATAGCAGGTAACCACAATGAAAGTGATCCACAGATGGGTCTCTGCAGCAGAGAGAAGACGTTTGAGCAAGTGCTTTATAGCTTTATAGAAGAGAGTGGGGGCAACATACTTATATTCTCATAGAGTAGCGAGGCAATGAAAGACAGCAAACTGATCGAGACAACATCACCAATGGAGGCAGCCAGCGGCGTGGCCAGGTTGTCCGGATTTAGGCGATACTTTTGGGAGAATAGAATCACAGCCACCAGCACAAAATCTGCAATGTCATTGAAATATATATGTTAAACAAGGCAACGATATGGACTCAGCATGTTAAGCTTACCCAGGACAAAACACGACGAGGTCGCCGTAAACATGGCCGATGCTGTCAACAGCATCACATTCTCAAAGTAAAAGTTACCGGTCATGGCTGCGCCCACGCTTGTGGCAAACATGGCAACCAGAAAGGAGGCAACTGTTGCCTGCACCTGCACCAATGCAATGTTCCCGACAATCATCCGTATCACATTCGAACGCGCCGTCATATTGCCCAAATTGACCTGTGTGGAGAGCCGAGAGGCGAGGCACATGTCCAGATTACCCTTTAGGCCAAGCAGCGCCGGCACCAGTATGAACAGCTCGCTAACATTCTTGAAGACGTACCATTTCTGCGATCACAAAGCACCATATAAATTAGTTGGTTGCCTAATATAAAGTGGCCATCATAAAGTATAATGCATTGGCCGCGATTTATGGCAACACATAAATAGCGATTATAAATCTGATTGTGACGTCATTATCAAATCAGGCAAGGCTAACCCAGGTTGTATATATACATAGACACATGCTATATATATTGTTTTTTTTTTTTTTTTTTCTGGTATCAGTTCGGTTCGTCTTTTATCAAATTTGATTGGAAGCTCGAGTTGGGTATATGCTGCCTGTAACTGGACCAGCGGTTAGCTTATACCAGAATTTTTAGGCTAATTAGCGGCCAAATAAATATTTATTAAGTGCTGAACGTTTTTTTTTTTTTTTTTTTACTCTTATATGTATGCATATTCATAAGATATTCATGTCGAACCTTATAAAGAAATGTGTATATATATATATATATTTTTATTTATTGGCATCGGACTTAAGTTGATTTACTGCCTTCCCCAGAGAGCTCATGTACCTTTAAGGTGTTATTGATCTAACTAAATCATTGAACTTTTTCTTTGATTTTAGAGAGGTTTTTTCTGAAACTCAATATGAAGCATATTCCTATTATGCAATTTCTAAGAAAATGGCTTTTAAAAAAATTATCAAGAGAGACTATTATTTAAATAAATAAAATATTAAATCTATAAGAACAGTTTATGACCCATTCAAGGAGTCTTCAAGTATCTAATTCTATTTCTATTTGGACTCAATTGAACAACTTTCTTCTGCGCATCTTATAAATGACAATTGGAAATCATCATTAAAATCGAGCCTAGGCAGGGATTGTAGAGTTAAATGTAAGTGAATTGTGCAGTCAAGTAAAATTGTTGACAAGTGCTGAAAATTCATTTAATTAGTTGCTGATTTAGAAACTGCTGCAGTGCAGCTGGTAGCGTGTCTGTGTTTCTTTTGTCAAATATTCTCAGGCTTGGGGATGGTAACGAAAACAAATTTGTTTAGCTTGTGTCTGATTCGGATTGTGGCTTTGTTATGTGTAATTTTAATGAGCCGACGGAGGAACAGTCATTAGATTTTACAATTTAATTTGCGTGTCATTTTAATAGTCCGCACTTCTTTTATCTACATCACGGCACTTGCGCAATGTCAATGGGGCAATTTATGAGATTAATCAGTTCACTTAGAGATTGAGAGAGAGAGAGAGAGCGAGAGTGAGATTTCCATTAGCTAATCAACGAACCGAACTTACAAACCATTAACCAAGCCGTAACACTCTGTGCCGACGCACGACACATTTTGATAATGCGTCGATTTAACAGAATTATCAACATATTTACCTCGACGCGTCCAAGCACAATGCCCGCTCCGATAGTGCCAATGCCGGCCAGGAAAAACGGTATGGACACCTGCAGCAATATGGTTTGCCATTTCTCTTGTTTGATGCCGGGTCGATTCAGTGCCAACTTCTCCTCGGAGCTGCCGTTGATGCCCGCAATGCTGGATGCATCCGCTGCCAGGGCGCCTAAGCCGCCATGTCCGCCTCCGCCTCCACCTCCGCCTCCGCCGCCGCTGCCGCCGCCACCCGCCGCACCTGGATCCGGTTCGGAGGATGCTATGGACGTCGTGATGATTGAGCTTAGTGAACCAGTTGTCGAATGGGGAAGGCCGGACAACTTCTCATTGTCGGGGTCTGTGCAATATGGGGGTGGAAGAAACAGAAATGGGAAGAAAAAAAAAGATGCAGTTAGTAAGGGGATATCTAGCTACAGTATCTAACTGTGTATCTGTGCACGTGTGTGTGTGGGTGTGTGTGTATCTGTGGCATGCAACTAAATTCAAGAGCGTCGTGCAATTAGCAAGGCAATTAATTACCATTACAATAAAAGATGAGCATTACTTATAAGCGCTACCCTATACCCTATCCCCTAAAAATTTGTTTAAAAAGGCGTTTGTTGTTGTTGTGTCTTTTTTTTTTTCGTCGCTCGGTTAAACGAGTTTTCAGCTGCCAAATGAATAGAACAATTGTTGCTGTTTTTTTTTTTTTTTTTTTGTTTGCGCCAAGTTAATAAATTACAAATCGTTCGTCCATAAAAGCGCAGACAACAAAACAAACAAACAACTACAGCAACAAATGGCACGCAATAATAATTAAAGATTTTATGTGTTTATCATCTATTATAAACATGCATACGAATTGCGATTGTGCGATTGTAAAATAAGACAATATAATAAAACCGAATAAAAAACAAAATACATAAAATGAAAAAATCTCTGGCGCAAAGTTTTAATTGATGCTCCTTTGAATAATCTATTAAAATACATTAAGTTATCATACAATGTTGGTTAGTGTAATTGTTGCTGTGCTCTATCATAATTGTGTAATTGAGTGTATTTATGTGTGTGTGTGTGTGTGTGTGTTGCGTGTGTGTCTATTATGATGCGACATTAGTTGAAACATTTTGAAAGAAATTATGCATAAGCATTGCAATAGAAAATGTAAGATCGGTAAGACCGAAGCTGTTAATGCCCTTACAGAGTATTCATAATAGCTGCTACTCAATTCTATTTGTGGTCATATAATGTAAAAAGTCTTATAAGACGCATGCCACGTGTCCAATCAGATTAAACTAATCTAACTAAACTAGTCCTAAAATTTCTTTAATGATTCTTGCTTTGATTCAGTTGAAATATAAAATTAATAAAAAATATATCTACGGAAAATTTTCAATTCGAGCTAGTGCTACAATTTTTCAAAGTTTTGAGACTATGTTTTTACCTAAATATCAAATATGTGTTTCTTAGAACTTAAGGTTTATACTAATATTGAAATTTCAAATCTACAAATTTGATTTTTAAAAATCGAGATAAACAGTGCAGAACATTTCAAATTATTTCAATATATTAGGAGAATATCAAATGTAATCTATTCATTATATTAATCTTGAACTAACTGGCTCGCTTCAGAGTACTATGGAGCTAGTTTGTCAGTCTAATCTAGCCTAAGCTTTAGTCAAATTTGCCTGATAGCTTAAATTCTACGAACTGCTATAAGTTACCATGTTCTGATTTAGATAGCAGTAAGAAATACTTATAGCTCGATATGCTAGACAGTCGGACGATGTTTATGTAGATAAGTATATGCATATGAATATGTAATAAACTATTAAGACTTAAATTATGACTATATCAAGTAAATAATTATAGTATAAAATGCTTGAAATAGACGAAAGAGAGTTAAAGATAAAAAAGAGAGGAAAATAGAAAATATGCGTATAAAAGAATAGAGCGGAAGAGCTCCAAAATGGCGGGGAGAAGAAAAAGAGAAATGGGGCAATTGTACTCAATAACCAGCACACTTGATGCAGCAGCACAGTTATCATTATCGTAATCGTTATCGTTATCGTTATCGGCAACTGATCTATAATGCCTATATACAGCAATGATAATGATGATGATAATGATAATGAGTGATGGTGATGATGATGATGATGATGATGATGAGACGATGCTGCTGCTGCTGTTTGCTGTTTTTTGCTGCCAACTGATTTGTGGTCGTCACTCACCGTTTCCATTGTAGATGGTAAATAACTTGTATTTATCATCCAAGGCCGCATCTAGCGGTGTTGTTGTGGTCATTGTTGACAATTGTTGTTGGTATATTGGTGGCGTGGCATATGGTGAGGACGTTGATGATGTGTTATTGTTATTATTGTAGCTGTTGTTATTATTGTTGTTTTGGTTGTTGTTGTTGCTATTGGTGTTGGTGTTGGTGTTAGGGTAATTGTTGTTGTTCGTATTGATATCGATGGTTGTGGACAATGACGGCGGCGCGACACCATCATCAGCCCCAAATTCGGCGGCATCATTGTGGGCGGCATATGTGGAAAGTCGTCGCACATTCAACGGTGAGAGCGCAGGTTTCTGTCTCTGCTTCAGCTCATTTGGTATGGTTGGACTGGGTGGTGTGTGGAATGCGGTGTGCTGGTTGTTGTCTGTGCTATGCTCTGTATTTTGATTGTGTTGCATGTGTGTTGTCTGATGTTCGTTCGGTTGCGACATTTTTGCATTGATCGCTCGTTTGTGTTAGTGTAAGTGTGTGTGTATGTATGTTTGGGTGTGTGTATGTGTGTTATTGTTTTTTTATTTACTTGTTTTACTAGCTGGGCCTAAAGCGTGCGCAGCAACAGCTTAAGTCAAAGCCAAAAATGCAGCTGTATTTATTTGATTGTTGTTGTTTTTGTGAGTATTCTCAGTTGCACAATGGAAATTCATTTAGATAACTAGAATTCAAACTAAACAAGAAACAACAAGAATACTTGCAACTAATTGTGGTGCAATTATATATATTTATGCGTATATATGTATTGGGGAATTTTCTGCTTTTTTCTTCTTTCTTTCTTTATGCTTCTTTAGCGTTTTGGCATATTTGCATTGTGCAAAAGGTTCTCGATTGGAACTATCACTAAACAAAATTGAAAATATCACACAATTTTTATTGACTTCCTTTACAAAGGTTAAATAAATAAATTAATAAATTATTGATGAATGCGCGAGTCTATTGTGATTATGGAGTTTATTTTTTTATTTTTTTTTTGGAAAATGTTTAAGGAATATAAATTGAATAAAAATGTTATTGAAAAAACCAATGCCCTTTGGTTTACATTGTATGTGAGTGTGTGTTGGGTTTGTCTTGTGTGTGTGTGTTGCGAGTGTGTTGTGTGTGTTCGTTGGGTGTGTGTGTTGTCGTGTGTATGAGTGTATGATGTGTGTGTGTGTGTGTGTGTGTGTGTGTGGTGTGTGTAGGGTAAGGCGTCCTGTGTGCTGTGTCCAGTTCGTTATTGTGCGTCCTGTTCTTCGAGGCGGGTGTGGGTTGGCGGATATTAAATATTTGAAGGACTAAAAGGACAGAGCTTTAGTCACCGGACCGTTGATATGGCTGCAAGCAACAATATAACGTTCATATATTGTTGTTTTCGTTGTAGTATTTGTTTCAATGAATTTGTAACTTGTAGAATTATAAAATATTATAAACAAAAATATACGACAGTTTCGGAAATCAATGAATATTTTTTGCACAACACAAGGCAATAGTTAAAAAAAAAAAAAAAACACTAAAAATTAAAGTTACAAATGATATTCATTACGGCAATACTTTTGCTTTTGTTTTTGACCTGCCCAAACATCTTGCACTTCCGCACAAACAACAAACTCGTATGGCACAAACTTTTGGCTCTAAAGAAAAACCTGAATTAGTAACAATCTAGTTGTATATGTGTATTATATATTGTAAATAAATATTTAATGCAACAAAGAAGACAAAATTGGACATTATTTAGGCGAGGTATTCCAAAAAAAAAAAAAAATCATCAAAAAAGTTGGACTACACAAACAAATCGTTTTATGGTCAACAACTCTTTTGAACCCATCGATTTCAAATTTCTTTAAATGTTAATTGATAGTAGGGAATCATACAAATTGAAAAATGTAGAACATTTCAAAATAGGACGATGTTTATTCAAAATATTACAAAAAATATCTGAATTTCGAAACGAACTTACTTTTACTGTTTCACTTGTGTAATACTCAATAATGTGAATAAAGTCATCCATCTCGCATGAATAGAAAATGAGGGTCAAATGCAGCGCAAGACTAAATTCAATTTTTAGTTCTATATTCGAGGTACTTCAAACACACTTTCAGGTATTTATGTAAAATATAACTTTAGACATGGAGGTTATGATATATATGTAGATTTTTATTCTCTGAAGGCAAAATGGGTGGATGTTTCAAACTTGAAGCAAAGGTCGGGAAATACCAGCTAATAGATATACATTTATTATTATATATTTATATGTATATATATTTCGTTTTTGTTTCCAAAAATTCGCCGACTGTTGGGAAGTTAGGGACCTGTTTTTGATCGAAGCGTGTTTAGCAGCCCACACATTTTGCATTTGCATTAATGAAAACATTTAAGCAGCCGCATTGAAAAGCAACCAGTTTTGGCCATCCGAATGTGTGTTAAAGTGAAAAACTTGCAGCTGCAGCAAGCAGCAAACAACAAACAACAAACAACCAGCCAGTTGCCAAGCGAACTGCCAACTAATCCAAAATCCAATGCCCAACACACAGCTGACTGTTGGCCAGTCTTTGAAGCGTGTCGCGTTTTCAAGTTTATGGACATTTGACAGTTTATGCGATTAGATTTGGAATCCCAGCGATCGCTGTTGCGACAACAGCGCCCACACTTATCAAGACAATCCGAAAGTCGGTCTCGTGATCGCAAATCAATAACAAATATATATATATATATATAAATATATATATATATAGCGATCGCTATCAACAGAAGATTGGAGTGTAGATAAGATTGTGATAGATATACATAATACAAATATCTTCAAAATACAATAAATCAAAATAAGAAACAAATTCGATAATCTGTATGCCACAATTTTGGATCCTTAACTTTTATATCATACGATAAGCCAGAGGCAAGAAACTAATTAGATTGGGTTTAAGAGTTTGAGAGTAATTGCTCAAGTTTGACAAAAAGGTTTTAGTTAGTAAAATATCATTTTGTACTCATACTGCTCAATAATTTATGAGCCCATCAAATTTTCAGTACAATACGCAGCTTCTCAAGTAGCAAATAGATAGTTTAACTTTTTGATGGTTGCATTATACTTAATATTTTAGAGCCCATCAATAATGTTGAACAGAAAGCAAACAAATTAATCACGACAGACATTGAGACCTGTAAGATTTCAATCAATATATGAAAAGAAAAGAAAAAAAAGCACTTCAATAATAAATAACAATTGTTAACTGACAATGACTGCGCATGTGTTGCAGAAAGAAGGAAAACAGGTGAAAACACAAGTTCCGAAAAGTAACATAATCTAATCAGTGTATAGCATTTTATTTTTTCAATTTGCTTTGCTTATGGTAAATGTTAAAAATAAAAATGCTCACACGTGCAATTTTTATTATTATTATTATTATTTTTTTTTTTTTAGATTTATGCACTAAGTTTGTATTGTTGGCTAATAAGTTTTGAGAAATAACTAGATGCTTGATATTGAAGTGGGACAATAACAAGGGTGCCCCCCTCCCTCCGATCCCTTGCTCACTAAGCCAAAGAGATGCATTAGTAGACATTTAAAGGCGGCTTCTTTAATGGTAGACACAAAAACAAGTGAATTTAACAGCGGCTTATAAATATTTGAGATTATGAATTAATTAATCAATATATTGTGATTAATATATAAATTAATAAATCATTTTTTTTACTATGCATAATTAACGTGGGATGCTGTACGCAACATCTACCTCGAAAAAGAAAATAAACTGGGGCAGGTCTCAAGCATATTAAAGCCTTGCAATTTGTTAAAGCTAAAGTCCAGAATACTTTTGAGCTTTTTATTAATAACACAACAAAAAAAGGCAACATTTTGTTATTGTGTGTGTGTGTGTGTGCTCGGCACTTGAGCGCGATAATATTTCAATTAGTAAGACTTTAAGTACGTTTATCGGCTTGTTTAATGCTGAAATCTATTAAATTTCTTATCACCTTGAATTTGGCAACATTGAAGTGACAGCACTGGCCACGGGACAATTGGCCATTCCGGGTAATTCACAATGCTCGGAAATACTTGTCATTGCAATGGTATTTTTTCTCTTTTTTCTTTCTATTTGCTCTTTTTATAATAGCTTATCGGCTATACTGAAAAATATTTACAAGAAAAAAAAAACAAAAACAGAACACACTGTAAAATGTTGTGTACTGATTTTAAGCACATTTATATTATTGTTATTGTTTTTTGTATTTTCTTTACGTTTTTGTTGCCATTTCAAATTACGCACCGTTTTACACCCATTACACATCGCGTATACGGCCCGTTAAACGGTTACATATGTATTTGTTTTTTCTTTTTTAAAGACAGCTCAAACGACGCGACAGAAATTTAGCTTAATGAACACACAGTCACATTCAAGTTCAAAGTCAACAGACAGACAGACAGACAGACAGACGGACAGACGGACAGAAAACTGACTGACTGACCGAATGACTAACTGACGTACCTAATTACTCAAAACTGATAAACTGCATAATTAAACTAAAACTGAACGAAAGAGTAAATCAAGTAAACGATCGCAGTTCGTTTTGTTGTTGTTTTTTGTCTAAATTGATTTTTACTTTGTTGTTTTCTTTTCTCAATTGAACTGCCACATAATTTAATAGCTTCAGATTCAATTTTAAATGCGGAACTTTTACGCTGACTGCTACGCAAAATTGTATAACTATTTTGCCCAGCCGAACGCTGTCACGCATACAAATACAATTTCTTTCTTTCGGCTAGACACAATAGCGCCATAAAATGCTAAGCCAGTCGAGTAGCACATATATAAAACATATAAAAGCAACTATTTTCGGCACAACGAAGTTTAAGTACCCTTTATGTTGATATGCGAGATAGATTGTGTAGCTATACTGAGTTTTCCCAAAGTATTCTATCTCGAAAGACAGTAATTTTGCAAATACAGATCGCTTCTTTCTATGGAGCTTTGTTTTAAAAATACAAAGAGAGAGAGAAAGAAAGGTTTTACTAACAATATATATATAATAATAAAGTAATATGTATATTTGTATATGCAGGCAAAGTCCGCCTTCATAATGAATTGGCTATGCGTCTTAATGTCTGTTATTTGTTTTACTTGTCATAATCATCTTTTTATATACCCTGCCCTGCCTGACTGTCAGTCTGTACGACTGCGGCTAGCTCAGAGAGCCTAAGGGCATGAAATTCGACTTATACTTATGGCTGACATACGTCGATGGGTTTTGAAGTCTTTCATTAAAACTAAGTCTGTTATTTGTATCATATAAAATGCTTTATATTCTAACACATTCGATATATATTCGATTTTCTGCATATAACGGATATATTGCATTCCATCACTTTCAAATACGTCCAAAATTTTTGTTTGTTTGTTTTTAAATTGATTTTTAAAATACCAAACGTTTTGCAAATAGTTTAACTGTTTTCAAGTTCGTGAATACCAGTTCCATGGAACATCTGGATACAAACTCTGCACGTGTTCGTACGGGTCTTTGGAATGCCAGTAAAGTCCAATAGATGGGGTTTAAACACATGAAATACTCATCAAAAATTCCCTATTGATATATAACAATATTTATTTCGATAGGAGAATAAGTAATTCAATCAATTTAAAATCGTCTAAATCCAAGCAATGAGATTTAACTTTGATTTATTCTACCCAAAACGAAGGTCGTATCTATTCAGAGTTTTATTCTACTTGTGCCATCTGATCGAAGTACAATGATTTTATCACGCTAGAGGCATACAAAATAAAGAAGCCGAAACACGGCTAACAACCCATAGAAATTCAGTTGGCATTCGATTATTTGTTTATCATCCGCGTCGATTAGATTACAAATGTTCGCAAATGGCAACTAAGACACGATTGACGTACAGAAATTGCAGCCGAACTTGAAACACACCCCGATTTGTCAAAAGTACAAGCAATTTGCCTAATTTTTAATGGATTTTTAATATATGCATATAAATATATACACATAGCAATATATATGAGGCATACTCAAGTAACTGCCGCAAGAATGGAATGGAAGTAAGCTGTAAGATATATATCTGATATATATATAAAATAACGTATTTTTAATACTGTGATATGATATTGTAACATGGGTTGTCGTATAATTGGTCGCATGGGCCGCACAGTACGCGCAGCTATCCGTTTAACCCCAGGAAGCCCGTCGTCTCACTGGCTGACATTAATTTAGAAAACGTGAGCTAAATGTGCGCCGTTTGTTAATTTCTATTTATTTTCATTTATTGTGATTAAGCTGCAACGTTGTCGCCAGCTACAAGTCGCACAATATCCAGATATGTGTATATATACAGATTTATATATATATATATATATAGATATAGATATATCGTGTAAGCACATAGTTCCCAGGCTCAAACGCGTTGGCTTGTCGCCGCAATCTTCTTGTCGCGCAAAAAACTCTTGGTTTTGAATTATTTTAAATTGCGCAAATTAAACATGTAAGAGAAGGGCTTCAGTGGTAAATGCACAACAAGAAGATGTTCTCAAGTTAGAAAGTTGATTTATAACTATGTCAAAAATGTGCGTTGCCAGTAAAACGTTTCGGCTTATAGCCAAAAACGAAACTAAATGAATCTAACTCTGGAGAGAGACAGAGAGAGAGAGGGAGCGTATTGTTTGGTCGAATATATAATGTGATGATATATCTACAGGTAATCCAGCAAAGGCACAAAGAGTCGAAGCTCAAAGTTAAAACAGTTATCAAAATGCATTGCATAAATATCCTTTTAACAAATATAGTTCAATATCTATAGATTGTGTTTATCAATGATGGATGTTTCACATTCGGAATGAGTAATTGATTGATTCATGCATTGATTACGCGTGTGATGTAATTCAAGTCGATTACTCGTCTAACTGTAACATAGAATTAATTACAATGCAATTGTCATCTGTATAATAATCGACATAAGCTCTCCGGCGTACCACAGGTACGGTTATCTATGCACAGATCGGCAGCTGCTCACAAGCTGAGGCATAAAAGCGTGTGACTAACGTGTCGGATACGTAATATTTCATTGATATAAACCTGCACAATATGCAAATTCAAGAGCTACCCCAAACACGTGAAGCGGCAACAACTGGCCATCTCGTTCGCTTGCGCTTTCTTGTTCACAGTTCAGTTCAGCTGAGTTCAGTGGGGCAGCTGTGTTGCATATGGAGAGGGGCCGCCTGTTTTGCACAGTTTAACTAATTTGAATATTGAAATTAATTTTGGATTTTGCATTTTGCATTTGAATTTTGATGTAAACGAACTTTTAATAATTCCACGTAAATCTGATCGGGATAGATAATAATTGCGACCAGATGGCCAGATTGCGGTTAAGCACTGTTGCCGAGAGGCGGTCGCTGGACATACTACTGGCCAGGGATTAGATGTGACCGATATGCTAATTGAAAAACTAAACATATTTACATAACAATATATTTTATGCTTATATTATTCTTGACGCCTTGCACACAAAAAGCCTTTCTATTGAAATTTGCGTGAGCTCTGTCTGTTTGCGTATTTAATTTCAATTCACTTAACTTTATTGCAATTTATTTGACAACAAGTTTTTGACTGTTTCTCGTATTTATTTATTATATGCTACTTATATACAAATACCAAAACAAAGCAACAACAACCACAAAGTAAGTAAGAGCCTTGCAGTCGAGTGCAACCGTCTGAGCAATTCAGTGTAAATATCGAACAAAACAGTCGAAAAGAGGCTTTATGCTTATATCACTGATGATTCTAAAACTGTAACTACAAGTGACTGTCAAACTATTACCTTAGAAGCTCGCATTTGAGGCAACTGTTGGAAGCAGACTTTGCCTGGTCCCAATATATTTGACTCAAACATTGGAGGAGCTCATCAGTAGTCAAATTTGGTGACTCTAGCTGAGGCAGTCTTACGGATAAGTGTGAATTTCAACAGTATGTCTGAACCGGATATACACGAGTATATGTTCCAAGTTTCAAGTCTTAAGTTATGGAAAAAACTGCGTCCATACGAACAGACGAGCAGCCAACAAGGCGGACACTGCGTAAAAGCAATATACTCGTTTTCACTTTGCGAACCAGGTATCAATGCCTTATACATCTATATATATGTATATATGTGTATATATATATGCATACATAAAACACTCAAAAGACTCTTGTCGTAACGCATTTGATGACGCAGGTGAATTGCCATAGATTCTGAGCCACGGAGCTCTTTTATTGTATATTTATTTATTTTTTTTTTCGACGCTATTTGTTCAAGTTGATTTATTTATGAAGCCAGCGACGTATTTTAATGAATGAATCGACTGAGTTGAAGCCAAGTAAAAAGCAACAACAACAAAATGTTAACAATAAAAGCCAAGAAAACAAAATTGGCTGGCTCTAAACAAGCAATTGTTTGGCATTAACTACGTCATCGGCCTGAGAAAAAGTGTTAAATGCAACAAGTCGGCCAAAATACATATATAAGCAAACAAAAATTTTGATATAAAACCGAACTGGAACTGTATCAAATGTCATTCAACTTGACAAAAAATAAATACAAATAAAAAAATAAATAAAAAGCCATAAAACAAAATAAAATTGCATGCCCGCCTGTATACACAGCCGAAATGAATACAATTATACGCAGCACTTATGTGAAGGGTCATCAATCCAACATGGTTCTCATTCTTCTAACTCCCATGACTAATATTACGCCTATGGCGGCTGTTGGCCAAGAAATATGTTTGTGCGTGTTAATTTCTTTTTTTTTATGATCTCACATGCGAATACGATTCAAGTTAACATCGCTTGTCAAAAAGCCAAAAATCTTCCATTAATTGATATAAATATATGAAGGTTCCTCGTCGTGTGAAAGATTTGCAATAAGTCAACATCAACATCAACTTGTGCATGTATATAAATCTTATCTTGTCAAATATGTACGAAACTATCTAATCGTACTTAAAGCAAAGTGTACATATTGTGCAAGGGAAACGCATCTTTTGGCCAGGAGTCCATAAAAAACACTTTGATTTCTTTTGACTAAATAAAAAGCTCAACTGCAAGTCAATAATTTAATACCTTTTACGGCATGATCATAAGTTATGTCTTTTAGCAGCTCATAACAATCGTTTCTTGAGTTTAATATTAAGTAATTGGAAATATAAAATTATTTATTTTTTTTTTTAATAAAAACCAAGTGTTTATCTTGAGCAGCTTTTCAGTGGAAAGTTCCTGAAGTCATACAATTCGCCTTTTTAAGAAACGAACAAAAAAATATCCCAGCTGAGCTGATGAAATATATGTACACAAAAGTGTCTCCTTGAGCAGCTTTTATAATTACATACTTGTATATCAAAAATCAGGGCATAAGGTAAGATTAAATAGATTATGTATCTACAATCTTTGCCATTTTTATGAGCCAAGAGAGTAGAGAGCACGGAGAGAAATAGGTCTGTTTATATGGCTAACCTGCTACCGGGACTGAGACTGGGACTGGGTCTGGGTCTGGGTCTGGGCCTGGCTCATTAACAGCACGCAGCAGTTCAACAAAGAAAATATAATAATAATGAGAAATTGCACACAAAGCAAACAGCTGAGGTTATATTTTGTTATTGTTGTTGTTATTTTTGTTTTAGTTGGAATAAAACAGTTCACTTAGCGAGACTGATGACAATTCTGATTCCATGCCCAAATTGTGCCAACAACTAAACCCAACTAGGACTAGCAAATACCCTGTAAACTCACGAAAGTGAGCTAAGTAAGCTCAAACTAAAGCAGAGGCTCGAGTCAAAGAAACATGTTTAAAGACATGACATAATCATAATTGGCAACAGGCCAAGCAACTGCAACTGTGCAGAGTAGTACTTGGCCAATTAGTGGGGCATTAACAAAGGCAACGGCTTTGGCGACCCCAAGCGATCCAACGATTATGGTTATGCATATAATACCGTATTGTGTTTAAGGCAACAAACACAACATACGAATGCAATTTGGCCGTGAAAACGAAATGCCAACAACATAAATTAATTATTATTATTTGTATATATTGAACAATATATATATATATATATTGTTGTTGTTGTTTCTTCGGCAAATTAATATTAACTATGCATTAATTAAATGCTTTTGTTGTATAGTTTTATTTTTTTACTCTCTGCTTCTTAGTTTTGCCTTTCGTTTCGTTTTGGTTTGGTTTGGTCTTTCGATTCAGTTGGCTATGCTGTAGGGGCAGGGCCTAGAAACGGTTCCGAGACCTCATCAAACCGTAGCCCGGAGTCGCCTAAAAGCGGTGCGAATGTTAAGGTTGCATATTAACATTTATTAATTAATTTTATTTATTTTATTTTTTTTTTAATTTAGCAACAAATAATTGTTTGTACTGTGTTATGTTTAATGTTTTACCACAAGGCTTTTTAATTGCTTTTTTATGTTTCTTATTGTATTTAATTTTTTTGCTGTATTTATAATTTATTGCATGCGAATTGGCTGCGGGCATTCTTTTTGATTTTTAATGCGATTTACATTTATTTATAGTTTTTTAGTTGTTAAGAATTTTACAAGTTCAAGTTGCAGTTTTAAGGTCAAAACCAATATCGAAGGTAAGTTTTTTTTAAATGCGTACTGACGATTCCTCCCTCTACAACAGGCACAAGAACTTTATAAAATTCTTCGCAAAGCTCATTCGAAAATCAAACAATGAAGAAAATGAATATTTACAAAATAACGAACAAACTAAGATATATATAAGTATATGATGGAATAGATCATATTCTTCCAGTATTGATGCCATAAAAATGCCAGATATCATCGCTTGAATTGTTTCAAGCTTACGTTTAAGACTTTCCCCCGCATTGTATTGAGAAAAATAAGAGGAACGGCGCTAAAACGAACTGCACAACTTAAGTTCTTAGCTCAAAGTTCTATAAATAACAATTCTGCCGTAAGTCTATTCTAAAGTATTCCCATTCTTCTTTTATGGAATAGTTAGTTAACTGGCAACACATGTTACTACCCGTTAACAGGGTAATTACATGTTTATTTGTATTTAATATTGTTGCCAATTATGCGTTAAGTGTGCTGCATGTTTTCCATTGATTTCCATTGATTTCCGCCTGCCTTTCTACTGCCAGCCTAATACATACTGCAGATATCTGTATGTACTTTAAGTAACTGGCATTCTGTAGTTTTTTTTTTTTTAAATGTTTCTTTTTTTTTAATTTTTTTTATATACTAAAGGCTTACATTTGCAGTTACAACTTCACAGTGTGGCACTTTGCTTACGCTTTATTTTCGGGAGACACGCGAAACTTGACGATCTCGACTAAAATGTCATAAATTAGTTTGTTATATATATTTCTTTTTTATCTAATTTATGACAAGTCGTTTTAGTGACCTTTTCAGTTTTTTCTAACTTTTTTATTTCTTTTTTTATCTTTAATTAACTTTTGTATCTCTCTTTTTTTTGGCACAAACAAAAACAACAAAAAACACAATGCAACTCGTGACAAAAGGGTATGCCGTGCAGCTTCCGTAGGTGGGTTCTGTAAATTTTTTTTCTCGCTTTTTTCTTTTTTTGCTTTATTTTATTGTGCTCTCTCTTCGATTTTCGTTTTTTTTTTTTGTTTTTTGATTTTTTGGCGTCGCCGTCTGCACCGTACGCCGGGATATTGTACACTGAATGTCCAAAGACGGCAAACACTTGTTATTATAACGCGTCAAAAAGCGTCGCAGCGACGTCGACGGTGGCAGCGACGGCAACGGCGACGGCGACAGCGAGGGCGACGCTGAGCGCACGGTGAACAGCGCCACGATCTGGCCGAATCAATAAGCCAAGCGAGCGACTAAACGTTCGACAGCCGAGCGTCGCAGCTGGCTAAACTTCGAGCCTCCCGGCCAGCGGTACTTCGCGGCGGCAGCGGCGGCGACGGCAACGGCATTGCCCGTTGATAAGCCAAGCCAAGACTCGCTCTCAGACGTCGGCAGCGCTGCTGCTGCTGCTGCTGCTGCCGCGCGCAGCATTTGTTATCAATTGAAATCAAGTTTAGTTGTTGATAGTGAAAAGCCAAAGCAAAAACTAACCAAGAGCGCAACAAGTGAAAAACGAAAAGAAAAACAGAAAGAAAAAAAAACGATACGACAAGATCAATGAATGAAAATGCTGCCGACGTCGGCAGCGACTGCGGCAGATACGCAACGTTTTCGTGCACACCGTTAGAACGAACGACTTTCGTCGGCTGCTCGGCTCGGCTTTGAAAATCATCGTCAGTTTTTCGACTATTGGTTGGCCCATTACTCATTATTAATTGTCAGCTCGAGTGGGCCGGCGCATGGGGCGTATGGGTGATGCCAAAGAGTTGCGACCCCCGGAACGCCCTTCCCGCACTACCCACTCCAAGCTTATAGCTGCACACATATATATATTTAGGTATATGCATTCTCTCCGCATTCTGATTTACGAGATTTATTTATTTTGCAAATAGGGTTTTTGTTTCATTGCATTTTTTGTAAATTTGTTTTGGTCAGGACCGCATAACACCACCCGCTGCTGAGAGGACGTTACGTGACGTTCAACTGACACTCCGATTCGGCACGATTCATGCATTAGAAATACAATTAACAGTGTAATTTTTTTCTTTCTTCTACTTAAATTTATTTTTGTAAATACCCCGTTTATGGGGCAATAAAAAAAAGGAAAAAGAATTGGTTAGGCTGTGTTAAACAACTGAACATATATATACATATATATGTATATATAGTAAAATACACAGATCGCAGATTTGTCGCCAACCCTAGCCAAGCCATTTGAAAGTTTCGATGCTTACGGAAGAAACATGAAAAGCATTTTAGCTCTTGAGGCAATTACCTAAGCCGGGCCTCCCAAAATGAAGCATTACTGCGACACACTCTATGCGTCCAGCAAATGGATTTACCATAAGAGCATATATACATTCGTATATATACATATATATGTGTTAATGTACGCATACGTTCAAAGAGCATATAATGAGTACAGCCAATACGTTCGTTGCCAAAAAAAAAAAAAAATACAACAACAAACTGGTTTATCCGCATCCGGATAATTGATACATGCCGAATCGCCCATTTCTCTAGCCATCTCGCTTGCACACTTCAGGCCCCGAGGCTTTATTATAATTATTAACTTTAAATTATTTAAAATTATTTTTATTTTTTTATCATCTTAAGAACGGAATGGTTCAGGATGTAGACTGAAGAATTTGTTGTTTCATTTTCAAATTCAAATCGTGGCATTCGAAAGAGGCTCTCGACGAAATGGTCGAGTGGCCGCAAGTAGAGCCACAAATAAATATTTATAAATAAATGTTACAATAATCAAGCAATCAACAAGATCAACAGACAAACAAATGAACAAACAATTTTGTCTTATAATGGCAAACCTAAAATTAACAATCACAAAATATGGCAAAATTAATCAATCAATCAATTTATAATCTATTTATATGCATCATTCAAAATTTTTAATTATAGCATACTAATTTAAAATTATTATCAATCCCAGTGAAATAGTAATAATATAAAATAATAATAGTTGCATAAAAAGGAAAAGTTTTTATAATATAAACTAATAATAAATTAAATAAGACATGGAAATAATAACATAATGATGATAATTTTTTAAACTAATATAAAAAATGAGTAATAATATAAAATAATAATAATTTTATAAAACAATATTAATAATAAAAACAAATAATATGAATGGAATAACATACAAAAAATAATAAGACAAATCGAAATGTTTGTTATACTAAAAAATATATTTTTAAAAATGAAATGTTAAAGTTTTACATCAGGTACTCGAATCTATTAATTAATATTATTAATATTTAGTGTCAATTCGATATGTAATTGGTCACATTTTAACGGAAAAGATGACTTAATGCAAAAAAAGTTTTCTTGTTTGGAAAAAACCTTGACAATATCTAGAGAAATATATTAAAAAAAAAAAAAAAAACAATGTACAGCGGGGACGTACTGAAGATGCATTAACAGATATGCTTCGCATGACTCAGATACTCCTAGGTAGGATAGACGAACGCGTTCGCTTGCAAAAATAACCCGACTGGGGGACTTTTCGTTGCACAGATAATGGATGCGATACCTGGTACTTAATAGCCAGGGACCTGGGCTCAGCGATTGCGGAAACAGTTGGGAAATGCACAAAACCAACTTGCGTGTACCTATATGAACGCTTATCACACAATGCGACACTGCTCACAGCTCACCTGTGCGGGTTGGGGGGGTGTTCCATGAGAGACAGAAGCCTCTGGGGCGGGGACTTACACGCGGCGTACATTTCGTTTCATATACCCTAACAGAGGGTATTTTTATTTTGCAACAAAGGGTGTAACGTATTAATATTAAATAACAAAAAATAACACATCTGAGTGTATTATAGCCTGATTAGTCAGAATATGCAAATGCTGTAGTCGTAGCAGTATTCTTTATAGTTTATTTATTTGTCTCTATGCAAAGGAATCTCGCAATATCGGACTTCTATAACATACAGCTGCTAGGTATAATTGGTAAAAAAAAACAAAGTTCCTCTCTCTTATTTGACATTTTCGAGTTTCAAACTAATTTACTATGACTTTTTAGGAAGAAGCAGTCGAAAAATAGAAAACATTGATGCCTTTAACAAATAAAATATATATTAACCAAACGCTTTAGGCAAAACAGACCAAATCTAACGAATGTATTATATAGCTTTAATAGGAAATAGGGTATTTAATCTTCTTTCGGACTTTATTGTTGTTGCATTTAGGTACGTGTTGGTGTGGAAGGCGGCAGCAGCGTTGGCAATTTTTAAGTGTTTTACTTGAACGAATTGTATTGCAGTTACTCGTATTTGTTTATCGACAGGCAATTGACAAACAGACAGTGGGTGGGCGGATAAGTGTGGGGGTGGGCAGGGGGCTCCGTTCAATCAAATTGTTGGATAATGGTCAATCAACTGCCGGCGACGATGCTTTTGATCAGGCGTCGATCCAGTGTCTATCAACGATCAATTGCAATGTTATTTATTGGCTCGCCATGCAAATGCCTGCATTGTGGGTGGCTGGGGGAAGGTTCGGGGTGGCAATAAGGCTTATTACTGCCCCAAGCACGACCATAGCGAGTAGACCTTAAACTTGAACCAACAACTGCTGCTTAATTTAAAGGCAAATAGTTCCGCTCGGATCTGCTCCCTGCTATGTGTATGTCTGTATGGAGGAACACGCTATCGAAAATTAGCTGCTGCAATTGCTACATGCATTATAAACCTCCAACCCTTCTATCGCCGCTCCACCCGTCCACATGGCCTAGGCAATTAGACACATGTAATGCGCTTAATTGGGTTTGTTTTTGCTTGTTTTTTTTTTTTTTGTTTTCTCCATAGTTTTTAAAGTGAAGGTCGTGTTTTAAAGTTTTGCCAACCAGGCGCATCGACCAGGCCGAAGAACCCAAAATTAAGAAATAAAATAAAAACTGGGCCCTTCCACTCGAAACTCAAGTGGCAATCAGCGTCGCGCCTGTCACTTTCTATTGGCAATCTAATCAGCTATGCTGAAAACTCTTGTTGATTGCAACTTTTTCCGTTGTTATATTTTAAAACGTTTGCGTCGTGCTGCCAAATATTTGTATCTATATCTCTAACAACATATATATATATATATATATATCTGCGAAAATGGGAGGGGAAATCCTAGTATTGGGAACTCTCATCAAATCGAGTCATGCTCCATCAAGCACGTCTTTTCTTATCGAAACTTTAACATTGTTTTTTTTTTTTTTTTTGTCACAATTCATTTCGATCTCATTTTCTATCAGTTTGGTGACAAACGATTTAAAAACAAATCACAAAGCTTTATCTATACGTTCGCTTCAATTAGTTCCTAGAATTCTTCCTGAATGTATTATCCATTAGCTTGTCGCAATCAATAAAGATTTACGAGTACAGCAAAGAAATTGAATTGCCTTTGTGCTAGCTGGGATACAACCAATTTCAATTTATGGATGGGGATTCGCTCATAAATAAAAACTGTTCTACAACCCCTTATTGTTCTTCATTCACATTCAGAAAGATTTATGTCAAAACTCACTGTACAGTTCAGTTCACCACGAGCGGAATATGGGTGAATAAAAGAGTGTAATTCACCACGAACCGAAAATTGATGTATAAATATGCGAGTTGAGCTGCGCTGAGCTTTACATAAGTACAATAAGCATAAAAATGTTCTCAATTTACTGAGATATTGCGCATTTTACACAAATTATCATAATGGTAAATACGACTTGTCCTCAGCCACTTTTTAAGGGGATTGAACTCGACTCTACTTGACTGAAATACCCAGATATGCATGATTATTATTAACTCAGATGCTGAATTTTCTTATATTATTGCATATACCAATTTTTCATTTATAATCAATTAAATTGTTCTATTTAAGGCGTGAAAAGCCGGCAGAATGAACCGAATCCTAGGCCAATTGTTACTCAAAATGAATTTGCAATCCATCGAGAGCTATCTATGATTAATATACGGCAATTTGTAGTCATATTAATCTCAGACTCTGGAGCGTTGTTTTCACAGCCCGGTCAAGTGCCATAAAATGGGAGTGACAGTTCCTCGAATAGTCTACAGGTGTCAACAACTCAGGCTCTGAATCGAAAGAAGCAGATGTATATAAACGAAAATAGATTTACGATAATGGTTATCAGTTCGCTACTTGGACAGAAAATACGCTATTGTCAGCAGACATTAAATGAAACGAAAACTTAAGTGCGGGCGATGCTGACGCAAAATGAAACATGATCCATGAGTGAGTTAACTTATTGTTGCCGTTTTTTTTTTTTTTTTTTTTTTTTTGATGTTTTTTTCTTTTGGTCGATTCCCTGTACTTAGCGTGTGTCTACTTTCCAATCAATTCGTCCAGTCACTTGAGATACTACAACAGATAAAGATATTACGTGCATAGATTATGAGTACCAAAACCCTCAATCAAGCCACAACTCGAGTGGGTAACATCGAATGACTGTTGTGTGGAAAAGGCCGTCCCCGCTGCCGCCCTTGCCATGCAGATGGTATGTGGGTTCTTTCACAACTGACAAATAACACTTCTAAATATAACCGGTGTATCTGAGCAACATCTCTGACAAAAATGGGCTGTATTTAGGGAAAAGTAAAGAATAAATTGCAAATTGAGATTCATTTCAATTTTGTTTGTCATAAATAAATATGACATTGCCATTATAGGGTATCTTAAGTTCGATTTGCCAACGTTTCTGCTGCATGTTTTTGTTCTCTGCACAAAGTGCGATCTTGATGTGAAGTACCTGACAGATATGAAAATACTCATGCCCGTACCTAAATATATATATATATATATATTTATATATATATGATATATATATATGATATATATATATATATATATATACATGGCCAAACCTTGACGTGAATATTTACAGAAAAGAAAAAAACCTTATCGCCGTTTCAGCAAAAGCCAAAAAATTAATCAAAGCAATTGTCCATATTGATCCCACGTAGAGGACCCCACACTCACGGCGCCTTCTCGCTTCTGGAAGTTTTAATGGTTCCTGGACGTGATTCCTATACCGTCGACAATATTTCGGGTACTTTTTGGTCGTTTATGTTATTCCCTGTACTTGTCGAAATGGAGATATACACAAAGGCATGATAATATAACAGTTAAATAAATCTCAACTGATAACTCACTTAAGTGCATTAAATGTCGCAAGATAAACACAAATTAAATACTTTCTGAAGGCTTACTAACTTTGTATAGGATAACTATGCGTCGAGCATTTTTTGTGATTAAAGTTAATTCGATAATAAACCAGTTAATAATCACATTGTACTCGTCTTTGTGCGTACTCGCATATTATTGAAGAGCGCATTCGACACGCGTCATTAGACTTGATTGGTATGTGAAGCAGCACCTCAAGAGCAGATACATATATACATATATATATATATATATATATATACAATGCAGATACACTGGCATACAAGCATTTGGCAATTTGGTAAGACATATATATATATATATTGTATTGGGCCTATGCAAGCGACTTGAAGCTCACATTTATGTTTGCCGAGACAGGCGTTACAATAACAATAACAAGCACCATGACGACGACGACGTCGTCGTAATAACGACCTTGCCCCTGGGCCTTCGGTTAGGGCAAGCAAATAGACGTTAGCTATCAACAATTACAATTAAATGACAACAACAGTTGTTCCCATGCTGTTGACAAGCGCACAAATTGACAAACAGGCGCCATCAAATGATGTCTTTGCAGAACGTATTAAATAATACAAGACTTAAGACTTTCTGCCATTCAAATCCTTACAAGTCTGATAGCTTATAGATGAAATGCATATGTCCTTATAAGTATATAAATATCCTTAAAAGTATATAAATATTCCTACAGTTAAAAAAGCTCAAAAAATCAATAAATACTTCCCATATGCAAATATATGCATATAAATGTATTCAAATTATTTCAATTTTCTTTTCTACGCGTGGGTTTGGTTTGTTCAAATTTAATTAATTACGTTTTGACCAGGACCATTGAAAATAGTTTATATTCGATCAGAATAGAAACAACATTTTCACACAAGAGCTCTTCACTCATGATTTCCACACATATAGATGAACATTTCACGGAAACGCATGAAAATGTTGAAATAACGTTGTTGGTCAAGCGATAAAACCCAAATAAACCCAGATATCAAACACGAGTTAAGATTAGTGAAGGCATATGGCAACGGATTTGATCGTGTTTCAGCTGATGTCATTAATTAATTGATTTTTTGCTACCTTTATTGAACATCTGCTAATCGAAAACCAATTAATTGCATATATGCGTATATGAGGCCGAGCATATCGCTGAAGTGCAATCTCTTGGCTATAGCTAATCAGACGATTTGCAACCTCACAAATTGTATTGCGTCTCAATTGAAGTCTTCCGCAGAAGTTTTGTCATGACCATAAAGAAACAGAACAGTTATCTAAGGCGCTGCAATCAGTTTATCGTAAGGGCGAGTGGGCGGCTGGCATTGGGGGTGGGGAAGCCTCTGCCAATGAAAAGAAATTCAAGGAAAATGCCTTTAAAAGCACATTAAGCACTCTGAATTACTTTACAATCCCGCTCGAAACACCCCAGCAAACGGGCTGCTGTCGATGACTTGTCGACGACAAGTCGTCGGTGCCGTCACCACCTTATGATAACACATAATTCCGGCGCAATATTGACGGGCGGCTCACGGTCTGCTTGAATGGGAGTACGCAGTTAAGCACAGCCAATTTGGCCGAATTGTGAGCAACAAACAATGAAAATTAACCATAAATTAGATTACACAAAATAATAACTTTATGATGTTAATAGCTGCGATATGACAGCGAGCAGTAAGTGCAATTAGATGCAAGCCGAAGCTTGCATATCCTACCAAAATAATAAGCAGCGAGTATAGAAATTTTGAGATTTCAGCTGAAAGCACTTCAACTCTCAAATATATTGTTCATTTCTATTCCTTTTTACTTCAATAATATGTAAGTGCCGTAAAAGTTCGCAAAATCAATGTACCCGTTTAAAGCGCATAGCAAGTCGTGAGCCAATCGAAATTTGGCATTCAAATTTAAATATGCCCAAAAGTATGCTTACAAATTTTGCAAAGTCGCATATCAAATTCTGAATTCTAGTATACAACATTTAATCTTACAGATTAATGCTCAAAGACATTTGATTAGACTTATTTATGAATTGTACAACAATGAATAAAGTTTGCCTGAAACACTCCCTATTTTTATACAGGGTACTCAACTGTAGAAATGCTCTGAAGCCATACGAAAGGTTCAAGAAACGTGCTTGGTTAACCGCAGTTAAGGTTTTCGTTTGATTGGGAAATTAAACCAAAACACAACATTTTTATATATATTATATAATATATAATATAAATCATGTGTAACATAGATCATAAGTTGGCCGAGTTTTCACTAATTTTAAATCCTTGAGGCGTGTTTTCGTTTTAGCTCTAAGCCTTATCATTTCTTAATAAGAACCAAAACAGAGTGCACCTTTCATATTATATATAAGTATACACTTGTTTATATATATATGTATATATACATATTTGTATGCGACTAGTTTGGACAGCTTGAAGGTGCTTCCGCTTAACGTGCGGACTAATCTTAGATGCTGGCAAATAAACTTTATCAGCAACTCAAGTGTTTTACTTCGATAAAGGAAAAAACAAGAGCGTTTCTCTATGATTACTCGCTCACGGTGAACAACCGCTAAAGCGAACTAATATATAATATACCAATATATGCAACACGTTCGTAAACCAAACCAGTTCGCACCCGCAACTCAAACCTTGGTTCATGAATGTGTCAAACTCGGTTCACAAAGCGAACCTCAAGGCAGGGACCTGGTTCGAACCGTGAACTAACCGAACTAATGAATAATTGTATTTGGATGTGCAACCCTGAAAGACATGGAACTACCCACGAAAACGGCCTCTTATCAAAAACGGAGTCTTATACTCTTCCAATTACAATTATACTTATATTGAGAAAAATATTGTTGCTTAGTTTGAAATAGACTTGTGTTTATTCCTTTAAAAAAAAAAAAGTAAACCATGAGAAAATTGTTTTCGAATTGCAGCACAGTTTCGATGCCATATATGTTACGGAATGTATTTGCAACATATTGATGCGGCATTGTTTTTGCAAGCATTTGGAATGTTTCGGAACGTACCTGGCTCGCGCTCATCATCGCTGCTGGTAATATCATCGCTGCTCAGCAGCAGGGCATAGTCGGAATTTCTTTCACGCCGGCGACCACGATTAGGACTGCGACCCCGACCTCGACCGCGACTCCGGCCGCCCAGCAGCAGCCCCTCGCACTGCAACAGCCTTTCCATTGTGCGGGGAGGTGCGGAGTGCGGTACGGCGGATTCACTTGTTTTGGAATGACTTGGACTCGAGAATATTATTGCGACATTTTAGCGGGCACCAAGCAGAGCGACCAGCAATCATTCAAAAGTTGATTCATCCGCAAACGTTGACTATGTGGCGCTATCTGAGCTAATTTAATGTTAACTGCGGCTTCGTCTGCGGCTGCGGCTGTGGCTGTGGCCGTCTCTCAGCAGTAAATATTACTGTTGTTGGGTAGCTACTGTTTAATCTGTTTCTTCCATGCATACACAAACAAACAAACACACACACACACTCACTCACACACTTTACTGGCTGGGCGCTCTCAATATATATTCTCAACGTATTTCACCTATTAGCACTAATACTTATGCGCACGTAAACGCAGGGCAAGGCAACTGGCCAACTGTCAACAGCTGAGCGTCAAAAGCCAAACTGCTCTGTCAAAATGTCAACAGCGCTGCGTCCGAGCAGCATAGCATCCAGCAAGAACAACAACAACAACAACAACGTAATTAATAAGAGCAACACCCAAATGAAGACCATGTGCATAGCTCTATTCGATTGTTCCAACCGCACAATGTTTTAGGTTCGGGTTCAGCGAGTTGATGAATTTAAGCTAGTGCAAATTGAAATTCAAATTGTTTAAAATGTCATTTGGTGAAAAATACTCAAGCATAGTTATATACGGTTTGTCTTCAATTCGAACAATAAAAATTGATATTTTGAAAGTTAAGTTTTAATTCAATTTAACTTTGTAGGGATAGGAAAAGAAAATTTGTTCAAGAACATCAAAAATCATTTTACCCAAAAAGTATCTGTATAAATTTGTTATTCTTCGAGCACACGATAAAATAATAAATATGTGCATATGAAAATACTTTGGCTTTTAAAAAACTGTCACATATTTTAAAGAGTCATAAACCATTGATAAGCATCGAAATCAAGATATTAGCATGGCAGGTGTCATATAATCATATTTTAAGCTCAATTAACGCGTCGCACTGTGAATGGCACAGGGAGGTAAATATTGAAACACCTGTCATGGTATTGACGTCACAAAGAAGTCATAAGAAAACGAAGAAGCAATAGTGAAACGCCTTTGCGATTTATGAGTAAATCGAAATATTTGCGATAATCATAGTTTCGTGTGCGAGCGACTCGCGCGCGCGTGCAAGCCCTTGAGAGAGCTGGAGCACAAATGAATTAAAACGCAGGTCGATTCGCAGTGCACTTGAATCAGCTACAAAATAGTAAACACAATAATGACGCAGGTGACAAAAGAACACTTTAGACAATCTCTCTCCCTCCCACACACACACACACAAACACACACGCAGACACACACAAACACGCAAGCGCCGGCCACTTGAACAGCTGTGCTGGTGCCCGTTATGCGCCGGTGCGCCGACAGCGACCGCGACCGCGACGCAGACGGCGACAGCAAAGCGAATAGCCGACAATGGCAATGATTGGAGGGCCGCCGGTGTGCCTAATGTTTGGTAAACAGTTTTGCAACAACAACAACAACAACAACAGCAGCAAAAACGGCAACAAATGTTACTAGGCCAAGCTGCCAGCCATTGAAGAAAAATATAATTGCCAGCATACAGATAAGTATAAATAATTGTAAAAATTAATAATTACAAGCAAATAATTAAATACGTATTGTTTAGGTGTGATGGTGTAATGCATGTAATATATTTTAATTAGCATTCATTAAAATATGTATGTATATACTGCAGTGAGAAGGCGAAAACAAAATAAAAAGCAAACTAACTGAAAGCCAAAACAAATGTAATTAAAGCATTAATTTAAATAGAATGAAATTTGTTAATGTGGCAAATGCAACTAAAACTAAATACGTGTCTATAAATAAAAAGGATAGCAAATAATATAACTGTGTTATAAATAGCTTACGTATGGGCCTGCGACGCATTCTGGACGCACTATTCTCGCCGCCACTGTTCATGTTGCTGTTCATCGGCTTCATGATGCCTGCCCTCGGTTACGTAGTGGACGACGACGATAACAACTGACAAGTGGGCGTAAATTTTGCAAAGAAAATATGTAATAAGATAAGAACCAAAAGAAAAAATGTATGTATGTATGTATGTATGTAGTAATTCCAAAGCAAAATTAAGACAAAGCCTATTTTGTACAGGCGTACAGTTCGGGCTATAAAACGCACACCAACACATAAGCTCAATAAGAATCAGCTGTAGAGGAGCATTTGTTCAGATAAACCAGGCCCAATATACTGGCCACGCACTGTTCACTAACAACTCGCGAACATCGACAGCGACAGCCGGAATACATTTAAACCGGTTAAAGCAGCAGCGACGCCAACTGCGATTGCGGCTATGTTTATTGCTGCTTTTCTAGTAAGCATACACATTCAAATTGAACAAATTTTACCTTTCCTGCTGACGCGACAAGTTTCAATGTTGAACGGCAACTGAAAACTAAAGGCAAAATCTGGCGCCGATCGGCAAAGAGCGAAGAACAGCAGCAGACACAAAAGACAATAATAACAAATGCCAAAAGGAAGGGAAATTTATCGTAAGAGCGAAAGAGAGAAAGAGAGCAAAAGCATAAAAAGCACAAAACCAAAACCAGAACCAGCTCCCCCAAACACTATTTCGCGCCCGAATAATGGCACATCCATACAGAGCGGCGAGACGGGGATATAGGACGTCTCACTGGCATGAACTTATCATAGCGGTAACAGACAGATAAGATATACATATGTATGTATGTATGTATATATGCACGTGTGCAGGACAGTTACAGCTGCGATAATTGTTGATAAGGCCAAATATGCTTTCGTTCAATCAACTATCATTTGCCAGCAGGCAAGAGTTACTGAAAAAAGAGACTATCCAGAGAAAGAGTTAGAGTGCCAGGCTCGCAGTCGCACGTAACGTCTGTGTGTGTGTGTGTGTGTGTGTGTGTAAGGCTTTGCGAATGTTGGCGAAATCGCTAGCCGAAGCCCATGGCATTGACACAGTCAGTTGACCTTAACACCTCACGATAATCGTTTTGATAAGGCATACACACATACATATGCAAGCAAATGAATACAGCTGAACTTGGCCCATTTTTCGATAAGTACTTGCACAGCTACACTCAAACATACAAATGTTTAATGAACAAATACAAAAACAAAAGGAAGAAAGGTGGCAAGCAAGAGAACAAGCGAATTCGAATTTCATTCATTGGAAAAATAAAGCACAACGAATGCCGCTCAATTTGTACATGTGTGTGTGTGTGTGAGCACATGGCGCGCACACATGTACACGCAGACGGTGCTAAACTGTCGCCGCCGTCTAAAAAACGAGAATTCCGAAACGGTTTTGAGGATTTCCCCGATTGTCTGCCTCATTTGATTAACCGTTTATTGATTTCATATTTGACAAATCACAGACACACCACACGCACACACACACACACACACACACCAACAACACCCGCACACAGGCATAACACGTGCAAGTTACACAAACCTTGCCTGTTGTTTTCTTCGTTTTATATTGATTTTTACCAACAGGGGCGGAATGTAAGGTGAAAAGGAACGTGGGAAAATAGCTGCACATTGCAGCTGACAGTGCAACGATGACGCGCGGGTGGATAGCCTTTTTACTAAATTTCATAATCAAATGAAATACTCACGAGTTTAGCACGCACCCGGACCACTAAGTGTGTGTAAACAATTATTGTTGGTTGCAATGGCACGTGTTATATTAGCTGATTTGAATTGGGTGATTTATTGCATTTGACTGTTTGTTGTTGTTTTGTTTGTTTTGTTGGTTATGTTAGGCTTCATATTTTTTCTAGACAAAAAAACAAAAGTATTGCCGCTAAATGTGTGCATGAAGAGATGGCAACACAATGAAACATTGACAGATAGAGAGGCACTTGAACACCAAACAAAAAAGTACACTTACTAGATAAAGAAATCAACAAAAATAACAACATTTAACAATTTCAAAAGAGCACTCACATCTCTTCCAGACAACTTTAGTCGCGGTAACAGCGCGAACTTGAAGTTTACTCGCTTCATTGACTTACAATTTCAAACTGAAGCAGCAGCAACAACAACGATGAAAAGCGTAGACGGCGACGGCGACGGCGACGGCGACACTTTCCACCCCATTCTGTATACAAGGGACAACAACAAGAACAATATGCAAAATCAAAAAGGCGCTTTCATTTGCGATGTGCATATGAAAGCAAGCACGACAACTCATCGATAACTAATTTATCGATGATATTTGAAATGTTCTTACACGTTCTGCTGACAAATATGTGTATTCGAATATGTTCTTAATGTCCCTTGGGATTGTCAGCTCACGCCAAATGAAAAAAAACCGTTATTATTCTCCCAACAAAAAACTTTTTTACAAATGAAAATTCTGTGAAATGAATAAGTAAATAAACGCGTTTGACAGCCGTTTAGTAAAGAGTTGACTGATTTCACGCATAACTATCAATTATACATTTTGAAAACAACGGCTGTTCGAATTCGAATTCGGTGAAGATTCTGGCATCCTTGTCGTTACAAAGTATCGATAAGGTATGTTGATTCAAAATCGATACTCATTTGATCCTCATAGCAGCCAGCAATTCTTGGAGTATAGTCTTGATTTAAAAAGAAGACTAGATTTGTTTAAGCTCGCAAATAGGACACAGTGTATTAAGTGCCGGACAAGGGATAACAGCAAAAAACACTCGTTTGTCTTGTTTTTAATATTTTCTTCGTTTTTTAAATATCTGTGTACACATGTACATATATTTTGCTCGCTTTCTTTACGTGTGTGTTGCCCCTGGCCCCCGCCGCATTTGATTTTGCTGGCAAGTGAACAATTGAAAATTTTGTGTTTTTTCCAACTATTTCGAGTCTATAATCAATTTGCGTCTGCAGATTGTGGGTAAGTAAGCTTTTAGTTAATGTTATTTGTACACTCCTTATAGTTATGGTCAATACCTATTAGTTGCATACCATATATGTATGTATATACCTACATTAATATATGTATGTAAGTACTAAGATACATACAAATGTACATCCATAGCTGAGACTTTTCTGCTTTCGCAATAAACACTGAGCGCAGCACGCACCGAATGCCATGCATACATACACACAGTTGCATATGTATTCATGTATACACACAAAGGCGATGAGCGCGTACGACAAAAAGTAACGGTGCTTTTCGGTTTGAGCGTTCGTTGCACCAGCCGCATTGACTCGCCATGCGAATAGAGCAGAAACAATAAATACATAGCTGTGCAAAGTGAACGACCAACAAATTTAAAGATGGCGGCGTTCATCAATTTAAACGAACACGATAAAGTGAACACACAGAAATAAGAAACTAGAACGGTAGCTAGAGGTGGGAGCGTGTTCAATTTTTATCATTATCAATACATATGTATATGTATGTATATCATGTATTTTGGGTATTAACAACAAAAATATTGCATGCAAGTGCATGCATTAAATTGATAACTAATGTTATTCGTTTTATTTTATTAGCTAATAAAACATTTTAATTTTTGTGTCCTTGTAATGTCGTTTTTATATTTGTGATCTCAGTCGTGTCAGTCTTTAGTATTATATCAGATAACTAAGTGGAATTTTGTTAAATGCAGCACTTATCGTACATTGCCCAACTGGACATTACCATGATGCTGAGGCGCCCGATTACCTCCGGCAGCCGGCAGGCGCCGGATCCGTACGATCAGTTTCTGGAGAGCCGCTGCATGTATCGCAAGCACACGGCCCGGGACGCGTCATGCCTATTCCGTGTAATAGCCGAGCAGATGTATGACACCCAGATGCTCCACTACGAGGTTCGCTTGGAGTGCGTGCGTTTCATGACGCGAAAGCGACGCATCTTCGAACAGGTAACTAACAAAAGCGGGCGGGAGAGTCAATATCTTTAATTTAAAACCGATTATAGTCTCGAAAGATATTTGCATTGGCTTTTATGATGGACAGACAACGTGGTTTTGTCCATAGATCTATAACTATTAAAGCTGTAATTGAATCTCATCAAAATGTTTATTATTATTATACTCTTATGTGTAACCACGTTTTCACAGCATGTGCGTGGCGATTTTGATAGCTATATGCTGGACATGGCCAAGCCCAAGACATATGGTACCATGCTGGAGCTGCGCGCCTTGTGCTGCATGTACCGGTGAGTAATTCGCAGAAGTCAGAAAATGAGCTGTAAATTAATTTGTATGCTTTTAGCCGCAATGTCATCTTGTTTGAGCCATTCAATTTGGGCACCGCAGTTACCTATAACGAGCGCTATCAGGATAATTTTCGTGTGTTCTACACGAATGAGTTTCATTTTGATTCTGTTTACACACTGGACTACATTGAAACGGCGGCAATAAGCCAGTGTTAGTTGCTTCTTATTCTAATGTTAAAGAACGTATTGATTACGGGCTTAAATATATTACAGCAATCAGCTTTAAACTGCTTTATAAGATGCTCTTCAAGCTGCCTGACGTGAATTTTGCGGTTGAATCGATGTTGCATCCGCAAACGTTCGATTGGGGCAATTACGAGGTGGAGCTCGATGCGAGGGGCTACTTTGTGCGCATTATCTGCTGCGATGGACGCACTTTTTCGCTTGATCTGCCCGAGAATACAAAGTGTATACTCGAGAACTACAAGCTTTGCAATTTTCATAGCAATATCAAGCAGTTGCCACAGAAAGGTTTGGGTGGAAGGCGCTCCACATCTGTGTCTTCTGCTTCGGAGTCCCCATCTAGGCGCGATCTAAGGCTGGAACTGCCGTCGAACACCATAATAACTAGCGAGAGTACAGAGGTGCTGCACATGTGTCCGAATCCCACGAACTCTTGTGTGCGTCAGCTTCTAGATGATGGTAAGCAAATGTATACAGATATGTACAGATATATAGACTCTAAAATGTAATGGCTTTTATCTCTCCATAGGCATCACCCCATTTCCCTACAAGGTGGCTAAGTCCCTGGATCCCTACATGTATCGGAACATCGAGTTTGATAGCTGGAACGATCTACGCAAGGAGGCCAAGCGCTATAATGTTTACGCTAATGATTATAATTTCAAGGTGTGTACTGGGCCAAGCAAAAGTGGCAACATCGCAGCCTAGCTGATTACTGCTAACTCCATCAAAACGCATCCAGTCCAAATTCAATCCACATCCAAGTTTAATGCTTCCAATCCTGACTCCTGCTCCTCATTTTCAGGTGGGTGCCAAGTGCCGCGTGGAGCTGCTGACCGATGCCGAAAGACAATTGTACACATGCCACATTCAAAAGATAAGCGCTGATAAGTCCTACTGTGTTGTCTATGTCGAGCACTTTGGAAAGAAATTTTTGGTACGCCCCAAACCCCTCCTTGGAAGCTGCTTCAACGCGCGCAGCCCTCCCTTGCCCGAAATTTGTAATTTCCAGCAGCTTTAATTGATTTCCCGTCTATTTCGTTGTGTATACCAGGTGCCTTACGAATCATTGCATCCGGTGCCGCCGGATGAGTTCCGACCGTGGGCGGTGCCGTTCCGCTATCAGCGTCAGATGCAGCGTATGCATTTGGCCAAGTTGGGTCAAAAGCCCAAGCCCAGGTGGAAGAAGGCCAAGCTGTATGATGTGGCCAATTACTTTGAGGCAAGCAAGTGCGAAGTTTTGCAGTATCTGCAGCTAGACACCTGTTACGGTTGTCCTCCATTATACAATGAGCATGGAAGTCTGCAACAACAGCAGCAGTCGCAGCAACAGGTTGAGGTTAATGAGTCGGCGGAGTTGGAGCAACAACCGCGGGAGCAGCGCTTCCAGCCACGCGACAAGCATTCACGTCTTCAGCAGCAGCAGCAGCAGCAGCAGCAGCTGCTGCTGCACCCACAACAAGCACCGCCAGCTGCTAGTGCATCCTCGTTGCCGTCACCGCAACATCCAAAGGCGCCAGCTACTCAGTTTGTTAACTATATGCCCATGGGTGGGCGACCTGGTCATATTCCGCCGCCGTGGCGCGGATCGACGCTACCCATGCCAGAGGAATTTCCGGCTGGCGTCTTTCCGGGACCGCAACTGACACCCGATGGCTGTATGTTCATGCACTTTGGTGGATACGCGCCACCGCCGCCCATTTCGCTGCAACCGCCGCCCCCGCCGCCATTTGGCACAGCACCATATATGTTTGCGCCGCCACCGCCACCGGCTTCAATATTGCTGCCCTCAGTAGGCAAACGCTCTGGCTGCAGCACCAGCAGCAACAACAGCTGCACTACCAGCGCTGCTACGACCACCACTAGCAAAATTGGAACGCGCTGGAACGAGGATCAGTCAGAGCCGCGCCGTTCGCTACATGCCAATGGCGAGGATTTGCCCGCTGATTTGGGCACCTTACGTTACTTCTATAATATGGGCGTCGATATGCATATGCGCTTCTCACATTTGCTGACACCCGATGAACAGATGAGGATGTGCGCTAACAAGAATAACAACCAAAACTATCACAACACGGACCAACAACAAAAGGAAAGGAACGATGAGGCAGTTGTTCTGGCAGCGAACTCTACCCCACCGCCCTCGCCGGTGGCAGCAACTGGAAACAATTCCCCATGTGCACCCGCTACGGAGCCAAACGCAGACAAGACGCGCTCTCGTCCCAAGCGTGGTGCTTTCAACAAGGCGCGCTCCAAGCGCCCCGAACAGCTGCCCGATCTCAACAAGGATCAACATCTATCGCACGCAATGCTGCTGCCCACGCCAACTCCATCGCCCAACACCAACGGCAATCAGTTTAACTTCTATCCGACACTGCAAGCGGCGCCGCCAACCCAACAAGCATTGCCACCGCCACCGATGCCGCCGCCGATATTCTTTGCCGCCCACAAGGGTGTTCAGGTAAACTATCTTAAATATAATGAGAACAATATATTGCATATTCGACTGCATATTTATATTAATATTATTTTTTTGTTGCACTCTTTAGAATCCATATGCTTGGGGCATGGCGCCACCACCAGCAGGAATGCCGTACGAGAGGATTAACAACTATAATATAGAGGCAGGTGGAGTAAATGCACAGCAGTCTCCCTCAGCCGGCTATGGGCCACCACCGCGTCAATAAAGCGCCGCGACGCGATTTCAATTTTGTATGCAACTACCAACAACGCACTCTATATACTAAATGCTCCATATAAACATATTACATATTACATTCACACTATGTATTTAATTATAAGACAACTTCACAATTTGCATTTCATCGACTTTTAAAACTTGCTCGAACAACAATAACTAAATAACCATTCGCCGTTTTAAATTTGTATTAAATATAATTTTAAAAATATCACAGTAAACCAGTTTAATATCAGATCAAACATATAAAATCCATAGAACTATCGCATTATTTAACACGCAACATAAACAAAAACATCAACAATTTTAAATATGTCATTTATGCAATTTTATGCGATTTTATTAGCAAACAACTTCAATTTCGAGAGCAACAACAAGAAACGCATTTACAATCAATTTATTTATACATTTTTAAAAATTATTAGCTAACATATATATCTAAAATTAAAAGCGGGTTGCTTTCTTTTTTGTTTTATAACAAATTACAATGTTAAACCTCTTCACGCAACAATTTAAAGTTTACAACAAACAATACACATGTATGTATATATATACAAATTATTTAACAAAGAACTACAAAAACAAATGTAACCTTATAACGAATCAAAATCAAAATGGCCAGAGACGAAAAAAAAAGATGTACGGAAGTGTAGATTATTGGGAGAAATTTGGTAATGGTTCGTTTGTACGTGGTGTTTCGAAAGCTTTGCTGCAATATTCATTCTGTTTATCGGACTATTTTCACCAACTATTAGACTGATGAGGTAGAAACCATCATTCTCAAAAGCACACTAATGAAATCAACTTTGGAAAACCTTGCGAATTGGACTTCTGAAACGATGATGTACGAGAAAATAGTTGAAAAAGTTGTTTATATGGAATGGATGTATATACCAAGGCTGGAAACCGAACCGAACCGGTTCGAACCTGGAATGTATATATTTATTGTGGAACCATTTATGTTTTTAGCTTAAGCTAAGGTTCGATCCTGCGTTCGCAGCAGATAAGCAAAGCCAGGTACACGAACTGAACCTAAAGGTTGGGAGCTGGTTCGGTTCGTAAGCGGAACCGATGAAAACTTTTGATTGGATCTACAGCCCTGGCAGCAACATAATATGCACGGCTCTTTCTAATATTCGATTTGATGTAGGCTGCTCATAATGTTCAGAACCAGCTGGAAAAAGTGTGGAAACGCTTTTCCTGCTGTCTGGCGCTGAGCACGCATCCGAACGGGCTAAAAGGTTTTGAAAACAAAAAAAAAAAAATCACTTGACTGTTCCAGGGGCAGGCGCCACACTTACCAGGTTCCGGCCATAGCCCTGGTCAAGGAGCAGCAGCATCACAACCAGAAGCAACAATAACGAAACCATCGAGAAGAATCGCATCTTGAACGAGCCAAGTTTTTTCGTTTGCCGTCTCTTTTGCACACGTTGAACTTGTAACAGTTTTTCGTAGTGTTTCGTTTTTTACGCTTTGTATTTTTTGGGTTTTCAGTGCGCTCGGCTTTTTTGTTTTTGTGCCCGATTTATGCTTACAAACTGAAAACGTTTCACAAAAGTGTCGGATTTTTATGCTGAATTCTCAAATCGACAAATGGGCGGCGGCACCAGGCGACCTAGATCTAAAATTTTTGAGTCACATTCGATTATTGTGCTAAACTCGGTTGTTATTGTACTTTTTGTTTTTCTTATGTATATTTTGCATCTTCAATTGCTGTCATTTTTATTAGAAGGTGTAGCGAATAAAAAACGACTCGACCTCTCACAGCAGGAGGCCGCCAGATGAGTGTAATTCAAAATACAAACATTTAGCATGCAGTTTGCTTATCACGCAATGCGTTTATCATAATCAATATTGTGAGACAAGATTTGGAGTGTGTCTCGCATCAACCCATTAAGTACGTATATATTAAATAAATGTTTCTCGGTTCCCGCCGACAATCTTCCTAAATGAAACGTATCATTCAAGATCAAATGTGAATATTCAATTATAGCCGAGGCAGTGAAACACTTGCAAAAGTAAATTATTGGCTTATATGTTTTACAAAAAAACTAACTACAGAAACTAATAACATCACGTATTAAGCAATTAACTGACGTACATAAATATATATTTATAGGTAGCTATTTAAGTACTTACTTATATATTGCACTTGCAAGAAGTAAAAGAATTCTTTCTTTCGGCTCTATTGCACACTTAAATATCATTCCGTCATCTACTAAGGTTGCCAAAATTATAAGCACTATATATGAAATAAATAAGTTTCTTCTTTATTTACTCTGCATGAATGTTTTATTTTATGCGTCATATAAATAGTGCTACGATAAAATTAGAGAGAACATGCTTATGCAAAAGTTAAAAATTGTATTATTTTACAAGAAATCCTATTAACTTGTTATTAAAATAACAGTCCAGACAAATTTGTATGTTAAATTCAAAAAGGAGCTTTGGTCTGCAGTGTGACCAGAAGTCTTCATTTTTCGGTATTTAAGGTTACAGGAATAAAAAATGGCAACAATTATCATGAGAGCTGCCACCTGTGCAAAAACTATTTTGAATAAACAGATGCAAAAGATTCACTTTAGTGTAAAAAACCCGTTATAACTCATATGGTTATAGGCAGTTGAAGTTAATTAAAAATTAATTTATTTCGTACATTTTTATGCATGTACTTTTGCGAATCATTTAATTGTGATTTTTTGGTGCTAAGACTAAAAATACTAAACGCCTTGCTCAAGATGGAAACAAACAGAACAAAAAACTTGCCAGACCACATTGACTCTTACGGTATGGCAGCCTTTAAAGCTGGCGCCACGGTTTTTTTTTTATCGTTAAGTTTCAAAAAGCTACTTTACACTTTGCTTATTTCAAAATGTGGAAACAGCCTGCTGATTTTAAATATATATTATTATAAAATCAGATTATAATAGATATCTAATGAGGATAAGAAAAAATTATAACAATATGTGTTTTTTTTTTCAATATTTTTTATTTGTTTGCAATGAAACCTGCGCGCCCGCCTTGTGGGCGTCCAAGCCGTGTAAAAAACATAGTAACTAAGACCAGCCAGAGGTAGGCTGGCAGCTGGCAGCTGGATGCGCTAGCGTCGTAAGCGTTGCGCTTAGTACGACGGAGCTGAGTAGCTGGGGCCGGATTGGCCGTGACCACCGTAGCTCTGGCTACCATAGTTACCTTCACGCTCGCCGGCAATGTTGGCCAGAGCGGAGAGACCATGGTTGCCACCCTGGAGCAGCTGGTAGCCAGCGCTGGCAGCGGCATTGTCGGCACCAGAGGCGTAGGCGGGCAGAGCCTGGCCACCGGGGCCATGCTGTTGAGGACCAGACACAATGGGACCGGGCCTGTTCAGAATGTGGTGTCCATGACCCTGTCCAGCGCCGTGGGAGCCCTGGCCGTAACCCTGCTTGTTCTCATTGACGAAGTACTTCTCTGCTGGGGGCTTCACCACATTGACGAAGACAGGCTCAACCTTGACGCGACGTGGGTGGTGCTTGACGTAGACCTTGCGGAGCACGATTGCTGGGGGCTTGTGCAGCACAACTGGGGCGGGCTTGACAACCAATGGAGGATGGTTGACCAGCACCTTGGTGGGCGGGCGACGCACAATGATGGGGGCCGGACGATGGATCAGAATTTCACCCTTGTTCTGTGGGTATGTGATCGAAGAGGTAAGGGTGTTGCCCTTGGTGTTCACCGGCTTGTAGGGAATGTTCTGGTCAGAGCCATAGCTGCTCTGGCCGGCCTGGGCAACGCCCGAGGCATCAGCACCACCGGCCAAAGAGCCAGCAGCGGCGCCTTCGCCCAAACCACCAGCATGACCGAATTCACCAGCACCGCCAGCGGATGCAGCGGCTGCCGCATCGCCACCATCAGAGCTGGAGCTGTAGCTCTGCTGTCCGCCAGAGCCGTAGGCCTCCTGGCCGCCAGAGCTGTAGCCCTGTTGTCCGCCGTAGCCGTTAGCGCTGGCGCATGCCTGATAGAGAAACGGAGAAAGGGAGAGAGCGAGAGAAAGAGAAAAAGAGAGAGAGAGAGAGAGAGAAAGAAAGAGAGAAAGGCAAATGAAGTTGTGCGTTGAATTTAGTTGAGATTCGCTCAGATGTGCTGCGACTGCGGGTCATCATCGACTGGCGACTAGCCACAGATCTGGCCGTATTATTTACGTACAATTAAGCAGGCGGCTAGCGCCCAAATGAAGCTGTGTCTGTTCATCGTTTCCAGTCCCAGTTGGCAGTTCGAACTCGAGTGGCTCGTTGTGCGACCGTCTGATGTCTTCTGCTGCCTTAGTTCGGTCAGAGATTTCTTTAAATATGCTGCCATTGGACGCTTGCCCTATGGTACGTGACATTTGGCCCGGTCGGCAGCCGCTGCCGGTTAACCGCTGGTTCCGCTCCAGCCACGGCCCGTTGTTGTTGCATTTATTTTGCTATTGCCCACGCCAGCTAGCGAAACATGGCCAAATGCTGATTGCTCGCACGCATCTCGTCGCGCATATCTCGGCGTGTTATATAGAAAACAATAACAAATATTAACCGGCCAACAATCCGCAGCTCCCATCTCGTGCATCGTGCCCTGACACATAAGCCATATCGAGGTTTTTCAGACCAACAAGCAACCGACTGTCTGCGGAGATTGCGATTGCCAAATGGCTGTCAACAGTTCCGCATTGAAAGCTCCATGCGATTCGATTGTCGCTCCAATTGCTCTGCTCTAGATCTCTGCCGCATTGTAAGTACCAAAGCCGAGGCCCAGCTCCTTTAAGACGTGGGCGTTAAAATCTGGATAAATTATGTAGCTACTAATTAAATTGTTCTATGATGTTTGTCAAATGTTTTCACACTACACTGAAAACAATTGCATTACGGTTGAGTAAATTTCCATAATTTAATGTACATTTCATTCATGTTTCACAACTATATCCAATTAATCTGCAGAGGCTGATTATTCGTATTCTTATTTGTACTCAAATCCCTTGAAATCAAAGGTGGCATACACTGAAAAAAAATGAGTTGCTGACAATTCCGAGAAAGTGACTAATACAAATTGATGTTCAGTTTTGTTTTAATTAAAGTAGAGGCTTCGCTAGTCTAGACAAGCTTCCCGTGGATAAGACAGACATTAAAATTAATTAAATTTATTTAATTAATTGCTAATATATAAAAGAGAACAATGTTGACAGTTTTATGTGATAGTCATCTCTATTTTCCAACTACTTATATTAATACAAATTTGTATAAAGTTAGAGAGTTTGGATTTATAACAGCTGCCAAATAACGATTGGGCGCTTCGAGTCATAAATGGGTAAAAAATATAAAAATACGTATATAGATTATTATCGATTATCTATTCAGCTTGGGTTACCATTTAAGTTATTCCTATGTATATAATATATATAACAAGAAGTTAAAACAGCTTGCAGACTCGATGAATAGTTAAGCGATTCAGATTGGGGCATATAAATGAATAAAGAACTGGGCTCGAATCCTCGGCTAGTATATTGATGTGAGTCCGTTATAGTTCGTTATCTAAGAGTTTTAGCTTATATCCAACATAAGGGATTATCTATAAAATATCGCAAATTAAAGTATTTGTCTAAATATATTATAGACTAACATTTCTTGGAATAGGAGAAAGCAGCTTGTTAAAGAGTTTGTCTTTCCAGCTCAGATCAAAGGCAGATCGAAAACTTTCTGTTCATTTGGAAAGCACCAAAAACGCAATTCTCTTTTTTGAAAAAAAAAACCTATTCCTTAGTATTATTATCATATTCCCATTCATATTGTACAACTGATCATATGTGCAGCTAAAGTTTTCAACTCTAGCAAGAGGCAGGTCGGCAAAAAAGAGGTGCTCTCTTTCTTTTAGAGACTAACTAGATTATTAGTTTCTATATCATTTTATGTAAATTATCCAATATGCTGCTGCTTGAGTTCCGCCAACACTCGACAGACATATAAATTTATATACATATATATAAATATATTTCATAATTGTAATTTCGTAACCAGCAAACGGCAGCAGAATTTCTAAAGTTGTCACAGAAAGAGATCTTAAATAAAGTGCTGAACAGTCAAATAGTGTCAAGTGTTCAGTTCGGCCTTTGATCTTGGCCCCCTTTGCTGTCTATGTTGTCAATATGTTTAGGTGCATATATGCACAGATTGCAAAATAAGTAATCAAAATCTAGAAAATGATAATAATGATATGGTACGATCTACGCAATTACGCCCACCCTAAGCATTCTCATGTGCTGCATAAAAGTACATGTTATTAACACGCGACAGGTAAGTATTATAAATTGTATGTTGGGGAAAACTCAATGCGAATGATAGAGTCATATGCTAGATGGGAGAGGCGTGGCAGTACAGTAAACACAATATCTATAGGTATTTTGGGCTTTTTTTTTTTTTTTTATTTGCATTTAGAAAAAAAAAAACAAAGTTGTTAATTTAAACACCCTTCAGCTGGGCTCTGGACTGCTCGACTGCTGTGCTGGCAGCGACAGCAGCTGCAAGTGCCGAGATTGCATCTGGCTTAGTAGCTGGGGGAGCCATAGGGAGCTGGGCTGGCGTAGAGGGGGGTTTCAGCGCCGGCGGCATAGCTATCGGAACTGGGACCGGAGTTGCCAGCGCCGGAGCTGCCAGAGTTGCCATATGACTGAGGTTGGCTGTAGGCCTGAGGCTGGTTGTAAGCCTGGGGCTGGCCATAGGACTGAGGCTGGCTGTAGACGGGCGCAACGACTGGGGCCAATGGGGCCTCGATTTTCTTGCCCGGCTTGTAGACCTTGACGTAGACGGGGTTAAGGCTCAGTGGTGTGGGCACCTTGTTGATCACCTCCTGTTGGTAGATGACCGAGGGCTTGATCTTGTAGATGACAGGATTGCCGCGCACCACGGTCGGTGGGCCGCTGTTCACATGGGCGGGTGGTGCGCCGGGCTGGTGCACAATGATTGGCGGCAGGGGTTGGGTGGCGATCACCTGATGGTTGTTGTGGCCCGATGGCACCAACAGGGAACGGAACAGATGCTGATCGACAAACTGGGGCGACACCACATTGATCTTGCCCTGACGAATGTTGCTAGCCAGATTGGTCTCAGCCAGCGATTCGGCAATATCCTCGGAGTTCTTCAGCTTCTGGTAGGTGGGATTGTTGTTCAGTGCCTGCAGCTGAGCCTGGACGCGTCCCAGACGACGTGCCTCCTCCGGCGATGGCTGAATCTCAGCCTGTGCCGTCAGCTGATTGGCTGATGGCTGTGAGCCGCCGGTCGCAGCATTCACATACTCCTCCAAGCCTTCCGATGGACCACCGGGCAGATACTGTATCTGACGGCCAGCACCCCTACCTGGCGAACCGTAATTAGCGCTCACCAGCTACAGAACAGAATAGAACAGAATTTTGATTGACATGATTAGTCGCCTGTTGGCGGAAATTATCGGAGATCAGTGTCGTGGTGTGTCGTGTTGGCCACAGGTTAACGTACCGGTGCGGCGGCGACGGCGAAAAGCCCAAACCAGAGACCAAGTTGCATTTTGTGTGGATGCGTGATGTGTCAGCACTCAGATGTCTACTGCTCGTTGGATGGCCACGGTGCTAGCTCTTTATAGCGGCCTATGGCACCGTTGGGCCGCATTTATATCGCGCTCACGTTGCCGACACCGCCACGGCCCCGGCTACGTGATCTTTGCGATGCCATTGCCACCGATTTACATTTCCGATTTGCAAATTTTTGTCGCACTGCAGCGACGACGACGACGACAATGTCTTCTGACTCTCTTGTTCTTGTTGCACTTCTCAAGATCTCTGTCTGTCTGCGCTCGTGCTTCTATCTGGTGCGGTTGTTTGTGCTGCCCAGCACCAGTCTTGGACTCGCTACAGTCCCAGAGCATCAGCAGTGCCGACAATGCTCTGCATAGATGTGGATGTGGATAGCCAACAATTGAGCCAACTTCAAGTGACAAAACCTACTCAGAAATCTTATCAACAACAGCTTGGACTTATCATGCTCATGCTAAATTTAAATCACTTTAATAATCTCAAATATGAAATGCCAGCGGAATCTGAGTTCTACTCGGATAACATATTTTAGACTTTGCCAAACATTCTTAAGAATGAGGAAAAACGAAAAAAAAAAGACAATATTCCTGTGTAGAAAAGAAGTGATTAATCTGAACTAAGCGCAAAAGCCATTAATGCTTATCCACAAATTGGCACATGATCTCTCTCATATGTCATTTTTGGCTTGGAAGTTATCTGTGCTAAGAACCTCAAATTACAAATTACAGTTAAGCGCTTTGATATATATCATATGGCTATCTTAACTTACTCAGCTATAAATATATTTGTAGCAGCATTTATTACAATTCATATAATTATTATATTATCATACATTCACTTTGAAAAACGAAAATCCATGTCTTCTACGCACACGCACACAGCTCATGGACGCTGACGCCTGGCAAAATTTCAAGCAGTGCGTAGAGAAAACAAGCAGGGCACACCGAGCATGCACTAATACATGTGCGTTTACCAATACACGTGCGTATCTATCGAAATCAACGCACCGAACTAACAAAGTTGATTGCTTACTAAAGCTAAACTAAAATGCGCCACAAATTTGCTGAAGCTGGCAACTCAATTACGTGATTTCTTAGCTTTATAATGAATTGTTAAATTCAGCCCAAGGCGAACATAGCGCGAGTGTAAGAGATTGATTTTAAAGATAGCTGAGACTTAATTTGTATTTGTTTTGGCGTTTATTAAATGCAAATTATTATTAAGTTAGTAGCTAAATTAATTTAGTTAGACCCTGTGTATTAAGTAAATTCAGAGTCCGCGCTTATAAAGCAAATAGGTCAGATCGCGCGTGGGTCGACTGCCGTAGTCATTGAAGGCTGACTTAAACGGCAGCTGCCTGTCCAGATCATCACGCCGCGACCCACTCGAGCTGGGCGACATGGCTGATGTGGGCGCTGTCTGAGATTGCGACGTATGCAACGTGTCCTCGCTGGAGCTAATAAAGCTTGGACCAGATGGCGCCGACTGAGCTTGCGCTGGATTTGGCCTGTAGCGTTGACGCTGTGGACTACGCGGCTCGTCAGCGTGTGTGTGCTGGGGGTGTGTGTGCTGGGTGTGTGTGTGTGTATGTGTGTGTGTGTGCTGTGTGTTATGCTGTGTTTGCATGCGTGGATAAGTGTGTCTGTAAACAGTGTGTGGGTTGTAGCGTGTGTTTGGCCGTGGATAGCCATGTGCATAGCGCTGATGCTGATGCTGCTGCTCTTGCTGCTGCTCCTGCTGTTGCTGGTGTGCCTGCTGCCTCAGATAGTTGTCTTTTAGGGCCATGGACTCGCCATCGAGACTTAACTGGGTGACCAAATTGGGCTGACCATAACCAGCAGCTCTGGCCAACTGATGCTGCTGCTCCTGTTCCTGCTCTTGCTGCTGTTCTTGATGCTGATGCTGTAGCTGTTGGTGTTGGTGTTGGAGTTGTTGTTGCATTCCACCTGGCCGCTCCGCGCCGGGCAGATACTCATGATGCACTTCCTCGTGCACACCGTTGGTGGTCTGATTGATGATGCGATTGTAATCATCGTTGGTGCCGCCCACCTGTAGGTGAATGGCATGCTTGAAGTCATCGCCCAAATGCTTCAGCCAGAAAGCATCGTTCACATCGCCGGTGGTATAGATACGTGTCGTCTGGCCGCTCTTGGGTCTGCCAACACCGGCGCTGGTGGCGGCCAGCACATCGACAACGTCATAGAAGCCGCCGTCTGTGCCCGGTTTCGGCGTGACCGCATTATCCTCCAAGTCTTTATTCAACTCCTCAACGCGAGCCGCCTTCTTCAGATCACCACCAACAACCACATCAGCAACGGTGCTGGGGCGGATTGTGGTGCTGCTGCTTGGACTGCTACTGCTGGGACTGCTGGAACTGCTGGGACTGATGCTCGTGGTGTCGTTCTGGTTCTGTTGGATGATGGGCTTAGTTCGTTGGCCCGTCTCGAGGCGAGATTTGAACTCACCTGCGCTATTGCCAGCGGTGCCAATGCCAATAACATTATGGCCATTAGCAGCAGCGGCAGCCAAACAGAGTTGGCAGGCGCGCCCATTCTGTAAATGCTTGATGTATGATGTGCTCCAACGGCTGTCCAACTGAACCCAGCGCCCACAATGAACTGGACTTAAATAGTCGATTGCAGCTGCATGCAGTTTTGCCACGAGCCGTCGCCCAGCGCGCGCACAGACGTGATCTATGCCCCGATATCAGATGCATCATCAACATCATCGCTGTCAACCTTGCTTGATCTTGATGCGTCAGCCGGCCGAGGGTCATCAAAATTGTTAGCACTGGCCAAGTCTCAATGGGCGCGTACGGTCATTGTGACCCATAATTCAGCAAATGAGACCAGTTGTGATTCCTAAACGAACGTAGCCAACGCACTTTGTCATTGATGAGCGCCCAACATGGCGGTCATTTCCGGCTGCCAGCTTTTGGCGGCAACTGTACTCAGCGTACGCTAAGAAAATATGCAAATATACTTGGATTTTGATTTTTTGAAATCGAAGACGATGAACGATTTTATATTCTTTGGCACAATTTATAAATGTTCTCCCGAGTAGTGGAAATTTTGAGGCTTGAGAAGGCATTGAATGCCTACAAGTTGGTAAATGTTTACCCAATTATAATTGTTAATCATAAGCAGACAACCATCAATGAATCTGTCAGTTAAATGCAATATAAAGAACGCTGCGCAGCATTAAGATAGATATATGCCAGGCAGCTGGTCGAATTCTCGAACTTTCTTTGCTTTTGCAAAATTTGTGGCACGCAAAATTAAATTGCTGCTCGTCTAAACGAATGGAATGTAAATGGTATGCAATTGAGAATTCTACAAGTGCATGACAATTTTTCGCAGCCAGTAAAAGTAGTAGAATATAATCTACTAGAGCACGACAAGGCAAATTTGATCAGAATTTCGCTTTTCGAACGAAACGATGCAATTGCGAGCAATTGTGACTTAATCGATAAATAGACTATCGATAAATTGGCCACTTCCTGTTTGAAATTGCGTCGCCATGTTGTCAAATATTTAACATCCGTTAAATTTGACACTTAAGCGAAAACATGAACGTGAATAAGAAACGAAAAATCTAGTTGAACAACAGCAAGATGTGAAAGTGCTTGTTAACCTTGATAGGAACACGAGCACGTAAGTGTGAAATGCATGTTGGAATTATGTTAAATGACGTTAAAATATATATATATTATTCTATTTTTTTTTATTACAAGCGAGGGAATTGTCAGAATTCATCAAATAATAGATTACTGCAGCCAGTTGCTATTAAAAGAGTTCAACCGAAACAGTTCGTGTTCTTGCATATTTAAGTTGTGAAGCTAGAAATGCAAAGAGCCTAATCCTCGTGTTATAGCTAAGCTAAAGTAGACATAAATATGCCATTTATTCTCCGTCTAAGTCATTCTGGCAAGTAAAAAGCACGAATTTGGGTCTGCGATTTCGAGCTGTGGAAGTAGCAGCAGTATGAAAGGTGGGTTTGTATAGTTCGTAACTAGCTTTATGCTGAACACTAATATTAATAGTTATAATATAGAAATAAATAATGCACGATTAGACATAATAAGCACAAGTTGAGCAAACATTTTATTGAATACTTTTCGAGCATAACTGAGAAGCTGACGTTGAAACGTGAACGTCAACAGAAAACGCTCCACGAACGGAATGGACATGGACGGACCGAATTATGAAAAGTGCAATATGAGAAATAAATTAAATACAATTTATATATATGCATATCGTAATACTTATATATATACATCATATATATATATATGTACAAAATATACAAGTGAAGCGGGCGCTGTTCCACTGGCCCAAATAAATGCGCGCCAATATTCGCCGGGCTCAGCAGAATTCGGGCAACTACTTGGCCCGGAACGTTGGGTCATCTGCTTTAGTAGCCGTAGCCATAGCCGCCGTCGCCGTCGCCGTAGCAGCTGCAATGAGAAGCGAATCAGAGTGTGAAAAAAACGCCACAATGATTTTCCATTTATTTTGTTATTTTTTTTTTGTTTTTTTTCGAATTTTTTTTTAAGAGTTTTTCATGTTTATTATAAACTAGCCAACTAGCATAGAAGTAAACCACAGAGTTCCCTAACAACTGCACTATATATTACAAGAGATTTATGTGCCCGCATTAGACGCGGGCTTAGCTGGGGATGGGGTTGGGGTGGCAGGTGGAGGTCGGGTGACGCCTAGAACCAGGCGCGCAGATAGTCGCTGATGGGCGGCATATTGTATGTATCCACGCTGTAGCCGTCGTGGGTGTGACTATTGTAGCCATACATCTTGGAGGGCGTTGTCGAGTAATCAGCTCGGAGCGCCGATTCGGGCTCAGTGGAGGTATCGAAGCCCCAACCGCCGAGACGACCATCGATAAGCTTCTTGAGAAAGTCGGTTGTTTGCTTCTTTTGCTCGGGCTCTGGATCCACCAGGGTGCCACCATAATGTGAATTGTTATCAACATAATCCGGATGCTGGTACACAAGGCCCGATATAATGCTGTCCAGCTGATTGTGAGCCACATGCTCCACGGGATAACCACCGCCAACGCCCAGCACGGGTCTTGCATGGGTGCGTGGACTTATCGACTGTAAATCACCGGCAAATTGCAGCGGCGTGGAGCTTTGCTCCAATGGATCTGGCACCGAGGTGGTCGACAGCAACGAGCGCAGATGCGAGTCATCCACAAATCTATACTCATTGTAGATGCCGGTCAGCGGTGAGGGTATCTGCTGTGGGTAAAAGCCCAGCGCAGCACGCTTGGCGGGAATTGAGTTAACCAGCGATGGTGGTGGCGGCAGTTCCTGTTGGTCTGCTTGCTCCGGCTGCTCTTGTTGCTCCTGCTGCTGTGACTGCTGCCGCTGATCTGGCTGCTCTGGCAGCTGTTCGGGCTGTTCGGTGCCGCCTGTGCTGCTGAACTGTGGAGCATCTTCTGTGGTTTCGGGTGGTGCAGTGGCTGTAATGGCGCCACAGCTCATATGGCACTGTCCACGCTTAAAACTGGGATTAAGCGTTTCCGGCATGAATTGTATGATCTCTGGAGCCGTTAAATCGGCGTTGGCGCGCTCCTGCTCCAGCAGATCATACTCACCCTTAATGTCACGTTTGCTCAAATGACGCCCCAAGCCCGGCCAGCGTTTGCTTTGAGCGGGCGTCTTTTTCGATTTGCGCTTGGTCTTGGTTGAGGACATCTCCTGCACCGGAACTAATCCCAACATGCGCATCTTTTGCTGCTGCTGTGGGCTTAGATCCTTGTGATACAACTTAACATAACGAGCTGGACGCTCCTGCAACAGCTGCTGGCGCATTAGGCGCTTGCGCATCAGCGAACCATGCGTGCGCAGATCACGACGACGCCGTATGGCATTGCCATTGACATTGTCATTGGCAATCGGACTCGAGTTGGACTGCTGGGCTACGTACCTTGGCTTGGCAGTGGAGCAGCTGCTGCAGCTGCAGCTGGACTTGTGCTGGGCGCGACAATCTGTGAAAAAAGTAACTCAATTAGTTCAAGTGCCTGGCATAGTCTTGGAATCGTATTGTATGCACCTGCTTTGTTGGCCGTAACGCGATCCACCTTGGCGTACAGCTTGGCTGGCTTGTTTTTGGGTGGTGTCGGTGTACGTGGCTCCTCAACGGTGAAATCAAAGCTGTAGCTTATCTTTGCCTTGGTCTGGACAGGCTTATCCACGCGATAACCGTACTCGCCGCCCTCGTACTTTTTGGGCTTGCTCGGATTGGGCACATTCAGCTGATAGCCAAGCTGTGCGGGACAGGCGCAGCCCTCCTCACCCGTATAGACGACCTGAACGGGCGTGGGTGCTGCCGCAACGTTGACCAGCAGTGCCGCTAGTACCAGCGCCGGCACCAGGGCCAACGCGATCGAGTGCATCATTAACATGGCGTGTGGATATATATTTGAATATCAAACGGTATTAAATGGTGTCTGCTTTGGTGTCTGTCGTTCTGGCTACTAGCCAAAGCTTGGCTGGTCGCATTCTTTATATCGGCTTTGCCTCCATCCAGTGCAATCTCTCACGCAGCCCCATCGACCACGTCTGGAGCGCTGTCTGTTCTGGCCAGCGGCGACGACTGTGGCTGAACTTGAACTTGAACAATGTTTTTTCTGATTGTTGTTATTGTTGTTTGCATTTCACTGCTGCTGCAGACGCTGATATTGTTGTTGTTCTTGTTGTTGTTGGTCACGCTGACCTTTTCAAATAATTTGCGCTAGCGATGTTTTCTGACAAAAGTCATGTTCCCAGCATACGTTGCTTTCAGTGCCGAATCAAGTCTTGGACTTGGGCTTAGGGGCAGTAAAATAATATTTAAATTGTTTGATTTGCAAATCACTTTGCACTGCTTTCATTTGCAAGCGCCGTTTTTGAACGTTGACCTATCGATAAATCGATATATCGATTGGTCAACCATACGCCCAAACGTAAATAATTCAAATTTCGCTCGTTAAAAGGCGATTTTGGATGCATGTATTAAAAAGAGCACGTTTTTATATATGCAACTTTGTGTACACTCTGTGTTGTATACTTTTAGGGCAAAAAATTAAAAAATTCTGATAAAACTGAGCACTTAATCGTGTTCTTTGCTTATTGCAAATTTACCTGGTATTCATTTTTTGTTTCATTCAACTGATTGCAGTCTTGACGTCGAAATAAAAGTTATAATGTTTTATAAGTTAAAATAATAATGTTTCGATATCATATTACTGGCCAGGTTTATATGACACTTGGGCCCATCAGCTTCAGCAGAGCTTCCATATCACTAAGATACATATATAAAATAAAAGCTTGTAGGCATTTCTATTACATTTGCAATGTTTGTGTATTTAAATAGATTTTAAACGCTAACTAAAACATACATACATCATACATCAATCCATCTATCCCTCCTATACATATACAATTATTTACAGGCGGAGCTTATACTGTCTAATAATAGCTGCCATCCAGCTCCTGGCGACGTGCATTGCGATAGGATGTGACGCGACCGGGCTTGAAACCGCAATCGACAGACACTCGTCCGCCCACCTTAGTGTAGCTATCGGTGTTGGATTTTACGCTGTATGTGGATTTACTGGAGCTGATCTTCTTAAATTTGGGATTCTTGAATTGTTCGGTAATGTAGCCAAGCTGCTTATATGTCAACTGTGGCGCCGATTCATCATCATCGGAGGCTTTTTCCTCCTCTTCCTCAATGTATTCCTCCTCTTCCTCCTCCTTGGCCGCATAGTTGCGTTTCTTCAGAGTGATGACATCGCTTTTCAGCTTGAACAGATTTTCCTCGGGCACATTGGAAAAGAAAACCTTTTGCTGCCCATCCACGGGTTTTTGGGCGAAGCCATATGCTAGCTTTGCTTCGGGCACATTGATAGCCTTGCCAGCCTGGGCGGCCAGACTGACGCTTATGGGATCGGCGGGAGCACTATCATCCTGAGCCTTCTCAGCCGCATAGCCAATGCTAAAGTAACATTTTTGTTAATGGTCACAGCAAAACAAGCGATGATTAGAGGATCGGTTGATTCGTTACTTACTTATCGTAAGTGGAGCTGGTGCTGGAGCTGCTGTAGCTGCTATCTTCGCTCTGTTGGCAGCCGCAGGTGGGTTTGCATGGCGGTTTCTGTGGAAATGACGAGAGTTTTGGGTATCGAATTGAGTTTGAGTTCTATCATTGCAAGTAGATTGTTGATGCTTGGCGCACGTACGGGATGATAATGATGACATAGCCGCCAGCGATGCCCAAGTCCACGAGAATGATGATGTTCGTGACGATGATGATGATGTTCTGGTACACTTGCCAATGATGACGATACTGATGATGTTGCAAGCCCAACGTTCTTGCTATTGGCCTATTGCTGCACACATTTGTGCGTTGATAGCGCTTGCATGCGGAAACAATGCTCAACGATGGCTTTTGCTCTTATTACAGAGGATGTATGCAGGTGTGCGAATTTAAGTATGCATGTATGTATGTCTGTATATATTAGTGAATTAATGTGCTGGGTTTTACTGGGCATGCATATATACTAGTCTTTAAGGTCTACTGGGTTGTGTTTCATAAATCTAAGATTAAGCTTGTTAGACACTGGATTAGTCACAGGCCGTAGCCATAGCTCGCAGATGGAACCATGTGAACGCTACGCCGCTTGTGGCAGTCCGCATGCTCCAAGCGTTGCAGCCGCTCGGCCAGACGTTGTGCCGCCAAAGTCTTGGCCTCGATGGCACCCTCAAGCATGCGGCGGCTCAACAGATTGTTAAACGCGTGCACATATTGAAAAAGCTCACGTACTTTGCCGCAGGTCTTGGGCAGCTGGGCGGGTTCGATCAGCTGCTTGCTGCACCAGCAATTGTCACCAATGGGCGACAGGTTCACCTCGCTGGGCTCATAATAGCGGGGCTTCGGGCGCACTATGGTCGGTCCCTGACAGCTCTGACAGTAATCGGTGCCCTTCTCCGAGCACACACAGGCCGCCAGCAGCTGCAAATAGATCCAATCATAATTGAAGCATTCGATTTTAGATATGCCAATTGCAGCTACTTACGCCCTCGCTGCACAGCAGCGCCAGCAGCAAACTCAACATTAATTTACAGGCGTGCATCTCAGTGTTGCTGGTGCTGGTGCTTGGTGTTGTTAAGGCAATATTATTGTTATTATGCTGCTACTGTGGGTGACTCCTCTTATCGGTCGCGTGCTGCTCTGCGCTCGTTAAACGTTTGAATTGACACCGCAGCGACCCACACGTTTTATACCCAAGATCTAAAGCTCAGCGCACGTCGTTGTTGTTGCTGTGTAGTAACATTTGTCGTTGTTTTTACTTGTATTATGATTGCCATTCTTATTGTCTATACCTGTTGTCTGCGATTCGAGTTAAATGAAATTTGGCATCGCTAGCTCCAGCATCGGGCAGGGACACTTTCTCATTTCTACGCGCCAGGGTCGCCGCCGCAGCACATAAGGCTTTCGGTTCAGGTGCATCGGTGCTTTCGCTTGGCGGCTGCACGTGCCCAATGACCCAACGGCGAGCGGCCAGCGACAAGTGGATGATGTTGTGGGATGTGGTGATAAACAAAACCGCGCAAAACTTGGCAAATTCCATGAAATTCATATCGCTGGTGCTGCTCGCGTTGTCTCTGTCAGCGACGTCGACGTCGTCGTCGACGCAGCCAAAAAAGTTAACAATGAAAGTTGTGCAAAAACTAAAGCATTTTGAACACTTCGTCCGATTTGCGCTGCGTTCCCAATTCTCCCGCCATCAATTTGGGTCAACGTCAGGGTCTTCCATTTCGATTGGTCCATGTAGCCAAATTAGGCCATTGACCTAATTTTTGTGAATATTTAGAATCGCAGACGAGATTGAAAATATGCGATGTTGATTTGTTTATACAAAATGGGAAATTACGTGTTTTTAAATATTACACAGACACATCCGTGCATAGAAATATACATGTGTATGTATGTGCATGTGTGTGTATATGCTTGCATATTGTGTTTATCGATAAGCGCAAATATCAGTTGTTATCGCCGTAATCGAATATGCGCAGCGTAAATCACGTTTAATGTACGTTTCAAATTTGAAAACAATTTCTATGATTTTTCTTTCTAAATGCAAATACATGTGCATAAATATACAGCCGGCGGCATATTTTAACGAGAAAATATTAGTTTTTACACAATTTGTCGATATTTCCTATAACTTTATCATAGTCACAACAATTATGTCCACAACTGTATATACAGAATATACAGAAATGTTTTATAAGAAAGAATTAAATATGGTGCTGGAAACATGTTTTTGCGGCTTAATTGTAACGCATAAAGAAATATATGACACATGTTTAATTAAGAGTTCTTGATATAATAGCCTGCTTATTTCAGATTAAATAATACAAAAACTATAATAGATCTTGTAACATGATTATATGTGAATGAATAAGCACAGCTAGGCTAGGGTCATAGAACGTAACTATATAAGTCCCACACGTTTAGTTTGGCAAAGATCCTATTCATTTATGTACCTAACTATGAGAAAGCTGCATACCCTATTTTTTTTTTAATTCTAGTTATTTCTATTCAGTTTTATCAGCATGTTGAAATCTTCAAGGATGTGCAACAATATTATAATCATCAATATAATAACTTATTTATTTATACAAAATAAAGTCGGAATGTCTATTATCTATTACAGGGCATCAGCCTGATAAGTGGAAATTTCGTAACCGTATTTTCTTTTCAGTTTATTGTTTACTACCCAATCAGTGCCAATTTGTCTGGGCCGGAAAACTGGTCCAGAGCTTCCAAATGATATGCCTTAAGACAGATCCAACGATGACCAGCCCAGACGCTGATCAGCTGCTGAGCGCGTGCTCTACGCGATTGTGTCCCAGTTGGTTAATTACAAATGGTCATGCCCAAGGCCCGCAATGGATGCGCACGGCAACAGAATCAATGGGAAATACAGTCAACAGTGTCAATCACCTTATCGCCAGGCGGGAGCAGTATAAAAGTGCGAGGCGCGCGGTTTGCCGATTTCAGAATAGCAAACACGGAAAGATTCATCGCTGGCGGACAGCAGCAGCAGCAGCAGCAGATAGTGTCCGGCGCTTAGTCGACTTGAAATAATATCAGCTTCAGTCTGATTTTCAATTATAAATTCGCATTCAGTACACGTGGTTAATAGCCTGCTTATCAGCTGGAGCAGAGTCTACCAGTCAGCCTGGAGCAGAGCAGTTCGTTTAGTACAGTTGTACAATCGCAAGTGGGCGCAACAGCATCCAGCACAGACAGCACAGTCTACATCCTATTCAAGATCAGCAGTTGGATTCCCTGTTCCTGAACAACCCAAACTCAAACTCAATATGGCGGCAAAGAGAATGGATTTGAATGCGCGCACGTTGCTGGTGCTGAGCGGCAGCTCGAATCCGCTTGGTGAGACGCTTGCCCAGGAGCTATGCAGCCGTTTGGCAGTCGGCTCGGTGGCGCTGCTACTGGACGAAAGCCAAAAGAGATTGGAATCGTTGGAGCAGCACTTAAAGGATCATTTGCAACCAGATGCGATCCAGATAGTCACTGGCCTTCTCAATGAGCGGCACAGCAATGGGGTTCAACTGCTGGATCAGGTCTTGGCTCAAAGCGAAGGTTTTGCTTTCGAGCGCTCAATCTTGGTGCACAATGAGGGTGACAGCGCCACCCATACGCTGCTGGAGCCGCAAACGGCAGAGGCATGGATCGATTATGTGCAGCATCAGCTGTACGCACCGGTGGCACTGAATCAACGCTGGCTGAACTCCGTCGCATTGCAGGGCATCGAGAAGCTGGCGATCAATGTGACCTCATCGCTGCAGGTGCGTCCGCTGGTGTACAGCACGCTGCTCTGCTCATGCAAGCGGGCCCGTGACATGTACTTCCGGTCGATGGCTTCGGAGGAGGCGCGCGCCAATGTTCATGTGCTCAGCTATGCGCCTGGTCTGTTTAAGACGCATGAAACCCAGTGCGATGTGAACGGCAATATTGTGGACCCAGAGCAGCTGCTGGTGATGTCCGATCAAGAGCAGCAGGAACTGCCACGCGTCCAGCCGCTGCAGTCAACACTCAAGCTGATCAACATTCTGGAGGAGACCGCCTTTGTGTCCGGTCATGATGTCGACTACTATGACACCTTCTTTTTATGAGTAGCAATGCAGTCGTGGTCTGTGCATCCACTTGGGCATTGGAGGTGGTTCGCACTGGCACGCACTGCTGCAGACAAGCATGTTAACATGGCTGACGATATTGATCAAGATTTTGTGCTAATGAAAACGGAATTGAATAAAATTTGGCTGATGACCCTCGTGCGACTAACGGTACAATGTGCGTGCTACGCAAACGAAACACACGAAAACGAAACACAAAAAACATCATCTATTTTTTCTTATATATTATCAATGGGGGTATACCTTAGGGACCTTACCTTTCATTGAACATTTTCCTCAGGCTTTCCAAATATCATTTCTGATTCACATTGGCCCCTAATTAATCGGGAAGAAATACTCACGATAATCTAAATGTGGGCTATTTGATTGGGAGACTTTAGCGAGAGATTAGATTGCAATCCAACAAAGTCAACTGAGATTTGTATGATCATACTGAACGCTGCTTTAATCAGTAAAAAAAAAAACTGTTTGATTTTCGGATCGTAAGCCGAAAGCAATGGCTGTCAAACTGTGACGTCAGAAAATATCGAATATTGAGTTTTGTGAGGGTGCGCCGCAATAGCTTCATCTTTAGGCGGGTTATCAAAAGCACTTGGCTCTGAAACTGTGCTAGATTTTAGATTAACATGTTTCAACCGCCTCCTGGTGGGCGTGGCAGGGAAAAATACATGAGTACATATTCCAAGATAAGAGTCTCTACCTCTAAAAGAGTCTAATGAATTTTACTTATACCGACAGACAGACAGAGACTACACAACTCCAATATACTCGCTATTAGTTTTGGGTTATAACGTAATTATTTGAATTTTTTTTGTATAGCAGGCTGGTCACTCTGCTGCTAGATGTGGAACAGCTGATTAATATCGATATTTTGTAATGAAATCAACTGAAAATTAAGCTTTAATATCCGTTATTTATATGCTTGCCAGATAGCAACAAAAGTTTCGCACGAGAAACATTCCGATAGTGTAAATGGGCTATTAGAGAATTGTATCCCTGTCCCCCTTCTCTTCTCTGTTTTGCTCTCCCGCAAGGGAATGACTCAAAGCTTATCGCTAATGTCGTCGATTGACCATTCACAAAACAGCGTAAAATTTCGAAGCGACACAGCTATATCACTGATAAGACCCAATCACGATCGCCGGCCCGGCAACAATGTTGCTGTAATTAATATGCGAGGCAAATGACCCATGCCGTCATAATTATAGTGTATATTGAGTCTATCGGGAACAGATTATGTTCCTAAATACAAAATCGGTGCGTTACATGCAAACATTGTATGTATGCATGTGAAATGATCTCGTAATCTGGGGTAATAAACACTTTGTTGTTTAATTGGTTTGTGTGTCTGGGTGTCAAGCGATCATAATTATTCAGCTTTGGTTTTATTAGCTAAACAAGCTCAATTCCTGTTGTTTTTTTTATGATTATTATTTAATAAAAAAAAACACATCTCTTCTAGTCCAAAGCTCATATTTTATTCTTATTATATAAGCACTGTTTTATTCAAAAACATGTTGGCTTTCTTATATTTATATTTATATATTTATTTAGTACACAAGGAATATAGGTTATATATTTATTAAATATGGTAAAGTTATCAATAATATTGCTATCGATTAAAATTTTAAAAATCTGTTTTGATCTGAAGATTCTCTCTATTACGGCGTGAATGACCTGCATCTTGAGTCTTGCTTGATGCATTCAATACTAGAGCTGTTTGACCTTGACAAGTTGGAATTGCATTCCGGGCGGGGGTAATTGATAAGCGGCAGCTACATATTTAAATTCATTTACTTGTATTTTATAATGCGATCTGAAGCGCGACAATTAATAAACAATTATCATTTAAATGCGAACAACATGTAGCGCCGATAACCTTTTTATGTCGATGTCATTCCAAGCGAATCTCAAAGCTGTTAAGCGCTTTGAAAACCGGGCAGAAAAACTTGCATGAGTTTAAGCAAAAGCTCAATAAAGTTGCCAAACTTAAAGCTTAGCAAGGCAAACAAAAATTAATTACAATCGCAAGCGATTTCATCAATCAGCAATATTCATAAATACATAGTTTTGATACGAACATCAAACTAACATGTGTCTTAACCCCATACAAAAAAATTGACAGCCACACACTCACACACACACACACACACACACACACATACATATAAATGACACTAAAAACTTGTATATACACACTCACCAATACATACGAACACTTCAAAGCTTTCGACATAGCTTTCAAGAAGCTGCCCTAAGTAGCCAGTCATAAACCTGCAACCAACTGTTGACGCTGTGCTTGGACTCTGTTTAATATACTCTTGCCTTTCACCATGAATCTGGAGCAGCGCACTTATTTGCTGGTGACGGGCGCTTCGCGCGGCATTGGCCGAGAGCTGGCAGAGCAATTGGCGCGTCAGTTATTGCCCACAGGCTCGGTGGTGGTATTGCTCGGTCGCAGTGAACCGCTGCTGCAGGAGACAAAAGCATCCATACTGGCGGATCGTCCCAAACTGGACGTGCATTCGTGCTCGCTGGAGCTTGCCACAGCCACTGCCAACGATTTTAGGCGCATTTTCGATAAAACATTGCCGGTCAATGGTTGCAATGAGTTTGAGCGTGCCATTGTCGTGCACAATGCGGGCACGCTGGGCGACACCTCACAGCATGCCAGGGAGCTGGGTGACACTAAAATACTGGAGCAGTATTATCATATCAATTTGTTCTCGGCACTGGCATTAAACTCGGAATTCATGCGAGTCTTTGCCGGCATTCCCAAATTGGTGGTGAATCTCAGTACATTGGCGGCCCTGGAGCCATTCTCTTCAATGGCCTACTACTGTACGGTGAAGGCGGCCCGTGAGATGTATTTCCGTGTGCTGGCGCTAGAGGAGCCCTCGACGGATACGTTGGTGCTAAACTATGCGCCCGGCGTTATTGACACACAGATGACGCTCCAGGTGCAGAGGGAGTCACATGATCCGGCATTGGCGGCTGCATTTAAGGAGCAACGCGAATCCAAGACTATGCTCACGCCACAGCAGACAGTGTCCAAGTTCTTGCAGGTGTTGCGCGCACAAAAGTTCAAATCGGGCGATCATGTGGACTACCGAGATTAGGCCAATACAAATATAAATTCTTAAGTTTTCCGGTTCATGGATTTTACAATATTCTACATTAATTAAATACAAATAAACAACTCGTTACAATAGTTTAGATTGCTAAAAGAAATCGGCCGCTGCGCTTCGTATTTTTGCTGGTATATTCAGCAAGTCATCCGTCAGAGTGGAGCCGGTATCGATGGGCGTGGTGGTACCCTTAGCCGGAGTATGTTTGCCAGTGCTCGATGGCGTTGTACGCACCACGTTGGGTGTGATCTTGCGCTTGCGCATTGCCGGCGATGGTGTCATTAAGGGTGTGTGAGTGCGTAGGCCCAGTTTGCCCGTGGCAAGGCGTCGCGCAGCTGGCGACATGCTGGCTAGACGCTCCATGCTAGAGCGCACAAAAGGCGATCCTATGTTGCGCCTTGCCGTGTTCAGTGCCTGTTGCTTTTGGTTGCGCATCTTTTCGCTGACCTTTTCGGCCAGAGCAATAGCAATATTCTCTCTGCGCGAGTTCTCATTGATGTGAAACGAGGGTCCGGGCATGTTGCGTAGCGGCGTATCGCCGCCATCCAGGCGAAAAGGCGTGCCGTCTATCTCTCCCCAGGTCATAATAGGTGAAAATGCCTGGCCGGGACGCGGCGATGGTGAGCGCAGCAAATCGAAACCCCGAATGCGTGGCGTTCCCGTGCTGGCCTCTTCACCAGTTGCATTTGCACTTACACTGCCATCTGCATTGCTGGCTTGCGTTTCGGGCTGGGATGTAGTTGGCAGTCTGGTGGCGTTGTGCCGAATGGCCTGCTTGCGTTCGGCCTGTTGAACGTTTTCCTGTTCGGTCTCTTCAACGCCATCGGGCACATACATAACAGAGTTCATGTTGGTGTATTTCCATGTCTGGATTTTGCGCAACGGATCGGGTTCCTCGAACTGCTGCTCAATGCTGGGCAGCATGAGTGATTGATGTAGCTGATCAGCGGAAAGCTGTTCATGATTGTATAGCACGGAGTACTTCTGTCGCAGTTTCAACTCGGCCGTCTCAATGATTTCCTGAAAGCTTTGATTGTCCTCGCTGGTGTAGTGTTGCAGAAACGAGTCCAATGACATTTTACGTCCAATAGCATCCAGACCTCCACCTTCGGCAGGGCTGTGACTTTTGCTGCTCTTGGTGCTGCTGCTGCTTGAATTTGGCGTTTGCGGAAGTGGCGTTGGGCAGGCATTGGCTGTGCTTAATGGCGTTTCGAATGTTGCTGGTGACATGGCTGCAACGCGAAAAAATATCTTGTTTAGTGACTTTGCAACTGGTAAGGTAAGCAACTTACCATTATTACGACTATTGCGCCTGCTCCCATTGCCGTAAGCACGACCCAGACTGTAGCGCGCGCGTATTTCAGCCATTAGTAAAAAATCACGGCGGGACTCTGCGTCGAGGTAGTCGTTTTGGGCGCGCAGCCGTTCCAAATCGGGGAAAAAGTCACGCTGAATAATTTTGGACATCTCCTCAATGTAGCGCTCTTCAGTTAAGATTTTGGGTTTAATTTTACGACGTTCGCCACTGCTAGGAAGTGGATGCTTAAATTCCGCCAGTTCAGTGTTTTGCACTGTGGCAATTTCTGCGGTCCGACCATCCGTTGGGCTTTGCGTTTTCGCTGCATTGGCCATAATATTAAACACCGTTTTAGCTGGTGTTAAACGTTGGTTAATTATAAAAAAAACAAATAAAACAAACTAGAGCTGGCAAAACATCGATAATATTGATGGTTATCAATTTTGCTGCTACCGATAGTTAGCGAGTTATGTCGATAGTGCACTTTGGGGAACACTTTCAAATTGAAATGATAAACTACCACAGTGTGATGTAATAAAAATAAATAAACAAAACCGACTTTTGAATACTTTTAAATGTAAGAGATGCGTTTTTGTTTAATAAATACATGATTAAATTATCGATAGTGCCATTTCTCAAATACCGATGGTAAAATTATCAAGGAATAGTACTCTCAATGTTTTTGCCAAACTACATGTCAGCTGGAAAGCTGCCAGACTGCTGAAAAAATATCGCGTAAGCACCTTGCGATGCAATATCGATTGCATTAGATTAGAGACATCAATATGAGAACTCCGTTTCCGTTATTTAGCTTTAAAATTTTGAAAACAATTTTAATTCGAAAATGTTTTAGAAATGTTATATGCATACATATATGTATTTTTTCTATCAAAATGTTTATTACATGGATTGATATTATATTTATTATATCGTAGCTTACTATATACATATATTAATTTGTGTTAATTGCATAAAAGATTTCGACAAAAAACATGATGTTACCCCTTGCTTTTTGGTCAATTTGAGTCAAAATTTTGATTTTAAAATGTTAGATGCCAATCGATAGTACTGTTAATTACGAGTCTAAAATGGTATAAAATACCAAAAAAAACACATTAATTGGCTGAGATATTACAAAAAAAGATCGAAAGAGTGTTGATTTTCGATCCGAACCCAATTTTGACCAAAAACATGATGTAACCCCTTGCTTGTTGGTCAATTTGGGTCAAAATTTTGATTTTAAAATTTTTGATGCCAATCGATAGTACTGTTAATTACGAGTCTAAAATGGTATAAAATTCCAAAATCTGACGTTGTTTAGCCGAGATATTCCAAAAAATTATCAAAAAAGTGTTGATATTCGATCCGAACCCGATTTTGACAAAAAACTTGCTTTTTGGTCAATTTGGGTCGAAATTTTGATTTTAAAATTTTTGATGCCAATCGATAGTACTGTTAATTACGATTCTAAAATGGTATAAAATTCCAAAATCTGACGTTATTTAGCCGAGATATTCCAAAAAATTATCAAAAAAGTGTTGATTTTCGATCCGAACCCGATTTTGACAAAAAACATGATGTAAGTCCTTGCTTTTTGGTCAATTTAGGTCAAAATTTTGATTTTCAAATGTTAGATGCTAATCGATAGTACTGTTAATTACGAGTCTAAAATGGTATAAAATTCCAAAATCTGACGTTATTTAGCCGAGATATTCCAAAAAATTATCAAAAAAGTGTTGATTTTCGATCCGAACCCGATTTTGACAAAAAACATGATGTAACCCCTTCCTATTTGGTCATTTGGGGTCAAAATTTTGATTTTAAAATTTTTGATGCCAATCGATAGTACTGTTAATTACGATTCTAAAATGGTATAAAATTCTAAAATCTGACGTTATTTAGGCGAGATATTCCAAAAAATTATCAAAAAAGTGTTGATTTTCGATCCGAACCTCATTTTGACATAAAACATGATGTAACCCCTTGCTTTTTGGTCAATTTGGGTCAAAATTTTGATTTTAAAATGTTAGATGCTAATCGATAGTACTGTTAATTACGAGTCTAAAATGGTATAAAATTCCAAAATCTGACGTTATTTAGCCGAGATATTCCAAAAAAATATCAAAAAAGTGTTGATTTTCGATCCGAACCCCATTTTGACAAAAAACATGATGTAACCCCTTCCTATTTGGTCATTTTGGGTCAAAATTTTGATTTTAAAATGTTAGATGCCAATCGATAGTACTGTTAATTACGAGTCTAAAATGGTATAAAATTCCAAAATCTGACGTTAATTAGCCGAGATATTCCAAAAAATTATCAAAGAAGTGTTGATTTTCGATCCGAACCTCATTTTGACATAAAACATGATGTAACCCCTTGCTTTTTGGTCAATTTGGGTCAAAATTTTGATTTTAAAATGCTTGATGCCAACCGATAGTACTGTTAATTACGAGTCTAAAATGGTATAAAATTCCAAAATCTGACGTTATTAAGCCGAGATATTCCAAAAAATTATCAAAAAAGTGTTGATTTTCGATCCGAACCCCATTTTGACAAAAAACATGATGTAACCCCTTCCTATTTGGTCATTTTGGGTCAAAATTTTGATTTTAAAATTTGTTTAATGTACAAAATAAATACTGATTCCGAACTCGAATCGAATTTTCTACAAACCCAATTGGCAGCCTGGCTGATAATATTACAGTATCTCAATATTGACTTTCTTAAACTCGACTTGCTTAAATAAATCTCGAAGCTTCGAGCTTAAAACACATTGGCAGTTGACACTTCACAGAAAATACAGTAGACACTCACTAATTGCGCCGCTTCGACTTAAGAGTTGATTATATTTGAAGGAGAGACGACTTTCTGGTTCTTACCAAACATTTGAATGCCAAAGAGCTTAACATAGGCAGATAAGAAACTTTGCGGAAATCTTTTAAAAATATCTGAAAAATTCCAGCTACTGCAAAATTTGAAATCCAACAAGTAAGAGGTTCTAGTCGGGAGCTCCCGACTAGGGGATACCTCTTCTTCCAACATCAAATGCATATATATATTCTATTTTAGAAGCTATATGTCAAGTTTGGGGACTCTAACTCTTATTATTTACCAAAACTGCCCAAAAAATAGGATATCGATATCGATATCGATTTTTATCGATTGCTTGGAAACTGAGTAAGTTATCGATTATCACGCAGGCACTAGAAGCACCTACATCTAAAATTTCAAGTCTTATATGTTCCGCCTGGAGTTATGTCGTTTTGGAACGTCATATTTCCACTCGGAGCTATTATCCGAAATATTATGTCGCTTTGGAACGTCATATCTCCACGCGGAGCTATTATCCGAGATATTATGTCGTTTTGGAACGTCATATCTCCGCGCGGAGCTATTATTCGAGATATTATGTCGTTTTGGAACGTCATATCTCCACGCGGAGCTATTATCCGAGATATTATGTCGTTTTGGAACGTCATATCTCCAGCGCGAAGCTATTACCCGAGATATTATGTCGTTTTGGAACGTCCTATCTCCGCGCGAAGCTATTACCCGAGATATTATGTCGTTTTGGAACGTCATATCTCTGCGCGGAGCTATTATCCGAGATATTATGTCGTTTTGGAACGTCATATCTCCAGCGCAAAGCTATTACTCGAGATATTAAAAAAAAATCATCGAAAAAGTTTCGATTTTAGCACCGACCTCGATTTTGAAGAAAAAAACCTGATGATTTGGAATGTCATATCCTCGCGCGGAGTTATGTCGTTTTAGAACTTCATATCTCCGCGCGGAACTATTATCCGAGATATTATGTCGTTTTGAAACGTCATATCTCCAGCGCGGAGCTATTATCCGAGATATTATGTAGTTTTGGAACGTCATATCTCCAGCGCGAAGCTATTACCAGAGATATTATGTCGTTTTGGAACGTCATATCTCCGCGCGGAGCTATTATCCGAGATATTATGTCGTTTTGGAACGTCATATCTCCAGCGCAAAGCTATTACCCGAGATATTAAAAAAAATCATCGAAAAAGTTTCGATTTTAGCATCGACCTCGATTTTGAAAAAAAAAAATTTGATGATTTGGAATGTCATATCTTCGCGCGGAGTTATGTCGTTTTGGAACGTCATATCTCCGCGACGAACTATTACACGAGATATTATGTCGTTTTGGAACGTCATATCTCCGCGCGTAGCTATTACCCGAGATATTATGTCGTTTTGGAACGTCATATCTCCGCGCGGAGCTATTACCAGAGATATTATGTCGTTTTGGAACGTCATATCTCCGCGCGGAGCTATTATCCGAGATATTATGTCGTTTTGGAACGTCATATCTCCAGCGCAAAGCTATTACCCGAGATATTAAAAAAAATCATCGAAAAAGTTTCGATTTTAGCATCGACCTCGATTTTGAAAAAAAAAAATCTGATGATTTGGAATGTCATATCTTCGCGCGGAGTTATGTCGTTTTGGAACGTCATATCTCCGCGCGAAGCTATTACCCGAGATATTATGTCGTTTTGGAACGTCATATCTCCGCGCGAAGCTATTACCCGAGATATTATGTCGTTTTGGAACGTCATATCTCCGCGCGGAGCTATTATCCGAGATATTATGTCGTTTTGCAACGTCATATCTCCAGCGCAAAGCTATTACTCGAGATATTAAAAAAAAATCATCGAAAAAGTTTCGATTTTAGCACCGACCTCGATTTTGAAGAAAAAAACCTGATGATTTGGAATGTCATATCCTCGCGCGGAGTTATGTCGTTTTAGAACGTCATATCTCCGCGCGGAACTATTATCCGAGATATTATGTCGTTTTGAAACGTCATATCTCCAGCGCGGAGCTATTATCCGAGATATTATGTAGTTTTGGAACGTCATATCTCCAGCGCGAAGCTATTACCAGAGATATTATGTCGTTTTGGAACGTCATATCTCCGCGCGGAGCTATTATCCGAGATATTATGTCGTTTTGGAACGTCATATCTTCAGCGCAAAGCTATTACCCGAGATATTAAAAAAAATCATCGAAAAAGTTTGGATTTTAGCATCGAACTCGATTTTGAAAAAAAAAAATCTGATGATTTGGAATGTCATATCTTCGCGCGGAGTTATGTCGTTTTGGAACGTCATATCTCCAGCGCGAAGCTATTACCCGAGATATTATGTCGTTTTGGAACGTCATATCTCCGCGCGAAGCTATTACCCGAGATATTATGTCGTTTTGGAACGTCATATCTCCGCGCGGAGCTATTATCCGAGATATTATGTCGTTTTGGAACGTCATATCTCCAGCGCGAAGCTATCACCAGAGATATTATGTCGTTTTGGAACGTCATATCTCCGCGCGGAGCTATTATCCGAGATATTTGTCGTTTTGGAACGTCATATCTCCAGCGCAAAGCTATTACCCGAGATATTAAAAAAAATCATCGAAAAAGTTTCGATTTTAGCATCGACCTCGATTTTGAAAAAAAAAAATCTGATGATTTGGAATGTCATATCTTCGCGCGGAGTTATGTCGTTTTGGAACGTCATATCTCCGCGACGAACTATTACACGAGATATTATGTCGTTTTGGAACGTCATATCTCCGCGCGTAGCTATTACCCGAGATATTATGTCGTTTTGGAACGTCATATCTCCAGCGCGGAGCTATTATCCGAGATATTATGTCGTTTTGGAACGTCATATCTCCAGCGCGAAGCTATTACCCGAGATATTATGTCGTTTTGGAACGTCATATCTCCGCGCGGAGCTATTATCCGAGATATTATGTCGTTTTGGAACGTCATATATCCAGCGCGGAGCTATTATCCGAGAAATTATGTCGTTTTGGAACGTCATATCTCCAGCGCGAAGCTATTATCCGAGATATTATGTCGTTTTGGAACGTCATATCTCCAGCGCGAAGTTGTTACCCGAGATATTATGTCGTTTTGGAACGTCATATCTCCAGCGCGAAGCTATTATCCGAGATATTATGTCGTTTTGGAAAGTCATATCTCCAGCGCGAAGCTATTACCCGAGATATTAAAAAAAATCATCGAAAAAGTTTCGATTTTAGCATCGAACTCGATTTTGAAAAAAAAAAATCTGATGATTTGGAATGTCATATCTTCGCGCGGAGTTATGTCGTTTTGGAACGTCATATCTCCGCGCGGAACTATTACACGAGATATTATGTCGTTTTGGAACGTCATATCTCCGCGCGAAGCTATTACCCGAGATATTATGTCATTTTGGAACGTCATATCTCCGCGCGGAGCTATTATCCGAGATATTATGTCGTTTTGGAACGTCATATCTCCAGCGCAAAGCTATTACTCGAGATATTAAAAAAAAATCATCGAAAAAGTTTCGATTTTAGCACCGACCTCGATTTTGAAGAAAAAAACCTGATGATTTGGAATGTCATATCTTCGCGCGGAGTTATGTCGTTTTGGGACGTCATATCTCCGCGCGGAACTTTTATCCGAGATATTATGTCGTTTTGGAACGTCATATCTCCACGCGGAGCTGTTATCCGAGATATTATGTCGTTTTGGAACGTCATATCTCCAGCGCGAAGCTATTACCCGAGATATTATGTCGTTTTGGAACGTCATATCTCCGCGCGGAGCTATTATCCGAGATATTATGTCGTTTTGGAACGTCATATCTCCAGCGCAAAGCTATTACTCGAGATATTAAAAAAAAATCATCGAAAAAGTTTCGATTTTAGCACCGACCTCGATTTTGAAGAAAAAAACCTGATGATTTGGAATGTCATATCCTCGCGCGGAGTTATGTCGTTTTAGAACGTCATATCTCCGCGCGGAACTATTATCCGAGATATTATGTCGTTTTGAAACGTCATATCTCCAGCGCGGAGCTATTATCCGAGATATTATGTAGTTTTGGAACGTCATATCTCCAGCGCGAAGCTATTACCAGAGATATTATGTCGTTTTGGAACGTCATATCTCCGCGCGGAGCTATTATCCGAGATATTATGTCGTTTTGGAACGTCATATCTCCAGCGCAAAGCTATTACCCGAGATATTAAAAAAAATCATCGAAAAAGTTTCGATTTTAGCATCGACCTCGATTTTGAAAAAAAAAAATCTGATGATTTGGAATGTCATATCTTCGCGCGGAGTTATGTCGTTTTGGAACGTCATATCTCCGCGACGAACTATTACACGAGATATTATGTCGTTTTGGAACGTCATATCTCCGCGCGTAGCTATTACCCGAGATATTATGTCGTTTTGGAACGTCATATCTCCAGCGCAAAGCTATTACTCGAGATATTAAAAAAAAATGATCGAAAAAGTTTCGATTTTAGCACCGACCTCGATTTTGAAGAAAAAAACATGATGATTTGGAATGTCATATCCTCGCGCGGAGTTATGTCGTTTTGGAACGTCATATCTCCGCGCGGAATTATTATCCGAGATATTATGTCGTTTTGGAACGTCATATCTCCAGCGCGGAGCTATTATCCGAGATATTATGTAGTTTTGGAACGTCACATCTCCAGCGCGAAGCTATTACCAGAGATATTATGTCGTTTTGGAACGTCATATCTCCGCGCGGAGCTATTATCCGAGATATTATGTCATTTTGGAACGTCATATCTCCAGCGCAAAGCTATTACCCGAGATATTAAAAAAAATCATCGAAAATGTTTCGATTTTAGCATCGACCTCGATTTTGAAAAAAAAAAATCTGATGATTTGGAATGTCATATCTTCGCGCGGAGTTATGTCGTTTTGGAACGTCATATCTCCGCGCGGAACTATTACACGAGATATTATGTCGTTTTGGAACGTCATATCTCCGCGCGAAGCTATTACCCGAGATATTATGTCGTTTTGGAACGTCATATCTCCGCGCGGAGCTATTATCCGAGATATTATGTCGTTTTGGAACGTCATATCTCCAGCGCAAAGCTATTACTCGAGATATTAAAAAAAAGTCATCGAAAAAGTTTCGATTTTAGCACCGACCTCGATTTTGAAGAAAAAAACCTGATGATTTGGAATGTCATATCCTCGCGCGGAGTTATGTCGTTTTAGAACGTCATATCTCCGCGCGGAACTATTATCCGAGATATTATGTCGTTTTGAAACGTCATATCTCCAGCGCGGAGCTATTATCCGAGATATTATGTAGTTTTGGAACGTCATATCTCCAGCGCGAAGCTATTACCAGAGATATTATGTCGTTTTGGAACGTCATATCTCCGCGCGGAGCTATTATCCGAGATATTATGTCGTTTTGGAACGTCATATCTCCAGCGCAAAGCTATTACCCGAGATATTAAAAAAAATCATCGAAAAAGTTTCGATTTTAGCATCGAACTCGATTTTGAAAAAAAAAATCTGATGATTTGGAATGTCATATCTTCGCGCGGAGTTATGTCGTTTTGGAACGTCATATCTCCGCGCGGAACTATTATCCGAGATATTATGTCGTTTTGGAACGTCATATCTCCGCGCGTAGCTATTACCCGAGATATTATGTCGTTTTGGAACGTCATATCTCCGCGCGGAGCTATTATCCGAGATATTATGTCGTTTTGGAACGTCATATCTCCAGCGCAAAGCTATTACCCGAGATATTAAAAAAAATCATCGAAAAAGTTTCGATTTTAGCATCGAACTCGATTTTGAAAAAAAAAAATCTGATGATTTGGAATGTCATATCTTCGCGCGGAGTTATGTCGTTTTGGAACGTCATATCTCCGCGCGGAACTATTATCCGAGATATTATGTCGTTTTGGAACGTCATATCTCCATGCGGAGCTGTTATCCGAGATATTATGTCGTTTTGGAACGTCATATCTCCAGCGCGAAGCTATTACCCGAGATATTATGTCGTTTTGGAACGTCATATCTCCGCGCGAAGCTATTACCCGAGATATTATGTCGTTTTGGAACGTCATATCTCCGCGCGGAGCTATTATCCGAGATATTATGTCGTTTTGGAACGTCATATCTCCAGCGCAAAGCTATTACTCGAGATATTAAAAAAAAATCATCGAAAAAGTTTCGATTTTAGCACCGACCTCGATTTTGAAGAAAAAAACCTGATGATTTGGAATGTCATATCCTCGCGCGGAGTTATGTCGTTTTAGAACGTCATATCTCCAGCGCAAAGCTATTACTCGAGATATTAAAAAAAAATCATCGAAAAAGTTTCGATTTTAGCACCGACCTCGATTTTGAAGAAAAAAACCTGATGATTTGGAATGTCATATCCCCGCGCGGAGTTATGTCGTTTTGGAACGTCATATCTCCGCGCGGAACTATTATCCGAGATATTATGTCGTTTTGAAACGTCATATCTCCAGCGCGGAGCTATTATCCGAGATATTATGTAGTTTTGGAACGTCATATCTCCAGAGCGAAGCTATTACCAGAGATATTATGTCGTTTTGGAACGTCATATCTCCGCGCGGAGCTATTATCCGAGATATTACGTCGTTTTGGAACGTCATATCTCCAGCGCAAAGCTATTACCCGAGATATTAAAAAAAATCATCAAAAAAGTTTCGATTTTAGCATCGACCTCGATTTTGAAAAAAAAAAAAATCTGATGATTTGGAATGTCATATCTTCGCGCGGAGTTATGTCGTTTTGGAACGTCATATCTCCGCGACGAACTATTACACGAGATATTATGTCGTTTTGGAACGTCATATCTCCGCGCGTAGCTATTACCCGAGATATTATGTCGTTTTGGAACGTCATATCTCCAGCGCAAAGCTATTACTCGAGATATTAAAAAAAAATGATCGAAAAAGTTTCGATTTTAGCACCGACCTCGATTTTGAAGAAAAAAACATGATGATTTGGAATGTCATATCCTCGCGCGGAGTTATGTCGTTTTGGAACGTCATATCTCCGCGCGGAATTATTATCCGAGATATTATGTCGTTTTGGAACGTCATATCTCCAGCGCGGAGCTATTATCCGAGATATTATGTAGTTTTGGAACGTCACATCTCCAGCGCGAAGCTATTACCAGAGATATTATGTCGTTTTGGAACGTCATATCTCCGCGCGGAGCTATTATCCGAGATATTATGTCATTTTGGAACGTCATATCTCCAGCGCAAAGCTATTACCCGAGATATTAAAAAAAATCATCGAAAATGTTTCGATTTTAGCATCGACCTCGATTTTGAAAAAAAAAAATCTGATGATTTGGAATGTCATATCTTCGCGCGGAGTTATGTCGTTTTGGAACGTCATATCTCCGCGCGGAACTATTACACGAGATATTATGTCGTTTTGGAACGTCATATCTCCGCGCGAAGCTATTACCCGAGATATTATGTCGTTTTGGAACGTCATATCTCCGCGCGGAGCTATTATCCGAGATATTATGTCGTTTTGGAACGTCATATCTCCAGCGCAAAGCTATTACTCGAGATATTAAAAAAAAGTCATCGAAAAAGTTTCGATTTTAGCACCGACCTCGATTTTGAAGAAAAAAACCTGATGATTTGGAATGTCATATCCTCGCGCGGAGTTATGTCGTTTTAGAACGTCATATCTCCGCGCGGAACTATTATCCGAGATATTATGTCGTTTTGAAACGTCATATCTCCAGCGCGGAGCTATTATCCGAGATATTATGTAGTTTTGGAACGTCATATCTCCAGCGCGAAGCTATTACCAGAGATATTATGTCGTTTTGGAACGTCATATCTCCGCGCGGAGCTATTATCCGAGATATTATGTCGTTTTGGAACGTCATATCTCCAGCGCAAAGCTATTACCCGAGATATTAAAAAAAATCATCGAAAAAGTTTCGATTTTAGCATCGAACTCGATTTTGAAAAAAAAAATCTGATGATTTGGAATGTCATATCTTCGCGCGGAGTTATGTCGTTTTGGAACGTCATATCTCCGCGCGGAACTATTATCCGAGATATTATGTCGTTTTGGAACGTCATATCTCCGCGCGTAGCTATTACCCGAGATATTATGTCGTTTTGGAACGTCATATCTCCGCGCGGAGCTATTATCCGAGATATTATGTCGTTTTGGAACGTCATATCTCCAGCGCAAAGCTATTACCCGAGATATTAAAAAAAATCATCGAAAAAGTTTCGATTTTAGCATCGAACTCGATTTTGAAAAAAAAAAATCTGATGATTTGGAATGTCATATCTTCGCGCGGAGTTATGTCGTTTTGGAACGTCATATCTCCGCGCGGAACTATTATCCGAGATATTATGTCGTTTTGGAACGTCATATCTCCATGCGGAGCTGTTATCCGAGATATTATGTCGTTTTGGAACGTCATATCTCCAGCGCGAAGCTATTACCCGAGATATTATGTCGTTTTGGAACGTCATATCTCCGCGCGAAGCTATTACCCGAGATATTATGTCGTTTTGGAACGTCATATCTCCGCGCGGAGCTATTATCCGAGATATTATGTCGTTTTGGAACGTCATATCTCCAGCGCAAAGCTATTACTCGAGATATTAAAAAAAAATCATCGAAAAAGTTTCGATTTTAGCACCGACCTCGATTTTGAAGAAAAAAACCTGATGATTTGGAATGTCATATCCTCGCGCGGAGTTATGTCGTTTTAGAACGTCATATCTCCAGCGCAAAGCTATTACTCGAGATATTAAAAAAAAATCATCGAAAAAGTTTCGATTTTAGCACCGACCTCGATTTTGAAGAAAAAAACCTGATGATTTGGAATGTCATATCCCCGCGCGGAGTTATGTCGTTTTGGAACGTCATATCTCCGCGCGGAACTATTATCCGAGATATTATGTCGTTTTGAAACGTCATATCTCCAGCGCGGAGCTATTATCCGAGATATTATGTAGTTTTGGAACGTCATATCTCCAGAGCGAAGCTATTACCAGAGATATTATGTCGTTTTGGAACGTCATATCTCCGCGCGGAGCTATTATCCGAGATATTACGTCGTTTTGGAACGTCATATCTCCAGCGCAAAGCTATTACCCGAGATATTAAAAAAAATCATCAAAAAAGTTTCGATTTTAGCATCGACCTCGATTTTGAAAAAAAAAAAAATCTGATGATTTGGAATGTCATATCTTCGCGCGGAGTTATGTCGTTTTGGAACGTCATATCTCCGCGACGAACTATTACACGAGATATTATGTCGTTTTGGAACGTCATATCTCCGCGCGTAGCTATTACCCGAGATATTATGTCGTTTTGGAACGTCATATCTCCAGCGCGGAGCTATTATCCGAGACATTATGTCGTTTTGGAACGTCATATATCCAGCGCGGAGCTATTATCCGAGATATTATGTCGTTTTGGAACGTCATATCTCCAGCGCGAAGCTATTATCCGAGATATTATGTCGTTTTGGAACGTCATATCTCCAGCGCGAAGTTGTTACCTGAGATATTATGTCGTTTTGGAACGTCATATCTCCAGCGCGAAGCTATTATCCGAGATATTATGTCGTTTTGGAAAGTCATATCTCCAGCGCGAAGCTATTACCCGAGATATTAAAAAAAATCATCGAAAAAGTTTCGATTTTAGCATCGAACTCGATTTTGAAAAAAAAAAATCTGATGATTTGGAATGTCATATCTTCGCGCGGAGTTATGTCGTTTTGGGACGTCATATATCCAGCGCAGAGCTATTATCCGAGATATTATGTCGTTTTGGAACGTCATATCTCCGCGCGGAACTATTATCCGAGATATTATGTCGTTTTGGAACGTCATATCTCCACGCGGAGCTATTATCCGAGATATTATGTCGTTTTGGAACGTCATATCTCCAGCGCGAAGCTATTACCCGAGATATTATGTCGTTTTGGAACGTCATATCTCCAGCGCGAAGCTATTACCCGAGATATTATGTCGTTTTGGAACGTCATATCTCCGAGCGGAGCTATTATCCGAGAAATTATGTCGTTTTGGAACGTCATATCTCCAGCGCAAAGCTATTACTCGAGATATTAAAAAAAAATCATCGAAAAAGTTTCGATTTTAGCACCGACCTCGATTTTGTAGAAAAAAACCTGATGATTTGGAATGTCATATCCTCGCGCGGAGTTATGTCGTTTTGGAACGTCATATCTCCGCGCGGAATTATTATCCGAGATATTATGTCGTTTTGGAACGTCATATCTCCAGCGCGGAGCTATTATCCGAGATATTATGTAGTTTTGGAACGTCACATCTCCAGCGCGAAGCTATTACCAGAGATATTATGTCGTTTTGGAACGTCATATCTCCGCGCGGAGCTATTATCCGAGATATTATGTCATTTTGGAACGTCATATCTCCAGCGCAAAGCTATTACCCGAGATATTAAAAAAAATCATCGAAAATGTTTCGATTTTAGCATCGACCTCGATTTTGAAAAAAAAAAAATCTGATGATTTGGAATGTCATATCTTCGCGCGGAGTTATGTCGTTTTGGGACGTCATATCTCCGCGCGGAACTATTACACGAGATATTATGTCGTTTTGGAACGTCATATCTCCGCGCGAAGCTATTACCCGAGATATTATGTCGTTTTGGAACGTCATATCTCCGCGCGGAGCTATTATCCGAGATATTATGTCGTTTTGGAACGTCATATCTCCAGCGCAAAGCTATTACTCGAGATATTAAAAAAAAATCATCGAAAAAGTTTCGATTTTAGCACCGACCTCGATTTTGAAGAAAAAACCTGATGAGTTGGAATGTCATATCCTCGCGCGGAGTTATGTCGTTTTAGAACGTCATATCTCCGCGCGGAACTATTATCCGAGATATTATGTCGTTTTGAAACGTCATATCTCCAGCGCGGAGCTATTATACGAGATATTATGTAGTTTTGGAACGTCATATCTCCAGCGCGAAGCTATTACCAGAGATATTATGTCGTTTTGGAACATCATATCTCCGCGCGGAGCTATTATCCGAGATATTATGTCGTTTTGGAACGTCATATCTCCAGCGCAAAGCTATTACCCGAGATATTAAAAAAAATCATCGAAAAAGTTTCGATTTTAGCATCGAACTCGATTTTGAAAAAAAAAAATCTGATGATTTGGAATGTCATATCTTCGCGCGGAGTTATGTCGTTTTGGAACGTCATATCTCCGCGCGGAACTATTATCCGAGATATTATGTCGTTTTGGAACGTCATATCTCCACGCGGAGCTGTTATCCGAGATATTATGTCGTTTTGGAACGTCATATCTCCAGCGCGAAGCTATTACCCGAGATATTATGTCGTTTTGGAACGTCATATCTCCGCGCGAAGCTTTTACCCGAGATATTATGTCGTTTTGGAACGTCATATCTCCGCGCGGAGCTATTATCCGAGATATTATGTCGTTTTGGAACGTCATATCTCCAGCGCAAAGCTATTACTCGAGATATTAAAAAAAAATCATCGAAAAAGTTTCGATTTTAGCACCGACCTCGATTTTGAAGAAAAAAACCTGATGATTTGGAATGTCATATCCTCGCGCGGAGTTATGTCGTTTTAGAACGTCATATCTCCGCGCGGAACTATTATCCGAGATATTATGTCGTTTTGAAACGTCATATCTCCAGCGCGGAGCTTTTATCCGAGATATTATGTAGTTTTGGAACGTCATATCTCCAGCGCGAAGCTATTACCAGAGATATTATGTCGTTTTGGAACGTCATATCTCCGCGCGGAGCTATTATCCGAGATATTATGTCGTTTTGGAACGTCATATCTCCAGCGCAAAGCTATTACCCGAGATATTCAAAAAAATCATCGAAAAAGTTTCGATTTTAGCATCGACCTCGATTTTGAAAAAAAAAAATCTGATGATTTGGAATGTCATATCTTCGCGCGGAGTTATGTCGTTTTGGAACGTCATATCTCCGCGACGAACTATTACACGAGATATTATGTCGTTTTGGAACGTCATATCTCCGCGCGTAGCTATTACCCGAGATATTATGTCGTTTTGGAACGTCATATCTCCAGCGCGGAGCTATTATCCGAGATATTATGTCGTTTTGGAACGTCATATCTCCAGCGCGAAGCTATTACCCGAGATATTATGTCGTTTTGGAACGTCATATCTCCGCGCGGAACTATTACACGAGATATTATGTCGTTTTGGAACGTCATATCTCCGCGCGAAGCTATTACCCGAGATATTATGTCGTTTTGGAACGTCATATCTCCAGCGCGGAGCTATTATCCGAGATATTATGTCGTTTTGGAACGTCATATCTCCAGCGCGAAGCTATTACCCGAGATATTATGTCGTTTTGGAACGTCATATCTCCGCGCGGAGCTATTATCCGAGATATTATGTCGTTTTGGAACGTCATATCTCCAGCGCGGAGCTATTATCCGAGGTATTATGTCGTTTTGGAACGTCATATCTCCAGCGCGAAGCTATTACCAGAGATATTATGTCGTTTTGGAACGTCATATCTCCAGCGCGAAGTTGTTACCCGAGATATTATGTCGTTTTGGAACGTCATATCTCCAGCGCGAAGCTATTATCCGAGATATTATGTCGTTTTGGAACGTCATATCTCCAGCGCGAAGCTATTACCCGAGATATTAAAAAAAATCATCGAAAAAGTTTCGATTTAAGCATCGAACTCGATTTTGAAAAAAAATAATCTGATGATTTGGAATGTCATATCTTCGCGCGGAGTTATGTCGTTTTGGAACGTCATATCTCCGCGCGGAACTATTATCCGAGATATTATGTCGTTTTGGAACGTCATATCTCCGCGCGAAGCTATTACCCGAGATATTATGTCGTTTTGGAACGTCATATCTCCGCGCGAAGCTATTACCCGAGATATTATGTCGTTTTGGAACGTCATATCTCCGCGCGGAGCTATTATCCGAGATATTATGTCGTTTTGGAACGTCATATCTCCAGCGCAAAGCTATTACTCGAGATATTAAAAAAAAATCATCGAAAAAGTTTCGATTTTAGCACCGACCTCGATTTTGAAGAAAAAAACATGATGATTTGGAATGTCATATCCTCGCGCGGAGTTATTTCGTTTTGGAACGTCATATCTCCGCGCGGAACTATTATCCGAGATATTATGTCGTTTTGGAACGTCATATCTCCAGCGCGGAGCTATTATCCGAGATATTATGTAGTTTTGAAACGTCATATCTCCAGCGCGAAGCTATTACCAGAGATATTATGTCGTTTTGGAACGTCATATCTCCGCGTGGAGCTATTATCCGAGATATTATGTCATTTTGGAACGTCATATCTCCAGCGCAAAGCTATTACCCGAGATATTAAAAAAAATCATCGAAAAAGTTCTATTTTAGCATCGACCTCGATTTTGAAAAAAAAAAATCTGATGATTTGGAATGTCATATCTTCGCGCGGAGTTATGTCGTTTTGGAACGTCATATCTCCGCGCGGAACTATTATCCGAGATATTATGTCGTTTTGGAACGTCATATCTCCAGCGCGGAGCTATTATCCGAGATATTATGTCGTTTTGGAACGTCATATCTCCAGCGCGAAGCTATTACCCGAGATATTATGTCGTTTTGGAACGTCATATCTCCGCGCGGAGCTATTATCCGAGATATTATGTCGTTTTGGAACGTCATATCTCCAGCGCGGAGCTATTATCCGAGATATTATGTCGTTTTGGAACGTCATATCTCCAGCGCAAAGCTATTACCAGAGATATTATGTCGTTTTCGAACGTCATATCTCCAGCGCGAAGTTGTTACCCGAGATATTATGTCGTTTTGGAACGTCATATCTCCAGCGCGAAGCTATTATCCGAGATATTATGTCGTTTTGGAACGTCATATCTCCAGCGCAAAGCTATTACCCGAGATATTAAAAAAAATCATCGAAAATGTTTCGATTTTAGCATCGACCTCGATTTTGAAAAAAAAAATCTGATGATTTGGAATGTCATATCTTCGCGCGGAGTTATGTCGTTTTGGAACGTCATATCTCCGCGCGGATCTATTACACGAGATATTATGTCGTTTTGGAACGTCATATCTCCGCGCGAAGCTATTACCCGAGATATTATGTCGTTTTGGAACGTCATATCTCCAGCGCGGAGCTATTATCCGAGATATTATGTCGTTTTGGAACGTCATATCTCCAGCGCGAAGCTATTACCCGAGATATTAAAAAAAATCATCGAAAAAGTTTCGATTTTAGCATCGAACTCGATTTTGAAAAAAAAAAATCTGATGATTTGGAATGTCATATCTTCGCGCGGAGTTATGTCGTTTTGGAACGTCATATCTCCGCGCGGAACTATTATCCGAGATATTATGTCGTTTTGGAACGTCATATCTCCACGCGGAGCTATTATCCGAGATATTATGTCGTTTTGGAACGTCATATCTCCAGCGCGAAGCTATTACCCGAGATATTATGTCGTTTTGGAACGTCATATCTCCGCGCGAAGCTATTACCCGAGATATTATGTCGTTTTGGAACGTCATATCTCCGCGCGGAGCTATTATCCGAGATATTATGTCGTTTTGGAACGTCATATCTCCAGCGCAAAGCTATTACTCGAGATATTAAAAAAAAATCATCGAAAAAGTTTCGATTTTAGCACCGACCTCGATTTTGAAGAAAAAAACATGATGATTTGGAATGTCATATCCTCGCGCGGAGTTATGTCGTTTTGGAACGTCATATCTACGCGCGGAACTATTATCCGAGATATTATGTCGTTTTGGAACGTCATATCTCCAGCGCGGAGCTATTATCCGAGATATTATGTAGTTTTGGAACGTCATATCTCCAGCGCGAAGCTATTACCAGAGATATTATGTCGTTTTGGAACGTCATATCTCCGCGCGGAGCTATTATCCAAAATATTATGTCATTTTGGAACGTCATATCTCCAGCGCAAAGCTATTACCCGAGATATTAAAAAAAATCATCGAAAAAGTTTCGATTTTAGCATCGTCCTCGATTTTGAAAAAAAAAAATCTGATGATTTGGAATGTCATATCTTCGCGCGGAGTTATGTCGTTTTGGAACGCCATATCTCCGCGCGGAACTATTACACGAGATATTATGTCGTTTTGGAACGTCATATCTCCGCGCGAAGCTATTACCCGAGATATTATGTCGTTTTGGAACGTCATATCTCCAGCGCGGAGCTATTATCCGAGATATTATGTCGTTTTGGAACGTCATATCTCCAGCGCGAAGCTATTACCCGAGATATTATGTCGTTTTGGAACGTCATATCTCCGCGCGGAGCTATTATCCGAGATATTATGTCGTTTTGGAACGTCATATCTCCAGCGCGGAGCTATTATCCGAGATATTATGTCGTTTTGGAACGTCATATCTCCATCGCGAAGCTATTACCAGACATATTATGTCGTTTAGGAACGTCATATCTCCAGCGCGAAGTTGTTACCCGAGATATTATGTCGTTTTGGAACGTCATATCTCCAGCGCGAAGCTATTATCCGAGATATTATGTCGTTTTGGAACGTCATATCTCCAGCGCGAAGCTATTACCCGAAATTTGGGTCAAAATTTTGATTTTAAAATTTTTGATGCCAATCGATAGTACTGTTAATTACGAGTCTAAAATGGTATAAAATTCCAAAATCTGACGTTATTTAGCCGAGATATTCCAAAAAATCATCGAAAAAGTGTTGATATTCGATCCGAACCCGATTTTGACAAAAAACGTGATGTTACCCCTTGCTTTTTGGTCAATTTGGGTCAAAATTTTGATTTTAAAATTTTTGATGCCAATCGATAGTACTGTTAATTACGAGTCTAAAATGGTATAAAATACCAAAATCAGACATTAATTGGCTGAGATATTCAAAAAAATGATCGAAAAAGTGTTGATTTTCGATTTGAACCCGATTTTGACAAAAAACGTGATGTTACCCCTTGCTTTTTGGTCAATTTGGGTCAAAATTTTGATTTTAAAATGTTAGATGCCAATCGATAGTACTGTTAATTACGAGTCTAAAATGGTATAAAATTCCAAAATCTGACGTTATTTAGCCGAGATATTCCAAAAAATCATTGAAAAAGTGTTGATTTTCGATCCGAACCCCATTTTGACAAAAAAACGTGATGTAACCCCTTGCTTTTTGGTCAATTTGGTTCAAAAATTTTATTTTAAAATTTATGCAATTAACTATATACATATATTAATTTGGGTTAATTGCATAAAATTGAATTATTTATACCTTATATTGCGCCTCACAAAAGGACTACGATATATAAAATAGGCTCTCCAGTTCTTGCTGTGGGTAGATACAAAAAAATAAATGGACGAGCTTTGAGTTTTGAAACTGATCGTAGCAACATTAAAATGAGCCTAAGAACAGGTGTGCACTGCAAACATTCTCAATTCAATCTTATGCCTTAAAGTAGAACCTTATCAAGGCAAAACGGTCGAAAATAAAAATTATGAAAATCTGTTAATATAGTATGGGCCCATTGGAAGACTTTATAATTATGTGTTTGTTTGTTTCAATCATCGTGCCGGCCTTACTTATTATTGTGCTGTCACTTTATCGCTTCAAGGGATATCTGGGCTACAATATGCTGAAACTCGCCTTCCATCGGCTGCCAAACACCTCCACGTGTACAATTTGCTTGGAAAGCACAAAGGATGGTGGACTGACCGCCGCGTACCGGCTGCCGTGCAGCCACTGGTTCCATAAGACCTGCTTGAGTAAGTGGTTAGGTCACAACAATAATTGCCCGAACTGCCGCCGCACCGTTGATTATTGGAACGGCATGAGGATCGAACCCGTTGAACATGTTTATTTGGATTTTTTATCAGATGAGGATTTTGATGACGATATACCGATTAGACCAAGGACTTTGTGGCCTACTTCGCGATTACCGCTATCTTCCCACCTGCGACGTGTGGAATACTATTAATTTAAAGAGTACCGACAAATTGGCATAAGGCAATAGAAATACTCTTCATATTTTCCATTTCCATATGCATATTTACATTTTGGTTTTGGGCATCGGGAATGAAAATAGTTGGACATTTACTGATTGGCTCAGAGCTATGTATATATTTTTGACAATCTACGTTTTTATGATAAATGCCACACAACATTTAACTGTGATAAAGACACCTGAAAGATCATTCAACGCTCCGCACAGCAACATGAATTTTTATATTTTTCTAAATTACAAATTATGAAAACAAGACACATTGCTACATTTATATATTTTTATAATTAGGCATTAGCACTTGAAATATTTTGCCTACCTTTCTATAGAAAATATATATATGTTTGATGGATAGTATATGATATATTCTTGGAATGAACGACGAGGTGAGTTGATAGGGTTCATTTTATAGTGTAGAGAATTCCGCGATATCGGTACAGTATATCATATAGCTTGTTTTAGAATTAAGTTTATATATGAAAGCGAACCGATTTGACCTGGAACTGCCATACATTTTACACTAAGAAACCAAACGGAAACAAATTGGAATTGGTTAAAAACAACAAACTTTATATAAAAACTTTGGTCCCAACTATGGCATTATCTACGCCTATTTGATAGCTGCCAGTTTTGGGTAGCGATCTAATGTAGCCCGCATATTGTATTTGAAAATATATATGTCTTGCTATATTTTCAGTGGGCAATGGGCAGTTTATAGAAGAAATTGAAATGTTTCATTAAAAAAATTCTGTCATTTTTCAATAATTCAAATCAAATAAATTGTGTTTAACAAAATCATTTTCTGAAAAACATGCCTCGACTTAGATGCAGTTCTACGCCAGCCCTTTGAACCAACGGCTTGGCATTGCCTTTCACAACATGCTCTCAGACGCATTGTGTTGCGTTTGCAATTTCAGATCCGTAAGACGAATATAATTTATATAACGATTTGCTTATGTTATCGATTTTCAATGCATTCAGCACTTTTCACAATGCAAATGGCAATTATTCCACTGAAAATGACTCTATTTCCAGTGGGAAAGCCATCGACATCAACATGCCATTATCATTATCAAACAGATACTGTTGGCAGCCGGGCAATATACTGGCCCGATTGCTGGTGGTGCTGGTGGTGCTGGTGGTGCTCCTACTGCAGCAGTTGCCGCTGAGCATTGCCAACAAATCTGTTAACAGTTGGCAATAATTGTGCTGCAGCAGAAACGTCCTCATAATTTCAGTGGCTGCTTTGTCCCTTTTCGGAGGCAACATAATGTTATATGCCGGCTATTTTTGGGCTGGGCCTTTTATTGTTGCTGCCAGTGTTGTCATCGATGGCATTAATTTTGGTAAGTGCGCACAAAAACGGATAGGGTATGCTGGGATCGGGGGCTCTCTCTCTGTGTATGTGTGTGTGTGTGTGTGGGGCTGGCCTAAGAACTTGAAGAGACAGTTTTCAACACGCACTGGCAAACGATTTTTATGGCACGACATTTCCGAGCAACATTTTCTTGAATTACTCGCTCAATTTCCGTTGAATCAACATGCGAGCCGGAGCCGGAGCCGGACCCGAGGGCATCCGAACTGCAACTGCAATGTTAATTGATGGCCTGTTGCAATATTGTGTAATATTAATTAGCCCCCGGCGCGACAACCATCAAAATATAATTTGTAAATACATATTTGCGCAAACATTTTGCACTCAACTCACGATTTTGTCAAGTTTTTATTTCATAATATTCACGGCTCATAAACGCAGCTACTTTGTTGCCTGTCAGCTTTGTTCTTCCATTCCTTGCCCTGCTCCATCTCCTTACAGCCGATCATCATCCGTTGTGGGCACGTGCGTCTGGCATGGTTGCGCAGAGGGGGGCGGCCAGGCGGGCGCCAGCTTGCTTGCCTTGTGCATGTTGCACAGATTTGTTTGTGGGCGTGTCGGCAATATGTCAATATCCACTCGAGAGTCGCGCATGCGTGCGCCCCAAATGCCCGGAAAAGGTAGTTTGCAGTTGAGGCGTAGCCACAAAGGGTTGCAGCCCTCCACTTCTGCTCGGGTCTTAAAATATGCCACATCCACTAAACAAGTATTTTTACACAGGCCTAATTCAAGCGACTAACGAATACCCTGGCTGAGCTGTTAGCTGGACGAAAAACAAGCATTGAGCTAAGCTAAGTCCAATATTTTGAATCTTGCAGATATTTCTTTTAACTTTTAGAAAATATAAGTATCACATGTGTTTTAGTCAGATTAAGTAGGCTACTAATTGTTTAAAGATTTGTTCTGTAAAACTTTTAACTTAACCAGAAATTTTTTAACATGTATACTTTTTTATTTCACAAAAAGATGGATAAGTCACATATGTGGAACTATTTAGTAAGACTTCGAGTTAAAAAGAGTTTTCAGTCTGGTTTAAAAGTGGCTTTATACTTACTATTTTAAGATCTTATAAACTATGTTATGTTCAATAAAATTCGCCAAATCCTAAATACTTAAGACTGAGACAAAGTTGAAAGTTCGCTGGAACATAATTATTTGGCTAAAGAAAATTTACTAAAATTGATAACGCGGTAAATATAATGCTACTGGATACTGCCGGTAATTAGAGGTGCACATGTTACAGGGTATTTAAACGAAAGAAAAAAAGAAAATGTAAAGAAATGAAGAATACCAAACACACGACGCGCTCGCATAAACAACGGTTCAAGTGTCAATGAAAGGAAAAAAGCGGAAAAAATAAGGCAAAATATAAACACGGTTTCACTTTCAAAGCGATTAGCTATGGACGCGCCCTGAACTTGTGCGGAAAATGTGGCAACAACAACAAGACACTGGGCACAAGTTGATAAGAAAAAAAACAGGCACAGTTGCAGTTGTTGTTGTTGTTGTTGTTGTTGTTGTTGTTGTTGTTGTTGCAGTTGTTGTTGTTGCATTGCCACTTGAAAACCGTCCGGCCATTTGACACCAACAGACGGGGCAACCAAACGAACGCAAATATCGATCGACCAGGCGACACACCGCACACCTACGACAGTGACACACACACACACACGCGCACACACACATATATATTTATATATATGTACATGTGCATGGACCTACCGCAGTGCTTGTCTGCAATAAATATTCAAATTTTCAATGGGACGATATTCGTTTTACAGTGGCATCCAGAAATCATCTTTCAAAGGGTCTTCGGTCTCCGCTGAGCCCTTTAAAGTGCCTGGCGTCTGTCCAGTCCATTATCATCATTATATATCGCCTGATACTGCTGCTGAGCCTAATCTTAATCCAAGGGCAGTCTATATAGCCTTTGACAACGTTGTGCCAGTGCACATTGGAAATATGGCACCTTATACGTCATGCTATGATAAGTCTTATCAGCAAAAGAAAAAGGCCGCCCGCCGCCCGTCGCCTTTGATTAGCAGCTACTCAAATCGAAGCTAACTAATTCAAACCTACAATTATAGATATATACAGCTTGGTGCCGCTTAAAGTTCGATATCTATACTAAAGTATTTATATAAAAAGTATATATATATATATATGTATATGTATACCCTTTTCGCATACAGATTAACATGAATGCATATTTTGTACATATGTTTAATCTATGCCAAATGGTTACGTCAATTTTGTATTAATGAATCACATATTTGACACACACCTAGTTACTCATCATACTGACCGTTGAGTGTGTGAATTTTGGATTAGATTATAGCAGGTGCCCATAACAAATTCTATTCATTTTCGGAATACAAGGGAGAAGTACATAAATGTATGAATATGTGTTGCCTTTTTTTCCAGTTAAAGTAATTGCTAAAGTTGTTGTTAAAGTTATTGTTAAATATATATTTTAAGTTGTGGTTAAAGGTTAAAGTTGGTTGAACTTTATACCATGAACCTATTAAAATTGGGTAAAATCTAGCAGAAAGAAGCATCAATGACCCTGTGAAGTATATGTATATATTCTTGATCAGCGTCCGCCTCTCCATCCCCTCTATAAGAGCTAGAGACGTGTTTCTGATAATCGATAGCTCTCCCTGTTTTCTAGCAATCGATAAGAAATCAAAATCGAAATCAAGGTTATTTAACAAATCTCTTAGCTTTAAAGAGCTAAATTTAGCATGTAGCTTCCAGAATCAAATAGATCAAATATCTTTCATTTTATGACTCCGGCTTTCCCTTTGATAGTGTGTCCGCTAGGGTGTCCGCTGGTCGGGCACTCCCGACTACAGCACTCCCATTTGGTTATTAAATAAGTAAGTAAGAAGCATTCATTGTGGTATGATAGTTTTCTGCTGTTAATTGCACTCAAACACCTCTCAAACACCTTCAATATATGTATTCTTTCTATATCAGATCTGGAGAGAAAGCTGGCTAAATATTTCAAGAAGTTTACGCTGATGGCATAGATGAATAGTTAGTTCGGTTATCTTGATCAGATAGGTGATTATTGAGAGTTTTGATAACTATCTGGTTGACACAATAAGCCAGAACTTTGATGTTAACGCCATGTTCAGGTATTCGAGCTGATTGATTCAGTCATGAAATTGGGCTGCATATGAAAATGTAATTTTTAAATAATAATAATTCGAATTCTCAAATCTCAAACACATGGACTGACTATATGCCCTCCCCCCGCTGCTTTGCCATGTGTCCATTGAATACGTTTGTGGTGCCTTTTGCCCTCTACGACACATCTGCTGGTTTGTTGTTATTGTTGTTTCTGTGTTTTTGTTGTGTGTTATTGTTTTTATGAATTTTTATGCAAGTGTTGAGAAATTTATGTGCTCCCGGGCCGTGTCTCAACTGGAAAGCCCGAATGCAATGCCAATTTGATGTTATTTATGGAGCCAACAATAACAACAACATCAGCAGCGGCATCAGCAAAAACCAACAACAAATGGCGGTATTAAATTTTAGACGCTGCGAAAAACTGGGATAAACGGCCGGTGCCGTCTGTGAGTATGACATATATATGACAGCTCTTTGATGATCGTCTTTTTGAAATTGGCCCAGAACATTTATGTATATTATGTGACACGGCCAAAGTTCAATTCGATATAATCAATCTGGGAACATAGGTTTGGCCCCGTCTCATGCGCCACGTCACTTTTTAGTTATTTTTGAACTATTTGTTGTTGTTGTTTTTTTTTTGTAATTCTTATGGATTTGTGTACTTATTGTGACTAATGAACGTCGAGTTTTGACGGCTTGTCATTTGGCTATTTTTTCTGTTTCCTAGACACAGCTCTGACAACGTGTGAAATCGCATAGATGCCCAACGCATAGCCCTAATCTTAGGTATATATATATATAGTGACATATCCATAGTCGCACCCACCCTTTAACATAACTTAGCACATAAGCATAAGCACAATTATAAACATTTCTAATATTGTAAACAAAGAGCCTGGTGATAACATCGACATTGGTCAAGATCAAACTGTCCCCCTTTGGTAGACATAAACAATTCACCCTAAATATCACGCCACTGTCAATGTTCCCATCAGAGTACTATCCCACGCATAATTGCTGACGCAGCTCAAACTTCACTCAATTTTGACTCAAACTCTCTCAAAGCGAAGTTTGCTAAGCGACCGCAACAGTTAGATAAATCAGTTCATATTCGGGAAGCAAATCTGAATGTACTCAACAAAAGTAGCCGTTAAGTGAAAATAATAAATTGAAATATATTTTTTTATAGTAACCTAACGTGTAAAACTTAATTGGCGCAGCCGGTAGGATACGTCGGGAAAAATTAAAGATCGCTAAAGGATAATTAATTCCCAGATCTAACGCACAATCGCGACCGAAAGTGTTGTCGGAGTGTAATAAAAATTTTCTCGAATACGTATCCGCACAAGAACCTTCGGGTCATTAGTAGCTTAATAATATTGACCCTTTGGGCAATAAAGCTACTACAGTTAATAACGACTGGATTTGCATATCGTTTGATCCCTGCAATACGTTATTACTGAGTCTTTTTAAGACACACACACAAAAAAAAAAAACATTTAACCAATAATCCATCACAAACTTTAACCTAAAATAAAAGTGCAAAATCAAAGAACAATAAAGTTCAAACCTACAAACTCAAAACTATTCAAAAAAAGTGTATTACATCAAGATGACCATGGAATTATCAGAACAACACCTCAACCAGGCCCTTTCACAACTTAGACAGGTGCCAAGCTTTGACGGATCAACGGATCAACTAAACGCCTTCATTAAAAGGATAGATTACATCCTACACCTGTATCCAACCCGAGATGTTAGACAACATAGCATCTTATACGGAGCCATCGAATTGCAAGTCACAGGAGATGCTCAGAGAATATCACAAAGGACAGCAGCCAACACTTGGCAGGAGCTGAGAAACGCATTGATTGAAGAATACAAAGTGCAGACACCATTTGAAGAACTCCTTCGACGCTTATACAACACGAATTACCAAGGAAACGTCCGTAAGTTCATCGAGGAGCTCGAAAATAAATCTTTTGTTATATTAAATAAGTTAGCACTAGAAAATATACCTAGCAATACAACCCTTTATACAAATGCTATGAATAACACAATCAAAGATGTTATTACAAAAAAATTACCAGATAGGCTTTTCATGATGTTAGCCAGACACGACATTACGTCGACACAAAAACTAAAGCAAGTAGCTCAAAGAGAGGGATTATATGAAAATAGCGTTACTGAAAAACCTAAAAATAATAATGTTCAGGGAAATCCAAATAACAATCGTAGGAACATGGGAAATTATCAGCAAAATGCTAACCCAACCACCATTTCAAGTGGTTATTCCAACACGAATCAGAGTTATCACGCACAAAATAAACAGCATAATAAGTCCGAAGACAATCAGAAAGCTCACCACGAGTTCCAACAGAAATTAAGTCAAGGTAGATACCAAAATCCCTTAAACTACCAAAATCAGTCCCATTCACGCTTGAATGCACCAAACCCTCCGACTAAACGTCAAAGAGATAGTAACAGTGGGCAGATGAAAATGGATACATCCGAAAATTTTCATCAGCAAGCCTCGGAACAAACAGAAGAAATCCATTCATAAAATTGATTATGAATGACGAAGTTCTAAAATGTGTCATCGACACAGGTTCAACCATAAATCTAATGAAAACAAACCGCTTAAATTTTCCAGTTTACAACGAAACATTAAAGGTTCACACCATAAATGGTGTTATTGAATTAAAACAAAGTATACGCTTAGGAGCAAGCAAAATTTGTCCGAGCAAACAAAAATTCTATATTCACGACTTCTCAGAGCATTATGATGTTCTGATTGGGAGAGAATACCTTGAGGCATGTCAAGCAAAAATAGACTATGCACAAGGATCCGTAACCTTAGGAGAATTTAACTTTTGTTTTAGATATAACGACGAAGAGGTCGAAGAGGACATGACCGCACAAGAGTGCCTTGATCCACCCTCAACAGAGGACAGACCATTTAACTTCGCTATTAATAATGAATTAATAGAAAACAATGAGTTTAGGCTAGAGCACCTAAACTCAGAAGAAAAAGAAAAAATAAAAAAAGTTTTACATGAATTTCGTGATATCCAGTACCATGAAGGTGACAATTTGACTTTCACTAGTACAATTAAACACAAAATTCTAACAAAACATGAGGACCCAATTTACAAGCGTCCATACAAATATCCTCAAATATACGATGAGGAAGTAAATAAACAAATAAGCGATATGATAAAACAAAATATCATACGTAAATCCAAATCCCCTTACTGCTCACCAGTAATAATCGTTCCAAAGAAAAACGATGCATCTGGAAAGCAAAAGTTCCGGTTAGTCATAGATTACCGCAATCTCAATGAACTAACTATTAATGATAAATACCCTATCCCGATCATGGATGAAATATTAGACAAACTTGGAAAATGTCAATATTTCACAACCATTGATCTAGCCAAAGGCTTCCACCAAATCCAAATGGATCCTGGTTCAATACCCAAGACCGCATTTTCGACTAAACATGGCCATTACGAGTACACTCGCATGCCATTTGGTCTTAAGAATGCACCTGCAACGTTCCAACGTTGTATGAACAATCTCTTAGAAGATTTAATTTTTAAAGATTGTCTGGTCTACTTAGACGACATTATTATTTTTTCCACTTCATTGGAGGAACACATTTTGTCGCTACAAAAGGTATTTAAGAAGCTTAGAGAAGCTAACTTAAAACTACAGTTGGATAAATGCGAGTTTATGAGAAAAGAAACTGAATTTCTCGGTCACATCATCACAACTGAGGGTATAAAACCAAATCCCAACAAGATACAAGCAATTGTCAAATTCCCAATTCCAAAAACCCCAAAAGAAATAAAATCATTTCTAGGATTATGTGGTTTCTATAGGAAATTTATACCAAATTTCGCTAATATAGTAAAACCATTAACACTTAAATTAAAAAAAGGAGCAAAAATCAATATAAAAGACAGAGACTACGAGCTAGCGTTTGAAAAGCTAAAAGTACTCATAACATCCGACCCAATTTTAATATACCCTAACTTCGAAAAACCATTTTCATTAACTACAGACGCGAGTAATATGGCAATAGGGGCCGTCCTTTCGCAAGAGCATAAGCCTATATGCTATGCAAGTAGAACTCTCAACGAGCATGAGTTAAATTATTCAACGATTGAAAAAGAATTATTAGCAATCGTTTGGGCCACTAAATACTTTAGGTCCTATCTCTTTGGTCGACAATTTCAAATCCTTAGTGATCACAGACCACTCGTCTGGTTAAATAATATGAAAGAACCTAACATGAAATTACAAAGGTGGAAGATCAAGCTAAATGAGTTTGATTTCCAAATTAAATACGTCCCAGGAAAAGAAAATTATGTGGCAGATGCTCTGTCCAGAATTCAATTAAACGAAAACTTCTTAGGCGAAGATACAATTAGCACAAGAGCAACAATACATAGTGCTCAAGAAGACAACAGTAACCATTTACAAATCACAGAAAGACCACTTAATTATTATAATCGACAAATAGAATTTGAAAAAGGAACCGAGAACGAAACAAAAGTTACGAATTACTTTCACAAAACCAACATAAAAATTACGTACAAAGACATGACTAATACGCATGCCAAAGAATTAATAAAAGAATACTTATGCACAAAGAAAAGTGTGCTATACTTCCACAACGAAGCAGATTTTCCAATTTTTCAAGAAGCCTACTTAGAAATAATAAGTCCGAATAATTCAACAAAGGCAATGAAAACTAGTACAAAATTAATAGACCTTCAAACATACGCAGAATTCAAAGAATTAATATTAAAAAAGCACAAAGAATTATTACATCCAGGAATTGAAAAAACTATCAATTGGTTCAAAGAAACCCACTATTTCCCAGATTATCAAAATCTAATTCAAAATCTAATAAATGAATGTGAGATTTGCAACATCGCAAAAACAGAACACAGAGATACAAAATTAACTTTCGAAATAACTCCGGAAATCGCTAATATCCGAGAAAAATATGTAATGGATTTTTACATAGTAGGAGATAAACAATTTTTATCTTGCATTGATATCTATTCAAAATTTGCATCATTAATAGAAATAAAAAGTAGAGACTGGCTAGAAACCAAACGAGCTATATTACAAGTGTTCAACCAAATGGGTAAACCCATCGAAATAAAGGCAGACAAAGACTCAGCTTTTATGTGCACAGCTTTACAATTATGGCTAAAATCAGAAGCAGTAAATATTAATATAACCACTAGTAAAAACGGTATATCCGACGTAGAACGATTTCATAAGACAGTTAACGAAAAACTAAGAATCATTAACAGCGACTCAGACGTCGAAAATAAACTTACAAAATTTGAAACTATACTCTACACGTACAATCATAAAACAAAGCACAAAACGACTAACAGAACACCAGCGGACATATTCATATATGCAGGTACACCAGAGTATGACACTCAAGCTAATAAAGAAAAACTAATAAATAACCTCAACAAAAACCGAAGAAACTTTTAACAATTTAATTGAACAAAGTAAAGAATTCAATAACCTTATACAAATCGAATACCTAGTAGAAAAATTAAACAGAGAAATAAACGGCTTAAAAATAGCCAAACGTAGCAAAAGAGGTTTAGTTAACATAGTAGGAACAGCATATAAATACTTATTTGGAACATTAAATCAAGAAGACAAAGCAGAAATTGAACAAAAAATAAGCAACTTAGCAGAAAACAGCGTTCAGGTTAACGAATTAAATTACATAATAGAAGCTATAAACAAAGGAATAGAAATCATGAACGAACTAGATCAAGAGAAACAAAAAGGAAAGAAATTAGATATCCTTATATTTAACTTACAACACTTTACAGAATATATAGAAGACATTGAGATGGGAATGCAGCTCACAAGATTAGGAATTTTTAACCCAAAATTACTAAAACATGACTATTTGTTGCATGTTAATTCTGAGAAATTGTTGAATACAAAAACTTCCACTTGGTTTAAATCAGATACAAACGAAATACTGATAATATCCCATATTCCTCGAGAAATAATAAAAAGCCCGGTATTCGAAATAATTCCATACCCGGATGAAAATAATAATATTTTGACAGAAATAGCTCATGAAAAATATTTTACCCAAGATAAAAAAGTTTATAGCAGAGAAACAAAAAAATTAATTAATAATGAATGTTTAACAGGAATTTTAAACCAAATAACATCAGAATGTAGTTATACTAAAATTTTGCAAAATTTTCAAATCAACTACATAGAACCAAATATAATTTTAACTTGGAATTTACCAAAAACTATATTAAACCATAATTGTATAAATAACGAAATAACAATAGAAGGAAACAATATAATAAAAATCTTTAATTGTTCATTGCAAATTAATGAAATTTCAATTTCAAACAATATGTTAGATTATACTCAAAGCATTTACGTAAGCAATGATGTTATAAAATTAGAACCACTTTCGTTTGTACAAACGAAACAAATTATAAATGCACATACAAAATTTAACAATGTATTCCAGATAATTACAATAACCATATTTGTAATCATATTAATAAGTTTAACACTGTATTTGACATATAAGTTCAAAAGCATACCTAAGAAATTAATTATAAAATATAAAAAACCCAAAGTAGAAGAAACACCTACAATAATAGGAGATATACCAATTCTAAAAGAAGAAAATGTTACACTATATCCAAACTTAAACACCTGAGGACAGGCACTTTTCTAATGGTTGGGGGAGTGACATATCCATAGTCGCACCCACCCTTTAACATAACTTAGCACATAAGCATAAGCACAATTATAAACATTTCTAATATTGTAAACAAAGAGCCTGGTGATAACATCGACATTGGTCAAGATCAAACTGTCCCCCTTTGGTAGACATAAACAATTCACCCTAAATATCACGCCACTGTCAATGTTCCCATCAGAGTACTATCCCACGCATAATTGCTGACGCAGCTCAAACTTCACTCAATTTTGACTCAAACTCTCTCAAAGCGAAGTTTGCTAAGCGACCGCAACAGTTAGATAAATCAGTTCATATTCGGGAAGCAAATCTGAATGTACTCAACAAAAGTAGCCGTTAAGTGAAAATAATAAATTGAAATATATTTTTTTATAGTAACCTAACGTGTAAAACTTAATTATATATATATATATATGTAGTTATACTAGCATATACATCTATGACTATCACGTCACAAACGTGCCGTTACTAATGATAACGGCACCACATGTCGCACGCCTCAACGCTCGGGGCTCCCACCCCAAGCAGTAAATGGATCGACACATAAGTTGTATATACCATATAAAGCACATTGAGTCGATTGCATTAACTTACGTTAGCCATCACATTTGGGCTTGGATAGTACGAGTACTCAGAAACACAATGTGAGTATTATGAATGTCGAAAGTCCATAACTGGAATGCACGAGTTCCACAAGAAACTGTTCAATGTGATAATCAAGCTATGTATGTAGGAACATGCACTGATAATTACCGCTACTCATTGATTAGATTAATCAGCATGACTGTACCTACATACTGACTTACTTTTATTAAGTCACATTTGTAGATAGGTGTGGTCAGTAATGGGATTCACTTTTACACATCCGAGGTTTCAGTAACTTGCTTATTCACAATGTGAATGAATCTTAAAGTATAATTACATATTGTTGGAAAAAAAAAAAAAACAGAAATGTAATAAATATGCAGAAGAACATACATAAAAAGTTTGTACCTATATTTATTGCAAACTATTACGAAATATATTTTTGATTCTTACACAAATATTTTCGAGATTCATAGAGTTCAGTTGAGTACAATTCTTTTTTTTAGCTGGTTTTCTTGAATGTAACCATAATTTCTTAACAAGTTCCAAAGAATGTGTGCAAAATATAAAAATTCAAATATCTGTACGCACAAAACAGATATGCACGAACACACGTACTGAGTGCGTACACACATTTATGCAAACATTTGTGTGTATACACTTGTTGCGCATTTCTTTTCAATATGTGTTACCTCTTTGATGATCTGCCAGGCTGTAGCTACATATGTATGTATGACAGCTTATCAGCTTTCATCTGTCAACGGGTGCAGCTTATCAAATTGGGGGAACAGAAACTGCATTTTGTGCGTGTGTGTGGGTGTGTGTGTGTGTGTCTGTGGGTGGGGAGGGGTTGCTCCATAAGCGTGAAAACAACAAAGTCAAAAATTCATTTCAATTTTGTTACGCACGCAAGCACTGGGGCCAAGGTGTGCCGGCGTGCAAGTGTGTACACACTCTTTCGTTGGTTAACCGTAATTAAAACAATGGCACTTTTTGTTTATACAAGAGCGAGACAGCGCAAGAGAATAACACAGTGCGAGACAAAGAGAGAGAGAGAGATTGAGTGAGGGCGAACGTAAACAAAGGATAGCACCAATTGCTGCCTGCTGGCGGCCATTTTGTTTGTTCGATCATTTAACCGTTAGCTAAGAAATGTTTCTTCTAATTTTTCGTTTCTTGTTAATTTAGATTTGGCTTTTATTATTGAAACTGTTGCAGCATTTAAATGTTTTTATGTACATAGAACATGGAGAGATACGAGTAAAATAGAACACTAAACAAACTTACACAATATTACATTTTAATAACAATTAAAACACAATGCAAACGCATTTGGTATGAAAAAAAATTGTAAAAAAAAATGTAGTTACAAACTATAATTTGTTTACAATTACGATACATTTTTGGCATACTTTTGAACTAGACACAAAACTGTCGCTTAAGACTAGCAAAAAAAAAATGAGAAGAATAATAATATTATTTATTAATTAAGTTGAGTTGAGTTTGGGTTAGTTGAAAATACTTGTAATACTTGAGTTCAGGCCCCAGGCTGACTATAATAATACTTTGCATAGCGACCCGCCGCTTATCAGCGTGGTCCCAAATCGATATAGCTATTGGGCCGCATCATTTGGTGCGCTGCCGCCGCGGAGCCGTAGAAGCTCTGATAGCTGCTCATGCCGTACGCGGCGGCTGCCGCCTGCCGCATGTGACCCGTGGAGACCTTCAGCTTGTCATACGGACTGCCATATCCGTGACTGTGATAGTGTGCCGCTGCATTGTGATGATAGATGGCCCCAAAGTTGCTCTGCTCGCCCGCATACGGCTGGCCAATGCTCGAGTAAATATTGGCCGCCGCCATTACCTGAGTGGCTGCCGCGGCTGCAGCCGCAGCACCTGGCGCTGGCGGTGACGCGGAGCTGGCTGAAAGCGGTGTCAATGGCGTTGCTGTGTGCTGATGCTGATGGTGCTGATACGGATGATGATAGCTGCCACCATAGCTGCTGGACATTTGGTGAAGATTCTGCTGCTGCTGTTGCTGTTGCTGCTGCTGATGCTGTTGATGCTGTTGCTGATGCAATTGCTGTACCGCTGGCTGTTGCTGCTGCAGTTGCTGTTGGTGCTGCAGCTGCTGCTGTTGCTGTTGCAGCGGCGTCGCTTCCAACTGAAAGCCCAACAAATCCGGCGAATTGCCCGACGTTGAGCTGCTCGAGGGAGTGGCTGGCAACTGCATGGCCAGTTGAGATGTTGCTGCTGCTGCTGCTGCTACTGCTGCTGCTGTTGTTGCCGTCGCCGCTGCTGCTTGCTGTTCCACGAGCTCTGTGCAGGACAAGCTGAAGCTGTTAGCTGGCGTTCTGTCCTTTGCCTTTAAATGCTGCTGCTGCTGCTGCTGTTGTAGTTGATGTTGTTGTTGCTGCTGCTGCTGCTGTTGCTGTTGCTGTTGCTGCTGCTGCTGCTGCTGCTTCATGCGTGCTTGACTCTCATGGCTCATGCTGGACATACCCAGGCTGCCGCTGGTGCTGTAATTAAAATTTAAAAATCAAAATTTTAAAATTGAAATCGCTTTCGATAAACATTAAACTGGCTTTTTTTTTGATTTGTTTACAATCGACCCTCGGCCACAATGCCGAAATATGAAAAGCCAAGGAACAAAAAAAAAAAAATTGTTTATACCACCGCCAAGGCAGGCAGGCACATCTGTCAGCTGCCCCATCATAGCCAGCCGGAGCTGCTTATGCTCCATATTCTAAGTTGAAGTTCTCGCACCCATTTTGAGTTATTGTTTCTAGTGTTTTATTTTTGTAGATGCGACGCGTCGGCAATTCCCGGAATGACTTTAACATCAGCGGTCGACGGACTGTCTAGTGGGCCACTTGTATTTGAATTGTGATCGACGATCTGTTCGGGCGCTGCTCTAAGTGGGTCAATTTCATAACAAATAATATCCATCTATCTACCATAACACTTATACAGTACAGTCATATTTGATCCCAAACGAATTTGTATATGAAATAACTACGATTGGTGGGAAATTGGGCTTAGCTAAAACTTGCTCACTAAATAAATAAATAACTAAATTTAGTTTACGTTTTTTTTTTTTTTTAAGGTTTGTTTTGCTTTTCTTTTAGAGTTTTTACTTAATAAAAATCATCAAAGATATTTCTTATAAATATGCTTGTTAGAGTTTTTAATCAAAAATTCAGATTCCCATATCGTTTTCCTGTTGTATTTCGGAGTAGCAAGGGTATTTTTTCTTCGCCAACCAAAAGATATTTTTGTTGTTTTTTTTTTTAACAATTATGTCCTAAGGCTTATTTATTCGCTTATGTGTCGTCTTTTTGTGAAGGCTTACACAAGATTTGTGTGTGTTGCTTGAGCCATACAATTTATTCAATTTATAAACAAACATAAATATGTATGTATATCTTCATTCTATGCATGTTTTGTGTGTCTATTAAGACTTAAAAATGATAAGTTATATTGGCCTACTTACACATCGTTGGTGCCATCATCTCGAAATCCTTTGGCGAACGGATTGCTCGATATTTTCAGTTGTGTCACCTGCAACAAAATAAAACGTAAAAAAAAAAACCAAGCACACGGAAAAATATGACAAATTTCATTTTTCACGCAAATGTGTTTAAATTGTTTTGGCCCCAATTATGTTAATAATAGTCATTGTGTGTTTGTTGTTGTTTTTATTTCGTTAAATGCAACAAATTAGAGAATGTTTACAAAGCATTAAAGAAAACAGCAACTACATAAGCAACAACAACACAAACACACACACACACACACACACACTCACACCCACAAATTTATTTGCAATAAATTGTGGAACGAAAAGTGTTAACACCCACGTTGAGCGCATAAATAATTTAAATACTTTCGGTTAAATGGCGCTAAAAATAAAATGCCAGAGATTTTTCATATTTATATTTTTTTTCTTGTTGCTGTCCACCACTTGGAAAATTATGAATTTCACTCGAGAAATATTCGACAATAGTGTATTAGAAGTTTTTCAAGCAGACCGATTTTTAAATGCCGTTCAAGTAAATTCCTTTTCTCGGTTATTTCTAATATTTATCTTTCATCTGTTATTTGTGCAATATTAAGCGTGTGATAATAGAAATAAATAGGGATACATTATTAATTTGGTTCCTGGCTTAAATCATATATCATTCTAAGGTTAGGTCTCAGTAGTAGCTACATATAACAGATGTTGATATTTTTACATAAACTATAAAGTTCAATAATTATTTCCTATATTGTCTCACAGTTTTATACACATTTTACATATTTTCAAGCTACATTTTTTTAGTCGTTAAAACCATTTGAGGATAAAACAAAAAAGTTTAAAAATCTTCTTTGTAAAGTGTATCTGACAGTCGATTTTGCTGTTATATGAAACTAGCTCATGTATTGTATTTTTGGTTTTGTAAGATAGAATCCCCTTCTTAACTTGGATGTTAGGCATTGTAAATTTACAATCATAAATAACACCAGAAATTTAAACATTAACAATAAGGCCAAATTGGCATAAAATGCCAGCGAAAGCTTTGTAAAATAATTATATACACATGGGTGTTCGGAGCAGAAGGCAAACAAAGGGGGCGGAGGGCCTAAAATCGTGTCGACCAAATGTTTCAAAAATGTAAATTTGAAAACCGAAAAGCGTTCACGCCTGTCGCTTACAAGTGGGTCCGATGACAAGTGGGTCAAGTAGTGCCCCGTACCCTGTTCCCATGTCCATGCCGATGCCCCTGCCCAAGTCCAGGCCCAAGCCCATTTACTCACCCGCTGGTTCTGGTATGCTGTTACGGCCGTAAAACTGGTCTCCGGGAATATGAACGTGCGAAAGTGACTCGAATGCTCGTTCTCATCCAGCGAGGCATTCTTTGGCGGCAAGTAGACCAAGTGGAAGCGCGGCTGGTAGCGATGCATGGAGTTCAATATGATCTGTGAATGGCAATTGTATGGGGCAGAGAGGAAGACATATGTGTATGTTATATGCGTGCAGAGTGCTTTCGGATGACGGCTGCCGGTTTTTGTTTAGCGCTTTCAAAACACAACAACAAATAAATGTTGTTTGGCGCGGGCGGCAGCCAAATGTTTTATTCCCCCGCATAAACAAAAGCCATAAGCATAAATTTATGGCCCAACTAAAGGCTGCTACTCACATGCCCATTCTCATCCAGCTGATTGTTGGTCAGCTTCAGCTTGTCGAAGGACACAATTTGCTTCATCCAATTGGCGCCCGCCGCTGGCGAATCCGGATGCACATGTATCCGCGGTGGCGATATCGCGTCCGCCTTGCCCGCCACCACCCAGCACGAGCTGCAGAAGAGACAGAGACACCAAGTTGAACAGATGTGCTAAGTTGTCACAGACCAAACTGGATAATACTTGTGAAACGCATAGCGATAACGCTTATCATCCATCGGCACAAAGTCCATCATGCATATATAGGTGGCATGCGGATCGAGGCCGCCAATCCGCACTTGAAACGTGGGAAACATGCGACGACCCGTCTTCGTAATGATCATCTCAGTGCCCTGTGCGTGAAACTGATCCCACAGCGCCTTCGTTTCCAATACAACAATGGCCTGCGCCAGCGATGGATGCACTGCCTCCGGTTCCTGAGTGAATTTATAGAACACAAGGCAAATAATATAGAAGTCCATATGGGGAAAGACGCATAAGAACGAAAAAAAACCCAAGAATTTGGCGGCATTTGGCAAAGCACTGATTTATATTGAAAAAAAAGTTTTGTTTCCGACCGATTATTGTAATAGGTCGATTTCATCCGGCTTGTAAATATATATAAGACCGATTCTTCAGCCAAAGCTTCCATCTCATGCATTTGCTATTTAATCTGCATGTTAAAATTTACAAGGCAGTTAGGCTTTTAGAATGCTACGCTTGTATTGCTGCCACCTTGCAACACATTGCACATATGCAACACCGAATTGCAATTAGCACTCTAACTTTTCGCAAGCTTTTTGCAAAATTTTATTTCACTTCGTCCGGTCAACGCACTTGAACTTTAACATGAGCATGGTTTTTGGCAAAATGTTGGTTAATAACTGGTTTCTATTTGATTCAAATATTTTGAAAGTTTTGTCACTTACACCCTTGTTGTTGCTGTTGTTCTTGCTGCTGCTGTTTGACGTGTTGTTGTTTGTTGTGATATTGTTGTTGTCTTTTTTGTGGCTGTTCTTATACTTTTTGGCCGCTGCTGCTGTTGTTGTTGGCGTTGTTGCTGCTGTTCCTGTTGTCGACTCATTAATGTTGCTGCTGCTGCTGCTGTTGTGGCTGCTGCCGCTGCTGTTGTTGTTGCCGCCGCCGCCGCCGCCCGGGTAATCTGAAACAGCGGACGTCTGCTCCTGACAGTTTCCGGCGCTGCTCGATTGGCTGCTGCTGCTGGTGCTGTTGCTACCTGTGCTCTGCGCATCGATGTCCGCCAGCTTGGCATCGATCTGTTCAAGTGGCTTGTACGAGGTGCGATCCTTGCCCGCTGTTTGTATGCAAGCTGTGAATGAGGCACGAGCGGATTTCGATTGACAGATTTGTTTATGGCTAGCTAAACAGTGTGTGTAAATAAACCAATGTTCTGGCAGTAAGCCTGTATCTAGGATTTAAATATACTATATATATACATTATATCTACTTATGTTCATTAGCCGCTTGTAAAGCAATTTTTGGAATATAAAGATAATGTGCATCAAGATGAATGTTATGTGTACAAGAAACTTGAAAAGTTAAGAAAAGAACGTAATACGATCCTATCGTGTTTGATCTGATATGGTGTGGTATGTACTTGTCTACTTCTAAAGGATAGCAGCTCAGATATATAGACTTATGGGCTGAAGAACATGTGTAGATCGACTCTGCTGTTATTTTGAATAGATGAATATGCTAGTTCAATATATAAAGTTCCTTCTCTTAACTCGGAATACTTGTCCCCTATTTAGCAATTTAAATCAAGTACTTCAATTTGCTTAACATATAGAAATAAATAACTTTTGCATTTAGCACATTAAGGATTGGGCATAGAAAAATGTATAATTTTTCATTTTTTAAAACGTCAAATATTACTTTTCGGTTGCAAGCTTATCAAATCAAAAAATCATTATATATTAAATATTTTCTATCTTGAGAATATAGTAGTAACCTAGCTATTCTAAAATACAGGGTAATAGTTTTTAAAAATTACTTTTTATAATAACAATATAACAATATTATTGATAATAATAAGATGAATAATAATAATGATAACAATAATGGTAATCATAATGATAATGATTAATTACAATAATAATAATAATAATAATAATAATATTAATAATAATAATAATAATAATAATAATAATAATAATAATAATAATAATATTGATAATATTGATAATGATAATGATAATAAAAAATCAGTTAGATGAGATTATTATTATTATTAAAATTTTATTCATTAATCAAATTAAAATGTTCAGTTTTGATAAATCTTAAACACAATCCATATCTCACAGAATTAAATGTTTGCTCACAACCAGGAAGTATTTGCATATAACTTTGAGAACAGAAAATATTTGAGACGCCGAACAAGCGATTTTATAGACTGCCAAAGATTTAAAAACTATGAAAAATAAATCGAAATACTGCTGTCTAGAAAAACAGATATTGTCTATAAATCTTATTAAAAGGAATTTATAATATGAAATTGTATTTCGGATTTGCTTCTCAGGTGTGACATGGTGCAAAAATTTGCAGAACAAATTAGCGGAAAAGCCACGCACATAAATCAGTTGAGATTTATATGTGGAAACGAGTGTTGGCCAACTGTTTTCATATAGTTTGCAGATCAAATATATATAAATATATATGTATAAGCATATATATTTTGATTTATTTGATTTAAAGTATGACATCAAACAGATGTCTCCGGAGAAGGTCGCGCAGGCGCAGGCCAAAGGATGGTGGTGCAAGAAGGGGCTGGTCGGGAATAATGAGGATTCGCGCACACGACAAATTGGATCAGGCGGGTATAATGAGCGGCATATAAAACCAGCGAGAACAGCGCCGATCCAATTATAAAAGTCGTCAGAGCAGCGGCTGTTGATTGAGTTGCCAGCTAAATTTAGTGCCCCCGCGGCGGCCCTTCAAATAGGGAGAGGGCAGAGAGAGAGAGAGAGAGAGAGAGAGAGAGAGAGAGAGCGAGAGAGAGAGAGCGAGCGGCCTGTAGGGCGGCGGACGTGGTGTAAGACAAGGCAACAGGCGCCTCGGCCTGGGCCCGGGGCTTGTCAGCAATTTCGCAATTAATTGCCGCATGTAGCAAGTGCCAGCCGTTGCAGTTGCAGTTGCAGTTGCATTCCGTTTGCTTGCCGCTTGCTGTTGCTGCCACCGCCAATGACCCATGACAGGTCGCCGTCGCACGCTCCAACATCAATTGTCGTTTAATGAGCCCATTCTTGTTGTTGTTGTTGTTGCTGTTTTGGTCCGCCAGCGATTTAGCCGGCAGCCGCTTCACGAATGAATTCTAAAATCAATTAGCGTTTGGCACAAATAATCGTTTTTCTGTCACGCCAACCCAACCATCAAAAAAACCAAAAGCAAGACTATGTGTATGTAAATAAAAGAAATACAAAAAAAAAAAAAATGGGTAAATAAATAAAAATAAAAAAAATGTCCAACCAAATTTTATTGCATGCGACTCAAGAATCTGAAGAAGTTTTGCGCTAATTGCCCGCTTTGTTTATATTCTTGCTTAACGCTAAGTATTTTTCGTTATTTTTTTTTTCACTTTCGATTCGGTTGTGTTGCGGGGCGCCAAATTGTGCCAGGTCACAGAGCTGATAGATGGGCACAATCGGAGCATTTAAGTACTTATCATTCAAATAGACAAGTGATGCAATAGATCTGGTATCAGTTATCAGGCTAGAGATAAAGTGCTTCATTTGCACGAAATTGACTAGATGAAGCTTGGTAAAAGAAGGCAAACAAGTAAGAGGTTCTAGTCGGGAGCTCCCGACTAGGGGATACCCTGAACCCTCTTCTTTCAACATCAAATGCATATATATATTCTATTTTAGAAGCTATATTTCAGGTTTGGTGACTCTAGCTCTTATTATTTACCAAAAAAAAACAGAATATCGATCGAACAGAATATCAATCGATTTTTATCGATTGGTTAGAAACGGAGTAAGTTATCGATTATCGGAGGAGCACCTACATCTAAAATTTCTCTAGTCTCTAGCTCGTATAGGTTCTGAGATCCTTGCGCTCATACATACGGACGGGCAGACAGACGGACATGGCTAGATAGACTCGGCTATTGATGCTGATCAAGAATATATATACTTTTGGGGTCAGAGATACTTCCTTCTGTCTGTTACATACATTTACCCATTTTTAATGGGTTTAGGCTATAAATACATGTCAAGGCTGAACAACGGTCTTAAGCCCAACTGCTTCCAGCCCAGAATTCGTACCTTATGTTTATATAACCGAGCCATAGCCGAGCCTTGTAATACATCAAGGCCCAAAAACCAGACGTGTCCAAGCCTGAACCAAATTCAAACATTTCTGGTTGAGTACTTAAAAATATTGTTTCTACATTTTAAGGCAACATTTTAAATTATCTTAATCTTAATTTGATAAATAAACGTATTATTGCCTCCTAAGCCTAAAAAAATACGACGTAATGTGGCTCATCCGAAAGGCAAGATTATGGATAGCCAGGCTCACAAGCCAAACTTATTGGCGAAGCCGTGATTGGAACCGAGAGCATACCACCAACAATTTTATCTTCAGACTCCATAAGACTTTCCATATATGCGACTTACAAATGTACACTTATTTAATTTGCATTCTAGGAGATCCCTCAAACCGGAACATAATGTTTGCCTAACCCACATACACTTTATTAAGCCTATAAAATGCTAAACGGTAACTTCTGAAAAAATTGCGTGCATCACTTTTATTGTTATATTTAAAACTAGTATTTAATATAGTTTAAAATATATACTATTACTAGCGGGTATAGACCGGCCTTGCCCGTGGCACTTATGTAATAAAATCAATGTTCTCAAAAAGTTTTGAAAATGATTTTGAAACTGAGCGAATGGAAAATAAACTACTCTTATACGAACGTTTTTTGCCATTTTACCACTGTTGCGAGTGGAATTTCCCAAATCGCTGAAACACGTATTAATTATATTCTTATGTAGAGCTTTGAAAATAAGTTTGATGCACATCGGACACAACTTCAAATTCACAAAAAATATCCTTAAATGAACTTTCTACCGAAGGAGTTTAGATTTTGCAAAAAAAAATGCGAAACACGTCTTAAATATAGATCTTTTCATATAGATCCTTGGAAAAGAATTTGAGCGCGAAACATTTGGTGGACACCAAATCTTTGGCAAATATTTTTGCACCAGAGAGAAATACATTTTTGGAAAAGTGTAAAAGTCGAAATTGAGTTTGGGGCCGATCGGATGGTAAACAACAAAGGGTTCATTCAAACGTTTTTCGCGAAATTTCCATACTTGTGGGTGGAATTTCACGGAACCGCGTTTTAACGTGCACCTTCATCACATAGGGTAAAATTTCAGCTTCTTAGCTCTTACAGTTTGGGCTGTGCGTCAGTCAGTCAGTCAGTCACGACAAACAGTTTTATCTATAGAGATAGTATAGTTAGTATAGTAGAAACTATCAAAATATTTTTTAAATAGCATTGGATTCTTAAGGCTAAGCCACATCTATACTTTAGCCTGGGCTTCGAGCACGGACATTCACTGCTCAGTCGTGCTAATGACTGTGTCTCTTTTTTCTCAACCCGACTCTCGGATACCCTCAGTATCCGAATGTGTAATATTTTGAATGTGATCAGTGCGATGCATATGTATATGTGCATATGTAACTATATAAATGCTTTTTCGAATTGATCTTTAACCAGAGCTAACAGAAAGTTTTTGATGAAGTTGAGATAAAATTGACCAAAAAATTAACTCCAGACATTAAACAAAACTTGTTTGAAAATAAATGCTTGCCAAAATGGTTTTGTTCAAATTGAAAAACCTTTCGATGCAGACCCCGTCGCTTTGTATAAAAACCTTAGGACCCGACCATGATACAACCATGATAACAACCATGATAAAAACCATGATAACAACCATATTAGTTAGATGCCAAAATTTTGGGGAGATCAAATTTGGCCCGCAAATTCTATATGAAAATATCATATAACAATGTTTTCAGTAAAATTCCCATTTAAAAAAATTAGATTGCTGCAGTAAAATTGTGAATATATACGACAAAGATTGAACCAAAAGATTGACTGAGGAATAGCTGATCTACGAAACAGCGTTGGTTCAAGCCCTCAACAAAAACAATAGATAGTTTTCTCCGTGGCTTACAAAACTAAGCATAAACCACAATAATACGGCGGAACTAAGAGATATTGGCAATTTCAACTTCAATCTACATTCGGTAAGAGTTCAGATTTTCCAGCTCTATTTTATTGCATATAGGACTTGACTTATTGTTCTTCTTCTTCGTGGATGCTTTTTATTCTATGTATATACTTATATTGTTCTATATCGCTGTAATTACACATAACTTATTTGAGATTTCGAAATGGTACTTTTCTATAAGTGAACTAATCCAGAACGAACGATATTCGATCGAATGGATCAATTCATTCGATCTATTGAGTATATTTGCCATTGTTTGACTCACCTTCAATCTGTTTCATGGGACTCAGTCCGCCGGTCGTGTAGGGAGATGTCCAATAGTCATTTGCATAGCAGCCATAATCCGCCAGATTGCCGTTGAGGCCATTGTCCAGAAATGGCATTGTGGCCACCATGGCGCTGGCGCATTCCGTGGGGCCCATCATGTGTGTCATTTGGTCGATTTGTGCACGTTTGCCTTGACGTTTCGATATTTAAACGAGTATAGATGTATATATATATATATGTGTTATGTATTTGAGAGTCCAATTAAGCCACAAGGTATATGTATGCAGAAAATCCAAGAGCAAAAATAAACACGAAGTTGAAAAAGCTACTGAATCATTTAAATTGTTTTGGTTTAGGTATTCAGTTCTTGGTTTGTTTTGATTTGAAAAGTTTTTCGCGCAGTTGTCAAATTTGATTATTACACACGCACACACTGCAAAAAAAATAATAGAAAAGAAGAAGAAACTAATGGGTTGGCAACAACAATGCAGGGGCAAATCGGGTCTATAAACAAAATTCAAATGAGGCCCGCGAATGTGTTGTTGGAAAAATTGGAAGCTGCCGTTCAAGTTGTCAGTGTGTCAATCAGAACAACAACAACAAAAACAACAACACAATGGCACACACAAAAAAAAAGTGATTTAAGAAAAAAAAACACACACACACACACACACGAAAAATTGCAATTGCTTCAACACCTCGACGCAATTTTCAAATATTTTTACCAATTTTCCGTGTTTTTTTTTTTTTTGGTTTCAGTCTTGTGTTATTTTCTTTTCGATTTCCCGTTTAAATTTTCTTTTCTTTTTTTTTAGAGTATGGCGTTTTATGGTCCGATCGCGTTGACTGCCAAATTCTCTCGTTTCTTGACACAAAACAAATTAATTGAGCGAACGATTGATTGAATATACTCGGCCGCTCGCTAGATGCTTGATGCTTGTTGTTGCTGTTGTTTTTGTTGTTATTACGTATTGCGAATCCGAAGCGTTGAGGTGTCTCAATTGCCACCTTCCGGCCAAGTGCGAACTGATGTTGTCGATGATGTCGATGTCGATGTCCGTGATCCGTGATCCGTGATACCGCGCTGCGCGACTGTCGACACTTGACTCGCATTCAAATTGAAGTTCCACTAACTGCTGCTGCTGCTGCTGATGCTGCTGCTACTGTTGCTGCACACGCGCTCGCATCCGTATTGTCAAGAGTTTGACTGCGGAATGAGAAAGACGCATCGCACCCGCCCGTCCAATGGATGCTCGCTTCGCTGGGATCATGATGCTGGCGGCGATGCTCACCAATCGCTGCGCCACTTGAGACTTGCACACGACCGATCAGCATCCAAATTTAGCATTGCCTATGTGTGTGTGTGCGCTGTGTGTGTGCGTGTGTGTGCGTGTGTGTGCGTGTGTGTGCTGGGTGTGTATCCAAGTGCATGCGCCTATGTGTAGGTACGCATCGAGTGGCCAATAGCAGCAAAGCTTCACTCGGATCATGGACGAGTAATTTGGTCTGGCAATACAGGTCTCTGCATACACTACAGCACAAATTTGCAACTTTTGATTAGTGCAGGCAGACCATGAAATACTCTTTAAATAGATGTAGGAAAACTATGTACACACATAATCAAGCATGTTAGTATTATACTCTGCATTATCTTACCCGTTGTCTGTCCCCATTTTAATAAGTTTCTTGTGCACCCTTTTTTTGTATTGTGTATTTAAATTCATATATGATCTCAGCGAATTTCAAAAAAAGCAAAGCATTTACAACATGTTAGATGCGAAAAATACTAAGCAAGTGATGTGCTCACATCTTTAATTGTAGGGTATCCGTGTATGTGCAGCGTCAGCTACAGTGAAGACTGTTTTAAAACAATCGAATTTAACAGATGTTGGCCTCTGAGTCCAAATATGTAAAATATGCATATATTGATGTGTAAGAAATCAAGCGTCAGAATTCTGGAAAAGTTCACATGCAAATTTTCAGCAACTTCCGTAGATAATGTAGTATACAACGAATATAAAATAATAAAAAAAAAATATTTAATAATATATATATATTTATATATATATGAAAACGGACAAAACATAAACCTATTTTAATCTTGCTCAATCTCTGGGAATTTTCTGTGTAGTTCGATTTGCTGAAACTTCTTGGCATAGCTGGTCGCAATCCATTGTAGGCAGCATTCACTGTGCGCTCCACATGCGATATGTGCTCCCGCTCTTAAACATTTCGAACGAACGCTGATCATTGGCCACGCCCCCGGCGTACCATAACTGGTCGAGGCAACGGCCTGCTTGCTGGATTGCTCTGCTCCGATGATCTCCGTTTTGAGTGGGCGTGCTGACTCATTTGAATGCGGCTGGCGCTGCAGAAGAAGCGGGTACGCTTCAGATGGCCCTCATTTGGAAAATGCTTTTAATTGGACTGCTACCACATGGTGGTGTGGTGAGCCACATAGCCGGAGCCATAAATACAAATTGCGCCATAACCTCGACACTAAATAAACCGTAAAGAGCGGCCCTCAATGATCGGTTCTCGGCGAGCACCGGCGGCTACAGCGGGGCACCAGCATATGCTCTAGCCGCTTGTGTTGGCTCATCAAAAAAAAAAAAAAAAAAATGGCGTCTGTTGGCCATTAGCGTGGTTGGCCCGCTGTCTGGTACTGCGCCTGAGCCGATCAAAGCAAATGCGAGCGGGATCTGTGCCGACTGCGGCAGAATCTGTATTGCTGCTTTCCTTTCCTTTCGATTTATATTTTTTTTGTGCTTTTTTTTTGTCTTTGTTTTTGTTTTTGTCGGCTTTGCTTGTTGGTGTCTGTTTTTCATCACCCGCACTCATTCAATTAACGGTAAATGCAGCAACGGCCGCCATCGCTGCTCCAAACGCTTAAGTTCCCAATTGATTCTACTAAACCCCCCCACCCCACACCACACACCTGGGTATTACCTGTGCCCGCGACTTGCTCTATTTGTTTACCTTTGCATTTTTGTTGCATACATAAGTACATCTATCTATAAGTTTATCTACGCCTATATTTATACATATGTATGTATTCTTATATTGTTGTTTCCAAGCTATTCCATTATAAATCTTAGCATCCAGTTACGCCCAGGATTCACATTGCCCGCTTCGGGTGCTCTGTTGTTTCTCTGTGCGCTGTTTACAATTATTTTGAATTAAGTGGTTTGCAGTTTGTTTGCCTCAGCCCCAGCGACGATGCCAAGCAGGCAACAATTCCAGACTCCGAATCGATCCAATCGATCTAAACAGAATCGAATAGCAGAGTACATAAATAATACAAATGTTCTCTAAGTTATGGCATGTTGCTATTACTTTTTAATTGCCATAATTTATTAATCATTTCTGCCAAAATGCAAATCATAAACATTTAAAATAATAATTTTTAACAACATGTGTTGTCCAAATACCAATCTTGAGAAGCGCATAGAAAGGCGCGCGTTGCACAGCATGAGATGACCATATGTAAACATATTTAGCAACATTTTCTAGATGAGATATATACTTAAAAGGGTTCATTTTTTGTTTTTTATGCGAGTCGTGGCTGCTTACTAGTGGGCGTGGCTCAAGTTATGTACAGCTTCAATAGCTCCGAACTATCATACAGAAACATACAGAGAACAGCAAGACAGAAGTTACACAAAATCATTATGTTCTTGTTTCCTCTTTTAGCCTTTAAATAACCAAATTGAGTCAATTTAATAGCAATCTGATCTGTGCTTTACAAACCTTTTTTTCCAGTCTGATATAATGAATACGCATTACTTAAAACCCACCCAAACAGGCGGAAAATAGGTGGAAAATTGATAAATAGTTATAGTAGCTAGAATATTAACTTTTTTATTGTTCTAATAAGCTGCTCTGTTTATCTAGAAAGAGAAGATTTTATGTACGTTTCATTATCATCACATTAAGATAACTCAAATGTCTTCCACTTGCTTTCCCTTAGATCTTTCTAGATTGTATTGAATCTGAATAGCTAAATGGATCTGACCATGCCAAAAATTAATAAATTAACTTATTTCAAAAAATAAAACTTAATTAATTTTCAATACAGAAAAAATTGAAAAAAAAATCTAGCCAAATTAGGCACTTTTCTTGGACGCTTCAAGCTATTTTTAATCGTGGTAATCAAATTTTGGCAGCACTGGTATTATGTGTCTAACCTTAAATACGTACATATTGACTAATATTGGATCGATTGGGTTGAACTTGAAATAATAATATCAATAATAATGTTAACTGTTGTTAGTAAAGCATTTGGTATTTGTCGGTCTTTGGACTTGTTGGGTATATATGTTGCCCTCTTTTGGAATAGTTTCGAATATTGTTATGTTTATGTACATCCGTTTCAGCTCAGCTGGCATATTTATCATGGATATGACGAAAATTTTGAATTAACTGAAAATAATTGACTTTTTTTGATGTGCTGCACTTGGCTAGGCGTACATATTAAAATTTTGTCAATTGAATCAGAACCAAAACCAAAAAGTAACTAAAAGAAGGAAAAAAAAAAATTAAAGTAAACAATTTGTCCAATTCCTGATCCAAGCTGTGGGCCAGTTTCTGGTAGCCGCGTGGCTTTTTTTTTTTTTTTTTTGCTTTTTATTTCTTGCAATTCTTTTGGTTCTTCCTGATATTGGAAATGATGCTGCGAGACATGCGGCCAGCTGCCAGGCGTAATCCGTTGCGGAATGGCTGGTGCTTGCAGCTCAGACAGCGTTGCAGATCTTCCAACAGATCATCATCTTTGGGCAAGTTGTTGTTGTTGTTCTTCTTGCTGTTCTTGCTGTTGTTGCTGCTGTTCTTGTTGCATGGAAAGGCGATGCCGGAGACGGTACTCTTTAAGTCAGAATTAGCATCTAGTTGTTTAGCATCTGCCCTCAGATCGGCATCGACATCCACATCGATATCGTCATCGGCATCGACATCGACATCGGCGTATTTCAGCACGTTTGGATCCGTTGACTTGCGATTTTTCTTGACGGTACTCTTGGAGCAACACCAGTAGGCGGCCAGAAAGTCCAGCTCGTCGGAAGATGTGGAGCTCTGCTCCTCCTCCTGCACACATTCCTCGATCTTTCGTTCAGGCTGCCTTATAAAACTGTTTGTGGACAGCTTCATATCATCCGCGCTAAGCGAACGCTTTACCCTCAGATGATCCCGTGTCCGACGTAGTCCACTGGGTGTACGCTCGTGCCCGCCCTTCTTAACAGTCTGTTCATAGTTCTCGGCAATACGCGATACGTGACGCTGTTTTTGGTCCAGCTTGTCCAGTTCGAGCTCCTTTTCACGATACTGCTTGGGCGTCAGCACCAATGGCTGCCAGTATAACTCCAGCGTGGACATGCGCTTCACGCCCTCATCCTCCAGGATGCTGTCGTTGGTCAGCAAGCGTCCCTTATATGTCAGCCTGCTGAATGCCATCGGTACGTTCATGCTGCGACCAATGCGCTTCTTTAAATCGGCCACGTTCCGGGAGCGATCGGTCTCATATATGTTTTTACGACCGTCACGGGTCAGGACTTGGATCTGCAACTTGCGCATCTTACAAACGGCAACTGGAATGTGCATCTAAAATGGATTGAGTTTGTCGGACAGTCCACGTAGAAATGATTTATGCAACTCGTCTGCTATTTTATGTAATTTATTACGGAAAATTGTGTGTAAGCCTTTAATCTGGTTGTTTCTTAAACGAAATAAAACTCAAAGCATCGTCTGTGATTTTACAGATTGAAAATAACAAAATAAAAATAAACGAAATCAAAGTAAAAATTCAAACAACATTTATTTAACTGCATTTACTAAAGAAGTTTCCTTTTATACAAGCTCACATGTTTATGCAATGAAATTCGTAATCAGTTTCGAGTATCGAGAGTTAATATAACTTTTTAAGTAATTTCAAATATTTTATATACATATAAAAGTTTTGACTGAACTAAGGCAAAACTTGTTTGACCCGGATTTTCATTACTACAATTTGTATTTACCATAGACCGAAACTTAGGACGGGTTAGTTGATTAAAGAACCGCTGAACCTTAACCCGTAGCTGGTTATATTTTACCTAAGAGTCTCCTTTATTGGGGTAAGAAGTTTCAGTACTCGAAATATGCATAAATAATTTAGCTGACTTAAAATCTGCATTTTTATTTTACTCTATTTTATTTTGAAAATCCACATCAGATAATTCGGAAGTGTCAACAATTTACGAACTGTAGAAGACGCTCCCAATATATTGGCTAAAAGTAAAACTAATTGTAAGTATTTTACAATAATAACCCGAACCCAAGCCGGCTAAAACAAGCAACATATTTCAAAAATAACATTCGCGATAAATGGAAGTAAGACTTCGAACCAAAATCCGGGCACATCCATAAAACGAACCCTAAGACGAAGCATGGGTTTGCGCCAATCACGAACCGAGCCATGGAAAATGTTTGTCATGGTGCACATACCATATACTATATATAGATATATATATATATATTCCGCTCGTATATGGGTTTCCTAAGACTATGAAGTGAATTACCCCCGCATACATAGTGTTTATTATATCGTTGATGTGCATGTATGTGTCTGATGGATGGATGCTCTCCTTGGAACTGTTTCCGCATTTGTCTCGTACGCAGAGTCAATTTCGAGACTGCCGTTTGTTCTTAAGGCGTTGATAAATTTATGCATTGGCGGAGCTTCCGGTTCCATTCGGCTCTATGGGATGATTATGTATGCACCAATGTGCGTGTGTGCGTGTGTGTGTGTTTGCTTGGCGGCAAATGTCAACCGTTGGAACGGGTGGGCAAGTGGCAGCCAGTCCTTAGGCAGTGGCCAACTCAATGGCAGCCCATAAAAACTACAACATAATGTTGCGACTGCAATTGGAAATCTTTGTTGTTGCAGTTCAAAGGCGCGATATTTTCACCATTTAGTTTTGATTACTTGTTGTTGTTTTTTTTTTTGTTAATTTCTACTTTATTTAAAAAATATACGGCATATGCAAAATGTAAATTGTAAATATGTAAAAAAAAAAATGGGCAATACAAATTTTTAAATGTCGTTCAACGCTCAACAATACTCGCAGCCAGCTGCTGCAGTGCGTCCTACAGCAGCAGATGGATAAGGGCACAGGCCAGCACCAGGGTCAGCGAGATGATGACGGTGACGGCGCCATCGCGAGCCACCGGTATGAGCGTATCATTGGCCAGCAGGGCATTGCAGCCATGACCCTCGCAGGTGTAACAGTTGCCATCGATGATGCACTGCTTGTTGGCCTGTGCGGTGCTGAGGCAGCCGCGCTGGAAGGAGCCATTCGCCACTCGCTGGCTGTTGCGTATGAAGCACTTGTCGCCGAGGCGATAGATTGGGCACACTTTGCTGTAGGCATGGTTCTCGATGGCGCAGCTGGAATTGGTTGAATTGCCGGAGCATTGCAGGCATTTGGGGCGATATTGTGGGAAAATCTGACGATTGCAGCCCTCCATGAATGTGCAGGTCAAACATTCCAGCTCATTGTTGCATGATCTCAATGTGGAATTGTCCAGATCGCTGGCACAGCCACGGATCGTGTAACCATCTGTCAAAAAGCTTAGGTCAATACACCAACTCCCAGACAATTAAGGCATCTTGCATCTTGCACTTACTTAACACGCGTGTGTAGCAAAGGGAGCTATTGGTAGCGCAATCCTTGGTCAGTATATTCAACGGATCGGTGGCGCAGCGCTCATCAGTCTTCGAATGGCACTGTACGCAGCCATCTGTGGAGGCATATAGAAATAGTCGGGCGTAAATAACAGTTTCAGTGAAAGCACAATAAGTTAAAATTCACAAGAAATTGAATATCGTTTTATATTTTGCGCGAAATTTAAACCACTTTTTTTTTTAGCTATGGCAACGCCCGCGAAAAGCTAAACAAGAGCTTGCCGGAGTTTCAAAAATTATGAACTTCAAATTGAAATCTCAATTGTTTAACTGCTTGCCGTTACAATTCTTGGCGTTGCCGTATGTGCATCAATTATTTGTATATAGAGAAAATATTTATTATCTACAGTCGAATACAATCTGTTCTAATTAGCCATAACAATTGACAATTATGACACAATTTATATATTGAATTTGCTGCTATCAGCAACAAATATACAAATGTAAATGTTAGTAAGCAACTGCTACATATATATTTGGATGTGTGTGTGTTCCTTGGAAAGATAAGCGCTTGCTTCAATGCCTAATTTTCTGCTTGTAGAAGCATGGCACGATCTAAATCTATATCAAGGGCAGATATATCAATATATTAAGATAAGCCTCATGTTATATACATACTAAATCGTTTATACATTGAAGCACGTCAATTTGAGTACATTTGTATACATCAATTCTTGAAAGTCGCCCAGCACAAAATATCCCATAGGTGCAATGCACCCTTCGCTGTCATAGGTCTAAGCTTATGTACATCAAAATCTGTACTATTCTGCAAAATGTATGCTAATGCCAAATAAACATTACATTATCCACACACAACATTTGTATGTACATATAAGCACATACATACATACATACGTACGTACATACTGATTACATGATTCATTACATATGAAATAAATGTATTTAATTGAATTTTTTTTTGGGAAACAATAGGAGTAATAAACTGATATTTGATATAGCAAAAGAACTGAGCAAAATTTGGTTTAATATTTTCGCTTTTTCTCTTAGTGGACAGGTGGACAGGTGCTTTAAGCACTGCTCGAATGTATATTCATATAGAAAAAACGCAAATATAAGCAGAAAAGCTTAAAATATAGTCGAAAAAAAAAGAAACACATTGTTGTCCCGGGAAATGCACATTGCATGTGCCCACACTTGACGCATGAAAGGGGCGACGGCCACATTAGAAACTCATTAATGAGTCATTATTGCAACAGGTGGCAAGATTAGATCGTGACAAAGCTTGCTGCCATTATCAAGTGCACATGTGCAAACATCTGTTTGCATATGACTAAATGTGTCTGCTTTTGCCTAAACGAAATGTGTTTTGTAAAATCTGCAAAATTTTACTTGTGTACTTGCACAATATATATATATATATATATATGCTTGAAGATATGATATCACTGTAGTTTAGGTAGAAAAATGTGTAATCCAAGTGTTTGCCGGTTGCGTTAAGTGTATAAATGATATTTCACTCGCACATATGATACGCCCATGCTTATCGTTTGATAAGCAAAAAGCTTATATACATAAAAGATAAGATTACAAAAAAAAAAAAAAAAAAAAAATTGTCGAAAACACCTAATATTACATAAAGCACTTGCACTCATAAATATGTATGTATACCATATATAGCATTATAATAGAAAAAATAATTATATATGATGGCATTACCACAGCTAACGTAGGCCAAAAAGCCAAGAGCAGCAATCACCAGCAAAAAGAACTTCATTGTAGGTATTTAACACTGTGACACAATTGATTTTCAATGTATTGATATTAATGTAGTTCAAGTCGATATTCGCACCTCACTTGAAACGCACCCACTGAACCTCAAATCTAGACTAAAGGCAGTTGCAACGAGCGGGCACCTTCTTAGCGCGGTTTCATGAAGCGTTATCGCGATTGCCTGTTGCTGTGTGCCTTAGTTAAGTCGAAAGGGGAGCTTTTTCCGTAAGCGTTATCGTATCAAGAGAGCTGCTTTATCTTTAAGCTTTAGCGATTTTATTGGAACTGTTAATTCAATCAAATCCTAATTATGGAACATTTAATACTAAGTATACGCTATCATTTTTTAAGAATAGCTTTTTTTCGCAGCTACCCACACATTTTTGTAGTCGAAATTTATTCAATAAGCTAAATTAGGTTTTCGTTGCTTAAAATAAAAATATTGAAAGTTTTCAAATTTTAACGGTTTTCGTATATTTTTAAGAATTAATCCAATTATTATTTAATTTTGTAATCAAACCATCGATATATCGAGTAGAAATATCGCTAGCGTTGCCATATTATCTAAAAGACGTATTAAAACAGATGACACAAAAAACGTAGATATATTGGAGTACAAAACTTAATGCTTCGCCCACTCTTCGCCGTGTTTAATGAGTTTAGCTAAGATATCAGGTAATACTGCAAAACGCATCCAGATCACAGCATGACACTAATTGTGTGTGTCTGCGATTATTGGAAACGCCGCCACTACTATAATCGGCAGCCCGTCCAGTCTGCGGCGGGCGACACCGGCAAGAGCCATAAAAAAATTGTTCGCCGGCTGTCATTGGAGCTAGATGCCATCGCTGGCAACTACTGGCTGCGCGAGCTACTGCAGCAAAAGGTACTGTGTCATAGACTGGAGCGTGACCATGAAGTACAGCTGTTGTGGCTTTCATTGCATCCGCCCGAACACGACACCATCGACTATAAGTGGGCGGATATGCTGGCGCATACAATATGGGAACACATCGAAGTGGAACATTTAATGTCGTGGCTCTCCACGTTGGGTGGCGGCTTTTCAGCACTAGGTGAACAATTTGAAAGATGCGTGAGTGGAGACCAGAACCAGCAACAGGGATTATTAATAATCAATTAACAATTCGGCATATTACAGGCTCAGACAGCGGGCAAAATCTCGTTGCAGCAGCTTACGATTGGCCTGCGCCTAGGTGATCCTTTTTTGCAAGCTCGCTGCAAGCTATACTACAGCATATCGCTCATCCAGTGCGGTCAACTGCGCCGAGCCAAGCGATTGATACGTGCCCAGTATCGGTTTGCGAAGCAGCATGAGGAGCACGATCAGCGACTGGTCCGTATGTGCCTGGGCATTTGGCTGCGATTGCGTTTCGAGTATCAGGAGCGCCGGGGGCGTCGATTAGCTGCGGATAACAATTCATAACTGTTAGCCTTAAAGTCTAGATATAAAACGATTTTGTGGTTTACTGCTAGTTTTTAAGATACAAAATATACAATTTACAAATTCTATGTTTGTATTCAATATATTTATTTATATATGTGTATATACTCATGTATGTATATATATATATATATATATTTATTTATTTATTTATATGTATATATGTACGTATAAAATGCGTTCTTAACATTTCAACTGCGCTTGGCCGGCACTAAAGCACGCAAAACTTCTCTTTGCCATTTCAAAACATTCCAATTTTTTACTTAAACTACGCAGTTTTGTTTCTTTGCATGTTAAGGGTATATGTAGAATAGAATGCTACCAAAAGAATTGACGTCACATTTATGTGGTGTGTGTGTGTGTGTGTGTATTCATGTGTATATATATATATATATCTATAATGTGTTATGTGAGCCATTTAAATGAATATCAGCCGAGTCAAGCTAAAGTGCATGCACATATACATACATACATGAGAAAAAGTATATAGAAATCTGGCTAAGACTTTAAATTAAATTATCTCTGAAATTGAACATACAATTTTAAGTATTTGTGGATTATTGCTTGCAGTACTGTTAGTTATTGTTAATTTTGTTCTTGTAAAGCTTTCCCATTTGGCTGATCATTAATTTATTGCGCCAATGTGCCCATGGGATCCCAAGCAGGCAGCACAATGGGATCCATGTCAAATACGCGCATCACATCATCGGGCACATACTTCTTATCGACGACCACCTCGAAGCCAAACTCCCTGAACCAATCGGCGCACATGACCAGGTAGCCTTTCTCGCCACGATCCTCGCCCCAGGAATTTTCCACGCGCAGCTTATGCGCCACGCCATTTTTCTGCAAGCCCAAAGCAATAAATTTGGCATTATAATATTACAATAGCGATAAGAAACTTTGTCCCACTTACATCGACTGAGACGGCTGTGAATACCATGGCGTGGGTCATGGCTGATTCGCCATAGATAAGACGATCCGCCTTGGAGAATGTTGTTTGTATGTCGATGTCGAAGACCAGCTTGAAATCGTGGCTGAACATCAATACGAAAGTGACAGCAATGGCAGCAACAGCGGCACAGGTAAGAGAGAGACGGATGTATTTAATTAGATAAAGAGCCATTGGCCATGCAAATAGATATATGGCACTCACACATCCACATCCTCAATGCCCTGCTTGGACGCGAAACGCTTGCTAACTTCACAACCAAACCAGACGGCTTCGCCAGCTTTCAGTGATTTCGTGACCATCGCCAGCAAAAGATCAACATTTTGATTGTTGTATAGAACGGGACGGCCGCCAACAACATTACCCAAACAGTCGACCGTATAGACTTGATCGTAGCTGCTAGTTGGACGCGGGTCAGTGACCAGGCACACCTTATCTTCGACATTAAAATGCGGCTTCACATAGCGCTCGTAGAACTCCAGCGAACTGATGGGCCCAATTGACTGATAGTTCTTTGATTTATCATAGTACTCCCAGGTGAAGGTCTCGGCGGGTATGCCCAAGCAAATGCCGACAACTTTGTAAATTTCGGACATTTGCTCTTGGATTTTGCAGGCGATCTCCTTATCGCTGGGCTCCTTTTCCAGCAGTACGCGCAAATGACGTGCATATTCGCGCAGCTGCAATTAAGATATGATGTGAGCTAATGAGCAAAATGCTGGACATAAGGATGATGAAGCTCACCTTGCTCTTCAGTATGGCATTCATTCGTATGCTGGACTCGCAGCTAAAGCTCTCCGGAAAGCATTTCTTTGGCATCAGACCGTGTTTGGTTATCAGATTGACCAGCATATGCCACTGGCCGCCATCAGAGGTAGGATCGAGCAGCAGGAACGAAACAAGACGGCCATCAACCTTCTCGCCACGCTTCGCCGTCTTCACGATGTTGTTGAGAAAATAGTTGCACCGCTCGATTTTGTCCCAGTAGAAGAGGAACGCCTGCGAGAACTCAAACTCATCCAGATTGTAGTTCTTCATGAAGGGCAGGCGTATACAATTGAGTGCCGCAAATAGCCAACAGCGGCCGGAGCTACGCTGGTTGGTCACCGGCTTGCCCTCCGTTTCCACCTTAAAGTTGAACACATGATTGGTCGTCTCGAGCGTCTTGCGCGACAGGCACACATCGAACGGATCCACTCTGGAGCAGACATTCTGAGCCAGCAGGTTCTTCGGTTCGCTGTAAAAGTTCTCGCGCCACTTGTTCAACAGGTCCTGCGTGATGGCACTTTGACTGACGTCCTTCGCCACCAAGCTGCTGCCATCGGAGGTGTTGTTATTGCTGCCGTTGCCTCCACCGTGGGTGATACCGTCAGCTGCAAGTATATCGGGACTGGTAGTGCTATTGGTAAAACATCCAACTGTTCCTATATCTTGAGTTGCATTTGCCACCTGTGGGACCTTCATTGAGCGTGCAAGCCGATACACCACAAATTTGTTAAAAACTAATACAAAAACGTCTGTGACTTATTTAACAATTACTATAATGTAGTCAAATACATACGTTTGTACATATTTATAGTTTGTATGCTTAAAGCCGCACCAGTTTCACAGTATGCAATATTGTTAAAAAGTCGTTAGGAAATAAAAAAAAACGCTTAAATGCAAAAATGTTCCTCTAGCAATAATGGTTTCGATAACACTTTAATATTCTCCCCCGGTGTATAGGTATTCCCGTAATTTTGTCGCTATTAACTGTTACGGAACGTTGACATAATAATCAAAAAAAAAAAAATATTATTATTTTTTTTTTAATCTCCGTCTGATTTATGTTTCAACATATATATATTTTTTATTACAATTTTTAGACGATTTACAAACAGTTAAAATTCATTGCAAAATGATCAGATGCGCCCTCCTCACTTGACTGTTATCCGGCCCCATCGCATGGTTTGATTGTTTTTGTAGTTCTGTTTTTCTTCTAAAACAAACTTGGGCATTCCGTGCAGTCACATTATATTATTATGTTCTATCAATCTATAATTCTTATAAGAGAAAGTCCATTTTTTTTTTTAATTAGCATTCACTAAATGCAAGAGCTAATCTACATAAATATTGCTAAGCAATTTGATTTCATAATTTTGAAATTGTATACTTTTATCGAAAGCAATGAAAATATATGTCACCGGAAAAATATCGTGAGTTAAGGTTAATCGATTTATCGATGTGTTATCAATATGCCGAATATCATGCACATCTCTTAATGTCTCGACGATCATTCCAACTTTTACTTATGCAACGCATGAACATATGCATACATACACACACACACACAGACATATACACACACACACAATATGTATATGCATATACATGAGGAAGTTGATCGGCAACTGCGATGCGTTCTTTTGTGCGCTGTGGAAATGCGTCTGGTGGGCGTGGTCTTCTTAACAAAACAGTTGCGCATAAGTTAAAATTGAATTACGCGCAGCCCTAGCAGCTGCAGCCCATTAACTGTGCCCCGTGTTTGTGTGCAAATGCATCTGTGTGGCTGCACTTGGAAGCAATGAGTGTACACTTTCAGCCGTAAAGAAAACGGCAAAAAAAAAAAAATGTCGCCCCCACTCAAATTTATTGTACGAATTTCTAAGTACCGTTGCGGGCGTATGAACGCACATGCATATGTGTGTAAGATCAAAAGCAACACTATCTTTCATGAAAAAAGTACACTTGATAACACTGCAAAGCGAAGTAAACAATACATAAGCAAAGGCATCACGTCGCAGCTTCTGATAAGAATCATACACATCGGCAAGTGTGGCCCCATAAACACTCACACACACACACACACACACGTGTACATATGGCCTGTCTGGCCAATAATCGTAAAATAAAACGTAAACTCTAGAAATACTGGCAAATGGCAAAATTGGCAAAAGTTTTCATCTTGACTACAAAGAGTTAAGCAACAGCGTAAGCCGCAGCTACGAATGAAGCGATGATGCAGAGTGCAATTAAACCAGTTTAACGGCACATAGACAGACAGACACAGGCACACACATAGACACACACATACAGCTGTTGGGTAACTAGAGGCAGCCAAAGGAGGGCAAAATGCCGTTTTAAACTTTCGCGCAAGCCGGCTTGCCGCTGCTGGCATGAATCTAAACAAACCAATAACTGAAAGGGTTAAAAAAAAAAAAAAAAACAACAACAACAAAGATAAATAAATATGCAGCAATCAGCAGCAGCTAAAGCCAAAGCAAAAACTTGTTTGCCCAGCTTTTGTACGAGTGCCTCAAGTGGTGTAGTGTGGTGTGTGGAAGAGGGCGAGGGCGGGGGCGAGGGGGAGGAAGGCAAAGGCAAAGAGCAAACCAGCAAAAACAAACAAATTTGGGTGAAATTTTACTTTCGTTGTCGTTGCTGCCGTATTGGGGCGTCAGCAAGCTGCTTCTCGCTCGCTTCCGCACAAAGCGAAACGGGAACGGAATTGTTGAGCGATGCCGTTGCCTGCACAAGAACCAAAAGCAACTACAACGACAGCAACATTTTTGTTGTGGGGCTGTCGCCTTTTCTTGAACTGCTGCTGCTGTAGGCAATTATTTTATAATTTTTGCATATTTCTATTATTTTTTTAGCACACTCATTCACTTACACATTGTGGGAGTTGTTTTTTGTTTTTATAATTAATTGGCGCTTGGATATGCTTGCAACCGTAATGCACTTTACACTTTTGATTTTATAATTTGATTTAAAAATGTATTCCTTTTTTTTTTTTTTGTATTGTGTGCACTGCAAGCAACTATTGTATACTGTTAATTTCGCTCTATTTAGTTGCTATTTTTATTTATTGATGAGAAAAATGAAAATGATAATGTTTGGCTTTGGCCCGAAACACGAAACAGAATCCAAGACAAATGCGAAAGTATCGATGCCACGATAGCTGGATAAGGCTGCCAGATCGTCGTTTCCAAATATATCGATATATCGATATGCAGCAATTAATTGGTATATTTGCAGCTTCCTGCTGCCTGTTGTTGCTTTGTCGCGCTGTTGTTGCTGCCAGCGCCAACAGAATTGCGAGCAGGTCGCGAATTTTGAAATCGCTCCGCTCACGCTGCTTGGAAAACTGGGGATAAAAAGGAGGAATACATAAACGTAGCACAGAAATATATATACATATATATGTATATTTCAAACGTTCATGCCAAGTAACGAATCTCGATCAAGTTCGTTTCTTTCTGAGGCAACCAAGATGAGCGCCACCGCCAACAGCAACGACGACGCACCCGAGGAGTCCTCATTGTTCAAGTTCTACATTGAAAATGGTTACGTGCTGCCGTTGGAGCTCAAGAATGACATTATCTACTGCCAGCGTGCAATGCGCGACTTTCTCAAAGTGCACGGGGTGAGTAACAGCAAAATCAACAACAAAATATACGTAAAACCAACCTGTGTGACCGTTGGCTAACTTCAACTTCTGTTCCACGATATATCCATGGGCATTGCAGCTGGTATCCGATGTGTTCAAGGAGCAGGCCGATGCGGTAAGTCCACATTTCATTGTTGCCCATACAACCGTCCTGCATTATGTCCATAATTATAAATTACATATGTGTATATATATATATATATATATATGTGTATTTTCTTTGTTTGGAGTAACATAATAATGTGCCCAACAGAACAGCAGAGGTGTGCGACGGCAGGGTTGCCAACTCCCAGCTAGTCCACAGTCCGCACCACACCCCTCGCTCTAAATAGCCCCAATAGCCCAAACACATAATACAGCGGCCAGCGCTGCTTTTCTTAATTCATTTACAATTTTAGTGCTCTGTTTTACACTCGATTAGAGATGAGCGCGTGTCAGGAGCATTGTAATGCGTATACTCTAAATTGAATAACAAAAAAAAAAAAAAAAGATTTACACTTGAGCACAAGAATTTGAAAGACAAATCAAAATCAAAGCAAAGCAATAAATGGTTATTGGGAATTATGATATACATATTTGGGTTAACATGCATGCATGTATGTGTGCATGTATGCGGGTATGTACACATGCATACACATAGACATACATGAAAGGTTGTCTTTTACATGTACCCTGTAGCCAATCAAATATATATATATATATATATAATATAATCAACTGAAACCTTTTCTTAAAGTTATATCCTTGATTTCTTGTATAAGCACACATAACTGCCATATTCTTGCCGATCGCACAATAAACACAAAAGTTTTCCAACAAAAATTTGTGCACAAAGCGAATCCGGAAGAAGAAGCGTAGCCGCTGCTTTAAGTGCGCAACTAACGGCAAGTGTGTGTGTGTGCGTGTGTGTGTGTGTGTGTGTGTGTTTTGAGTATGTGTGTATAATAAGGTAAGAATTGTGTATACCTATGATGTGCTAAGTTTGGCTACAGGGTATCCAATGGTAGGGACTCCTATTATGGGTTTTATTTTTTTTTTTAGAGACATTTTAACAATTCCTTGTATTTAATTTTTTTTGCTTAACGTGGATAATTTCTCTATTAATTTGTTGGTCGTGAAACAAAAATTTGCGAAACACGTATGAATTAATAAAATAAAGACACGACTAAATTGCTCAATTGTCGTTGTTGTTGTTTTATGGCACTTAGTCATGTGCCACGATTACATTGCATATTGTTAAATATCTTAATGAAAACATATTATTTAACACCTGCAGGATCCGGTGCAGATGCAGCGCATCCTTGACGAACTGGAGGCGGAGGTATATGAGATAAATGCTGAGCAGCAGTTTTTAATGTTGCGCCTGGACCATCAACTGGACACATTCTACAAGAATCTGGAGGAGAACAATATACGGACTGTACCTGAGATGGCCAACGAGTACATTTCCAGCCTGATAGTGCCTTTGATTGGCGATGCCAGCTATAAAATCTATCCGCAATCTGTGCTCAGCCGCGACAGCGAGGAGATGCTCATACGCAAGCATTTTCTAATCTCACAGGACGACGATGGTGGCGTTGAGCCGCTCAAGCTTAGCGAATTGGATGACAATGTGCCGCTTATGCTCGTCAATGCACTTAGTGCATCTGCAACTGCCACTGCATCTGCCACTGTTGGCGTTAAGCCGCCGCCTGGCGACGAGGCCGCCGGCGAACCGAAGCTGCTTGACGAAAAAATCGAATCTGGAGGTGGCTTAGCGCAGCTGTCGCCTTCGCCATCGCCATCGCCATCGCTGATGCAGCCCACCCAGCTGCAGACTGAGAAGGATCTTTTGCCGGCGTCCAAAAAGGAACAGCTGCACTCACTGCTAATACAGCGTGGCTTGGAGCCACCCGAGGAGCAAGAAGCAAAATTAATCCAGCTGTCGCCGTTGCCATTGCCCCCAACGCCACCGCCACCGCCCCCGCCGCTAGTAGCCTCCAAACAGCGTGCGCCGCGTGCGGATGCCAAGCAGGCGGTAAAACGTATTTTGACATCGCCACCGCCGCTGGCGCCCATTACGAAAACACCGCTGGCGACAGATTTTGAGGAAGTCGCTCAGAGCCGAATGCATCTGCGCCAGGCATTGCGTCGCGCGCGCAAAACCAAACAGCAACCACGTCAATTCGATGAGGAGGATGTCTTAGAACTGCCCGTCGAGAAGATAGCGGAGAGTCCGCCACAGCCAAGCGTGGCGCCCACTAAAAGCAAACCAGTCAAAGCGATGGAAGCAACTGCAACAGCGCCAACAACAACAACAGCAGCAGCAGCAGCAGCAGCTGCGGCATCCACCAGTGCTGCAGCACCGGCAGCGAAGAAATCAGCGCCACAGGCGACCAGCAAACAGTACAAGACACGCAATGCGCATGGTGCTGGACGCAAGCCGGCGACACCGCCGCTAGCGCAGGCGGCGCCGCAGGCGACGGCAGCAGCAGGTGCATCATCTGGTTCATCCGGTTCCTCAGACGATTCGCATCAGGAGCTGGAGCTGGAGCAGCAGCGCCTGTGCGCCTCGGCGGCACAGTGGCGTGATGAGCCGCGCGAGACGCGTGTCCTGCCCGCCGAATATGGACGCGAGCATTTTCTGGGCCTGTTTGGGCTCTACACGCATGACATGGTCAAGAAGCTGTGCCAGCGCCACTCCAAGCGCAAGCGTCGCACCGTCCAAAATGCCAGCGGCGTTGATTTTCATTATGGCCAGCAGTTGACCGCTATCGATGCGGTGCGTCAAAAGAAGCTCAAGGATAAGCCGGAGTTTCTATTGTCGCCCAAGGACAAGCGGCTGCAGGCTAAGAAGGCGCACAAGGCGAATGCCGCTGCTGTGGCCGTTGCATCCAATCGCAAGAGCAAAAGTAAAACGCCAGAAAAATTGGAGGATATATTGGCCAATGGTCACGCAGATGTCGGCAAACACAAGTGCAAGGAGTGCAAAAAGCGTGCTGGTAAGTTGTCATCTCCAAAACGAAAAGATCAAGAGTCTCACGGTCCAGCTTCCCCCTATATACCATGCACATGCATCAAGTACAGTAAAATCTTGCTTTAATGGACATAATTGCAAGTCCACTTTGGTTTCATTCAAAACAGCTGTTTGTCTGCTTCAGGAATAGTTTTGTTTTCCTTTTTTTTTTTTTTTTTCAAATACATTTTGAGTATTTAACATTAGTTACGTTGAGATGTACCCTGTATAAACTAGCTGGTCGATATTTAACCCATTTCCCGTCCCGTTCATCATGCAAGGTAACTACTGTGTCTAAGTGTCTCTAAAATCAATGTATTTATCTATTTACATTTTTTATATGGGCAACAACTCGCAGGCGTTCATTATGAAGTAAACCAAAGAATTGTTAATTCCACCCACAAATGTGTAAAATAGGTGAGAACTATTTGAATGGACATATTTTACTTTTCGTTCTTGGGAAATATACCACGCGGCTGAAAATGGGTTTACACGGTTGTGTGGGCGAATATTTTATATACTATGTCCTATCCTCTAAATTGATTCACATAAAATTTAGTGAGAATTGCTTCACTGCCAATGCTGGAAGTGGATTGAGAATTGAAAGTAAAATACGAGGCCCACGCAAGCCGAGTTCTATTAACATAGCGTAGTATAGGTACGTCTATTGACTTCGTCTTTTCTGTTTTTACAGACAATTTCCTGACCTGCCAGAGCTGTCATGGGCATTATCATCTGGATTGTCACGAGGAAGCCAAAGGAAAGACACAGTCAGCGTTGACATCGGCGTCGCTCGCACAGTTGAGCAGCCGTTGTCCACCGTGCTTAAGGGATTGGATGCTGTCGACCGGCCGGACTAAGGGTGGCTCGTCCTAGTAATAAGATTTGTTTAATATTCAAAATGCCAAGAGTTGTTTTCTGCTCCTGTGTGGGCGCTCTGGCCTTATGTTGTACAGTGTATCCTGATCGTTGTATCCTACATATGTTTGTACATAATTTTTCTTTTATTTTGTTTCTTTTTCAGCCACAATTATTAAGCTCCTAATTGATTTTTATTTTTTTTTTTTTGTGTTCCAAATTTAAAATTCACACCTGCACTTGATCATTTAATATACATATATTGATTTTGAAAGAATTCAGTAACTAAATGTACAAACATTTGTTTTTATATACACACGCATATGTATATTGTTCGAAAAAAATGAAAGTGAAAATAGGATTTATGTACATACACATACAAATATACTATGTTGTCTTAATATTTAATAAACAAAAAACAAAAAAAACAAAAATAAAATTACAATTTTGAATGCCTGGTTTTGCAAGTCTCGCACGCAAAATAAAATCAAAGCTAAAATTGTTTTAATTGCAAAATGTGTATATAATTCAGATTTCCCTAGATCACGTAGGAGCAGTGTCCCAATCGAGTGCTCGACTAGGAGATGCCCTGCAGCTATTCCAACACACACTTTATGGTTGTTCCGGTATTTGTGGGCTTTACAGAACTTTAATATGGAACTCGGATGTGGCTATATACCAAAGCCCAAATCTCTAGCTTCTATTTTGTTTTTCTTTTTGTTATCAAGAACATATATGTGTTCTTAATAGAGACGCCTTATTTGGCCTGTTACATAACCTTGCACTTAACCAATACACCTTTTTTTCAACCCATTTTCAAAGGTTACAGGGTATTAGAGATTGGCCAAGTATCGATACCAGTTAGAAGGTGCAGCAGATAGGTAAAAGATAACACATTGCATGCATCGAACATAAATGGCGATCCTGCACCTTTTTGCCGCTGCCAAAGTATGCTGAAGTATTTAATTTTTATTAATTAGCAATGAAATAACTGACATTTGCTCGATTGAAAAATACACACAAATTTATGCAACTTCTGTTGGGGACTATTTTAACTATTGACAGGGAAATGAGTAGGCTATATAATTAAACAGAATTTGTGTATATTTTTCGCCTATAATCGAAATCGCGCAATGGGCTTAACAATTGTAAGCCCTGGACAGCCACCACAGATTTTGCAGCAATGGAATCAATAACGTAAAATTAATGTGAATGTGACCAGCCCTGGTAACGCAAGAGTACCATTTGATAGGTGGCAACCCTGGCGTTGAACCGCTAAATTTTCAATGGTCCGTTGAGTTGACGATCAATTGTGCAATCAATTTCAGGCGCTAAGATATATCTTAAAATGCTCGAGTCCGTGAATAGTGGCAGAGTGTACGGCGGATTTTGTTCGGCCAACCATTTTTAAGTCGAAGCAGCCCTTTTCATTGGCAAAGGAACTACCTCAGTCGTGTGTAGTTCAACATGAGTCTGAATGAAAACCTAACAATGGAGGAGGAGCTCGAATTTCATAAGCAAACGGTGCACAACTTTGAATATACGAAAGAGATATCGCACGCCCTGCCGGCGCCATTCGCCAAGGAGCTGTTCATGGCCAATCTGGGCATGAGCAAAGTATCGAACGCATCGGAGTCGCAGAGCAGCAGCAGCAGCCGGACGCACAGCTCGCGACAAACCAGACAGACACTGCGCGAGGAACGCTGTAATCCCTATGGCATGCTGCAGAGTGTAAGTAAATTAATTAGCCGGGCCCATATTCCAAAACAGGTAGCTTGTTTCTGCAGCGTTTAGTACAAGTCCAAGATAAGATCTCGAGCGCGCTGGACAGGGAGCGGCGGGTGTTAATGCAGCAGCCGCGCGAAGAGCCGCTGCACAAGATGATACTCTGGCTAATGGATTTGCCGCAACGGTGTGAGCTGTCCAGACTTTCCTTTTCGGCCCTGAGATGCAACGAGTGTTACTTGTGCGAGGGCGTCGAATATCCTTGTGTGCGTTGCCGACAACAGTTCCATCAGGAATGCCATGCTGACCAGGGCCGACGGCAGCCGCATCGCCTGTGCCCGTCGTGCACACGCCAGAATACAAGAAATCCAAACGATCATTTTGTATAGCTCACGATTTCCGGGCTGAACTCGTTTGGGAACGGTTGCTCAATTTAATTGCCATGTTCGTTAAATCAATGCTAAACATTACAAATACATCTACATTCTATTGAGAATTGTGCATGCCAATATGGCCAAAGGCAGCATTGGAAGCGGCTGCCGCCAACGGCTGTTGCTGCCGTTGCACAGATCACCCTGGCAGAAGCACATAAAGACCTTCTTATAATTGTAGATTGTGTCCGCGCACCGATCCATATTGTCGTCGGGTCCGCGCTGCACACACATGCGCTGTATGGCCAGATCGTAGTCTGCATATGCAAAACGAGGCAAAACATTAAAATCATTTTTATAGGGTATGCAGGAGTCGTGCCTACCATCGAGCGCATAGGTACCGCCGCCCTCGATCACTTTGCCACACCAGCCGCTGGCACATGGTATGGCGGATAGGCCTGGCTCCCTGTCCACGTCGGTAGCGTTAAAGCTGAATGGATCCTTACAGCTGCCCAGCTCTCCACGGGAACGGCATTGATAGCAGCGACGCAGTAGAGCTGCGGGCAATAAAGAGAAATTTAGGTTGTCATTTTGTTGTCATTTTGCATTACGCACCAGCACACACACACACATGCGCAGTTGCAGTTACAGTTACGTTACGTGTATATGCATGTGTATGTATGTATATGTGCAAGTGCGTGCGTATGTTGAACAAAAGACTTTAATAAGCAGCAAACTTGGGCAGAGCAAACGTACCATTTATTTGAGGCGCATTGTTAGCTATTATTACGAATATCACAGTGATAATGTATACAGAGGCTTGCATTTTGCTAGATTTTAAGCTAATTGAGTATTCAGATCGTATAGATCTAAAGTGTTTAGTGTAGTGAGAGCTTAAATTGCTTTTGTTGTGTTTTTATTGTTGTAACGGAGAGCAAGCGTTGCCACCTAACATTTTATATTAGAAATAACATGCAACAGTGCGTTTAGCGTTGCCAGACATTATGCTTGCTTTTCGCTTGGCAGCACTAAAAACAATTTTCCCATTGTGGCGCTGTGTGTACACACTGTTTCTAGTTTCGTTGTATTATTTCAGCGAAAAATTCATCATCTCAATATCGGGCGTATATTTTTTGTTGTTATTTTTTATTCAATAATAACTCAAAACAAAGTAACGAACGTCAGATGCAGTAATTCATACGCTAAAAATCAAATTTAGTGCCACGGATCACAATTGCTAGCGGAGTGCTCAAATCTAAATCGAGTAAAAGCTGCAGTACGTAGAAAAAAAAGAGAAAAAAAAAAAAAAAACAACAAAGCAAACGCAAAGAAATTTTGCAAATTGTTCATAGAGAGACAGACGGTCAGCCAGCCAGACGGCAGCGGTAGCAGTCGCAGCAGCAGCAGCAGCAGCAGCAGCAACAACAGCAGCTGGGCTGCGTAACAAACGCGTACATACAGCACGCTGCAATAATCAAATATTTAAATATACATAATCTGCGCGTTTGTCATTCCGTCAAATCGCGACGTCGGCGTCGCTGTCGCTGTCGCAGCTGCTGCTCTGCTGCAACGTAACCATAAAAGCAAACATAACGGAGTAGCGGAAGCGTCGCTGCTGGCGTAGGCGTAAGCGTTCCTAAAACAGACACCTTGCAACTGCAGCCGCTGCCAGTGCTGCTGCCCGCTCTCTACCAAGTTCAATGCAGCTGAGTTGCTGTTTTTGTTTTTGTTATTGTTGTCTGTGTGTGTCTGTGTGTGTGCGTGTGCGTGCACTTGCTGGTGTTGCTCTAACGTTTTCCCGTGCATCCCGCAGCAGCTCTGCCCACTGACCCAAGGTACAGGCCAACAACAGAGAGGTGAAGAGGTCGCCTGGAGCAGTTATTAACCAACACTGCAATGGCACTGGACAGCGTCACGCAAACGATGACGGGCAGCAATGCGCTGACATCATCCTTTACGACGAAAAAGAAGGATGCCGCCGCAGCCGACAAGGAGAATCTCTGGTGAGTTGAGCTTTAGCCTAGGCACAAGAAATGTGCATGCCTGTGTGTGTGTGTGTGTGTCTGTGTGTGTGCACTCAGCGTTTAATCATATGGCGCGCCTATTTTTCTTCTTTGTTTTTTTCTTGCTTTTAGGCAAATCAGCTGCTTTTGGCCAACTGCTTTTTGACTTTCTTTAGCTGACGTTTGCAATAATTTTCGGTTACCGCTATCTCACTTTTACTGTGCATGTGTGCGTGTGTGTGTGTGTGTGTGTGTGCCGGCTGCAACGGCTGCTTACGCCACACCCACAACGTTTGGTGGGGGGACTAAAAAGCAGCTGATTTTATGCCGCTTTTAAATTTAGTGCATGTTGTCATTTTGTACAACACTCGCCTAACCTCAAACCACGTTTGGTTCACACACACACACACACACACACACCTGTACGCACATGCGCATTTTATATATATTTGTATTTTGGCAATTTTCTCTTGTGCCAATTTAATGGATTTGTGGCATAAACACAGACTAAATGTTAAAACAACAATTCTAATATTCAGTGTGAAATAGTGCGAGCGAAAGACAGAGACAGAGAGAGTGAGAGAGAGAGAGAGGGAGAGAGAGAGATAGAAAAAGCGTAGTCTTGCGAATGATTCATGAAGCAGCAAAATCGAGGGCAGCGTCGCCGGCTGCGCAGTCGACAGTGCGCACCTTTTGCTTTATCAATTTTTGTATGTCTAATAGGCAAAACACACACACACACACACAGACACACGCAGGCAGATGTGTATGGGCACACATGTTTACACACTTGCAAAGCCGTAAGCTGAGCTATCGATAGTTCGGCTTCATTTGGACTGTTGATAATCCAATTGGAATTTGCATTGTCCAATGAACGAAGAGTTGCTCTAAGTCAAGCTTGTGCGTGTGTGTGGTTTGCGTATGTGTGAGTGTTGGCGATGTTGTCATCGCCTAAATATGTACATGTGCACGTTTCTAGTTGACCGTCAGGGGGCGCGCATGTGCAGAACGTCTTGGCGACGCAGCTCGATTTCGAATGCTATAGAAAACATGTTTGAAAATCTATTTACATTAACAGGAAATGACCAAAACATATTAACCGTAATTTATAGAAATGCCCGGGCTCAATTTACAGATGGCAAATGGCTTGTTAGCTTCTGGTAGAGTTATCGAAAACTGTATAAGGTTTCTCAATTGCATTTGATATGGAAATAGCATTGGGCTGGCTTAATTTATTGAAACTTGATAAACGACATGAAATTCGTTGGTTTATGTATGACGCTCGTATTACGACCTTGATCTAAAATTGCAAATATTTCAAAGACCTGTTTGGCTTGGGTAACAATAATCGATGTTTCAAAATCGATTAAATTCGAAATGCCATAACTGTTTAGACAGTCAAATATCGATTAGGATCGATAATCGTGTGTTGTGTCCACTTCGTTGCATCGACTTGCTGGCAATTTATCGATTATTGTTATCGATTATTATCGATAATTGTTTATATTTGTATATTCTTTTAGTCTTAAAGAATGTATTACAATTTTTCGATAAACACATCTTCATTATCGTTCCCGTCATCGTTATCGATGTGCGTCGCCTGTCGCTGTTGCTGCTTATCGAAATTGTTTTGTATCCGCTCCAACAAATCGGTAGCCACCAGCGCAAAGTCCTCCCACAATGCATCCGGCGCCGCATCCGGCTCCGATTCCAAATCGAGCTCCGACTCTTTTATTTTGCCTGGTTCGATCTCATCCTCGTTGGCCTCGTCGCCGACAATCGGACGCTCTTCATCCAAGTAATCTGCTAGCAGATCACTGACCTCATCGAGTATGCTGCCACTTTGGCACAAGGCCGTTGCGCATTGGGCATCGATCAGAAGATTCCACATCGCCTGGCACACAATGTTGGCCAGAAACCAATCCTCCTGCTCCAGTGCGCCGCGCAACAGCAGCGCCAGCAGCTCAGCGCCGCGCAGCTGCAAAAACGGTGCCCGCTGCTCGCCATCGCCCAACAGATTGACCAGCACTCCGATGGCACAGGTGCGCAGCTCGTAATCCTGTCCGTTCGCCTGCCGCGTCAGCTGCTGCACCATCAAGGGCAAACCGCCGGCGGCGCAGAAACGGCGTCGCGCCAGCTCGTTGCGCGTCAAATTGCCCAGCACGCGGGCCAGCTCCACCTTGGTGGACACATACTGACCCTGACACCGTTTCAAGGTGCCAGCCAGGGCCGTCGACAGCTCGGCAATCAGGCTCTGCAGCGAACCGGGTGACGGTATCGTGGTTGTTGTCGTTTCCGTTGTTGTTGTTTCCGTTGTTGTTGTTGTTGTCGTTGTTGTCGGCGTTGCCGTTTGGTTATCCTGGTAGAAGCATAAATTGTGCAGTGCACCGAGCGTTGCATGCAGCAGCTCGAGCAGCTCAGCCTGCGGTTGTGCGGTTTCCGTTATTGTTGATGATCTATCCAGCGCCACAGCTGCATTCTGCAGCAGGCGAAACAGCACAGCGCCCAGACCATGCACATTGCCCAGCCCAGCGCCGACATCCGCATTGACGCTCATGTTCGCCACGACACGTATCAGCTTGATTTGGGCATCCAGGAGCGCCTCGCTGCCCAGCGGTCGTTCGCTTAGCTGCTGCAGCACATTCAGCAGATACTCCATGGCCACATCGTTTTGATAGTACTGGAAGAGGGGGGCGGAGACGCACAGATTAGGCATATAGAAAACTGAGAGGGAATAACTTAAACACATAAAGAAACCCAATTGGAAATTGGGTCATAGACATGATTCGAATTGGAATGATGCATCGAAACTCCAATGAGAGTAATTCAAAACTAAATAATAAATTAATAAAATCTAAAAATTTTTAAAAATAAAAAACAATAAACCAATTAAGCATGAAAATAATTAAAAACAAAAAAAAGAAAAATTATATAAATAATTATTTTATTATTAATAATTATATTAAATATTGTAAAATAATTAATATGATATATTAATAATAATATTTAATGTGCAAAAAAATGTTTGAATGATAAATATGACAAATTTGAAAACTTTAATCAAAAACAATTGAGAATATAATGCTATATAAAGTGCACCTACCTGAACGCGCGCGGATTCATGCTTGGCCAAGATATTGCCCAGCATATAGCCCAGCCGGCTGAGCACGGCCAAGAGCCGCTCACTGCACTGGCCGCCCTTGGAGTAGGGTCCGAGCAGCAGACCAATGCGGGCTGCATAGTTATGCAGCGTCTCGCAGCATTCCAGATCTTCTGACAGCACGCTGAACCAGTAGAAGAGTGAAAGTATTTGAGTAAAGTGGAAAGAAATACCGACGACGACGACGACGACGACGACGACGACGACTAGTAGCTCACCTCAGTGTGCGCACCACATTGGCCTGCACCTCCAGTTCGCCCATGGAGACCTCGGCGGCGCGTATCAGATGCGGGCACGCCAGCTGCAATTGCAGTTGCAGTCGCTGTTGATGCTGCGCCACATCCGCTAGAGCGCGCAGCGCTGCCGACAGTTGGTAGAGGGTGTGCAGCGGCGGGCCGCTGAGGCGTCGCGTGGCGCCCGCCTCGTTCAACATCTGTAAATGGAGTATCATCAGCTCCACAGCGCCGTGACGTGCCAGGCGCGACACCAGTGTCTGTTGGCCATTTAGCTTGCGTGAATCTTGCTGGGCTGTTGTTGTCAGGACTGTGGCTGCGGCGATTGTTGGTGGCAGCAGCTCTTCGAAGCCGGCGGCCCAGTTGCGATTGAGCGCATCGTCGCGCTCCTGGGCGCTGCTCGCGGTGAGAAATCGTATGCAGCCATAGGCATAAATGCAGGCCTCCGGATCGTCCAGCGGCGAGGCATGGCCCAAGCCATCGATCAGCAGCTCCAGCACATCGTTCTCATGGAACAGTCTGTCGTGCTGTTCGTGGCGAGCCACCTTGAAGATTAGCTTGCAGGCGCCGGTTAAATTGCTGCCGGTTACGCGCAACTGTGAACAACAGAAGGCCGAAGTTAGCGAGATATCGATTAATCGATTAAAATGTGTATCGATTGACAAAAAATGAAGCGATCAAAATGAAATTTTGAGCTGAACAAAATCAACTTTATTCCAAATATAACGATTTGAATTATCTATTCAATTAATATGCAATTATTTCCTTTTGGGATATATTTATCGATATATACTAAATCTGACCTATTCTCGAAGAATGCATAAAAATATAAGGAAATTGGCGAAGTGATCGATATGCTATCGTTATCGCAGATGTGCATGTATCGATTAGAATAGTTAAAAGACAACAAATCGAATACACTCACCGCCAGAACGACACGTGCCACAGCCAGCAGGATACGTGGCGCCGTGCACTCGACCAGGCCATAGAGTCCGCCCAGGATAAAGGCGCGCTTGAAGTTGCGCTCCTGTTTGTGCACCCGGGTATACAGCTCCAGCAGAATCTGCGTGCGCAAGAATTAGGAATTTTACATACTTTTGAATAATGGACACTTCACAAGCACCAGCACCCACCGCATTGATGTGCTGCACGGTCTCGCCGCTGCAATCCTTGAGACCAGCATGCTGCTTCAGCATCTCGATGAGCATCTCCGAGCTGCACTGGCCAAGCAGGGCGCCATTGCGTGCGGGTTGCATTGGCTGCATTGTGGCTGCTGCTGCAATTGGCAGCTGTGCCGCAGCGCCCGGCAGCGCTGGCAATTGACGCGGTGGCGCCGGCTTGGCGTCCACATTGCGTCGACTCAACAGCAGCTCGGTGCCAGCCGCTGGCGTTGGCGGCGTCAGCGGCTTATGATTCTCATTCTGCAGATATCGCATGCTGTGGAGTAGTTTGCGCGTTTGGAGCACTTGGAAGGCACTTAAAGAAGCTGTGTTTACTTACGAGAAGGCGCTGGGCGGACGGCCGGCCAATGCCACCTTGCCGTAGAGCACACGTCCCGGTTCACGTGGCGTTATGGGTCGACGTGTGCTGACCAAGCGTGCGCCGCCAGCAGCTGTCATTGTCGCCGTTGACGTGGACAGGTCGCCCAGATAGAGTTTCGCCTCGCTGATGAGCTCCGCAGATGTCTTGCGTCTGCCCATGCCAGCGCCTGGGCCAGCCAAACCCAGACGCGGCACAGTCGTTTCTCTGTCCCTTTCCACGCTGGCTGCCAGCTGGTGCTGCTGCTGCTGCTGCTGCTGCTTTTTGGTCAACTCCTGTTTGCTTTGGATCGTGACGGGCTGAGCGCGCGTCTCGCTGCGCGAACGTCGCTTCAGCAACAAACTCATCCTGTCAATTGGCGTTTAATAAACCTAACAAACTGCTCGATTTCTGCTGGCTGTGCACTTCAGACTCGGACTCTGGTCCGGCGCTAGAAATTTGTGATCCACTTTTAACGCGTGGCGCTGCCAAAGTGCGCATTGGTAATGCCGAACTGTTTTGCCTTCTGCCTGGCCTGTTCGCCTGCCTTTCAGCGAGGCGAACTTTAAAAGCTTGGAAAATATTTTTCGTTTGGGCCTTTCGTGCACCATGCCAACCAACCTGGAATACGAGCGGGGGGGGGCATAGCCAAAGGGTGGGCACGGTTGCCGGGTTGTTTGCATGTCAAGTGTGAACCGAGCAGGCCAACCCCCCTTAGCCAAATGCCAGCCCAAGCACAGTGGGACACAACTTGCTGAACAACTATGCAACTATTAAAGCATAAAGTTTATTTTATATTGATATATATATATATTATATATGCAAAGTGATTTTAGAACATGTTTTTATATATTCTTCTTGTGCGTATTTTAATTGTATGCTAAAAATTGGATGGTTTTTGTTAATTATTCTATGTATTTAGATTAGATTAGATTTTTTTAAATTAATTTGTAATTTTAGATAAGACACATTAGAAGATTGTGAATTTGTTGTTTGAGGGAAAAATTCGCCAAGTAGTTTTCCAAGATTATATTATATATATTTGTTTTTAAAACTCTACAAAGATAATTGTATTCTTTATGCCTTTTTATATGGCGGTTTTTTTTTTATTATTAACCGAAGCCTTTATTTACCTTGAATAAAAAATTATTGCCTTAATACGTTTTTAAACTTGTTCAGTTTTTAAATATCGCTTTCGAACCACTGTGCATCGTGCAACACCTTTGAAAATTCAATAGAAGAGAATAGTTATGAGCTTAAATCGTCAGAAATCGGGCAATCGATATTCGCAGTACGCAGTTTTTGGCACGAAGCAGCGCCGGCGTCCAGCTTTACCCAATTGAGTAAACGTCATTTGCATGTCATACAGTTAGTCATGCCGTCAGTCAGTCAGGTATTCAGTTGGTCAATTGGTCAGTTGGTCAGCAAATAGGTGGGTGAGCGAGTTAGTGAGTCAGTAAGTTAGTAAGTTAGTTGGCCACTTTTCGATTGAAATATTTAATTGAATTGCAGAAACGTCCAGCTGAAATTGCATGAATGCTTTCTAAACTCTATGTACATACACACATATATATATATATATATGCACATAAATAAATCGTGTATACATACATACATATAAATGGTACGAACGAAACAAAGTTTAGCCCCATAAATAGCACAGGAATGCAATTAGTTTGATTGCGTGGCATGACACAGTGTTCAGAATTGTGTTTTATATGTACGTACGGCCAGGCGGTGGCAGGGGTGCGGATCTTGGCCAGAACGGGGGACACAAAATTTGGGGCGAAGCGTTTAATGTAGATTGCAAAATTTTGATACAGCCAACGGCACACTGACCCAATTCGTTGCATCTTGTTTCCAGGTCTGCGATATTGAATGAAGTACAAACACAGGGCAGCACAAAACTACCGTCAAATAAATCTGTACTAGTATTAGGCGACAATGCCACGGGTAAGACGACGCTCATTGCCAAGCTGCAGGGCGTTGAGGATCCGAAGAAGGGCTCCGGCCTGGAGTATGCCTATATTGATGTCAAGGATGAGTACAGAGACGGTTAGTAATTAACCAATTTGTTTAAAGGTTTTATTTGAATTGAGAAACATCATATTGCAGACATGACGCGCCTGAGCGTTTGGGTCTTGGATGGCGATCCAGGACACACAAATCTGCTGCACTATGCGCTAAACGAAACGAACTATGCACACACCCTCGTCATACTAACAGTCTCGATGACACAGCCATGGGGCTGGCTCGAGCAGCTCAATCAATGGATCAAGGTGCTTGCCCAGCACATTGAGAGCCTGCAATTAGATCCCAAAGAGAAGGAGGCGGCACGCCAGCGCCTCGCAACGACGTGGCAGAGCTACTGTGAGGTTGGCGATGATTTGGATCCCGGTTCGCCGGTTAAACGCACCATGCACAACAATTCAATTGATGAGGATGATCTGTTGCCGCTGACAGAGGACGCACTAATTACAAACCTGGGCCTGGACATTGTTGTTGTGGTCACAAAGGTGCGTCTACTCACACACACTCAAGTTGAGTTTTTTTAAATTATCGTTTTTATATTCACCCCACGTAGACGGACTACATGTCAACGCTGGAGAAGGAGTACGAGTACCGCGACGAGCATTTCGATTTCATACAGCAATGGATACGAAACTTTTGTCTGCGGCACGGCACCTCACTCTTTTACACAAGCGTGAAAGAGGACAAAAACTGTGATCTCCTTTATAAATATCTAACGCATCGAATTTATGGTCTACCATTCCGTACGCCAGCGCTAGTCGTGGAAAAGGATGCGGTCCTCATGTGCGTTCAGTTCCCTTTTCCCTTTCATTCACATTGAATGGCTTTTCATCTTTTGTTTATTACAGTCCGGCTGGCTGGGATAGCCTCAAGAAAATAAGTATTCTGTATGAGAACATGCATGCGGTCAAGGCCGAGAATCATTACACAGATATTATCAAGGCGCCGCCCACACGAAAGGTGCGTTTAGAAGACTCACCACAATTGGTAGCTTCCATTAACACTCTTTTCAACTTCTCTATTTGCTGCAGGCCGTTTCCAATCGTGAAACGGAGGTGCAGACCGAGGACGAGCAGGCCTTCCTGGCACGCCAGCAGGAGATACTCAAGCAGGGCGGCCAGGTGCGCGGTGAATCGCCGTTGCGATCGCAGGGCGCCAGCTCTGGCGGCAATAAAACCGGACCACGCACACCCGGCAGCGCCGGTCAGAGCTCACCCAAAAAGGTTTGTGCCAACAAAATAGCTGAATTAGCTTTCTGAATTAGCTTTCTTGCAATTATAGATTGATCCCAAGCTGACGCCTGCAACGCCTGGCGGCGAGGGTGTGCTGGCAAATTTCTTTAACTCGCTGCTACACAAAAAGTCGGGCGGACCAGCTGGTGGACCGGCGGGCGCAGCCAGTCCAGGTGGCGGCATGGGCACACCACGCACATCTAATGGCACCGATTCGCTTATGACGGCCGAGAAGCTAGCCGTGCGCTCAGATGCGGCTGCCGAGCTGGATCGGTTGGCGCGTAGCGTTAAAAAGGACATTGATCTGTCCCAAAGTGAGTGTTGAATGCGTACATAGAACAACAACAACAACAACAACAACAACAGCATCAACAATAGCAAACAGCAACAACAGCGCAGCAGCAGCAGCACACACACACACACACACATACACTAATATAAATCGAAAGAAAGAAAAACCTCATGCACAGACTCGTTAACAAAACAAATGGACTTTACATGCACTGCAGATCTTAGCTCTACCGACATGGTTAACAATTCAAAGGCCAAACATTTGCCAATGCTGCTGCACATATAATGAGCAGGAGAGCATTGCCAATATTTGGGCCATGTCGCGAGCTTAATGTTAACAAAATATAAGCAACAAAGAAGCAATTTACAATCTTATTCCACAGCCCATGAAATATTAAAATTAACGCGGCTGATGATTAGTTTAATAATTGCGTTTGGCATTCAATGTGTATCGTTCGTTGTGTGTTGATATCTGACGAGGGCCTGGGCATTCTGTAGATTACGGATTACATAAACACAATTATTATATATATATATATGGAAAAGCAACAAAAATACAAAAAACAAAAAAACAAAAACATTTATAAAACGGCTTAGCTTTGAAAAAAAAAAAATAATAAGTGAACACATTTGGAGAGTGTAAAGCGCCTTCGCGCCATGCTTCTACTCCGTTACGGCATGCATGTGCTTATTCTATAAATTTATATGCATAAATATATAAATGATTAATTTTTTTTTTGCGTTTGATATAAGCGTAGTTTGGGCCCACACATGTGTATATTTAAATTATTTAAATTATGTAATTTTTAAAATGTATTTAAGAATGCGCCGACTGTGCAATGCTTTTGTGCGCTGAGAGATTCAAAAAGCCCCTGCCCGCAGGGCTTGGCAACTGCTTATATATACACACACACACACACACACACTTACAATTAACTGTAGTTGATAGCTTGTATGTTCATTTTTAATTATATTAATTAATTACACACACACACACACACTGGCTTTATGTAGTATTTGTTATAGACATGCGTCCTTAAACAAGAGAAAAGGAGCAGCAGAAAAACGAAAAACAACAAGAACAGCAAAAAACACTTTAAATGAACAACAGAACAACATAAGCAAATTTAAATAAGTATTTAAATGAAAAACAAAATCCCCAATGCTGCGCACTTGTGTGTTTTTCTTTGTAATTATGTAACGACTTTTGATTTTAATATAGTCTGATTATCATTTTTTTTTCTCGCTCAAAGCCACATGCGTTTAATTAATATCGTATAATGAGAGTATACAAAACTAAATAGAAAACAACAACAACAACAACAACAACAACTACTACTACTACTATTATGAATTATTTTACTAAGCAATTTTAAACGAAATGAACTTAACTGAAACTCTTTTTATGTTCGAAAGTCAAGCGAAATGATGTACTCAAGAGCCATCGCTACAATAAGGCCCAATATCCAGCAAATTTTTGAGAGATACCTATATACATAAAGATATATGCATTATAATGAAAAGACGATACATACATTCACTTGATCACTACCCACTCAGCCGAATTGGTTTTGATTGAATTTTTTTTTTTTTTTATATATTTTTATGTTATAAATCATTTTGTGTACCACAAGTATCAAATGTACAACTTGGACAAATTGTAACAGTTTAACGCAGCGAGTAGGGACAATGTATGTACTTTTGTATGTTTGGCCGGAATAAAAAGAAAATGTGCTTAAAACCTCGCTAACAGATACATATATACATATGTATATATATATATATATATATATATATATATAAACAAATTGTTTGAAATTCAACTACATTTTGCCATATACCTGGGCCCCATTGCAAGCGCCAGCTCCAAATGATTTCTCATTTTAAACCAGCTTCCTGTTGGCATCTCGCTCGTTGCTGTGCGTCTGAAAAGAAACAACAACAACAACAACAAAACGATAAATAACATATGAAATAAACGATTTGTGCTACAAGACCTATTTTTTATGTATAAACAACAACATTGCATATAATAAATATTGTATTACGTATTAACAAATTATTATGGAACATATTTCAATTTAATATATATGCATACATATATATTTATTTGGTATTTATTCTGCAAGAATTTCAGAAGTACAATTACAACAACAACAACAACATATGAAGCGTTGAGCCAAGAACAAAATTTTATATTAATTCATACATTTAACTATACACAAAAATATTTAATGCAAACACAGCGGCAACAAAATAAAAGCAAAAACACGAAAAATATTTAAAAATTTAATTAAATATTTGTAAAAAAAAAAAAATTAATGTAATAAAAAACGTAATATTCTTTTAATCAGATGATAAACGATTTTGACTAATAATAACTAATAACTAATAACAATTGTTATGTAGTATCTCGAGTTTAAAGTCGCTGACCAATTAAATTTTTTTTTGATTTCCAATAAGTTTTAACATTTAAATTTTCCCTTGCAGTAGTTGGTTTAAGAGAACATACACATATATACTTGCATTTGTACATGCAAACATATCTTAGCACATTTGTTCATACATGCGATCATACATACGTGCATGCACATACATACATACATACATACCTACATACATACATACATACCTACATGCATGCATGCATACCTACATACATACATGCCTACATACATACATGCATACATGCCTACATACATACATGCATACATGCCTACATGCATACATGCATACCTACATACATACATGCATGCCTACATACATGCATACCTACATACATGCATGCATGCTTACATACATACATACCTACAAACCTACATGCATGCATAGATACATTGAACTTGCGAAAATCAGGCAGTGAGCAACATTGAAAAGGTTTATCTTATATTTGCAGTGTAACGGGAAATAAGTTCGACATGTATTCGATATAGATCACATGCACATGCATAGTTACATGCAAATATAATACATACATACATACATAAATTCAAACATACAAAAATCATACGATTTTGTGTAAAGTTGCTTGTGTGTAGTGTAGTTGGTGAAGCTTTGAAGAAAACACACTTTTTTACGCGCTTCGCATTGTGTTACATTTCGATTCGTTGTTTAATTATTAAATTATATATATTTATATTAATACGTCTGTTCGCGGAAAACAATAAGCTTGAATTCTGCTTATTTAGTTTTGTTTGACAAGTGCTTCAGTCTCATTGATGAGTTGTTGTTGGAGAGTCTCTCTAGCATATGCATGCATATGTATGTACATACATATATATACATGTACGTACATGTGTATGTATGCAGCTGTTGCTTCTGCTTAACTCTTGTATTGTCTTTGGTGCGCCGGTGTTTAATCGTAAATTAATAAATTGTATTTTAATTAAAAGAAATTCGTGTGCCGTGCGGTAATGTTTCGTGAAACAATTAACATACATAGATAAAATTTGCGTATTTAATAACGCTGCGCTGTCGCACTGATTAGCTCTTGTTGGTAAGTCTCTTTAGCATATGTATGTACTTATGTATGTATGTAGTAATAACATGCATTAGTTCATCCGAGACTGAGAATGGATCAGCATCTTAGTTTCCAATTGAAACTTCGGTTTTCGTTACTTTGCAGTGCAGCGGGAATAGAATTGAGCCTGCTTTTCGCACAGATCATATGTACATACATGCATAGCAACATGTATAATGCACACATACATACATTCTTAAATATCTCCATACAAACATACATACATACATAGAGAAAAACACAAATGTACAAAAATCATACGATTTGCTTTTACGGTTGAATGCATGTCTAGTGCAGTTGGTGAAAAAGAGAACTGACGCCCTTTACCTTTTGAAATAGCCGGTGTACAATTTTGATGATATATGTATTTTAATAAATCTGTGTGCAGTGCGGGATATTTTTGTGAAACAATAGATTTAATTTGCGCATTAAATTTTGTGTTGAGTCGCATTGAACAGTTGTGGTTGTCTCCCTAACACATGTACATATTTACATACATATGCATGTGTGAAGTTTTTGATTCTGTCTTATTCCTTTGCTCTGTATGTTTCCTACGCTCGTACGCAACTGTAATATGAGAGTAGATCAGGCACTTTCCGAATTGCTTTCCATTTTGACTTAATTAGCTGGTGTCGAATTGTACATTTTTTAACGATATCTTAATAACCAGAAAATGATAAATAAGTATGTATGTGTGCCGTGCGGGGCTGTTGTTAAGATAATAATAATAAAATATGTATTTACATTTTATTGTTGGTAAGGCATTTTAGTACATGTGCATACATATGTTTGTATGTCTGTAGCCACGTACATATGTACATAACGCAACTGTTATGTTAAAGTAGAGAGACCACTCTGTTGCTCTACCTCTCGCCTAATTTCAGTTTCTTCTGTTATTTGCTGTCCCCGTTCGTCCGTTTTATACTGTACTTGGCTACCATCTTACGCACTGATCTCATTATAGCACATATACATACATACATACATATGTATGTATGCTTGTATTTGGTGAAGTGTTGAAGCAAACAGACGCATTTTATACGTGATTCGCATTGTCTTGCATTTCAACTTAAAAAGCCGGCCTTAATCGTACCATATTAAATTCGATCTTAATAAATAATAAATCTGTTTGCTGTGCGCGAATTTTGTGCGAAACAATAAGCTTGAAATTGCGTATGCATTTTTTTTTCGTGCTAAGTGCTCTCTAGCATGTGTATGTGTATGTACATACATACATACATATGTCTTTGAGTTTTGTACATTCATTAATTTCTTTTCACTCCATCTTTGCTATGCTCGTTGGCAACTGTAATTTGAGAGTAGATCAGTCGGTTTTTGCATTTTTTTTCATTGTGATTTTAATAGCCGGTGTTTAATCTTCGATTTTTTACAATCCCATATTAATAAATACATATGTGTGCTATTTCGGAATGTTTTGTGACACACTGTAGATAAAAAATGCATGTCTATATATATGTATGTACATATGTATGTATATAGTTTTGTTAAATGCTGCAGTCGCATTGAAGAGTTATTGCTGGTAAGTCTTTTTAATATATGTATGTATGTATATGCATGTATGTACATGTATAGTGCAACTGTAACCTACAAGTAAATATATACAAGTATATAACCTACAAGTGTATGTATGTATGTATATATGTATGTAGATAGACCCCTCTTGCTCCACATCTAACCTAATTTCAAATTCTTCCGTTATTTGCTGTTCCCGTTCGTCCGTTTGGTATTGTTTTTGGTTACCGTCTTATTATGCACAATTCCCAAGCCGAGAACGGGAATACATACATACATACATGGCAGTTAAACATACATACAGACATACCTACATACATGTATACAAATTTACAAATGTCACATGATATTGTGTATGAATGAATGCATCTATAGTGAGTTGGTGAAGTTTTAAGTAGAACAACGCCTTTTTTACGTACATATGTACATTGTTTTACTATTCTATTTATCGTACATAATTAATTTACATCCTAATAAATAAAAAATCTGTGTGCGTAAAAATAAGTTAGAAATTTGCGTATTTTGTTTTGTGCATTAAATGCTTAAGGCCCATTGATAAGCTATTATTGGAAAGTTTCTCTAGCATATGTATGTACATATGCATGTATATGTGTTTTATGTGTGTATCAAGTTGTCACTTCTGCTTTACTTCTTTGCTCTGCACTTTTGCTGCGCTCGTACGTAACTGTCATCTTAAAGTAGATCAGCCTGTCCTGCTCTATCACTCGCCTAACTTCAGTTTCTTCTGTTATTAGCATTCGCCTATTCGGTACTCATCGGGTATAATGATTCCTAGCAAAGGTACGTTACTGATAGACCATGTTTGTAATAGACTTTTTGATATTTTCACCCATTTTCAACTTCAGATTTGGAGACATTTTTAAAGCGTATGTTAAATGTTTTGAGCATATTTACAGAGAGTAAGCTCGAATGTTCTCCGTCTGTTATACCCAACTAAGGGTATGTCTTGTACCGTTTTAGTTGGAAGGGGGTATATAAGATAAAATTGACTAGGGAAACAAGTGGAATGCAATTAAAATGCTGAGATTCGGCTTTGCTGAGAATGAAATGAAAGTTGGCAAGCCGAGAACGTGAATACATACATACATGGCGGTTAAACTCTCCACTGTTAAGCTACAGCTACGAGCAGTAAGCAATAACGTGAGTCGGAACTCAAATGGCTTTGATGTGGAGGCTTTTATTAATGATGTTTAAGTTGCTGACATCGACGCTGCCGATGATTATCGCGTTTCAAAGGCGGTGGCCGATTTACGGTATGGTGGCGGCAGACCATAACATTTTCACATCATTGATATTTTCATTTCGTTAATGATTTTCACAAAACGTCAAACTGCGTCCATGTGGGTATATGTACATATGTATGTGTAAGTACATGTGTACATATGTATGTGAGTGTGTGTATGCTCAAGGCCTGGGCCCAGCCTGGAAATATGAAAAGACGGCGACTGGCGTCAAAGGAACAGCTGCCAGCTGTTTTGCTGGGCCATGTTTGCCTTGATAGCTTCAAGGATAACACTTTACTTGACCTTTGTGTGTGAGCGCGCGCTTGATAAATGATGACGCCGATGCCACCGCTGCCCCTGTTGCCCCCCCGCCACTGTCACTGCCGCTACTTGGCGCGTATTGTTTCAGTTTGCCTCCTTTGCGCTTCGACAGTTGGCAGCTTGTGTGTCTCCTGATCCGCTTTGCTTTTGGCTTGCTCTTTGCTTTTTGCTTTTGCACTGTTCCGTGTTTTATCCCGAAAGATGGCAGGCGGCGCGTTACGTGCTTATTTCGCTTATTGCCAGCGTTGCCAGACTTAGCCGCTTGCCAGCCTGGATTTAGTTCAATATTGACATTGATTTTGATTTGATGTTCAGCTGCATGCACATCCATACATACTTACTTACCGAGGTTACTTGCGTGTGCGCGTGTGTGTGTGTGTGTGTGTTTTTGTATGCATTTGTGTCAAACTTTGCTTGTGGCCAATAACTTCTACTAAATCTTTTGCTTTAAAACAAACGCGGCTGCAGACAAAAGTTGATAGGCAGCGTATCAAGAACATCACATACATATTCCCAATAGTACACTTATACTATGCAATGTATTATGTAATAAATATAGTAGAAAATGTTACTAGCATTTTTAACTTCTTAAGAATCTTACAACTGAAAGACGTTATCTTCACTATAATAGAATGGACAATGACAACAATGAAAGAGAGAGAGGGAGAGAGACAGAGGGAGAGAGAGAGAGGGAAGAGAGAGAAGGGAGAGAGAGAGGAGGGAGAGAGGAAGAGAGGGAGAGAGAGAGAGGGGAGAGAATCTAGCGGAGAGAGTTACGGCGGTGAGTCATCTAGCGAGCCTCCCGTTCCATTTCACGTTTACATACTCCCGCGCCGCCCTTCCCTCCGATAGCGAGCGAGTCTCCTCTGCGCTCCTCCTTCAACTTCCCTCTCTCTATCCTCGATTTTTTCCTCCGCACTCCCATCCATTTCCTACATTGTTGGTCAAATTAATAGGCAGAGTAACAGTAAAATCAATTTAGCAAAAATTTACATTAAGTGAATAACTGAGAATCACATGGAACGGCAATCTTGAAGAATTGTTAGATTTCAATGGAAAGCGTATCTGGTGGGATTTCAGAAAATGTAAATTAAATTCAGCTCTGTATAGCTAAATACAAAGTATGGTTGTCTCGGTCACAAAGACAGTATATCATTTGTGGTAGCGCTTGGCTCTCTAACTACTGGTAAAACCATTTTGTATACCCCTATTAACGTCGGACCACTACAATAAAGCCGCCATATAAACTATTGGATGAAGTATAGGTTATTTTATGGCAAAATATTCTTGTTTTGAAGATATTTTCATCAAACTCACATTCACCATTCATTCTTAGATATTTGCAAGCCCGTAAGGCAAATGTCTAAAAGGGTCTTAAATCCTCGGCGTGCCGAAGATATTCTTACTTTATCCTTAATGAATGATATTGTTTTCATTGCCCATTGTATTTATACAATAGTGCTATTTTATACAGTTAATATTATTAACACAGTTAATTAGATTCGCAAAAAATCAATTTTCAATTTTAATATGATTAAAGGCCGATATCCATACAGAGCGCCAAATTATATTTCCTTTTATTTGGTTTTAATAAACAGCTGTGCAAACTTTTTGATAACATAGACAACAATACACACACAGATACACCCAAATAGACTAAACAATAATGATGATGATGGGAAAATAATTTATGCAAAAAAAAATCCAAATAAATATATATTGCGTTTATTAATTTTCTGCACGAACTGTTAACATGAGTACATAGCATTAATTAGCTATACCAGCAACAATATGCTTCATGGAAATTAATCGATCTAATTAAATTTGCATAAATTTGTGGCCGAGTAAAAAATCTTTATACTTCTACATCTCTACATAATCATTAACACAGCCGAAGGCCACAACACATTTTACCCTACATATTTCGAGGAAATTTGTTAGCGGCTGTGGTATGTAACAGGGGAGTATATTAAATTGATAGATAGGCTTCATTGGCGTACGAACCACATTTGGTAGACGCAAATATTAGGTAGGGATCAAATTTAGCCTACTTTTCTAGATTCAAATCAGGTTCAAGAATCGAAGCTCGAGGCAGGAAGTCAGTTCGAGCCGTGAGGCGAATCATCGACAATTTTTTGTGGCTTGCAGCCATGATTAAATCTCAAATTTTGGTGCTGAACTTTTGTATTCTGATTAATTTTGGGACAGTTCGCTGTTTAATACATGTGTAAAAAATTCTTATGCACAAAATGGCTTTTGTATTTATATTTTTTTTGTTTTCAAGGCTAGCCGATGCTGAAATAATATGATAAAATAAAATTTTATTTTGTCCGTAAAAACAATTAGTGACTGGTGATTTATAAGGCCAGCTATCTAGCATCTGCCCCTGATGTTCATGCTGATGCTTTGCCATCACATTTGTCCAACAAATTGAGTTTCCGGTTTATATATATATACAGATATAGTATATGTGTATATACGGCATTTGTGATATCTTAAATGCACTTGCTGTTGGCCACAAACACTCACACGCACACACACCAACACATTTGGTTTGGCTGTAGAAAATAATTGCCAACAGTTTTCTTAACGTCTTAATGTCTCGATTTTGCTGAGGACACTTTTCAAGCATTGCAATTTTATTTTACAGCTGCCTTTTCTGTGTTGGTTTTCAATTGTTTTGTTGGCTTTATTGTTGCCGATCCGGTCATTTGCAGTTGTGCTTTTGACATTTCCGTTGGCCCCTTCGAAAAAAAAGGTCAATTAAAGCCATTAGAGACAGACAATTATTTAAGTCATTTGCGGTACGATTTGCGGGCACAACGATTGCTCGAAAAATGCAGCTAAAGTGAGAGATGTTAATTATATTATATGAATTTAAGTGAACGGAGATGCGTAATCAAGAAATCTATCTTGTCTAAGACACTGAAATATTATAATCAGATACGTTGAATTTAATTATATTTGAACATTTATTTTCCTAAGAAAACTGTATATATACTGATGAAAACTATTCCTGTCTTTTTTTGGCAGCTTAAAAGTGCATTTTCTTTTTTGATTTATTATTTAACATTTGAAATTCGCAACTAGATTTAAATCTTGTTTGTTTTTCGCCTTAACCAATAAATCAGTCAGGTAATCCGCACAAATGTATATGTATAAAATATTTTTCTGATATAATTCCCAACCAGTTTTAACGATTAATTATCAATAGCTACTTTAAATTGTAAGCTGTCGCAAATGAGTATATCATTTGGGAATATATGACCAGACAATCTGCCTCAGCACAATCAATTTATATATATAGATTATTATTTTTGTGCTGTAATTCCCAATTAGTTTTTACTATGCACTGTCATGTGCTATGTGCTGCTTTTCAATGTGGGAGATCTCAGAGTCGTTTTAGCGCTCCATATATCTCAATTTTAAGCATTAGTGTAATTCGTGATCAAATTATTTATTTTAACACGCTAGTACCGACGCTTGTCTCACCCCTCCGTTTATTTCTTTCTTATCTGGCCCAAGTTTATTGTGTATTGATACTTACAGAAATATGTGTACGCTTCGGGCCATCTCGTGTTCACTGAAGCTTTATTGTCTGTCTCCATCGGCCTATCTTTTAATGTTTGTATATGTTTATGTATCTTGATTATCTGTCTGTCTGTTTGGCTGTCTCTCTGTCTGTCTGTTTGTTTGTTTGTTTGCTCGTTTGTTTTTTTTGTTGTTTATTTTTGCTCCTCGGTGTGCCGTTAAAGTTGTTTTGACGGCCCAGCTTTTTCCGAAGGGCAACTTTTCCTGCATTTGCCTCTCATTCTCAATCATCCTTAATATTCTCTGCTGTCGTAAACATCTATTGAGCTGTCATTGTACCTAGAAATTCACTTTAATGCAAAACTTGATGTTCTTCTAAGAGAATACTTTGCCAAGAGTAACATAATAACTATCTAAGCCTAGCAAATAAAATGTCCCATTATAAGGCTAGTCAAGTATAAAATATAAATATAAAATGTGAAATAATTTCATTGATAAACCACGGATATCATTTTTTGATATCCAAGGGGCGGAGTTAAGCTATGTCTCTCTTATATGGCCATAAAACTCCTCTGAAGAACTTCAATTGCATATTAATATTGTCTGGGTCGTAGGTGGTATGTTCCTGCTATAACACCTTTTGTCAGGGATGAATGTTATATGTGTGCAATAGGTTTACCGATTAACATAGATTTCACAACTGCTCCAGTTTTTTACTTTTTTGAGAATGCTACGAAAAGGAATTGTTACGATGCCTTCGAACAATGTCGTCAAATGAATGCAACACTGATTAGCTTTGAGGCAGTGGAGGAATGGTGTTCTATAGATCGCTATCGAAAGAGCTTGGGGGATGAGAATAGATACTGGACATCAGGCACAGATTTGGCTCAAGAAGAATCACATGTTTGGTTTGCAATTGGAAAGCCAAAAAACAATAATGTTTGGGCAGCAGACAAACCCAAAAATGATGGAAGTAAACACTGCAATGAACTTGTCTGAAAGTCACAAAGATTAGGAACTGAGAAAATTAATGAATGAATGAATGAATGCTAATCGAAACTTTATTATTTTTGCGTGGCCCCTCAGCCCCAAACTGCATCATTCGTTGCATGGTAAAAAAGTGAGAGACCTACAAATATACAATGATTGAGCTTTGATTACAACGTACTGACATTTATGACTAGATTGACTCAGCTTTACTTTCTGATCGAGTATATATATAAATAATGGGATAGGCGCTGCATGTTTACGCGTGTTACCTGCATGTTTACAAAACTAGTATACTCGTTTTCTGCATATTTTCAATGGGCTTACTTATAATAATATTAAGTTGTTGCTATATAAACATATACTTCTAGGCCAGTTGATTGATGTGCATCAAAATTTTCCTTTATTTTGTTGAATGAAAAAAAAAAACGCAAAGAACTGTGTACATAAATATAAGTATATATATATATAAAAAAAAAACACAAACAATTTACAACTGCTCGCCGACTGGCTTTATAATCATCTCGTGCACCTGCATATGTGGAGGCGTGGCAATGGTAAACAAAACAGCCTGCGAAATATCCTTGGCGTTCAGCATTGTTTTGCTAGCCATGTCACGGATATTTTCTGGCACGATTTCCGTATCGACGACACCAGGACTAATGCTCTGCAAATGTGTATGGGAATTAGTATCGAAAACAGTTGTTCGCAATTGATATAAATTTGGGAAAATTTGTCAAAATGAACGAATTCATTGGATTAAGGTTTGTCTTAAATGGATTCCTTCATTACCATTTAAAGATGGCTGACAATGCTTTTGATTTTGTTTGTAGTGCCTGGCACTTACCGTTACTTTGATACGGGTACCCAGACCCATGAACTCCTGGCGATACATTTCAGTCAGAGCGGTCACAGCATGCTTAGTGGGTGCATAGACATTCATATCCGGCGCCTTATCCGGCATAGGAGCGAACAGCTTGTGGCCAAGTATGCTATTGATCAAAATAACGTGGCCATCGAAATTGCGCTGCTTCATCGAGCGAAAGGCGCGCTGTGTACAATTTATGATGCCCATTATGTTAGTCTGGACTGTTTGTTGTGCCAGCGAGATGGGCATGTCCACTAGCCGGCCATTTTGCAGTGTGCCAGCATTGTTCACCAGTATATCGATGGCGCCCAGTTGCTTTTCGATCGTATCGAATGCCTCCTTCACCGAGCTCTCATTGCCGACATCGCAGTGGAGCGCTATTAGCTTGTCTCTGCGGGCAGCAGGCAATGATTTCTGCAGCTCCTTGACCCGTTCCACGCGACGTGCCAGACCAACCACAACTAGTCCAGCATTAACCAGATCCACGGCAATCGCCGATCCAATGCCCGAACTAGCCCCGGTGACAACAGCAACACGATTTTGCCAACGTTCCATTTTCTCAAATATCTACTTAGACGGAATGCTTAAGTTGATCTGCGCTTTTCTAACGCTCTATCAACGCTTTATATACCGCGCGATCGAATTCGCAGTCGCTGTCGTATTTTTTTGTAACCCTTGCGTGTAGCTGGGCGGGCGGGCATCTCCAATATATAGCTTGAGTCTACTTATCAAACCAATCAAAAATTTAATTGAGCTTATTGATAAACAGCAAGCGTTGACTAACGAGTAGTCTACTTGTTTGTTCGCTTGCTGACGGGCACATTTCTAGCTGCCTGTCATGCATAGAGAACTGCTGACTCACATCGTTGCCTGCACTCGCAGTGGCAAAAACCAACCTGCTTCCCTCAAACACATCCAGCAGTTGGCAGTGGGTGCATATCACTTGACATTCACCTGGTGACCTGATGTGGTGGGGTAGGGGCTTCGATACGTATGCGTATACTTAATAACCAAAGGCATTGTAGGGGTTACAAATATCACGATTGTCTAACTTGTTACATCATGAAATTTTGCTATTAAAGGGGGGTAGAAAGATTCTTTATACTTATAAAGTAGCCCAGGTTTGAACGTTTGCTATGGGTATTAAATATAACAGCGGTTTATGTTCGCTTTAGGTTTTCTTCGTGAATCTGGTTTTTCGATTTAATGAAACCCTAGATATTGGATATTTATATTTTCAAATATGTACCTGCTCTTTGGCACCTCGCTTTAAATTCTTCAAGCTGCTTCAAGCATTTAACAAACTTGTGAAAATATGTTTATAAACAATGTCTCAAAATCAATTTTTATTGATATTTTGTATGGAAAAATATATTTTGAAAATATATAAATATATATCGACGCGTTCTTAAAGACAGACAGATTGAATAGACTCAGTTCGTCCCCCTGGTCATGAATATATATACTTTATGGGGTCGGCCTGTTATATACCTTTGCACAAAACCATTATACCCTTTGTTCCATTCATATAGGTTGAGGGTATATAAAAGTAGTTCTAGCCAAACTATTTGTGAACAATATTCATTGTAGGTCAGAATGCTGTAGTTGCAAGATAAATCCAATTTATACCAATTTCTTTTAAGTTTGTTATCTAAAATTTTTGAAGTTAAATTCCTGTTGTAGAAGGGTTCGATTTATATCCACAGTTTATTCTGTTTCGTGAACACAATTTATAATTTACTTTGAGTAGTATCATATATGCACTCATGCATATGTATTTAATCATATGTTTGCAATTTGAAGAGTTGCAATAACCGATTGCTACTACTTATCTATACGGTAGATGATAGTGAACCTCAAGTACACATACATTTATGGCGACCGTAAAACTGTTATTTCAAAGTGACAAACGAATTGAATAATACTAGAAATTGACCAAGTCACGTATTTGTAAGTATCATCCAGATGTTTGCTCACAAGTACTTAGGTGTATGTAATACCCATCGTAACCATTAAGAGACATGCATAATTGATACCTAAATACATATACTTTGAAAAACGAAATAACTTAACTATATACTTCTACATACACATCTCAATTTATATTTAGCAATTCATGCCGCTAGAAGTTTTTCCTTTTTGTTTTTTAACTTACTATGTGAACTGGACACGAATGTTTTTTAAGCTATGACGCAGGGTATAATAAAGCTGTATTGAATAATCAGCTTGTCACACATACCTATAATGACGATAAATTATATCTTTATACCATACGTAAAGTAGGTTTGTTTTAATTTTTACCTTGCCCGTCTATGCAATTCTCATAGAGTCTAGTAATGCTTCTATGAATAATTTCTATCTCTATCCGTGTGTGTTTGCTCCGTTATTTAGTATAATTTTTAGAAAATTATTGCTTAGTATATCAACTCTTCGCTGTTTATATCATGCTTGAAAGAAATGCAGCTGCAAACTTTATATGTACGTGTGTATTTTAAAATCAAGGATATATTGAAGCACTTTTGCGGCTCATCATTTAAACAATGCCATATGCACTAGTTGGCCAGGCAATATTTGCAATTGTCATTGCCAAGTGGCTGCTCGGCTGAGCTGCTGCTCCTACTGCTGGCCCAGCAGCCAAAGGCCTCCTCCTGGGCACTGATATTAGTGAAGACCGCACAAGGAGGCCGCCGCTTGCCTCTTGCTGTTGTTGGGTATGTCGAGTGTATCGACGGGGGCATAAGTTTAAATATTTGTCAAGCAAAGAGCAGCTGCCTTACCAAGTTGTATTGACTGAGGCTACAGACTCTTGTAGAACGCATTGGTTGCTAAGCTAGTTTCAGCTGTAGATATTAGACTTTGGATTTGTTTTTAAATTACCGTCCAGAGCAAGAGATAACATATGAGGAATGCATATTTTGCTGCTGTGTGCGCGATTTCCGTATACCTTGTACATGGAGTTCTAAGCGTGCTGCAATGAGGCGTACATAAATATTATATTGTTATTTTTATTAGAGATTGGGACTGCACTAAAATTCCTGTTAATAGAGCGTATTACAGCTGCTAGTAAACGAGTGACAAATAGGGGGTATGGAAACAAGATGAGTCTTAAGTTCTTGTTGCTGCTCTGCAAGGGTTTTACTCACTCTTAATTTAGGTCATTCCGTGTTAAGTATTTAGCACACATTTTTTATATCGCTATAAAGGACAGTTTTTTTTTTGCACTTCTACTGGTTTGAATACCCTATACCTACAAAATGGCTGAACGGCTTGCACGACGAATGAAAATCGATGTAACAGGTTGAGGGTATTTCTGAATTTAAATATACATAAAAAAATTAACTTAATAATATTTATTTAAAAAAGTAAATGTCCCCAAAATCTGTAATTTATATATTTTATAATAAGAGTCCCTGCGATAATCGTCGCAATTAAAACTATATAACTGTGTATATATTTATATATTTATATATTTGTTTTTAATTACTGTCAACTAAAAAGGCATACGATTTAAGTTTGAATTATATTTTGGCACATTCTTTTGGGGAATTTTGACTAAGCTTGCGCACTTCGAAATGGAATTTTTCGTAAAGGTTGGGTTTAATCGCACAAGTACAACTAAATATCTCATATCGCAGTTAATCTTATTCCTATATTAAGCTATCGATGTATGTTAAGCAAAGGAACGCCTTATTTGTACAAATGTATGAACAGAGAAAACTTTCTTTTGTCCGCTCATGGGGGGTGTTCGTTAGCAAAGTTTTCACTGTATCTATCAACTTTGTGTGTCGGTAAAAAATTCAAAAAGCTGTTCCCTGCATACATTTACAAAAAATAAAAGTATGCCAAAATTTGTATTATACTTTTAATTTGTGCTAACCGTGACTTTTTTAAAGTATCGTATCATGTAACATGTATCATGTATCGTGGTTGTGGGGCGCTCGACTATCTCTATTTTTCTAGTGCAACGTAGTAGAAAAATTTAATGTTATGGTTCATTGAAATAGTGAAAACTTTCTTGGGCGTACAGCGATCGTGGGCTCAAGAGATTAGAGAATGTTCGTCTTATAGAGAGGTTGTGGGTGGACGGATTTATAAGAAAATGTTCGCCTATTAAAAGTGTCCCTTGGACGGGTTTTCGCTGTTTAAGGGATATCTAATATTCGAGCGATTGTGCGTTGTGTAGTTGAATTTTTTGCTACTTAATGTTGGCTTGCCTCCTTGCCGTTTGGATTGTTGGCTGGCTACTGTGTTAATTTTTTAAAAGGACGCCAACTGTCATGATGCAGCGCAGATGATAATGATGAAGACGTGGCAGCAACAGCAACAGCAGCAACAACAACAACAACAACAGCCACGACAACATAAGCAACAACAATATCAACAACAATGCAGAAGAAAAGTTGTCTTTTATCTTGTGAAAAGCATGAAATGCAAAACACTTGAACTGAGTGGAAACGAAGGCGAAAGTAAAATAAGTAACAAAACAAAACAAGTCACACACACACATAAACAAACACACACACACATAAACAAACACACACACACACACACTCACACACACACACACACACTCACGGACGCATACATACACACACGCACACACACACGCACACACACACACACACACGCGCACACACACACACACACACACGCACGCACACACACACACACACACACACACACGCACACACACACACACACACACACACACACACACACACACACGCACACACACACACACACACACACATACATACACACACACATACACACACACACACACACACACACACACACACACACACAGACACACACACACAAACACACACACACAAACACACACACACACACACACAACAAAATGAATACGCAAAAGCGGCGGTGTTGATAATGACAGCAAAGACAAAAGCTATGCACACGCCTAATGGGGCGCCGGGTCTAAGTCTGAGAGACGGATGACTGTCAGACTGTGTCCCTGTGTCCATATCCATCTCCATGTCCTTGGAGCGCGCTACAGCAGCAGCAGCGGTAGCAGCGGTAGCAGCAGCAGCGGTAGCGGCTGTACTGCTAGTTAAATTGCCTGTCCTCGACGATGTCGCTCCTAGTAAATCAGACCCCAACAAACCATAAAAAATTATCATGAAAACAAAACAAAAAAAAAAAAAAAAAATACGAAAAGATAATCAGAAAAAGTGGGGCGACAATTCGCTGAATTGCAAAGATTAAATGATTTCGCTTTAACTAGCGATGCTCGTAGATAAACAGCATGAGTTGAATATTAATGCTACGCATTGAGCTAACCTCTAAATACCCTGTAAATCTGTTAATCAGCCACAAAGCGAGTACTACTCAATAACTCAGCAAAAATATATTAGGTAACTCTGAAATATATATAATTAATTTAAGGATTGGTTCGATTCCAATTGGCGTTTACTATGGCAAACCCCGGCTCAAGGCAAAAGCTGAGTTCAGGGAGGTGGAAAACCAGTCGCACGAACCGAATCTTTCGGCGATTCAACCGTATACCGAATCATCGGAAACTTTTACTGGTTTTTCCAATCATGATATTTAAGGGGGAAGGGCAGCAGGCTTGCCTGCCACAAAATGCTGATTAGATTAATGTGTTTTTATTTTTTCTTTTCTCTTTTTTTTTTTTGTCTTTAATTCAGATCTTTAAGTGCTCGCTGCTTGTGCTAAGCATATTTTTAGTTAAAATGCTTATTAGTTAATTTTCATTGTGCTCATAAACTATGCATTTTTAAGCATTTTTTTTTTTTTAATATTATTTTCTCATATGGCATGTTTACATGCTTTGATTAAAATAGTGGGTTACCCAATTTGACTGGCCAGTTGGTTCGATTTATGAATCATGGCTCGCAGCCAGCAATCAGAACAGAAGGGTCGTGCATGTTTTACGACAAGAGTAACATTATTTTGTTATGAGTAGCTCAAGAGTGTGTCGGCCAAGGGCTGCGTGGCATCAGGTTTTAGAACTGTGTGATCAAATGTGTTAATTTTTTATGATCCGACCCAGTGCCAGGACAAGGACCAGGACCGGAGTGCAGCACGCAGATATATAAATATATATGAAATGCTTGTGCTCATTGCTGAGTGCTTGGCAGTTGAACTATGCCGAAGCCAGCTAGCCAGCAGCCAAAGAGAAAATCAGCAGGAGCATCCTGCACATAGTTCATCAAGTTGGCAAACAAACGCATGCCACAGCCAAAAGAAGTGGATTGTGCTGCCAGCTGGTTGGTATGGGTGCTATATAGGGCTGGGACTGGGCTGGGGCTCGGGCTGCGGCTGGGGCTGGAGCTGGGGCTTTGAAATATGTTAGCAGTTGCATTTGTTGATGAGGGGACGGGGCGATGAGGCAATCGCATTATGTTGCCCCTGGGTGTTGCAGCTGTCTTTGTTTAGCTTCTGACCATCCGCCCTCCCGCCATTAGCGGCAATGGCCAAATAAATTTTGCCCAGCTGCATTGGCCAGAACCCGTGGAGAGTCAGCACTGACGATACTTGGCCGAAAGTGGCGAGAGCTTTTGAACAAGTGGCAAAATAATTACCGAAAATACCAGCTACGTATTTCAGTGCCCAGCGCCGGCAAACTTACTTACTCCATAGTTCGCATTTACGATTTTTCATACCCTAGACGACAAGTTGTCTTAAGGATGGTTAAGACTATAGTATTCATGCATTGCTTTAATGGTTTAACGGTTTTGCTTTAGTCTGAAATTGAATATAGTCTGGAGATGGATGCTGGGTAACTCTTAGTTCATCATTTACTTGAAACGATATGATTTTTTTTTATTTTATGTGTCCGCTCAACTTACATAAATTCAATTGTGTCGGTGAGGGATTGGATTGCCAAAAGCTTGGAGTCGTTTTAGCTGCTATCTTTTCATACCCTGAACCCATTTAAAATGGGCAAAATGGGGTATGATAGTTTTATGTCAATGTATGTAACAGGCAGAAGATTGCTTCTAAGACCTTCTTGAGTATAAGTATCGACAGCCAGGTCGATTTTGTCATGGTTTCAATTATCGATAACACGCTTCGTTTCCAAGAAAAAATTAAAAATTTCATTCCTTTTTTTTCATATCTCGAACCTAAGACACTAAATTTGGGATGCAAGATATCTTAGAGTATGCACAGTTCCAGAATGTTATACCTTGTGGATATATACCGCGTTCGCCGCAAAATCGAAAAAAAATATATTAGAGGTATTTTCCTGGGCATTGATGCACGCACAGTTTTGTAAAGATAGGACAATAAACTCCGAAGTTAATAGAGAATGCATAGTGTGAGGCTAAGGGCAGAAGAGGTTCAAAGTGCTCAACAAGCGGCTGAGGTGCGTGTAAATGTGTGTATGTATGCATAGACGGATGGATACTAGAATGCCTAAAGCGACAGATCAGTGCTGGGTCCAGGGTATCTACTAGTTAGGCCCACCCAGTATAGAGCTCTTGGTTCTTTTTTAGTGACTTGCTATATTGGCCTGTTATTGCAGTTGGCCTAAACCGATTTGGCCGCAATGTTCACTTGCCATGTGTGGGTGCTCGTGTGGGTGTGTGTATGCCTTTGCATGTGCTGGAATTGTCGTTCGGGCTGACAGTTGACTTTGGACGCTTTGTGTCAATTGGTATCACTTAGGCCAAAGCGTCGTGCGGCTAAAAGCTATGCCAAGCACAAGTTGACAGGGTCAATATATACATAGGTATATATATATCTATCGCAAGTAGGTATTTATATACCTCTTATATATAGTCTTAGCCAGTGCATAGCTTTGGATTAGGCTCAATAATTTGAAGAAGTTAGTTCAACATATAACTCTCAATAGGCAGTACTTAAATCTTGTTTCGCTGTTATCTATGTTATATTAACGCTTTGGCTAATGCTTTGTTAAATTAAACAAGTTCACTTTAAAATTGAACCATTATGAGTGCCAACTTATAATAGTTGAACAGTTGACCTTGTCGACCGCATAATCACTCGTTTCCAACCAAGTTCAACGCAGCCGTAAAGAGTTGCGTTCGTTCGTCCCGATTTGTCGCTTTCTTACCGCATCACATGGCAATGCCAATTTATTTTATATGCCCTACGTGAGCTTCCGTCTATGGTTGTGTTTCTGGTCCAGCTGGCACTAGGAAGATGCCTTACCCTCATTGCGGGCATAATATATTTCTTAACGACGTTTGTTTCGCGTCATAGTTGAGACTTTTCCAGGTGCGTAATATGTTATTTTTTGTTTGTATTTGACATGAGCTTCAACCCAAAATTTTCAAACCCAATTTTCTATCAAGAACACGTGAATTTCGCGAGAATCTTCAAACTTCTTTCAAATAGATTCACGACCGATCCACGAATCTTCCATACTTGAAAATTGCAAAGATCAAACCTTGCATGGTCAGACAGCTTCATACTATGAATAAAGTATAATCGAAACAGATTATTTTCAAATTTTTCCATCCCGATAGCTGGCTATTCAGATATTTGTCTAAGCTATAAAAAAAATTGGTATTGTATTTAAGTGAATCGTTATGGGGCAATCCTATTTCTTTTGGTTAATTTTGGAATTTGAGTTCAAGAGCATTTTTGTGACTGTTTCCTCTAAATTTATGGTTTATGTAATCCTTTGTTTTATGTCTATCATTAATATTAAAGGGTATTTAATTTTCGATGAAATTAAACTTGAAGGATATTCTTTTTTATGGATTTCTTCTTCATTTTTTTGTTGTTTTTTTTTTTCTGTACTTCGCATTTTGTTTCATTTCACTGAACGTTTTCAAATTTTTCACTTGAGCGCGTTTTAGCAGCAGGTTTTTACTTCTTTAACGAGCGTTTGTTCCTTAAGTTTTCCGCCCAACCATTTGAAATAAGCAAACCCAATAGTGTAACATGTGGGGCTCACCCAGGTTCCAGTTCGGACTCAAACTCCAGTCTGGGTTGGTTAGATGGCGGGGTGGAGGGTGGCGGGTGGCGGGAAGGGTTGTGAAACAAGTAGAAAAAAAAAACTAACCCACTGTAGTATTGTCCTTTTTAAATATTCGTTTTGACTGCAGGCTTCGCCTGTGAGGTGAGAGTCATGAGTGGATGAACATATGGGCATATGTTCATGTGTGTGCCAGTGTGTATGTGTATGTATTTGGTACATAAAGCATTACTTGTATAAACAACTGGCCGACTAACTGGCCCACTAGAGGGTCGACTAGCCGTCCAGCTGGCTGCTCTGTCTGTTTAGAGTTAAAGAGGATTCCGTCAAGGACGGCGCAGGCGAATTATGTTCAAGTTTACGAGCATATGCATGTCCTATCTGGCTCTGGGTGTGCGTATCCGTGTGTGCTGTGGGTGGGTGTGTGTCTGGCCCACACTCTAGGCCCACAACGGCGCCCCTCATATGCGAGTCTTTGTGTTTGCGCATTCAAGTGGCGTCTCTGCAACAGCAGCTGGCGCTGCAGCTGCAGTTGAAGCTGTTGCGACGCGACACATGCGGCAACGCAATGTGCAACATATTCTCCGTTTCTTCTAACCGGGCTTGGATGGTGATTTTCTTCTTCTTTTTTTTTCCTTTGCAACAAAGTAAGTTTTTCATATTTATTTAATTTGGCTTTGGCCAACAGAAGCTTATAACTGGCTCACTGGGCCCCACAGTACGCCATGGGCAAAACTAATTTTGGGAAAAATTCAAGAAAAAAAATCAAAGCAAAAATTGCGGGTGATTGCGACAATTCTCACTTCGATCCGATTTATTTTTCAAGCGCTCTTACGTGGATCTGACTAGCTTAATGTGCGCATATTTTTAGGGCTTTTTAATTTGTAGATTAATATTATACAAAATGAATTATATAAGCCATAATGCTTCCGATTTTCTTCCAACCCAGAAGGAGGAGGAGCTTATCAAAGGTGAAATAAAATTTGTTGTTTGTGGCAGTTTGCTCTCTTGGGCATCGCAGTTAAATATTCTGTTCTATTCTTTAAGGAAATCATTGTCATATGTGTATAGAGGACATGCAAATGTGTTGGAATTGAGTTTAACCGACTGCGCAATACTCCATTCACTACGTAAAAATACCCTTTATTAGACCAGTCTTTATTGGACTGGCCAACCTAAGAGTGTTCCTAAGACTGTATCTTAGATTATACCTAAGACTGGATATATCAGCTTGTGAATAGTTTTGGCTCAATAATTAGAGACGCGAAGAAGTAGTCCAAATACCAACTTTTGAAACTCTAGCGCTGAATCTGTGTTAGATATAGTCTCCCTTGCTTGTATGTGCATACAAATGTGGATAAAATAATACGATATATAAGACAAGATGGGTGTACCTAATAACTTAACTATATGTGAAGATCAAGCTTTTAGTTTCGATCTCCAAACCAATATACCCTTCTTATTCACATTGTAAAATGAGTATTAAATTGGTAATCAGCACTTTTGAGAGCTTCTGAGAATTTTCTAATTTGTGGCAACCGAAATTGCCCGACAAATAAATTTTTCAACGAAATGTACATATACATATTTATGAGGCGAATATATGTTACTATCATTTTCCCTTTGGAAAAAGTTTATACAAAGAAATTTAAACAAGCATCTGTGAGGCTCGCCAAGCCACAAATGCCTTTCGACACTCTGTTACACACATTTGCACAGTTTTCATAATCCCCTTCTGTGACTCGCAATGCGTACTACAGACTGGGCATTGGCTTGAGGCCTATCTGCTTTGGGAGCTATTTTCATTTGTGCACTGACCTTCACAAGTTGACTGAATTTAAAAAATTTCTTTTTTTTTTTTATATGTATATTTTATATGTATGTAAAATATATCAATTTTTTTATAAGGTTCAAACGTGCAACAAAACAGCATGGAGAAAATTTATTGTGACTACGTTTTCCAAATTCACATAACTGGACATCGACCCACACACACATGGGCACATACACACACATGCACACACGCACACACACACACAACCGAATATTGATAGAACTTCATGAAGCATAAAAATGTTTGCAATGCGTAAATGCCAGATAAACCACACAGAGAGATACAGAAAAGTTGTGTGTTGTTATTTTTTTGTATACCCTCAAAATGGATATTAAAATGTTGTCAAGATAAGGCGGACGTTATAAAGTATATATACTCCTGATCAATATCAACAGCCAAAACCATATAGCCCATGATCGTCTGTCTATAAACTAGTCTTTTAGTTTTAAAGCCATCGTCATTAAACCTGGTTTAGGGTTATATTTCTCTTTGATCGGACTACTATATTATTCAGTCATTTGAAAATTCAGTTCGTATCAGTTTTTTATGATATCTTGACCAAACTTGCCATCGACTAATTTCACAATTCTCTTCAAAAATGTGCATATCAACTATCAATATCAGACTACTATATCATATAGCGATCGGTTGAAAATTAGATTCTTGTCAATAGACAATTTTCGTCTCAAGATATTTTGTCTAAACTTTTTACTCGCTTTAGTCTGCTACTTTTCCCTATAGACACTATGTAAATGATCTGTCTATATTTATGTTCTTGACACAAAAACTTTCTTTTCATTATCATATCTTGACTAGTCTTGGGGGGTATTAATTTCGCGATACTTTTTTAAATAGCTGGAAAATATGTGCAAATTTTTATCAATATCGTTCTGCTATATTATATAGCTGCCAATGGGAAATTGGCTTGATATTTCAGTTCTTGTATGAAAAACATATTTCTTTTTTGTAAATATCTTGACTTATCTTGGCATTTGTGAGTTCTAACATGCTTCTTACACATATTATGAACATGTGACTACTATGAAAATGTGCTTTTATAAGGAGACACATGTTTAAGTTTTTCGCAATTCGCATCCCATTATTGGAATGCCTGCAAGAGTATTTAAGCTTCGGCGTGCCAAAAACAGGCGTTTTTCATGCATTTGTTGTCTATTGCTCAGTTCTGACTGATTTGGGTGCAGTTGTTATTATTGCCGCTTTTGTTGTTGAGTGCAATTTTTGGATCTCGTAGCTAGCAGCTGACTAACGAAAGCAAACTGAACGCTGCAAACAATTTGTGGAACAAAAGTCTGAAAGCTGAAAATGTTGAGCCACCGATGGCCGGGTGAATCGCTTGACTATGCATGAGCCTGTGGAGCACGATTCACGGAACGCTTGCCATATTTTCGTGGTGGCTTTGGACCATCATTGGCATCGTCAGAGACAAAGTTGTCGTTGTCGTTGTCGATTGCCAAATGAATTTTGCCAGCCAGCGAAGGCTGAAATTGGCTTTTGCCTTTTGGCGAACGTATTTTGAATTTTAATGGGACGGCGCCAAAGACGCAAAGCAACAGTGGTAACCCTTTTATCCCTTTTTTGCTGTCTGTGTCTCTTTCTATTGACGCTTTTTGTTTGTCATTTCAAAGACACACACAGTCACCCACACATTCACAATCAAGCACACACAAACACACACATAGTCACGCATAATATTTTAGCCGACTATTTCATTAGCAAAGCAGCCGAAAAGGCATACGTATATGGCCAAAGAAGCTTGGTGGGCGTGGCCTGGCAGCTGGCTCGGTTGGTATCACCCCAATCCCCGAACCTATTTCCGTCCCTGAAAAACCAAAAATCAACACATGCTCTCAACTTGGCGGCATTGGAATGGACGCACTACAAAAAGACCGCAATGCGATTGGATTAACATTTGCTGAATATCTTCCATCTCAGATGATGTATGTGTATGTGGGTCTCCTGTCCCTAGGCTGTCATGAAGTCAGTCTGTCAGTCAGTCAGTCAGTCTGCCAGTCAGTCAGTCAGTCAGTCAGTCTGCCAGTCAGTCAGTCAATCAGGACTCGAGCGTGAGTGCTTCTTAGTTTGTGGTTGAAGACTTGGGTGAATGATTGGCAAGCACCATATTTGAATATTTGATTGTCTTGTCACTCTTACATTCGTACAATGTGTGTGTGTGTATATGCGTGTGTGTATATATATAATATGTTTCTTTATGTTTATTCCCCTTTATAGGCAAAGTACATAGATAAGTGATCAGATATACGAACTAAAACGTGAATATAGTCTTATAAGTCTCATCGAAAACATAATAGTAGGGTTAACTTCGGCAAAGATGTGAGCAGACTTGGAAGGCTCGCTGTTGCTGGGTTTGCGGAGCATATATTGAAGAATAGAACATGTATTCATATAAACACGAAATTTTCGATTGATTTTCTCGCAGTCGCACAGATAACCTTATTACAAATATCCTTAAGATACCCTGCAAAACAAAACAGTTTTTATTTAAAAGAACCTATTCCTATGACAGCATAAGTATTATATGCGACCGAAAGATCTATGCTAGTTCATATACGAAGAGATAGGCAGGCAGAAGGGCGACGGGCATGTCTACATAGACTTGGCTGTTAAATCTGATAAAGATAATGTACAATATATATAACTTAGTGGTCGGAGATAACTTCTCTGCGTAACCTTTTAGATGACAATGTTATGTAAGGGCTTACATATACATATATTCAAATGTCGAGTTCCAGAACTCTTGTTTAAATTTAAAGGTGACGACAGGTCAAAATTTAAGATTCAGTTTGTCATGAATATGATATATGAATTGGTTTGCATTTAACTCTTGTGCGTCATTTAAGGAACCTGCCTGTGGATAGCGTCCATCTGCTTGTTTTTTTTTTTACTACTGGTCATGTGCGAATGTGTGCGTGTGTGTGTGTCTGTGCGTAAGGTCATGACACACATTTGACAAAAAAAAAAAAAAAATAAAATAAAGAGAAAGGAGCTGTCGCAGGCATGGCTGTGTGTTCTTTGAGGTCCTTGTCGTGGCCGTCCATGCCCTTTGCGGCTTTGCCTGTTGCCCCTTGTTACATTAGCGGGCTTTAGGCCTGATTAGGCAACCGCTAGAACGACTGTAGCTCTTTAGGCGTGCCCAGTGCTGGCATTTTGACCTTGGCCGCCACGTTGCGCCTTTGCCAGATGACCCGACAAAGCGAGCAAGTGCTTTATAACAAATGTGATTCCCAAATGTAGCAATTAATACTTAAATATAAATAGGAATTCTGATAATCAAGCTAATGGATAATTCAAATAAAAATTGAATTATTGAATTGAATTCAATTGAATTGAATTATATAAATGGGTTTGATCAATGCAGAAGTTCAGCCTTAAAAGCTTGAAAGCTGGAGCCTGCTGAAGCTTCCTTTTCGATCGAACGTGAGAACTTAGACAGAGGTTTTTTGAAAAGTCAAATCAGTGTTTGTATAAAAAACATCAAGAACAATGTAGACTACCAAGCAAATTTTATATTAATTGAGACGCTTCAGAATTATTTCTAGCTAATTTCTGATTTTCCAAAATTATTAATTACTTTCCCCGACAGGTACGTAATTATATTGGCCGAATACATGAATTATTCAATTTGCGGCAAGTTGTGCAACAAGGAGACAACAATTTCTGGCCTTATTTCGAATACACAATACAGGTATGTTAAATAATTCATAGCACATTCTTGCAGTTAGCATCTAATCTCTTAGCCATTAAATAACAATTACAGAGAGAGTAAAGCCATTTGGGTTATGTTTGGTTAGGTATAAGTCAAGATTTTGCATTTCTATGGGTCATATGAATGCCAAGTATGTATGTACAAGCTTACATATCAGTGTGTGTAGGTGCGTGTGTGTGTGTGTGTGTGTAGGTGCGTGTCGGTGTGTGTGGGTGTGTGTATAAATGTATAAATTTGACTGTTGGTAGCTTTTCCGTTTCGCAGAAACTGTGGCGACGCGAAGCCGAAATGCTTTTGCGTGTGGCAAATACTGAAATGAATACGAGCTTGGCGGGATGGAGAAGGGCAGTAAGGGCTGGAATCTGGCGTCAGGAAGTGGGCAAGCAAACGGCAAGGATCCGCGTGCGCCTCGTTGGCTAAGAGAAAGAGATTTATGCCAGCTACAACAGCAACAAAAACAACAACAACAACAACAACAACAAGAGCAATTAAAACAGCGGCAGTAACAAATAAGAATGTGATAAAAATAAAACAAAAGTGAGAAGCCGTCATCGCCAAGAAGGTGGCACCCACAACACCCACACCCCACCACCTTGACGCTCACGTAGTGAGACAGCAGCCGCCCGCTGCCTGGCTGCCAGCCAGCGTCCCGCTGCCCATTCTATACGAAAAAATGGAAATAAATGGCGACGGGCGCTTTTAATGACGCAGCTGTAAACACTTTGAAGGCGTGGGCCCACTTGGTAACGAATGGTGACGGGGGGCGGGGCGGTAGCAGGTTGAGTCGTTGGAGAGAGCAAGAAGCATCTGAGACATGTTTGCTAGTGTCCTGAGCGTTTCACTTGAAATGTATTAATAATTGCCTAATGCCTGCCTAATTAGCCATGCAATCTACTCACACATCCAGTGAATCATAGTGTGTGGATGTGTGTGTGACATCTCCTATAGTTTAACCTAAAAAGCCATATTCAAAGCCAAGTTTTCCCCTTTGCGCTGTCAAACAATTTTTGATAACCAAACTTTTTACCGGCACCTAAAAAAAAAAAAAAAAAAAAAATAAAAAAAAAACAAATGCGTATAAAAAGCAAAATACCCAGGCACATGCCTCCTCCATTGGGTTATTAGCGTTTCGCTTTCTCTCTCTTTCTCTTTTCTTCTCCATCTCTTTCTATTAACATCTCGTTCGCACTCTGTGTGCTTGTGGCGCTGTCGTCCTCTCTATCGCCATATGCCCAACCAGACAGACTTTCAGTGCTCGGTACTTTTGACTGCTGCCAGCATGAGAGAGAATTTCCCTAAGGGTAATTTTTTTATCGCATGCTATATTTGTATGATATTTAGCTTTGCTTGATTCACAAACGTATTTAGACGTACTTTATTTATCACATGGCCCCTTGAGACTTTCTGGCATTGGGATCCTTAGTCATAAGGGGCTTGAGAAAGATATAAATTTTTTAATGGTGCTTACGAGTGATTGATATTAAGAGAGAAGTTAAAGCGTAAGCAAACTGAGCATTTGGGCGCTGCACTAAAATAGATAGTAGATACCTTTACGACCCAAAAGGTATACACTAGTACCTATTTATGTTCGTTTGAGTATCTCTATATGGTATATGCTACGATCAAGAGATATCAAATTTAGTATGTAAGTACTCTGAAACTAAAAACAGATCAAGCTTATTTTACTTTGGTCTAATCTCAACTGGCCAGGACAATCTATTCAAGTATCTTTTAGCATCTTCAAATTAGTATACCATTCATTTTTGAGAGTATCTTTAAAGCAAATATGAATATTTGTTAACGATAGCACAGAGTTGACCACAGGGTGTCGCCTAGTCGGGCACACCCGACAATCGCATTCTGACTTTCATTCGATCTGTCTGCACATAAATTAGTTAAATATACTGATTTTTCCCAATGAAGCTATTGAAGTTCATAAAGTAACTGGAGCGTTTTAACTAGTCATTAGGAAATAGCATCACAGCGAAAAATGCTCTAACAATATGTAATAGTATATTTTAATTGTTACGCGATTATGGTTGTTGGTTTCTTTGTGCTGAATTTCATGGCACTTAAACAGCATTTCAATGAAATTAAATATTCATGCGGAATTTAACTGCAAAACAACAAGAGAGCAATGACAAAAAACTGACGCATTGCTGTTAAATGACAGATAAAAAGTGGCTGACAAAACAAAATGGCGGGCGGTTGGATGGTCAACCCCCCCCCAGCCTCAGGTCCCAGAGGCCCCCGAGGCCCTGGGAACGAGTGGCGTGTGCCAAGGTAAATAATCCAATTAAAATATAAAAAGAATATGAAAACGTTAAGATGCCAAAAGCGCATTAGCTTCAAGTAGCGATGACTAAGCCGTCAAATGTTTATTTCAATCCAATTATTATTATTATTGTTGTTGTTGTTGGTGGTGGTGGTGGTGGTGGTTGTGATGGTTGTTATTATTATTGTTGTCCTGGTCATCCAGCTGCTCGTTTGACTATCAATCTGCGGTGTGCACTTCGCTTCATGGGCAGATCCACTCGAATGCCTGAGAGCTGGCAACGCTGAGGCAGGGCTTAGTTGCACGCGACTTCTGTATACCCTATGTGAAATATGACTGGCTATGCTCTTCAAGCCTTCAAATTGTATTATCTCTGGGCCACGCCTCCTTTTATGGCCTGCTCTTATTGTCAGTGCTGGTGATGCTCTCATTGTTGTTGTTTTTGTTGTTTCATGTTTCAATATGTTGTGTCCGTGGGGCTGTGTAATCTGATTTTAATGTTGAACGTCGCAGCGCGTCAGGCTGTAAAGTGCATAATAAAATTGTAGAAATTTAATTATGCGCAATTAATGCGCATTAAATGCAGCAACAGGATATTCAGCGACTGAGTCCAAATGGGGCGTAGCCAATGGCCCGATACCCGATTGCGATGTAGGCGCTAGCTCAGATGGATGCCATGGCTGCCAGCTAATTGACAGTGAGCAAAGTGGCAGAAAAAACAAAAAACCAAAAAAAAAAAACCATTATATTTGTCATGTCGAATATACAATACCCTTCTGAATGGGGATTGGCAAAAGTATGAAGCTCGCAATAGCTGAGATATTTTGAAAAACAGGTATAATTTTCAATACAAAACTCTATTTTGGGCTGATTTTTTCGCATATGATTTCAGTAGTCCGATGTTAATGTGAGCAGCATGGTAGAACTTCTGATTCGTTCATTCCTATGGCAACTAAACGAGATAGTGCTGCGATCCTGCAGATTTCCAAGCATGTATTATTGCCTGCAACACATAGACGAACCTATATAAAGTTCTTTAATGGTAGCTTACAACAGACGTCTGTCTGCTGATGCTGATCATAAATATATAAAAATATATATGGATTTAGAGATGCTTTCTTCTATGCATTATGGGTGTATATTTTATGAAAAAGTAACAATGTCCTGCATAAGGGTATAAACACAGATGCATAGATAATTAATGTTATTATCGACCAGCTTTTGGTCATTTCACATTTTCAAGCTTCATTTAATAGATATTATCAAAAATATTGCGTAGCAATTAATTTTGAATCGACACTTGAATAAAGTGAAAATTTCAGTTCGTTAAAATATTACAATTAATTATTTAAAGACAGACTAGTCGATGCTCTTTAGCCAGTGCTATCAAATATTCCAACGATTGTTGTCGAAATTTTAGCACTTAAAAAAAAAACTTAACCATGAGATAAATAATTAATAATATATAGTTCCGAATTGTGTAATGAGCATTCGTACTTACCTTGTCGCGTTGTTATCTTCCATCGCAGAGAGGTGTTTTCGTCTCGCAACATCGTTTTAACTGGAATGAATAATGAATGATGAAAAATGAATAGGAATGTCTGCTTAGCTAAAAATAAATTTTACCTGTTTTGAAACCAGAATTTTAATTTGTTAATGATAATGATAATGGATAATATAAATAAAACCAAAGCTCGGCTGGAAACGCACCGCACATTAAAGGCGAGGCATTGGTTTAAAAAATTATAGAAGAACAGAAAACGTTTGCTGGGTGAACAGCTAGTCGTATATATTTATTTACGATAACTATAAACATTTGCATAATTAATAAATAAATAAATCCTTTGCCTTGTTAAATAGAGATCAATATCTGAAAATATTTCATTTAAAATGCTGAACCTCGGGCCTCCGGCCAGGCAAAAAGTTAAAAACAAAAAATGTGTTCATAAATTCTTTAAAACTCGCCAGCTACCTGAATATGACTGAAAGCCAACGGCAAAATGGAAAATGCATAAAGTGAAGCTTATGAGACGGGGGCCAGAGTACGGCACTATAAACATTTGCATTTGATTGCGTTTGCCACGGTCAGATAAGCGAAAAAAAAAAAACAAAAAAAAAAAAACAGAAAAAAAAACAGTGTAGAAAAATAATATAATAAAATAAAAAGCCCTATCATAAATTCTATGTGTGTAATATAATAGGCGAACGAAAAGAAAAACAGCAGTTTTTATGACAACAGTCACATATCATTGGCGTCAGCTGCTCGTAATTGCTCTCAGTTCCCAGTGCGGGTTGCTCTATCTATATAAAAGAGTATACAAGAGTTTGACCTGACTAACTGACTGGCCACGCACAGACTAAATTGTATAAGCTAGAAAGCTGAGATTTGAAGTGGGACTTTCTTTTGGGTCAGAAGTGGCCACATCAACAACAAAGTAAAACTAAGGTGTGGCTAAGCTGTCTAAGCTGTAGACTACTGAGCGGAAAATCGCCGGTTTAAAGTAAAGAGCAAACTTTGTTGTTTTTCCAACTACAGTGCTGTCTTTGGCGGATCCCTGCCCATCCGTCTCTCAAGTAGCTCAGTGGGTTGAGTGAAGGACAACAATTAGGGTGCAAATCTTTAAGGGTTAACCAATTTTTATCCCAATGCATTGCTGGTTAACTTATCTTTCATTTTGTCTTATTTTGTTGGGCGCTTTCTCTCTTTCTCTCTCAATCAAATTGTCTTTTTTGTTGGTCGCCTTTCTATGCGATTTTCATGATCACAGATATAGATGTAAAAGAGTGTTTCTTTTTATGCCAACTTAGTCAAAACCGGGCTATAGTATATCTATGTTAAACGCCCTTGAATTGTTTTCTTTAAAATGCGCATTACTTTAAGAATTGAAATTTTGCTCAAAGTCCTGTCTCTAAACAAATGCTACTCACTCGATTGACAACTTTTTCTACACGAGCCATTAAGAATCCGGCTTAAGATACTTATTAAAGAAATTTAATTTTCCATGCAACACAAAGACCTAGCCATAAGCATGGGTCGCCTTGTGGATGTGGACTGGGTAAATGTATGTGCGTATGAGCTCGTATATTATATATGTATGGCTATACGATGTGCGACTCCAGTTGGCCATGGAAAATGCTGCCCGTGGACAAGTCAATGGCGTACAATAACAATAGCATAAGTCAATTTTAATTGACTTTTATCGAGCGCATGGATTTTTTGTTGTGGTAATTGGAAAATTTGTTATAAAAGCTTCGCGTCCTGGGATAAAAAAAAAAAACGCGCGCCAACGGGACCGTGGTCGGTGTCGGGCCCAGACTTATTAGTGCCATTTGTTAGATGATGGTGTAGCTAAAATATGACAGGCGCGATCGCGTAACAGACAGGTCCTGGACGGTCCTTCAGTTTGGCAGCCGCAACTCTCGCACCATGCCGCACACCGCACCGGCAGACCGTCGCTCGCTCATTAGCGTGTGGCCATAACAAGTAGCCGACCGGTGGGCCATTCGGGCAGCGCGCAACTTATGCAAGTTACTTTACCTGGTGTCACAGATTTATGTCCAGCTATTAATCAAATCTGTGGCACAGGGCACAGTGGCAGTGAAGTTTGATTGCCACTTGGTTTGCCTGGACAGCAGCCGAAAATTTATGTTAACTGCCTGCCTGAACTGGCATTCAATTTGAAATTGGCTGCGAAAAGTTGAGATTGAGATTCCTGAAATATGATCCAGTCGTTCGGTCGGTCGGCCTGCCTTGCTGGTTCGCTCGCTGGCTACAACGATGCTTATTTTAATGGTTGGTTAGTTGCTTTTAGGATGCTGCCCGGCCAGTGTGTGGGGCCCATCTGATGTGGCGCATTTGGTTTGCCATTTCTCAGAGCTGCTCGTTAAATCTGATGCTAGTCTGTCTGTCTGACTGTCTGACTGTGCGCCCTTCTATTAACGATAATGCAGACAATTATGCACAGCCTGTCTTTAACTTTCCACTGCTGCTGCCGCTGCTGCCGACAGCTGGCTGGATTTCAGCTGAACTGTGTTTACAATACCACAACCAGTCCTGTTGTTGTAACCACTGTCAAAGTTTTTCGAGTTATATCTAAAAATATTACGAACTGACAAAATTACTAGCACAACTTTTGCGTATTTTGGCATAACTTTTACTTTATAGTCACAGTTTTTCGAGCATTTTTAGTTTGCCTATGTTTATAATCTATAAGTAATATATATTTTCAAATAATTCCTTTAATAGTATACTCATTAAGTTTGTTATAAAATCACAGCATTTGTTAATGCCAGTTAGTACTTTTAGCTAAACTTTTTATTCTGATAATTTCATCTTGAGAGGAGCTTTTGAATTATCATATCAAATAAATATGAACATTAAAAGTTCTCAGAATATCTTTCAGTCCATATCAATTAAGACTTGATCAAAAGTGTATATTTTGTATAAAGAATGCATTTTGCAAAAATGGACAACAGCATATTTTTTGTAAATTCTGTTATTATTTTCCTGCTTTTTCTATCACCAGGTGTGCATATTCCAATTTAAATTGAGCTGAAAGCTATTAGAATTGGTTAATAAATAAATAAATAAATAGGATAAATATATTTCCAGCCAACATTTCATTGGGAAACTTTTCTATGTTCTGACATTTTCTAAAGCCCACAATGCAACATAAAAAAAAAGGCAAAGTAAATGAATTGATAAATATTTCTTTGTGTGCGATTGCGAAATCCAAATATTCCCAAATATTCGACAAAGCCAATAAAAGCCCTAAAAAAAGGGTGGAAATTTCTCTATAATTTTGTGAAAAAAATGCAATTGTTTTTATGCATGAATTTTCATACAAAATATACATTTCCATTGACAATTTAATAGAACTAAAAGGAAAATCAAAAAAAAATTTGATTATCGAATTCTTTAAAGTGATATGTTAATTTTGTAATTTACGGTTAGCTTTGAACAGAGTGAAACTGGATGCCAATCAAAGCAGAAGTTAACGATTATATTTTATCGCCACTTGAGTGGCGAAAAGGTTAAATCTGTAGTGGAATGCATATCATCAGCACTAGCCTACTCATATGCCTACTCACATGCGAACCAGCAGCTTGTGACATGTGATGATGAGGCTCATTGTGTCCTAGTTATGTCATTGCTCATCAGCGCCGCATTCTCCTGCTGTGGGCCAACATGTTGCAGTGTCTGCAAAGGCGCTGCTGGAAAGTAGGCAATGCTTTTTTTCTTCCATATTTCTTCCATTTTTTTTCGGCTTGACAAATTGACGAGCTAGCATGTTTGGTTAGCACATTTGCATATGCAGCACTTGTGCAAATAAAAGTAGGTTTGTGCCGTTGCCGTTGCCGTTGCCGTTGCCACTGCCGATGACAGTGCGTGTGTGTGCGTCTGTGTGGGGGCTACTTAGACTGGCAGTGTACGCTGATTGGGGCAACCAGTGCAGTTTGTTTGTTTGGCGCCTCCACATGTTGCACCAACTGTCACGTCATTGTCGCTTTGAGGAAGACGCCAACTATGGCAAAGGAGCAAAAAAATATGCGAGCCTGCATAAGGGCATGCGGCACATCAATCACTCGCTTCCCTCGCTCAATTCACTCCATTTTGATATCTGTCACTCTACGGAAGCGTACAATAAATGTGAATCAATATGCTGTATTTCCGTTACAGTAAAAATACCCTGCAACCGGTTCAAGTATTAACATTGGGAACTGACATGTTTTTGGTTAACCTCTTAATAGACACTTTGTAGTTCATGCTTTATTAATTTAAAAAATAAAAATTGTCCGCTCCCGTAGTAAAAAAGTGCAATTTAAACCGTACTAATTTTACAACCGGAGAAGGTAACGACCGAGTTTTGTATCAATTTTAGCACTTGCGGTAGGACTACTGTATACATGCATATATACATACTAAGGATATACATATCCACTTTCATATATGCAAAAGTTAAGCTATGTTAGGTTTACGTTGACAGCATTTGTATCACAATAATCAAGGCATATTAAATGCTCCTAAATACATTCTTATATACACATGTAAAGATACTTGGAATTGGTTTATTACAATGAGAACTTGGAATTTTGATTGTTGCAATATTGAATTAAAATCCCATTTGCTAATCTGTAAAATGAACAATATTCAGTTTTTATTGTTCGACATTGTTTGTTCTTTTGAGTGAAATTGCAAATACGATATTTGACCATAGCCTGGCAGCCTACATTGGGAGTTCAAGTGCTTAGCCTGGAAAAATTTAATGCACGACTTAAGTGCCTTTTAAGGACACGGACAAGGACATGGATATAAACATGGATATGGACACTGGCAACACAAGCACAGAAAACAATTAGTTCGTGTAATTACTGACTGCTCTGTGCTTTTAGGAAAGGAAGAAGAGGGCAGCGGGTAGGCAAAATAAAAAAACAACAGCACTAATGTTGCCCGAGAAAACAAAATTAAGTCTGTGTGTGTGTGTGTGTGTGTGTGCGTCAATGTGTGTGTGTGTGTGTGAGTCATGTGCATTGCATTTGCATTTAAATGGGAAAGAGAGAGCAAAATGGAGGTTTGCGTTGCATATGCCAAACAACTGGCAACGAACAAAACAACAACGACACAGACAACGACAAAGAAAACAGCAAAATACAATACAATAAACATGAAATGTATTTTGGCATATATGCCCAAATGTGTGCGTGTGTTGCATGTGTGCATAAGTATGTACACATATCTACGTGATTGCAGACAACAGGCCCCAGTTGCAAACTAGTGCCAGGGCTATGCCTGGGTCCTGGCCAGACCTAACCCCAAAGCATGCGCCACGTTGCACAAAATGCCCAATTTGGTCAAACGTCAGTTGGGGTATGCAATGAACGAATGTAGATGCCAGCCACCCAAAGCACCCAACAGTTCTCCGAGTAACGCCCACATCGCACGCATTTGCAATTTAAACTGAATGCGCATAAATTAGTGGTATTGCCGAACTTACCAGCAACTACTCGCACGACAACAACATCAACAAACGACTACAATGACAGTCATGATGACAGCGGTCACAAAGAAAGAATAAGAGAGAGAAAGAGAGAGAGACTACAAAAAAAGACAGAGTGAGAGACAGGTAGCGATACAGATAGAGCTGGGAAAATAGGAATAGGTCTGGAGGTCTGGATGTTAAGCAACCAACAGTGGCACTTGCAGCATATTATGGACACAAATTCATTTTAGAATTGATAAATCGAATTTCTACAGATTTTAGAAAATATATATATAGACTAAAATAAAAGTCATACATATATGCATGTGCTCATACATACATACACACATATATTCATACACACATAAATTAATAGCCATATGCCCATTAAAAAACATTATTACATTGCTAATATAACTTTCTGGCGCGTAGCACTTGTAATTAGTGCATGAAAACTGGCAGAGCTCACTTAAATTTATGAGAATCGCGTACAAAGACAATATGTAAAGATGCGTTATCTTTAATTTGCAATTCAGCGGATGATCTATTGATAAATTTGTATAAGAAAATATACATACATAAATACATGCGTGCATGCCTACATATATACAAACCTATATGCACGCACACATGCATACATACGTACATACATACATACATTCAAAAATACATACATACAAAAATACATACATACGTACATACATACATACAAAAATACATACATACAAAAATACATACATACAAAAATACATACATACATACACACATACACACATACACACATACATACATACATACATACATACATACATACATACATACATACATACATACATACATACATACATACATACCTACATACAGAAGTAAACCCACATATGTCCATTAAAAAATAGTTAATTACAATGCGAACACAGCTTGCTTTTACTTATCACTTGCACTCGATGCATGAAAACCTGCAGGGCTTACATGAAATTATGAGAATCGAGTAGTAGGGCAATATGATAAAAATGCTTTTTTTTTGTGCATTGCAGCAGAAAGTAAAGTTTGAATGCGTTTGGTTTAAGAATACATGCACAAACACACGCATGCATATATACAAATAGATAATTTAACCTGGTCTGCATTTAGTATTAGAAAACAAACATACACATATACACGTACATTCACATTATTAAGAAACTGTATTAAAAAAAAATACAATGCAATGTAAAAAAATGCAATTTGTAACGCTGCGTTAAGCATACGTTATGCATACCTATTCGGTCAAATTTTAGGTTGGGATTCGTCATGGCCACTTTACAAATTCAATATTTTGTTAACAGAATAATACAGCTATGCAAATAGATGGGCATAGCTATTAGTGTATTATGCTTGGATATATACACAGGAGATTGCTTCATCATATATTTGTGTATGGGTATGTGCAGATGGGACCAATTATTGTAATAGACATACAAGGATATTTAAACCTACTGTTTGTCAAAGATATATTCTCATTATTATTTTAATTGATTCCATTTATTATTCCTATCTGTTGCCTTTGCCTTGTAGCCTGCCGAAATTTGGTCTTAATTGAATTTGCTGGCAGCGACAATTTTGCAAATATTTCGCAATAATTATACAAAGAGAGAATGACAGGCAGTGCCATAGCCACTCATGATCAATCGAGGGCTGTCTAATTAGTATAGATAATCTGAGGGAACTTAGTACAATATGAATAAGAATAGTAATAGTGTCAGTAAACGGCTTTCCTATGCTTTGACAAACAAACGAAACTGTTGGCAAGAATGTAATATGAAGGATTTTACTGACTTATAGTTGAAGATATGAATAATATAATTACTACTAACGGGTATTAGGCGGTTTTGCCCGTCCCAAATTTTGTGGTTTACATATTAAACACCTTCCATAGCACCCATTGAGAGACTTATTTAAAAATGAATCAGAGCTCAAATAACATAGAAAAACTTAAAATCAAAATCTTATGATCAATTTATTTCATGTTTATTTCCCCAAAAAGCATAAAAAATTAGTTAGAATAGATCGAATGGTAATGGAATACTTCACAACTCATCCACGCCAACGGGTCGAAATTTCCAAAACCCACTCTTAGCGTGCACTTACATAAGCTTATTGTAGGTCTGTGTGTTGACCATCAATCATTAAATAAGTCAGCCAGTGAATCAGTTTTTTATATACTGAAAGTACAGTTTGTAAGTAGTTATAAAGCCGCCCTCTCATAGCTTGCATTACTGTCTGAGGTCAATCCATATTTTAATATGCACTGAAAATGCATTGCGCTACTGAGAAGCATTAATTGATGCGGAAATTAATTGGTTTGGCCAATAACATGGAGCAATGTTGCCATGGCTCACACCTGAGTGGACAGAGGCCTTAACGAGTACATCCTTATTGTTGCTACCGTGTCCTGGAGCTCGACATTTATGAGGTCAAATTGCAATTCATGCAAGCAAATTGCTCGGGGCAGACAGAAATTTCTTCTGGAGTGGGGCGAATATAAAAAAGTTGATTAATGTGAGCTATTCAATTTATGCGCTTGCATTTCATGCCCTTGTTCAGGGTATTACAAATGGGTCATGAAGGAGACAAAAAAAATAAAGAAAAGTCTATATATATTTTTGATCGGTGTTAACAGCCGCGTCGATGACATGTCGGGATTAACCCGATCGAAACACTTTGCAAGATCGGCATTTCCAACACTTCATTCGAGGCAAATCATATCCATATCATTTTACTTTATCCTATTGAGATATGGAAGAAGCTGATTTGAGTATGGAAAAAGTTATGTTTTTTAGATCTACGTGAACGTTAATCATATAAGTGTATTTAAACTTCGGCATGCCGCTTTTTTTTTTTGTTTGTTTTCTTTTTTCGCTTGGCAGTTAAGAATGCGGCCAGTCAATCGAAAGTATGTGGCAACAATTTGTGGCATCTCCTGTGGCATTTGCGCGTCAATGTTAAGCCAAATGTACATAAAATGGAACTGGACAAGGCGCTGTTGGGCAAACGTAAAGGCGTTCGAGCTGAAATATACAAAACTGTCTGTCCCTAGCTCGGGGCTGTTGCTGTTTGTTTTGCTGACTTTGTCAAAATTTTGTTGAAAGCCCAACAACTGGAGAAGTGTTTGGCGCAACAAATCTTGACAGCAAGCGGCAACCGTAAAACGTTGCTGCCAGCGACATGCCAACAAATTTTAGCTCACTAAATATGGCAATGGGATTTTCGCATCATAAATCCATGGGTTGACTGCCTAAACCACGTCCAACCCGTCCCATGCCATGCCATACTTTTAGCCCAGCTCGCTGCCGAATCAGTAAAATGTTTGTAGATAGATTTACGAGCACGGCAGAACGCGTTATTTTATTCCAGACAAAAGTAACAAATACAGATACAATTTGCGCTTCCCATTATCATTTTCATTCGGTTTATATACATATTTCAGCGTCAGCATTTTGATTTTCCGAGAAACTTTTTCGTTTGTTGCCATATTGTTGAATTCTTGCAATTCATTTTGAAAGCCCAAAAAGTGTTTTGATGCCCTTAGTACATAAAAATGCATGAGAGAGATTGATAAAGGTTTTTACTAACATATAAGACGTTTATATAAACATTCCTTTTGCAGTCTATCTTATGGTCAAATGTAGGCCGCTTTTTATCATGCCTGCAAACCCATACGAAATGGTCGCTGGTTCGATTTACATTTTCAATTTTACTTATTTACTGCCTTTTAGGCTCGGCTCGGTTCGTTAGCCTGAGCCTTTCAACCGTAAACCTTGTTTCAAGTTGGACTCACATCCTGGTTTTTTTTTTTAACAAATGTTTACGAATCCATTCCATTGTTAATTGCTAATCGGTTTTTTGAATTGATAAAATTCGCATTGGATTTGATAATTGCAATGTTTAATGACTTAATATAATAATAACTTGTACAGAGTGTCGAGCGTTAAAGCATTGTGAATTTTTAAGGTTCAACATGACATTCAATTACTTTATAATATCTCCTAAAATAGGGGATCAAGTAGGCTGTCTTGTATAATCTCTGAGATATACTAAGAAAGAAGATTTCACAATCGGTGTTTATTTGAAAGCGAAATATGAAAGGACTTCTAGTACCTCTAGCTGGGATAACTCCTAATCGAGCATGCCACGCATTATACTTAGTGCTTAGGCAAACCTGGTTGGGTTCTTAGTCAAAGGAACAATTGCTTAAATTGTTTCAGACGTGATTTGTTCATATGGAAAACGATTTAATTAATATACAGCAGTTGGCGTTGCCTAATTTCGATCGGCTTTAACGCCTTTAAGGCTATTGGTGCCTGGTTGGTTGTCGTCCCATCGTGCCGTCGTCCCGTCGTGCCGTCGTCCCGTCGTGCCGTCGTCCTGTCGTCGCTGTCGTCTTGTCGTCGCTGTCGCCTTCAGCTCTTTTGCAATTTCCCTGATTAATTGCTGGGGTGTTGTTGTTTAATGTGCTTTTTCGGCTGTTTTTTATTTGTTCGTTTTTTTTTGGTTTTTTTCTTTTTTTTTTTTGTTTTGCCTCGTTTTTGGTTGCGGGTGGCTTGCTGCGGCCTCTCTCGGAACTGGGCTTGGTGCCGCTGGCCTTGCGGTCGCTTGAAGCAGCCAGCTCTCAGCTGCCGGCTCGCGCGCTCGGCGACGGCTCATCTGTTTTTATTTATGTATTTCATTTATTTAATTCAAACGTCTGCCCGGGCTCTGTGTTTAGTTCGCAGCGTCGCATTTGCATTTTCCTGAGTCTTGTGTCTGTCGTCTGTCCCTGGTTTTGTTTGCTCTGGTTCTGGCATGCTTATACCCTTAATGAGGGTAGTGCCATTTTGTCGCCCAATGTGTCGAGACCCCTAAAATATATAAGCAGACGAGTCGATATGTATCATGTGTTGACACTTTGCCTAGGCTCGTCTTTCTGGAGCAGCCGTTTGTCTAGAAGGGCACTTGATCTTCGGCGTGCTGAAGATGGACGTTCTTTCTTGTTCTTCATTAAAATGCGTTTGAATTAATTTATAATTTGCTGACGCTTATGTATTTATGCCGCCCACCCATGGCCTTTGCCGCCATTGTTGTTGTCCTTGCTGCTGCTGCTGCTGCTGCTGTTTTCCTAGCCATTTTCACGCCTTGCGCCTAACTGTGATTAATTGTCATCGAATTTTCATCGAGTCAGCCAGTTTGGTTTTTAGTTGCTTTTCCCGCCTACGCACTCGACTCTGGCGTAATTCTAATGGCCTTTAATTTTTATTGTTGCCAGTTGTTGTTGATGTTGTTGTTGTTGTTGTTGTTGTTGCAGTTGTTGCTTAACGCCTCTTAGGCTTGAAATATGAGTTGGTCGAGCGGCTCGGTGGCTTTATGGCGACTCTGCTCTATTTCACAAATATATATTTTAGCACGCACATATTTCACTTCTATCTGGACAGGCTGAGAAAATCTGATCCATTTAAAAATTTAAATCGACAAAAAGCGCGATTTGAGCGAAATGCGATGCCGTGCGGCTAATGGGATTATTAAGAAAGTGTTTTCAGATTTTATTTAAGATTGGAGATGTTTATTTATTTTATTCAGCAAAACCGATGGGGTTCACATGTGTATATTTGTATAATAAAATGACGTGGTAAATGTAACCCAGCCCAACCCCGAGGTTTTTCTACGGGAATCAAAAGAATCTGAGGCGACCTAAAAGTAAAGCGAAGTCTATCAACTCATGAACGATAGCCTTAGGCAGTATCCTGCGGCTGGTTAATATATTTTTTATGGCTTTGCCATCAATAATTATGCTCTGTTTGCAAAATGAAAATGAGTATATTGGGTTTGTGCAATGTGCTTCCCTCTTTTGAAGCTAGATATTTGAAAATCTATACCTATCAGATTCTAAGCTTAACTTCTGAGGTTGACTTCTTGGAAAAAAAATTAATAATAAAACTGTTAATAATATTTATTTTGGGGTTTCTGTATTCTACTCAATTCTACTCCAAAGATAATTTACTCCATGCTTTTTAATACAAATAAATTCATATTTTTGTACAATAAGTATTTAAAATGTTTGCTAATAAGCAAATTTGTACAGGGGATCGCCAGGAAACAAACGTTTGGCACGCATTTCTGTGTGTAGGCATGTAAAAAGAATTATTAATGTAAATAAATAAAAGAGCCAATTGCCAACATATTTTTTAATACCAATACAAAATGATATGATATTTATAGTCAAATCGATCATTGAGGACTTAAAGGGGACGGATAAAGGGCGGGGGGCGGAGCCAAAGTATCTGGCAACAGGAAGCAGCTACGAGCAGAATATAAATATATATTATATATGTTTTTCAGAGTTGTGGTTGTTATTTTTAGGGCACCTAATCGAATGCAATTGATTTTGAGTTATTATGTAGGCGGGCTTGTGTGCCGGCATCGCCGCCAATATGTCAATATTTGATAAAGATATGTAGGAAGGTAAGTCGAGAGGTGAGGAAGCGGGTGGAATTGACTGTGGTGGTATTGGCAATGGCAAAAGCAACTTGGAGTATTATTGCTGGGCGATTGTGTGAGTGTGGCACTTAATGCACCGAACAATTTCACGTATGATTGAAGGCAAATAAATGACTTTGCGTTTGCGCTTAAATCATGCGGAGCAAACGCAGCCCACTTGAGTTCGGTCTTGTTACTCTTGTTGTTGTTTTTGTTGTTGTTGTTGTTGTTGTTGCAAATGTACAAATTAGTGGTCAGTCAACCGCAAATAACGTATACGCCTCGAGAGCCAGCACAGAAGTCAGCGTTAAATCTGGCATTGAGTCCCTGGCAACTGCACTCCGAAATAAACAATCTCTCTAAATTGGAAAACGTATTAAACATGAATGTGGCCAAAATTGGTTGTAATTCAAACGAATGAATCTCAGGTGGTTGGGCTTTTCATACATGTAAACATATGTATACGCATGTTCATATACATACATTCATTTATAAGTAGTTGAAAAGTTGAATTGTTGACCTCACCTTACATGAAGCCTTAAGAGTGTTCATGCTTGACTTGGATTTTTTTTATGCGATTCTACATGCCGAAGATTGAATACCCTCTTAGATGTGAATCCTATAGAAGTAGCTTAACACAAAAGTTTCTTTTCCAACCGATTGTTCCTTTAGAAGCCATATGATATCACAGGGCGATGTTGTTATGAGACTGGCATACTTTATTATTGCTTAGTTTGGTCAAGATATTTTGAAAACAGAAGAGCTTTCCATATAAATCTACAATATGGGAACCATGATTCCTGATTCCAGTTAAAAAGAAAGGTACCCACCATAAATATATCATATCTGGCATCTATATGACATAGTTGTCCACAAAAGACGACTCTATGCAAAGTGTTACAATAGCTTTTAGACTGGGAGACCACGACTAAATTACAAAGTCCTTCATAATTTTAGGTTTAAGGAATAGAGCGAATACCTTATCATAATGTAAGGCAGGCACCTCTGTAAAATACTTAGTTTAGCGAGCTAAGTGACTGCTCTTTGATGCCGTGTGTGCCCTTGGGAGACCGCAGTTGACAATTGCCTTCGATTAGACGCTTTTTGATGCGAGTGCTTAACTCGCCCCTTGCGGCTGTCTGTGCCTTGGGGTCGTGTCGGATCGGATCGGGTCGAGTTGATGCGCGTGGTAAGTGGTAATCAATTGACATTCGGTCGTAATTGCTACAATTGAGCGTCTTTGTCAGCCAAAACGGGTGATTCGTGACAGAGGGCCTGTGGCTAAGCACCAGGGAAGAGCGCACTTGCTTTTGTGAATCGAATAACTTAAAATTGCCTGACAGCACAAAAATGCAGCAAATCAGATGCCACACTTAAAGACACTGAGAGATGCGGCATGCAACTTACTAGCTGGCCACATCTGAGTTTGCCAATTGTGAGTGAGAGTGTGTGTGTCGTATGTGTGTCGTATGTGTGTATGCTGAAGATGGACACGATACTAAAACACACTCAGCCTGCAGCTATGCACTGTGGCTGAAAATTAGCCATGTTCTGCAATTTGTTCTTCAAATAATAATAATCGTTAAAAACGAACAGACCTTGTCCAAATGTCTTTAGGGTTTGATTCGGATAGATTATTTTGGTAATTATAATATTTTAGATATGTTTTTGGTAGCTATGGTATACGAACAAAGTAACAAGTATTATTTTATATGAATAAGTTATAAGTATATTATTAATATTAAATCTATGCAGTAGTATGTACAAGAGAATTCCCTTTTTTTGGCTTTACTAGGAAAGAAAAAACAATAATAATATAAAATACAGAAAGCATAATTTTAATAATAACATTAATGGAGGTGTATGTGGAACTTGCACCCATTTAAACGCGCTTTCATCAGGTTGATCTTCACATCACCCCAATTATGTTCTATATGAATTATAATAAAAATAATAATAAACATTATTATAACACCAATTTACATTCAGTCCATTATGTTGCTTCAGCTTAATGCTAAGCAAAATGTTAAGTTTTTTGTTTTACCTAAGTTTTTGTTTCAATTAGTGACCACTGTGCATGGCTGCTGGCTGGTTGTCATTGACAAATGTTCCGGCTGTCGACAGTGTCCGCCAATGCAACACCTTAGCCCTAAAGCATACAGACCCTGGTTCCGTATTGCACACAACCCCAATTGTATTTACCATACGGCATCCTTTCTCTCTCTTTTCTTCTTGTTTTTTCTCTTTCTCTTTACCTACCCCGTCTGTCTCTGTCTCTCTTGAAGCAGTTGCGTACAGTCAACGCCAGTGTTCAGCAGTGCAGGAATTTCAAACTGTGGCAGTTGTTGTTGCCATGTTATTTCTTGACTGCTACTGCAACTGCTAGTTTTTCAATTTGGCCTAAAATGCTTTGCGGTAGCTCTCCGAGAGTGTCAGAGTAGGCGACATCAAGTTGCCTCTGCCGTTGCCCTTGCCTGCACATTGGGTAAAAATCAACATTATTCCATACGTGACATTGCGCCAGCTGCTGCCGCAGGCAATCTTCTGGGCAAAGGGCGGTCAGTGGACAATGGTGAACACTTGTCATCTGACCTGGAAAGACGTATAAAGAATGTGGGTGCCGGGGCAGTGGGGCGCTGCTCTTATATCTGATACTTTTATGCTTGTTCTTGCTGTCGATTGCATTTTAAAATCTATTCGGAATGTGTAATTGCCTTTAAATCGCACGCAATGAGTACAGTGAAGCTCACGTGCGTTAAGTTGTTCAATATCAGTAACATATTTTACGGAAAAGTCAAATGCAAACTTGCCGAAATGAATTCCATTAAAAAAAATATAATTTTAAATATATATATTCTCCATGGAAAACCATGTACCGAATAATGCTTTTTATATATTTATACATGTTATGTAAGCGCTTTAATCAAGTCATTGTTAAATTTTCTCTGTTAAGCTGTCATTCGTTTACCAACACTGCGAACATAGCTTTTGTCGCTTATTCACCGGAAATATGACCAATTATTATAAAGCTGGATCTAGAGAAAGTCGTCTTAATGCCTGTAAAAATATAAAAGCTTACTTTCTTTTACTGCTAAATGCGTTATGTTTTTATAGCGTTTGCCAAAAATGAAAAAAAGAATGTGAAATGTGCACACATATTAAATAAACATGCTTACTCGTGAAATATCAAATGGAATTCATTACGCTGCAGGCAGACGCACACACAGACACACACACACACACGGACATATAGTCATACAAATAAACACACACGCTCTCTCTCTCTCACACACACACAAATGCAGAGGAGTAGACAAACGCCTGAATAAACACACCGCAGTTTTAATTGTATGCACGGCATGGCGCATAATTTCGCGCTCACAGACAGATAGCCACACACACACACACACACACACACCAAACACACACGCACTCACACACCCATACACAATTCTATATAAATTCATTCACTTGTATTCATATGCAAAGGTGGGACAATACTTTGCAAAATGCACGAAATTACGCAAATATAATTTACATAGGCAAATTGCATAAAATAAACTAGAGAACGCCAAATCATAGACAACTCATACACTCGCACACACTTACAAACACGCAGCAAGTGTAAAAGTTTATTCATTAATGTTTAATTAGCGCTGTTAATTGCGCCCATTTATTGACATAAATTAGGCATATGGCTCTTTAAACGCAATACTAATAAAGTGTATTAGTAATTAGCAAGCTACTGTGTAGGCACCATGTCTATTCAGATTGAGAATTGCTCAAAATTTGCATATTAATGAAGTTCACATTTTACCTTTAGCTTTTACTTAAGAAACTTTGTTCTTTTAAGGCTGTCGGTAATAATTAAAGGTTTTATTATTTAAATTATAATCTAAGAAACTATTTGTTTCGAATTGAATGATTGAATGCATCTTTTTTGCCTTGCTATCTAATCAGCAGCTCGTATATATATCTTCAAAGATCTATATAAAACGAGAAGTGCTGTATAAAGTTGAAAAAAGCTTAACCGAGCGTAGGCAGGAAAAAACCGTTTTGTATATATCAAACTAAGCGCACAGATGGAAACCAGAATATCTTTCAAATTGGCACTTAATTGCAAAAGTAGTCCTAAATATCATAACAAAGTTCAAGTAGCTTTTAAATCCCGTTTAAATGAAACATCTGTAAAAATTAAACATTTTAGTGTTGGGTAACAGTTTAAATTTGGCGCCATCGACAGACTGATGGATTGAAAAACGTTGAAAAACAAATCAACAAAAAGCGAAGGCGTCAATAAATAAAGACGCCCAAAGCGGACAACTGAAATGAAATTTATTGAGCGTAACGCAAATCAAATCAATGGGGAATGGGATCAAATGTAATGGCATGGAATCGAACAGAATGACAATTGCCCTAAATGAGTTGTAGCCCAAATAAAAAAAAGCCAAAAAAAAAAAAAAAAACAGAATTTGAATAATGAACAAATGAAAATATGACCAAAGGGGAGTGACTGATGGGCTCGGTATATTGGCCATTTGCCAGGCGGGCAGCGGGCAGCGGGCAGCGGGCAGCGGGCAGCGGGCAGCGAGCAGCGTGCGGCGGGCGGCGGGCGGCGGTTAGACGGGTGAATTGCCAAAATCCGTCATACCAGAAATTGTTTTTAGACTTCAACCAGCATCGAGCAGCTGGCGTTTAAACGCTCTTAACTCTAGTTTGGGAATAGCCACATACCCAATGGCTTGGCCAAAATTTGGCCGCACTCTCACACACACACACACACACACACGCACACACACACACCTACATACGTAATTGTGTACATACAGACAGCTAGAATTCCCCATTGAGGACGCATGGAAAAAGCGAATAAATGAGCAAAATGTGTGCAAAAAAAAAAAGGGGAGCTGCGTAAGAGGGCTTGACCAGAAGATATCCTGTACGTATTTATGACCAAATGTGAAGCATATTCATTAAAAATGGAATACAAATTATGAAGAGCTGGCGAGTCTCTGTTAGAGCCATCAAATTTTGTCCAGCGCTTTACTTTTTGGTTATTTTCCTCGCCGTACTCAATAGTATTTTCGGCAGCAAAAGCTAATGCAGTCCATAAATACACATGTATCCGTATTTTAATGAGGCACATACGTACACGAATATAAATGCTGGCTCAACGCATTTTCGCTCTTTTTGTTGTAGAAGTGAAATGCGTTTTCGATTTCGTGTTATATAAAGTTGGTAGCTAAAAACAAACTTTAAAGACTCCTTAATTTAACCTAACATTCGCAATCAGATCAGATGCAATCAGATGAAAATCTTTTGCTATCGTACTTAAGCTCTTTTAATATAAACTATTTAACTTAGTCAAAGCCTGTAGTCTCTTTTGTGCTCCCAAGCAGTGAGAATCAATGCGTATGAAGACAGTTTTAGTTTAGGGTACAGAGCATCCGCTAGTCGTTCACTCTCGGCTAGAGAACTCTTATTTATTATAATTATTCCGGTTAAAGGGTATGCTATTGGATTCAACTTTAACGTTTGTGAATACTGTTGATTAAGATGTCATGTCAAAGGTCTCAAAATGTAATAGTATAGGTATTATGTATCCGCCGGGATGGATGCACACACACACACATACAAATACATATAGACACACAGCAAAACACACGAATGGTCAAAACACTTGCAGCTATTTCCGTAAATATTTCATTTGTTCCATTTAGGATTTGTTGTAGGTGCTGGCATCGGGCATGACTTTCTAGTATTTGTGCACATACACATGCATGCATGTGTACATATGGCAAATTATACTATTAAAACTTTATCCACACAGCAAATGCAGAGAAGTTACCAAGCATTTGGACCAGCGGTAAGCGCTTTGAGACACCAGCACGCGGCCACAACCAAAGATACAAACACCAATACAAGTGAACTTGTAGCTTGTAGCTACTGAGTTTAGGTGTATATGTGTGTGTGTGTGTGTGTGCGTGTTTGTGGCTGTGCCCAGTGAAAATTGCGTTAAGCGACAAAACTTTTGAAAATTTGAACACAAGGGTAAAGAACACAGCGGTACGACAAACAACTTCATGGCTGGCGCTCGCCAGCCCCAGCCCCAGATACATATAGTAGTATACTGTATGGTGACAAATTACATCATTTGCATATGGGGTCAGGGATATTTCTAATGACATCAAGTGCATACATACATCAGATAGCAAGGCTTAAAATCTACTCCCATTCTGATTAAACACTTTTTAAACTAGTATCTCTCTTACTTGAACTTGAAACTTATAAGTATAATTGATGCTTGGACACAAAAAGAATTTGATGTATCCTCGCGCTTCAAGGAGTTGAAAAGAAAAATAGAAAACTTTAATCCCCCCTATTTTCTAGATAAAGTATGATGCTCTTTCGCAGACAAAGAGTATGCTATAGAGGTAAACATATGAGATATAAGACTTTGCTGCCTTATCATTTCTAATAATTCTCAAGTGGTTATGACTGCAAATAGAGCATAAGGCGCCTCAAATCTAGAGTCTGTAGCAAACTCTATGATGATAGATGCTATACAAACAACCGGTTCAATTTTGTTGCATATCGCCTATGCCTTTTTGTTGTTGCTGCTTATGACCAGCACTGACCTCCAGCTGGTGGGCTTAAAACAGGCTCTTAAACACATTTTGTCATTTAATATTATATAGACATATAGTTCGTTCTGACTAGAAGTGAAAATTCTTAATGGAGAAAGATGAGACTGATCTAGTATGTAAATGGAAATTAGTTTCTGCATGCAGTCAGTCTGGACACCGCTTAAAGATTCTTTAGAAAAGAGCTCTCTAAATTTAGCTGCAACGTATGTTGCTCTGCAGCTTGCATTTGTTGCACACACGTACACATTCATGACTAAATGTTGCTTCACTTCCAATTCCGATTTGGCGGTCGGCCCTGTTACAATTCGTTTTTATTGTGCCTCAAATGCCCATAACGCAGCACTTCACTCAAATGCCACCAGGGAGATCAGTCGTCATCGTCATTGTTGCTGAACATGGCTGTGGTTGCGCACTGTGGCTGCGAACTGTAGCTGTGTGTGCTTGTGGTTGTGGCTGCGGCTGTGTGGTTGTGATTGTGGCTGCGGTTGTTGAGATTTTGGTCACATGTACGTTGAACCTGGCGCTGACGATGCGACTGCTCGTTGTGGCATTCACCTGACTGGGTCTCCAACGACAATAGGGTCGAGCGGCTGACTACAGCTTACAAGCTGTAATAAAATTAATAGCTGCTTCAGAGTTAGTTATTTACACAGCCCCATTTGTTTGGGCCGCCACTGAATTATCCATATTTAGCAATCAGCATAAAATGCGTGGCATATTAATTAACATTTTTGATTGACTTTGAACCCATAATTTGATTTGGTTGGCCACCACAGTCTGGCTGCCTATGCTATGCCAGAGATTTTTGGGCCTCAGGCTTTGCACTATAATAAAGCTTGAAATGAACTCGGCCGTTGGGTCGTTCGCTGGCTAGGCACGTGCTTTGTTTTCTGTGCGGTGTCCCAAAAACAAGACCGGCGACTTGGCCACAAAATTATCACTGCTATTGGTTAGTCCAGGCGGCTCTGTTGGCCATTTGCTGATTGCGACCGCACTCTTTTTCGGGTCTGGCATATAAATTGCCAAAGAGCCCAAACCCAAACTCGTATCCGAACTCGAACTCGAATCCAACTGCCTAATAGTTGAGGCTCTTAACTTACACCGTATGAACAGATTTAGATTTCAATTCAATTGCATTGAGTGGCTGAGTGGCGTGTGCTTGTAATCCTGTCCAGCCTAAGCTCCGGATTAGGGCCAAGCTGTACGTCTCTCTGTCTCTCTGTCTGGCTGTATGTGTGCGTGTGTGCGGTCTGCCAATATTGGCCCGTTGACCATTTGCCATTTGTCGATGACTTTTTACTGTCCACATACATGCACGCACCGCACTTAATTGATGCAATGCATTTGAGTTGAGCCTGACATAACTTTGCTTTTAAGCCTCACACAGGCGTCAACCAACTTGTTCCCAATTCCGATTCTCTGCCTTTGCGGCCTACAGACCTTTAAAACAAAAATTAAAGAAAAAAATAACGTAAGAAGCAAGAAATAACGGCTACAGACGGCACACCGAAAATTAAACACCCTCCTAAACGAGTTTATTTCCGATGTTTTGTGCCTGTAGGTGTCATCGAAGCAAAAAGATAATGATTTCCGAAGTTACACATATCTAAGGAGATTGTAAATAAAGAGTTTGGTCAAGATATGCCTGGGAAATAAAAAAGTTAAATAAGAAGGAAAATGAGAAAGAAAAATTGAGAGCTATGCAAAACTAACCTATTTGCAAATAGACAGACGGACCCCTTATTGAATATATCAACCCAGCTGCCTCAAAAACATATATATATACATATATATATAATTTATCCTTCTATACGTCACACATTTCTTGAAAAAGTTGTAATACCCTCTACAAGTGTATTAAAGGGAATAGAAGAAAGCATGACAGCAAAGTCATTGGCGCGTTAAAAATGTGTGTCAAGCATTAGCTCTGAAAAGAAAATGGCATCGGCTGATGGGGGCGGAATGGACATGACGGCCCCGCGTTGCTCATACGACCCGTGTGTCAGGCGACGTTTCGACTAATCCTTCTTGTTGACCAACCTCGAAGAAGAAGAAATGGACACAAGTTAAATGCTTAACAAAGTCATTGTGTTTATATTCACCATTTGCTGACAATGCGCACTTTGAAACCGAACACCTTGAAGTTCACATCTTACGAATTTTCAATCGGCCTAGTCGCGTTATCCGTTCAAAAAAAGTCTTGGATCTATCAAAAAGCAAGCGTTTCATCAAACTAGGTGACAAGAAATCGAATTCTGTTGCAAAGTTAAAAACTCTTGCCTTTGGACACAGGCTATAAAAATCTTCAAACAAACGTTAAGATACCCCATGAGTGCCATGCTGCTGGGTATTGTTATATACCGATAATTTAATTGGATTATTAGATAAATACAGTAAAGGGCAATTTTCAGCGTTCGCTTAGGGCTCATAATGAACATCAATGCCAAAACAATCAGGCTTCAACCCAGACGCTTGGCCCCGGTCTAGTTTGGAGCCTGTGACTGCACATTCCGGCGATGACAGGCGACGGCATGTACATATATTTGTGAGGCTGTTGCCAGAGGAGACTTTGCTTAACTTTCGCCACTTGCGCTCTGTACACTGGTCTGCTGTAGTCAAAGCGGACATATTTTTTATGGCGTTACAAGGTGGTAACATAAAACCGGAAACGGTGCGGCAACCTTTGCCTAGCAAAGGTAGAAGCAATGGCTAAGGCAACGGCAACGGCAACGGCAACGGCAAAGTCAACGCCAACAGCAAAGGCTTCTCCTGTCCAGAGACGTTAACTGAAATGTAAATGAAACTGTTTCAATGTGTTTCATTGTGTGTGCGCCTGTCTCTTGGCCGTGTTGCTGGTCGCCGGGCCTTAAGCCCATAAGAGTTAAATGGTTGCGGATGTTGCCGACGCTTGTCGCCGACTGCGTCAGCGTTAACAAAGAAAATGTCACGGAAATAACTGAGGATTAGATTGATGAGTTTGCTGCTAAGCCAAGCGGCTGGTCATGCACAGGGCCCAACCCGAACTTTGCCTGGCAAGAAGAACAACAACAACAACAGTCTGGCCATGTCATAAACTAGTCCTAGCCACACCAAGAGGCGCAGTGTGCACCGGCAACATCGCAAATGTAAGCCTGAGCTTCAAGCCTAGCCCAGCCGTAGCCCAAGCCAACCCCGCCCCATCGCAGCTTCATTTTTTGATTATATGCCAACAGCAGTTTATTGCACGCTTGTTTGGCCGCTTTTACATGTGTTATCTTCTATGTACTTTGGCTAGTGTAATTAATTAAATTAGAGTAGAGTAGCGCGGGGACGGCAGAGCGCTAAAATTCTCTGCTGAAATTAACTTGCAAAGGGGATTTATTCGCAATAGAAGCAATAAAAATAAAAATAATAAAAAAACCAAAGCAACAAACAACCCCTTGACAAGGACGTTCATATGCACATATATATACATATTTTATGTTTGAGTGTCCTTATATATCACACTCATACGCACACACACACACACACACACACACACAAGAGTATGACTTACAGTCAACAACAAGAACAGGACCAATAACAGAAACAACCTGCTAAAACTACGTGTATGTATACACTGCCACCAAAAGTTGTGCTAATCTCTTATTCAAAAGATTTGCAGAGAAACGTGCAAGCGCATATTTTTGTACTCAACGCGAAATGAAATTAAATTTTTTAAAGAGTAAGTCGAGCTTAGATTTATATTTTCTAGAATTTGAAATTGAGTTCTAGCATTTGAATTGTTTAAATTGTTAAAGAATTCTTAAATTGTTTAAGAATTTTACAAATATATAAATATAATATATATATTAATACTACGTAAACGATAATATTAGTTTGAGTATTAAAAAAACAATTATTCAAAAATAATATATATGCAATATATGCATAATAATACAATATAATCTAACATATATAAGTATTAGATCAATTCGATTTTGGCACACATCCAAAGATACACAATATACTTGCTCAGCTTATTTCAGAATAGAGTGCTTTTTCCTGGTGTATATTCTATACATATTTATTTTGACATACATATGCCTGTTGAAGTATGTAAGTGTGTTTATGTGCATATGTATGTGTGCATATATAATGTCCAACATTATCGTTGACATTTATTAGCTCCAACTAAGTGAATTTTTTGCTTTGCTGCCTTACAATAATATTGTTATTTTGTCGTTGTTGTTTTTCTACCGTTTTTCTATACGTACAGGCTGTGCACCCTTTAGTACGAGTATCTGTGTTCAAATATGCCTATCTGTGTATGTGTGCTTGGTGGAAAGGTTCTGTAGGTGTGCCGTGTTTTGTCACGTTTAGCAGGCCCGGTTTTTGTTTCTTGAGCGGCATTTGGAGCCCATGGGTTTTGTGTTCTTTGACATTCAAACTTTACGTGCTGTGTTAGTGAATCATTTTATTAATATTCGCACATATACACTCGCAGGCACACAGATTAATACACGCATACACTGATATACAAAATTTAGTTTAATATAAGTGTTTAGACTACAACCTAAGCTTTTATTGAGTGTACACACGGAAAGAGCTCACGTATTAATAGCTTATCATATAAGCTAACCCAGCTAGCTCCCTTGTTTACACGGTTTTAGCCAGTCAGCTAGCCGATCAGTCAGTTAAGACACATTATTTTGTATATTTAGATAAGGAGTAAGACTAGTGAATTCCCTTTAATACTTATTAGAACAAAGTTTGAAACCCCGGTGGGCTTACTTGAATTCGGGAGAATCGAGTAGTACGGCGATATTTAAAAATATTAAAATTAAAATTAATTTATTCATGGCTTCCTCTAAAGATTGACCCAAAAATTACAAATATTGATATTTTCTGATATTTCTGATATTTTCGTCATAGCTTAACTTTTTATGTTCTCAACTTCTGGCTCTCCTCGATGCATTCAAATGGTATTCACACTATGAACAGAGTGTACCGCAGTCGTGAGGCCGTGTCTAAATCCCTTTACTTCTAGGGATATTAAATGAAAAACTTAAACAAAACGAAAAGGATATAGGAGGACGACAACAGCTCGTAAAGAGATTATTTTCGATTCGCTGTACTGAAAAAGCGTTCGTATTAAAGCGCAGTTATCCTTTGGCCGGCTGCTAGGCACATGAATCAGCCTGTCCAGCCTGTGCTCGAACAGAGCCCATGTGGCACGTCTATTAAGCTGCTTTAATGTATTTTGATTGCATATTTTTGTAAGTTATGAGTTGTGAGCTATGTTTAACATATGCGCATAAATTTAAGCCATATACAATGACTGTGACTGAGAGTAAGAGTGGGAGTGGGACTGGGAGAGAGAGAGAGTAAGATTGAGAGCGAGAGCGAAGCTAAGCGAATGAGGGGCAGCGTGTTTTGTCACAAAAATTGTTTCACTACTCATGTGTCTATTATTCGTATGGATAATGTGACATAATTATGTACGTTCAGCTGCTAAATGAATGGCTCACGGCGCCTATTAGGTACACGCTAGCAATACATACTATGAGGGGGCAGCCCACCTCGCTAACGAGATCAATCTGGCATTGAATGTGGCTGAGCGCATTTTATACCAATTGCCCATTTAAATCACCTGCAACATTTTTGTGCCCTTGACTGTCAACGCGGTGCGGCGTGCCTGGTGTTGATAATGCCAGTGTACTTTTGGCAGATAGTCAGGCCTTGTGATTATGACAACGGTTACGAATCCGTTGACTGTTCGCCGAGCTTCACTTCCGTTCCATTGTGCGAGGCGGCCATAGTTGTAGCTATTATGGCGGTATGTTTCCTGTGCCGGGCGCCGGTGTCGCTGCCACAGGTATGGCTGGCTTCCTGGTTCGCTGGGTCGTTAGTCATTACCTGGCCTACCAGAGCCAAAGCCAAAGCGAACAGCGTTAGCGACACTCTGCAACAGCAGACAGGCAGATAGACAGACGACAATGCAATTGGGATTGTAGCTGCAATCCTCATTCCAGCATTCTTTGTTGTCGCCCAAGGCCGTGATTCGTAGCGCCTCCATTTCTGTGTTTCCCTCCGGCTGGTCACGTCCAAGTCGTTATCATTATCTGCAGAACGCTCATCGCCTTGTTATTAAACATAATTATTGCCAGCAATTTGGCATTTTGCTATTTCAATTTGCAGCTGCAGTTGCTTTTCGTTGCCGTTAAGAACCACTGACTGGCTGATTGCTCAATTAGACGCTGTTATTCATTTTTGCTCCCAATACTCGACGCTCTCTGTGCACTTGTCAAATAGAGTGTGGCATAAGTGCACACAGATATGTTCGGTACTATCCGAATTGTTTCGAATATGTTTCTTAAAATTTTAATCGTCTGTTTTTCATATTTTCTCAGTTTCGTAAATGCCAACAAAGTTGGAATATATGTATATATATATATATAAATATTATTGCCCTGCTATGCAATTCTCATGAATGTTGTATTGGCATTATTATAAATTTTAGCTCTACACAATATGAGCACGGTTATTAACGCTTTCTCCGTCTTGTCTCTTATGAAATGTTATGAAATTTCTACCATATGTTTGTCAATTTTGCCTGTTTTAGTATTTTTAGTGGCGTAGCTTAAGTACGTCTTTTTACATATAACACCTAATCTAACAGTCACAATAAACAGTTGTTCGCTGATTTACCTGCGAATGCTCATCAGAAGCATGTATAATTTATTGCATAGCTGATAATTTCTTCTGATTGATGTACATTTCCGTAACACTAATAAGGCTATTTACACATTTTTTAGTAGGTATTAAAACTTTAGTAACTAACATAGTGCAAGAACAACATAGTAACTGCGCGATACTCTAAGATTCGTTTTTTGTAAGAAGCACATGCAGCTCTTTGGGGAAGTCAGAAACATTTAATTTATTTATTAATTTTATTTTAAAATATGACGTCTCTTGATAAATTAATTAAATTAACATTTTAATATTTTATGGGACATGCAAATTTGTGTAATTTCTGACTTTATAAGATGTAGACTAACTAGTGATTCCTTAGCTAGGAGCTTACGACTTACTGTAAGAAAGAAGTTAAATTTATTTAAAAATCTTTACCCAAAGAAGAAGTTTTCCATCTGTTCTATTTCTTCGATACTAAACGTGCAACTTTGTGGGTACCACATCTTAGCTCGATTGTTTTTTTTCTTTTTCTGTTTTGTGTATGTGTGGTAAATGGAATCTACGGCAACTGATAACAGAACACAACTCTCCCACACACACAAGCTGAGGAAAAAACTGAAAAATTTAATAATCATAAAATGCAAAAGCAGACGAAACAAAGCAAACGCAGCGTGAATAAAGCGTGGCACGCAACCAACTGAAAGGCAATGGGGAAAATGCAAGGCGAACAGGACATGGCCAGAGGCAATGTAGGGTATATGGGCATGGACACGGGCATGGGCGTTGCCAAATTACGCTAGACAAAGTTTAAATGCAATTGAAAAGTTTTGCAAAAGCAGCATCTATGCATCGCCAGGACTGCCACTGGCTGGCTGGGTTGCTTGGCAGGGTGAAGTGAGCATAAGAAATGTCATAAATGTTGACTCAGTGCTTGGGGCGCATGTTGGCAAAGTCGCTAAATTCATATGTACAACTTTATTGAGGGCAGCCATTTGGGGCTGCTGCTGCTTCTGCTTCTGATGCTGCTGCTGCTGCTGCTGCTGCTGCTGCTGTGTGGCAAATGAAATGTAACTGCAACAGCGACGCCTTTAAGAGTCAACGCCAGCAAATAACCCCCAGGCATACAGACCTGACCCCAAACCCCCACCCAACCTTGGTGTCCCTATGCAGCTGTGCTGCATGATAACGCCACTTTGCGGCAAGCGTGGTGTTGGGGTAGGGCGGGGGCCGGGGCTTAAAAGTTTTGCAACCGGACAAGTTGAACAAAAGTCTTAACATATTTTCAAAATCCAAAAGTTTAGCACAAATGCGACTTAATTGTTGGTACGCACTGCTTGTCTCCACTAGCTGCAGTTGTTGTTGTTGTCATCGTTGTCGTCGTAGTCGCTGGCATAAACAAAAGCCTCGGCAAGCTGAATTTGCTGTTGATGATGTTGCCGCGTTTTATTAAGTGATTAAAAAGAATAGCAAAAGTTGCTCAGCTGCAGCGCTCAGCGCGTCGCGCTTCAAGGGTGGCCAACTAAACGGGCTAAAAGCGTGACAGAATGTGGGGTCTGGGTGGCGTCTACCGCCCATGGAGCATAATGCTCTGCCACCACATTATGCAGATTTGAGCAAACACAGCACAGATCCCAGCGACTTGGCTTATTTGCTGTCTTTAATGCTCTTACGCTGTGGACAAGACCAGGGAAATGCTTCAGGACTTATGGTTGGCCATGGCCGCGGACTTTGTTATTAGGGCCAAAAATTGTTTAACAATCTAGTTTGTTGATAGTGTCTTGTCTTTTTCTTTATTGAGGGCAATTTTTCAAAAATAACTTTAAAAATTCGCTTAGCATTGGCATAGGGCAAATGGAAAAATAAACGGCTGGCAAAGGCGAGACGTATTCAATTAAACTATATTGAGCTATGTGTCAAATATTTAATAGGGAATGTAAATTTATAATTAAACACAACCCAGGTATAAAAACGAATGCTAATTTTCAGTGGTTCGGCTTAGGGCTTTAACCAGTTTCAGTGGTTCGATGCGTGAACCTGTTTTGTTTACATGACCTAAGTCAGGTTTTGCTTTGAACCTTGATTCGATATCTATTTTATTTTAAATTTTCAATGTTACAATTTAATTTATTTTAAATTAAATAACTGCAAATATTATTAGATTTATTAATATATATTTTTTATATATATTTTATTTTTTTTTTAAAATTATATTTAAAGCATTAAAACTCATGTTATTTAAAATCGCAAAAATTTGTATACTTCACAGCTGACACACCTTCCTGGTCTCAATTCTCGAGGTGAGTCGAAATATATTTTGTTAAAAAATTTTGTAAATTGTGTTTAAATAAAGTTACTGAAAACCCCAAAGAGCTAGAGCTAGCCAAATTAAAGGTCCCATTAAAATATAAAGAAAAGTTCACCAAATCTTATTGGGAAAAATACAAATCCAAAGTAACAAACCGTTTTCGGAAGCTTATATGTTTAGGTTCGGTTGAATATGGTATATGTTGCGGCTCATGGCAAACAATTATTTGCAATTGCATGTTCGGTTTAATTTGCAGTTCAATTAAATCGTAATTACATAGCTTTTGTTAAGAAAACAATTAACAGACTTCATGATAAATGGGAGAGCTTCAGGCACTTGGTTTAATCGTTCATTGTAAGCCGTTCAGTTGAATTTAATTTAAATTAAGGTATACAAATCTAGTTTGTTATTTAACTGAAGTAAAGCATAACTCAACTGCATAGTTTTTCAAGTAAACAATAAAACGATCCAAACAAATGACAAACTGTCGTCTGGGGAATGTTAGCCAGAAATTCTGCCTATCTATTCAAATAAGTTTGTCACACTGGAATCTCATTTTACCTCATATGAAAACATATTTAAGTTCTTGAATAGTTTTCCATACTAACATAAATGTCAATTTATTTGATATTTCGTACTTTCTCTGCTATCTTCATATTCTTTCTCACTGTGTCTTTTTTTTTCTCACATTTTTGTGGCTATCATTGAAGTTGACCGTCAAGCTAGATGCCAGCGTTTTGTTTTTCTCTCGTGTTACGCTTGTGGCGCCCAATAGATTTTATGAACATTCAATTTTTGGTTGAAACAACAGGAACTGCCAAAACTGATGACAGTCGCTTGTTGCTGCTGTTGTTATTGTTGTTGTTGCTTGTTTTGTCATTTGTGGAGGGGTCTTTCATAAGTTTTTATGTCTTCATTTTTGGCAGGCGCCGCAAATCAATGTGAAAGCCAAAAATGTCTGTATCTATTTAACACAAATGCCCTTTCAGACATAAACAATGTCGAACGTATACGTAATAAATACGGACATTATGGCAACAGCAACAACAAGCAGAAGCCTTAACAGAAGCCATAAACTGTACGCATTAACACCACAAATTTCGACACAAATGTGACACAAGTGTCACACAGACTTATTGATTTCTTTGAATCGAATTGAGATGATGGTGAAATGAAAATAACTATAAACACACATACACACCCTACACACATATGTAAGACGCGAATGCTGACTGGCCGCTTCACATGTCAGCTGGCAAGGAAAATTGAATTCTTGTGGCTCGTAATCGAACACTTTTTAGGCCAAGAAACACACGCAGGCCCAAATCAGAGGTACACACAAACATCCAGTTGTAGCTGTGGGTATTACCACTGATGGGCACATGAGAATGCCATTATGTCGAGCCGTGAGCACAGGTTGAGATTACAAATCCCTGTCAATGGGTGGAAGGGTCTTCAGGAAATGCATCTCATTTTACATACGGCTTAGACGTTGTCCGGTCTAATGTATATGCCTAAGTGCTTAGATAGATACGCTTGTTCAGGTGCTTACAGTATTTATTAGTCGTGTATCTAGGTTGGACAGTCATATTTACAGAAGCTAAGTTTGTGTTCATATTATATGGTGTGTTTTTTACAGAGCTATTTTGTTTTTTGACGAGCAATTTTACGCTCTCAAGAGAGTTCTTGTTCTCCAAACTTTTGCTTTCCTTGAATGCTAGGGCATCACTTAAACAGAATTTAAAAGAAAAATAAAAGGAAACTTTAAATATATACTAAACGATTTAAATAGCAACTTTTCTGAATCTTCTTCTTCATTTTCCTTTGTATTCCACGGAACAAGTGCGCTTCTTATTCACGTACTCTGCACACTGCACCTGCGACCATTTTGATGCAGCTGTCCTTAAATGGCCTTTATAGCTTATTGAATTTTATCCACAGCAAATTTGTTTTAGCCCGCAAAACAAAACAATCTACTTTAATCGCCTAAATATTTACGCCAACAGTAAGTTAATCCCATAAATATTTATGCACATTTGACCAAAAAGGATTGAGAGAGAAACCGCAGCCAACAGCTGATGACAGCATGAATGGCACCCCAAAGGATGCCCAAATGAGCTCCGCCATGGCTATTAAAGGCTGCAAACAGATTTAGCTCGTGTCCATTGCCATTCAGACTAAATGAACTGTTCCGAAAAGTCGAAGAGCTTCAAGCTGCAGTTTTTATATTTTTGCTGATTGCAAGCATTTAAATGCAATCTGAACAAAAGGAATATGAAAATATTTATTCGATTCCCATGAGTTTTTCTGTTTGCCAGCGAACAAACAAAACAAAAACTGGTATTGCACAGCTTGTAAAGTCGATATCGAACTGGATTTTAAACGCTTTTTGTCTATGTATACTATTCGGCTTAAGGTGCATTTCGCAGGCTTTACATTTCAATGCTAACTGCCAAAATCGGTATTTATCTCATTCTCCCGAATAAGTTTGACCAGCAACTAAACTATTATCAAATGTTTCTTATATCTGTCTAACAATTTTCTGTGAAGCTGCTTAAAAGTATAGTGGAAAATCGTTTTACCTTTTTGAGAATTGGAAGTGGGTTAGTGGGCGCAAGAAAATTGTTTTAATACCCTGTGATCATTGAAAGTGCGATAAATGGGGTATGCTTGTTTTGTGCAAGGACAAAGCATGTGCGACCCCATACATTATATATGTAATCCTGATCAGGATAAGCATTTGGGTCGATATTGAGCGCATCAAGTCAGAGACTTGAAGTTTCAACAGATAATTCCCTTATGTCGTAGAAAGAATAGGTTTGCCATTTCATTGTTCCATGAGTATCGATAAATATAAATTTTGAAAGAAGGGTTTTTTAATCTCTCTTTTAAGTTCCAGAGACAAGAAAATATCTATCTTTTTGGTCAGCTCTCCACATTTCACATCAAATCAAATAAAATTTATTTTTGAATCAATTGGTGGTGGCCTTTGGTATTAATACAGGTTTTCATGACAAAAAGTTCAGTATATTTTATAAAGATGGTACTTAAAGCAACGAAGGTTTTTGAGAATGCATTTCTCATTAAAAAGTCTCATTAGGAATAGCACATGAAGAAGCACAGGCTCCGAATTTTTTCTATTATCTTTTGCAAATATATAAAACTAGCTGGCATAGCCCGACCTTGACCTTGGTACGTTTGAAATAAATGTTCTCAACAACTTTCATGCAAACGTTTTCCGCCAATTTTCCACTGTTACGAGTGGAATTTCCCAAAATCGCTAAAACACGCAATCATAAGGTTCTTATGTAGAGCTCTGAAAATATGTTTGAAGCAAATCGGACACCACTTAAAAAACATTGAATCGCATTTCTACCGAAGGAGTTTAAATTTTGCAAAAAAATATCCGAAACCCCGCCTTAACGTGCACTTTCATCACATGAGGTAACTACAGTGAAAACTACATTGAAAACTTCAGCTCCCTAGCTCTTACGGTTTGGTCAGGACAAACAGTTTAATATATAGGGATATATATTTTTAAACATTATTTTTTTATTTATATTTATGTTTTATTTATTTTTTATTTTAATTATTTTCAACTTTCAACTTGGCACCAGGTACAGGGTAGCGCTTATCCGGGCACCTTCGTCTGAAAAACTCTTTTTTTATGAACGCATTTGGCACTGTCACTATTCGTTTTCTGGATAACTCCTTTGGCAACGTCCGTGTTACCCGGCCTAGACAGCGTTTTTTTTCTTCTTTATTTTGGCATCGATGACAATGTTCTTGCCAATTCGATGGCCTCCGGTGTTGGTGGTTGTTCGTCTGTCTCTTGTGTTCGTTGAATTTGTTTTTATTGTAAACTACACTTGGCTACATGGATGTATTAAGAGTGTAATCTTTTATCAAACAGAATGCACGTGACACGGCTTACAGCTGACATGCACGCACCCACAGACACGCACACACACGCAAACCATATTCCCGCACACGTATTTAGCAATTAGCCACGTTTCGCATTAAGAGCATTGTAGTTGTTCAGGGGGATATATACAGGGGACAGCACTTATGCTGTCAATAACTTAATTTTTGCAACAACGTGATTTAATTAACGATTACAATAAGCAGAGTTAAGCAGGCAGCCCGGCGCGGTCAGCTGGGTGATGGCGCCCTCAGCTACTCGCTCATAAAACAATTAAGCGAGTTTCCTTGTCGTTTTTGGGTTAACAGCCAACTTGTTATCGAATTGGCCGCTCTTCTACAACTTTTTCTCACTGCCTGTGAATCGCATGTGGTGCGTGTCAGGCTAAATAGAAATGGAAACGGCTACGAAAATCTTTATCCGGGCATGTGTTTAACCGCATTAATTTGGCACATGTGAAACGTGGCGGCCTCTTGGTCGATAGGTATAAACTTAATTTGGTAGATCAGCAACGCAACAGACACGCACATATCTTATGCGGCAAGTGTTGCAATCAAATTGTAGCATACTGTTTAGCAAACGTGAGTAATGCTTAAACATATGCGATTCACTGCTGCAAATGTGGCACGGTTTAAATAGTATTTCTTATTTCAATATCTCCCGAATTAATCTTTTGGAATCAAGCATTTATAAGGGCGTATATAGTATTATGTTCTTATTAATATATGATTTAAAGTGCGCTTATATAGGTGCTTATTTGTCGATTGATTGTTCCTATAGCTGCTATATAATACTGTTATCCAATTTTATTGGCTTTCACAGATAGGTTAGGTGAAACACAGCTTTTGCGTTTGGTCAAGTTTTCTTTTTGTAAATAGAAATATTTTTCAATTTTCTTCAACTAATTTTTCTACCGATTCTTAAGATATTTGGAAAACCAAACAAAATTGTATGTGAAATAACTTAGTTTTCGACCTATCATTCTATATATTCCCTATTTTTTTAAGAGCTGATCGATCCATTTTATTTTTGTTCAAACTTTCAATGAGTCCAACTCGACTTGTTTTACTAGGCAAGCTGCGCAACGAAACTGCGGCACATTTTGGTTTGGTCTTCTTCTCACCCGCTCACTTCCAGCTCATTTGCTGCGCTGTTGCATTCCGCTAATTTACATGCAGTAAAACTTTGGTGCCAACTTTGTGGCTCAACGAGCCATGTTAAAGTGCACAATGCGGCGTAAACAGCCAAACAACATTTGCATTCGTACAAAACCCAATGGCCACTCAGCTGGGCCGCTCCCCGCTGATACAAGCACATGGCACTTCGACCCGCCGTTAATAGGCGCATTTAAGCGCATTACGTCGAAATTATCGTAGATGGCAAATCTTTGAAAATGCAATCAGCATTTTCATCGCATTCCCCAACAGACATGGGCGCATGTTGTATTTTTATAAAAACAATGGGCACGTTGGGAACGCAAACATGAACCATAAGTGTTTGCCACCACCGTCGACAATTTGACCATGATATGAAATGGTATATATACCTATTTATATATTATATTAAATCCACACTAAAGCCAAGAATAATAAAAGTACAGATTAATAAAAAATACCCTCGAAAATGAATTCAAAGCCGGGCGGTTGTTAATCAGAAAATGTCATTTGCAAGCTTTTCGCTGACTTTCGACGGTTGCAGGTGAAATTTGAAAACAAAAAAATTATAAAAATTGAAAAGATCTTTTATAAAGATGATATTTTTAACATATATCTTTAAAAAGGAATTAGCAACTGATCAAAAGGTATTCCGAAAATATTGCAGTTTTCCACAAATTTCTCAGAGTTGCAGGTGATACCTTTTGTTTTTTACAGTAAAATTGTTATTTTCCTAGCTGCTTGGCTAATGGCGGAGCTTTAATCACCAGTCAATCAGTTATTCACTTAGTCAGTCAGTCTGTCATTCAATCATTTCGTCAGTCAAGACAACAATTTTATACCCTGAACCCATTAAAAATGGGTAAAAAAGGTATATTGTATTTGTGCAAAATGTAAATGTATGTAACAGGCAGAAGGAAGCATCTTGAAATTTAAGATGTAGGTCCTCTTAGTGCCTGCGCAGATCGCGTTTATTTCCGATAACCGTTTCCAAGTTATCGATTAAAATCTATATCGAAATCCATTTTTTTTTTTTTTGGGCAATTTTGGTAAATAATAAGAGCTGGAGTCACCAAACTTAAAATGTAGCTTCTAGAATTGTGTATATATTTGAATTTGGTGTTGACAGAATAGGATTTAGGGTATCCCCTAATCGGGAGCTCACGACTAGAACCTCTCACTTGTTATATATAGAGGTGTTGGCCAAGTTGGGGCGTGATCTGTCGCATAGCCTCGTGTCAATCGCCGAACTCTGTCTGCTGCGCCGCAGCAATATAAATTCAGATTGAAAACCAATTACAAATAAATATATGTTTTTATAACAATAAAACCTAAAACTTCGAGGCCTTGAATAAGAACTCAATTTTCGTTTCATAATTTTATTACGCATTTATTTTCCATACACTCTTTTTATATGCATATTTTAACTTTACAAAAAAAAATTGTTTTTCTCTTTTGTATTATGTATTAGTTAAATATTTGTATACTCTTTCCTTAATATCTGTTTTATTTTGTTTTTGGTTTGCATCTTTGGTCATGCAGCTGGATTTAAACAAATTGGTTTATAGTTTTAAAACAGTTTTTGTTTTCTTTTTGTAATTTTTGTTTTTCATTTCATGGAAAGTTTTTCATTTAAAAGTACACCAAAAAAGATCAGCTATGCATTACAACTAGAATATATTCGTAATTATTAATTTTGCAATTATGTTTACCTTTAGTTTGTATTTATTTTTTGTTTTTTATTTTCTGCTGTCTTTGGTTTTACTTTTTGAGTTCGAACTCTGCCGCTTTATTCTTGAAGAGCTTCCAATCCTACGAAGAAAGTAAGCGAACTTTTACATTGATATACCTACATTCATAATACTTTAATTTCGGTTCACGATAATCATTTTTTCAATTCGGTTCGTTAAACGACTACATCATTTTGTAATATCTTGTGTGGGTTCTCGTTCCTTTGACTTCTTCTGAACTTTTTTTTTTTTTTTAATTTTGTATTTTGATATATCATTGAACAGAGAATGCGGCGGCCCACTCTGCATGCTATATTTAAACTAATGAGTTCTCTTTTGTAATTAACTAGTCTGCATGACATTGCGGTTCTGCTTGTTTAATTTAAGTCACACTGAAATACACACTGAATACAATTAATTGTACTTAATCTAATGCTATGACATGTATTTTTTCCACACTATTCTCTTAGTTATTATTTCGTTAGTAATTCACAAAGCAAAAAAAATATACATTTATTATAATATTTAATTAATTTTTTAAAATTAATTTTTGGTACCATGTTTGTGTCCAGTTCTATGTTTAAACAGAACAACAACAATAACAGCAATAAAATAAACTGTCAAGAAAATAAATTTTAACAAAACTAATTAAAAATTCTCTAAAACGAGACTTTTTGTTCATATTAGTTTTTCTTCTTCTTGTGTTTTGTTCATTGGTTTGTTAAGTACTTTTATGCTCTACTGACCAATTTTAAATATGTTGTAAAATTTTATTTCAACAGTTTATAAAATTTAGATTTAGACAAAAAAAATACACAAAAAAAAAACATGATTACACAGATAGACTATATACATTTATGTGTAACACTCTTTCAATTATTGATTTGATAAGGCTTAGGCCTGGAAAATAAATGTGGCATTCAACGTGTTTCCGTTCAATACTGTATGTGTATTTGTTGAACATGCCACGAGTCCAATTTTTGTTTAAATTTGACACTTTTTAATTGTTTAACTATTTCCTACGACTTTACTAAACGCTATGCTTTATATAGAGAGGGTTCTTTGCAAGCCGTCAAAAATCTTCTTTTCAAAGAACTCTTATTGTAATATTTTTTTAATGCGGCTTTTTTCTTGCTGCCTTTTGTTTTTCTTTTCTGTGTATTAGTTAAAAGTTTTAGTGGATCTTATAATCCCGTATAGAATGAATGCATAGTTGCTGTTAAAAAATCGTATCATATCAACTGTCTCACCTCGCATTACCGACTATATTGTATAGAGGGTTAATCGAGATCAATTTCTCTGATTGAATACCGTGATATGAGCCAGTGTGTAAACGTAGTTATTTATGTGTCTTCTGGTTTGTTTGCTATGTATTATTATTGCTAGTAGTAGTTTTTTATTATTCCCGAATGCTGACTGACCTGGAGGTTAATTATTGGAGACTGCTTTTCAGACGTCTTTAGGGCTTGCTGCTATAATTATATGACGTATGTTCAACCCACAAGACTTACTAAGGGTGCCATATCTGTTTCTGCCTATCTAATTCGGGACTAGGTAATACGAAGTCATGGACTCACTGAAAGTGAAGTGCTATTGAATGAACAAGCAAGCTACCTTCGTTCAATGTTTGATTTGTATTTGAAAATGGAGTGCATATTAAATGGATTATTTTTAGTTAGTTTAGTTACTAACTATAAGCCCAACTAATTGAATAGCACTGCCATAACGGACTTCGGCTAAGCCAGAAAAAATGTAACTGTCAGTCGGAACAAACTGTCTTTTATATAGATATGACATATTTTGTAGTACACCCATTGAGATAACTTGAAAAGCATTCGATGGACAAATACTGGCAATTAACTAAAAGAATTTACCTAAATAATTATGTCAACACTTGACCTTCAGGCAGCCGGCGTTCAGGAATTTAATAGAAAGGTCGCTAACAACAACAATCATTAATATTATTTTCATCGAGCGAGAGAGAGAAACTTGAATGTATGTAGCTTTGCTTGGGTGGGTCAGAGTTTAAACGTGGGTGAATATCGTTCTGATTTGCTTGGCATTGTGTGGGTTACATTCAACAGTTGGCATATATATTGTCGTGATCCGCTTATAGGTGCGTACTGTTTGGAGGTGTATACTTGGGGTCATTTTGTGTGCATCATTAAGTCCAAACTAAAGGTAGATGCATTTATTGTTAAATTGCCTAAGATTGTGTTTAACTCACTTGAGTAGATTAATAAGTAACAAGAAACCAATAGTAGCTTAAAGAAGTGAAGTATTAGCTAATTAAATTTGATAGATTTAAGTAGTATTATTCCTATAGATTGATATACAATAAGTTAAGCACACGTTATGCTTAATAAGTAGGTTAGTTAGTATAGGTGTGAAGGAGTTTAGAATTCTAAGTGTCAACACATTGGATAGCTAAAGACCAGTTGGTATGCACACGATTTGCAACGCTTAAGATGTAAACTCTGGCAACATTTATCTAAAAATAATACAATGCTTATCTACTTTTTCTTTGTTTTTTCGTTAGATATTATAAATCTTTGACATGCGTCCAATTTTTTTTTCATTTTTATTTTCATTATTTGTTTGTATTTGATTGGGAAAACATTTATTGTTTGTTTGGACACCGTTTTTTTTTTTTTTAGTGTGTGATAAATTTTAGTATTTTTGTTCTTCCTCTTGGTTGCTGGTTGTGCTCTAACTACTGCACTTTGTGCAGTCAATATTTTTGTTTTGTTTTCTTTGAATGTAAGTAAGTATAGTTGTAAAGTTGAAAGCTTTTTCTTGGTTGTTTCAGCTAAGGTACCAATTTGCTACAGGTTGTCTAAGTGTAAGTGGAAATTTGTTTGCACTCTCTCTTGGTTCTTGTTCTAACTTTTGCTTCAGCCCTTAGGGCCAAGCCAGATTGAAGATCTGTTGAGAATTGTTGTTTGTTGTTGTTGGAAGACTACAGCTAAGTAAATATATATGTGTATATACTTAGATACATACATACACATACCAGAAAGTGAGTGTGTAGTGGTATAGACCAGATCTAAGTGAAGTAATACTCTGAAGTTCCAATTCTAGTTCCAGCTTTTGTTGCTTTAGGTTTAAAAATTCAGTGAACTCTTCGGGTTGCCTTCTAATTATTAAAATAAACTATTTATATGTTATTTTTTTCTTTTGTTTTTTAACAATTGTTTTTATGCTTGTTCTTGCTAAAACTGTACTGCCTAATAGGTTTATGTGTGTGTGTGTGTGTTCTATGACTTATGCCTACTTATAAAATACAATACACCAATATACTTGATAAATATTGTAATTGTATTGCATTATTTGATCCAAACATACATTTATTGTATATTGTAATGTATATTTACACATTCTCTCATTTAGTCATGATAATAGTTAGTACTATAACTAAGCATTTGATTTGCGTTTTCTTAGTGTTTTTCTCTTGTTTTTTTTTTTTTTTTCTTCTACATTTTGTATAGTTTTGCTGGTCCAATTTATGATTTTTTTTGTCAACATTGATTTAATTTGATTTGTTTTTCTTTTTCCTTCACCAAGATCTTGCTTATTGTTTAACACACAATTTTATAAGTACATTGTACATGTCCAAATACATATACACGTGTGTATATACATATGTATGTATATATAGATACGTCATGCATGTCTATTGTGAATGCATCGTCTATGCAGCTTTGCCATAAAGGTCTTAAAGAATCTATTCGGAGTGTTTGTTCTGTTTTTTTTATTTATTATTAAAGTTGTTAATTGGCCTTTTAATAGCAACAATAGAATACAACAACAAAATAGAAAAGTTGCTGTATTTAATACGGAATTATGACAAACGGGCTCTTCGATTTTATTGACCGACGTGTGCTGCATGCAATACAGAAATCCATTTTATCTCAATTACATCAGGGTTTGTCAATTTGATGAATTTGTTAACAAATAAAACTTGTTGAATAATATTACAGATTGATGCATTGTGGCTTTCAAAGCACAAATTTAGAAATTGCTGACACGACATAAGGTTAAGCTATTGGATTTATCTGATAAAGTGTTTTCTTCAAGTAATTCTCTGGGCTCAGCTATTAAATGCTAAGTTCTAGCATTTCTTTTCCATCAAATCTACGTTTGATAGAGGTTATGCTTTCTATAAAACAAGTCAAGTAGCTATTAATAATCAGCACCATAACTTGAAATAAATAAATTAATAAAGGGAAAGATCTGCAGACACTTGGTATCAGTTTCATTTCGTACAAAAAACAGCTGTGCTTTCATTGCGATTACTTTTTATAACTTTGGGGCTTTCCGTTTTTTGATTAGTTTGTAGTTTGTTGTTGTTATTGTTATAAAGTTTACGTTACGCATGCAGTCGTCGTTGAAAATTATATTGCATACTTTTTTGGGCTCGCCCGGCAGACCAAATCCATTCAAAATAAATATTAAACATGGCGCATGTCTATTGCGTATGCATAGGCCGATCAAGCGGCATGGCAATCCAAAAACTTGGCTTTGATGCAAATTGTGCATTGAGAATATTTAGCTGGCTTTGCACTGCCTCTATCTGTGTACATGTGTGTGTCTGTGTGAATTTCTGTGTACGTGTGTGTAGCACAAGTGACAAATATAAACACGTCCACACTTTTGGCCATAATTGCATATTTATGGCCATTTCGTAGGTAGTTTGACAATTCGCGTTCAATTTTAAAATCGCATTTATTACATTGTTCATATTTCAGTTTGTTGTTATGCAAATTTCTGTTGTGAGTGTTTGCATGTGTGTGTGTGTATGTGTGTAGGTGTGTGTGTTAGGGCCAGCAGCACATCAAGCAGTCGGCAGGCAGCAGCAACAACGGCAGAATAAATGGTAATAAATGAAAGAGATAGAAAGAGAAAGAGAAAAAAGAAAGAAAACACATATTTTAATTGGCATACAAGAATTTCAATTTCATGCGTCTATGTATACACTAGCTTGTGAGTGTGCTCGTGTGTGTATGTGTTAGTGTGTTTGTGTGTGTAGCACAAAAGAAAACAACAACAAATCATATCAGAAAAAGTACCAAAACAGATAGCAATAACAGTTAGCAAAAGGTAACGAGCAATTGCATCCATTATTTTTGTTTATATTATTTTTGTTCTCTCCGTGTTCATTTCCCAGCTCTTAATGCACAGCCGAGTTTTAGTTCTTGCTCTTAGCGACTAGCGACACTTGAACAAATACAAATCGTACACACATAAAATATACATACATGCACACACATATATACATACATGTGCATTTACTGTTGAATGAACTGTTCCCAACGTAGCGGTACACAGTAAAAAGACTTTGACAACAGTTTGATTTCATGATGAACATGTATGCTTTGTTACACTTTACTACATTTAAAAATTAACTCTCTTAATAAATGACAAAATATACGAAATTAAGAGCGCGTTTGGTTTAATAACAATTATATTGAAATTTATTTAAAATCTCAATTTAGTCAATTTAAACAAAAGTTGATTTAATGCAAATTTCGCTCTCTTATCTTAGGAAAAACACAAAACAATATAATTTAATATACATGAAATTAACTCATTCAGAGTAAATGACATAAAAACGATGCAAATCTACAAACCGTTAAAAATATGTAACACACATTTAATTTTTAATATACTAACTCTAACTTAGAAAGTTAAATAAATTAGCTGGGACAATCACAGTTGCCTGCAAGGCTGCATAGAGTAGATGCTGTACTAGTTCCATTGCAAATGTCCTTTTGAACGTATGCGAGTAGAGTTTAGTAATTTCTTGTTCCTACACTCGTACTTTTACATAAGAAAATTTCCAATTTTTGAAAACGACAGGCTTCCAGGCAATTGTGAATGACCCAAATGCATTTTTTAGGCGTTACACCACACTACAATATTTCACATATCTATTCACAGTATCTTAGAAAATTTCTAAATATTATTTATAATAACATTTAATAGAAAATTAATTTAAAAATATATTGAAAGATAATGGAAATAATTGAAATATTATAAAATGTCAGGCAGCACACATACATAGATAAACACACACTGGGACACCTAAAGATATATGTATATGTGAATTAGAGCTCTCTAATTTAGGCTTTTGAGCAATTTGTCGGACCTTATTCATTAGTTTATTAAGTAGTTAGTACATCTTTGATTTTCTAGTTGCTAGTAGCATGGTCTTGTTTTCCTTTATTTATTTATTTTTTTTTATACTTTTGTTTTACAGTTTAAAGTAGTTTTAATTTTCATCACAGCTAACGTCAATTTTGGTTTTTAACTATTTTTTGTTTTCCATCTTTTTTTGTATTAAACTTGTCGCCGATTTGGGGATTTTTAAAAGAAATGAAAAGCAAAAATGAACACAACATTTTAATAAGATTTTAAATTTTATTCTTTTGTTCTAAGACTTTTATATTATTTTTTTTGGTTGATTAAAATTAGTTAGATTGTAGCTATATTCTGTTATACATTTGAGTTTATATTTAGTTTTTAACACTATAACACATTTTACATTATTTTTCAACATCAATTTAACATACACATACATTTGAGTTTTCTCAGATCCTGAATCGGATCTATGTGTGAATTTTTAATTATTATTATTATTATTATAGTTTTTGCTGTCCATACGCCTAGGTAGGGGAAAAAAAAAAAACATCATACAATATATGTACTCGAGTATAACCACACATGTCTATAATTACAGTACATTGAATGTGTATCTTATAAATTTAAACACTTGAGTTGTTCTCTTCTATTTTGTTTAATATTAGCTCTATGCCAAAATCTCGTTCTACTCAATTTCACCATATTTCGTATAACATACCTTTAGGGGCCGCGACGAAATGCATTGGCGAAATTCAGCATAAAAAAGAAAGTTTTTTTTTTTGGGTTTGTTGTTATTGTTTGAACGTTCATGCAATTACGAAACCCAAGTTTCATAAAGTCTGGGAATATACTCAGGCTGATTTTATAGGTACTCACTGACGGCGAGCGTTAGCTGGAGTTGACGACTACAAATGTGTAAATGCCTATTAGCAGGAGACACCCTGCTTGGCCACCGTATACCATGTGCTAACCGTCACCAGAGATGGTGAATCTGGCGTATTGGGTAGCTCCGTGTTCCCATGATCAGCAATCCCATTGCTTTCCAGGGTTTGCGTTGCCGAATGGCCGCCATCGGGCGGCAACGGCGGTGGCAGCGACTCGGGCGTTGCTGTTTCGGATGCTGCGGCAGCAACTGTTGTTGACGTTGCTGCAGCTGCAGTTGCAGTTGCTGCCGATGATGATGCAGCTGCTCCTCCTTGTACCGGCTTGCGATTGTTTCGCTGCTTATGTTTGTTTTTACTCTTGGCTGGTTTGGGCGGTGCCGCCGCTGGCTGGCCACTTGGCGTCTGACTAGCCTGGCAGAGCTGCTGCGGATGATGGAAGTGCATGGGCTGTGGTGTATGCAGGTCGCGACCCACCTGAGGGCCCACCTGCGGACAGCGAAAGCGTATGGCCTGCTCGTTGGCAACGCTCAGTTGCGGCCAACGCGGCTTGCTGTTGGCATCCAGATGTGGATGCTGGTGGGGATGATGCCGTTGCCTGCTCTTGCTTCGTTTGCGCTGACGTGTTTTCGAGTGTGACTTGCGCAGGCGCAACGCTGGCATTTGGCGTGAATGCAGCTCCATTTGTGGCCGCAGGCAGTGTCGGCAAATGGATTGACTGCGCTGAGGCAGACCCAGCAGCAGCTGTTCGCCATTCTCAAAGTTATCCAAGTCCGCATCGTCATCATCATAATATTCATCGTCATCATCATCACCACCATCATCATCATCATCATCATCATTATCATCATCATCATCATCATCATTGTCCTCATCATTATCGTACTCAAACTCCGCCTCATTTTCTTCAAGCTCTGGTTCATAGTCGCGGCGAGGCCTGTGATTAGTTTTGCATTTGCTATGGTTGTGGCTGTTGTGATGTTTTTTGCTTGTGCAGTTGTTTGTTGTTGTTGCTGTGGTTGTTGTTGTTGCTGTTGTTGTTGTGCTGGCGCCATCTATGTCAATGACATGACAGCACTTGGCTGCCGTCTGGTGTCTTGTGCTATGTGTTTGTTGCATTTGTTGTTGTTGTTGTTTCATCTTGTAGTTTGACTTACGTTTCTCTTGCTCCATTTGTTGATGCTGTTTGTGCTGTCGCTGTTGTTGTTGTTGTTGTTGATTATGTTGCTGCTGCTGTTGTTGTTGTTGTTGTTGTTGCTTTTGTTTTTGCTGCTGACTGCGACTACGTCGACGTCTGCGTACCGTATACTCATCGCCCTTGTCAGTCGGATATGGTCAGAATGCTGTATCAAAGACGGACATAGATCTGGATATGGCATCATCATTTCGACACGCCTCCAAAAACTCCTCCAGCGTCACAACGCCATCGCGATTAATGTCCATTTTCTGTTGAGCATTAAATAGATGTATTTTGTATTAGCAAAAAATTGAATTAACCAATTTAACGGGCATGAGAGAAAGTTGAACGATGTCCTCGCTTCTATCTATCAACATGCTTTTAAAGATGCGCTCATACAGTGCTGTTTGTTTAGTTAGGTCTTAACTGTCTTGAGAAACGAAGCATTAATTTAAGGATGCCTTAAAGCACATAATAATGACAAATATCTGGTTCAGTTGTGTCCCCTTGTTCCCCATCCGTATAGAGGGCAAAATGAGGCATTCAACAGGACCACAGCCGCTAATGACAATGCGTGACTGGCAAGCCAAACGAACCAGAGAACAGGCCAGTCCATGACCGTCCAGGACAGTGGACATTGAAATCTAAAGAGAATATAACGATAGACCGCGTGACGACTATGTCCCGACTCTGTCCCAGTATGAGCGACCATTCGAATGTGATGTCCTGGTCTGTGCTGTGCTGTGCTGTGCTGTGCTGTCTGGCGAAATGGCCAACAAAAGAAAAATACATAATTTGATTTGCATAATGCAGAGTAAATAAGCCGACAGTTTGAGGCGAGCGCAAATTGAAATTGCATAATTAACATAAGTAATGCGAATTGTGCTGCAAAGCTGAACTGAGCTTAAGTTAAAGTTGCAAACAGGCCAAGTCGTTTTTTTGTGAATGGGACAACATTGTGTATGGGCATTCACCTGAAAGATTTGCTCCACCTTGCCCTTGATCTTTTCCTCCTCGGGGCATTCGTCGGGCAGGCGGCCCATTAGCTCGTATATGGCAGTCACAATGTCAGTCATTTCTTCCCTCGTAATGAAGCCGTCGCCATTGATGTCGTATAGCGAGAAGGTCCAGCGCAGTTTCTCCTCCACGGAACCGCGCGACAGTATCGAAAGTCCTTGAACGAAATCCTGCAGTAAATGAAAAATAAGTCAACATTAATATACATTACGCATTACAGAGGCGGATACACATACAAGATAAAGAACCCTGCACCCACAGATAGATTCTCAGATACAGTAACAGATATACTGAGACAGATACAGATACTGACACAGATACATCTACTGAGACAGACAGGTGCGCGATACGGACAACAAATGAAATGGAAAATAGGTTTTACACAAAAAAAAAAAAAAAAATAAACAGAATGGCCATAAGTCGCAGGCGCACTTCAATCCCCCCACTCGAGTCGAGTTAAGTCGAGCACCGTCCGGCTGATAGCTGAAACTGGAGCTAAAGATTTCACAACATAAGATGCAGCTGAAGTGGACATTTATATCAGCAATTTGTATGACAAATGTGCCCAGATAAGAGCTGACAAGTGGAAGAAGTTGTACAACTATGTCAGCGGGACACGGACTCCGCTTTCAATATCGGTATTCAACTCGACCTGAATCTGGAATGCAGCTAAGAGTCAGTTTTACTTGGTTATACTCTGAACCTATTAAAGGCTGTTCAGTTGAATACATACGCCAACTCAGAGACCAAAAAAGCTATAGAAATTTAAATTTCGAATATAACTTTTGTCACATAAAGATTATTGAATATTTTTCGATAGCTCAACACGTTTCGACAAATCGATAAAGATTTATAAATATTAAAATCTCCGACAGACCCCCATCGGGATATCTGTATATCTGGTAAAGAGTGTTGCTTAGTCGTGCACTCTGAGCTGTAGACGAGCTAAAGTACGTGTTTTTCTAGTTGTATTTGAGAAACATTTCGCCCATTTGGACAGTTGCACAGAGCGCTTGGCTAATTTATCAATGTGCAGGCGACGTGACAGGACCAACCAAAAAAGTGCCGCTGCCTACTTTCGGGCGTTGCATCCCCGACGCTGACAAATGCGTGCAGTCAGAAACACGAATGAAACTTGCCGGATTCCCTCTTAGCTGCGTTTATAAATGAGCAAGCGAAACAAAACGACAGTGCTATGTTAGGAAGATGTAGATTTAAAAAGAAAAAGAGGGTATATATATAGACAAATATAGAGACGCTCCTCGATAATATATATATTTATATCTGAGTGGGTTTATATAGCAAGGGCCAGTCCAAACTAAAGTTATTGGCTGAACAACTTTTTTGTATATCAAGATATGCTTACTAAGCATAGAGTTGTGTCGTTTTGTTCAGACCAAGTTCGATTGAACCGGGTCATTAAAATGAACTACTGAACTAATTCAGTGATTACTGAACTAAATCGGTCATTTTGTTCACTCGTTCAGCTATTCAGTTGGTCATGAACGTTGTGTGCTGTAATTTTGGATACTTGTTCAGTCGGTCATGAACGTTGTATGCAACTCAGCAGTACCGCCATTCCTGATACATTCCTTTCAGATGTTTAGTTCTAAATAAACATAAAAGATAGCGTGATTTTAATTTCACTGTTGTTGGTACGATAATAAGTAAAAAGTATAACATATATTTTGCAACTGAAAACTTGAAATATAACTGAACAGAAATAATATCGTTCATGATTGACTGCATAACTGAACTAAGCGAATAGTTCTTGACCAACTGAATAGTTGAGCAGAATTCATCGTTCATATGGCTATATGCCCTTAATTGACGTACATTCACACCAGATCCCAACTCTTACAGTTTTGTACAGGGACTCAAGTCAGGTCACACCAGATTCCTACTCTTTCAGCGCTGTACAGATACTCAAGTAGTGCACTTGTCAGAACATTAGCTAGTTGAGTCGAAATAATAATAATAACAATCCCATTTCTGACATGCATTAAAATCTACACAATGGGAAATCGTTTTCAAATTAGTCAAAAATTTGTGACTTACAATTTGTTTGGCGATTTTTGCATACTTCTATGAATATATACCAGTGTATACATATATGTAAATTATACGCTGTGCTTTCTAATGCATTTCTATTATTTTTGACTCAACAACAAGTTTGTTGTTTTGCACTTGAGTGTTTGTTGCTGTTGTTGTTGGTTGGTTAGTTGTTGTTGTTGCTGTTGCTGTTGTTGTCTGGTCACAACGTTGGCAATTTAATAAAAGGAGCTGTCGTGCAAATTGTGCATAAAACACCTTGCAACAATATGTGAGCTTAATTGAAAAGCGGAAGTCTACTTAGTCAGCCGTCATTCGACACACGCTCGCACCGAGTCCGTGGCAGAGGCAGAAGCAGAGGTGGAGCTGCTCTTTTGCGGGGCTGGGATGTGCTTGCATACATATGAATGTATGTGCGTGTGTGTGTGTGTGTGTGTGTGTGTGTGTACATGTGGTTTATAAGGCGAACGTGCCTTGTAGTCATTACAATTTTAGGTCATTATTCACAAACGAAAATGGCGGCCAGGCAAAAAGGCAAAGGCGAAGCTCGCGAGGGGCCTTGTTCCATTGCCAGATAAGCGACTGTCTCGCAGTAGCTAGTATGTGTGTATATGTGTGTGTATGTGTTTGTATATAGGTGTGTATCTGTGTGTGTGTGCGCCTGGCTGTATAAATGCAGCAGTTGGCTGCCTTTTGTTTGGCCTGTCTTTGCTTTATATCGCACTTGTGTCTTGGCTTGGTCACCCCCTCCCCCAGCGATCTCCCCCTGGTGAGCGTTGGCGTTAAAATCGCCATAATTCATCGTTTCAATGGCGTTGCCAGCCAACACGTGCTGCCATTGTGCTGGGCGCTGTCGCAGCTAGCCCCCTATCCACCAAACCCGGAAACCCTCTGCAATCCTCATATTTGGCATAACCAATAGGCGTGGCTCTTGGGCCGGAAGTGAAGTTCATGCTCGGACGTTGGCAGCGAACAAAACTGCAAAATTATTTGCAATTTGCATGCGAAGAGTGCTGCTGGCCACGGCCCTCCCCACTTTCCACCCAACGCCCTCTTTAGGCGCCACCATTGCCATTTGCCACGTTTTGCATGCGCATATTTATTTGATTTCCGTTTCTCTTCTTCTGTTCGCTTTGTTCGCCTGCAATAGAAATGTTGACAATGACAGCAGCAGCAGCAGCAGCAGCAGTTGTAGTAGTAGTAGTAGCAGTAGCAGTAGCAGGAGCAACAACGACTCCAACTGCAACTGCAACTGCAACTGCAACAGCGACAGCTACATGAACACCGCACGCGAAAGCAGATTGAGATAGGCGTCTACAGCAGCACCGCCCACAACAGCCGCACCACTCCCCGTCGCGCTTGTCACCCACTTGTGCTGCATTTTATTTCAATTTTGAGACATTTCACTTGATTTTTTGGCTTTTGTTTCGCTCGTTCTGCCATTTCCACTTTGGCCGCTGGCGAAATACCCAAAACGCCCGCCACCGCCCCGGCAAGCAGGCAATGCTAAATAAAATGGAAATGAAAATGAAAATGGAAATGCCAATGATTGTTTTTACTTTGTCTTTTATTCAGTTTCTGGCAGCTGCACATTACACAAAATTGCAATTGAAATATCCAAAATAGCGTTGACACGTGTTAACTATGTTACACATGTTATTCGCAGATTACGGAACCAGTAAGTCATTGTAAGTTGCTCCTCACAAAGTAAACTGGTTTATTATTGGATTAAAAGCATGGTTTCTAGCAGATAACATATTTGCTTGCATTAAAATATTAACAGAGCTTTTCACCTATTTGTATGCGCTGCATTGTATAGTATTTCCATTGATTTTGTGTAAGAAATGGCATATTAGCTTAGTTGCGGGCTATCTATATTTTATTTTGAACAAGTCTCCAGTAGGGTCGCTTAGAGTGAACGCTACTCATATAATTGAGTGCAAGACTAAGATATACGCTAAGGCATTGCGAAATCAAAAATATCTATACAAAATAAATCTAAGCAAAAGTAATATGAGATAAAAATCTCTTCTCAGATTCAAAAGAATCTGTCGATTACAAATCAAACTTTTAGCAAAAAAAGTAGCAAAAGTGTTTCGAGAAGTAAAAGAATTTAAGAAACAAAGTATCTGTAGGCTAGAAAAGTATCTGTGAGATACAAAAGTGTTTTCGCTATTCAAAGTTTCTGTGCGATGCGAAGGTGTTAGTAAGAGTCAAAAGTAGCTCTGAGTTATCAAAGTATTTGTGAGATGCAAAACTGTTAAATACAACTGTTTCTGTCAGTTAAAAGTATTCAAAACAAGTAAAAGATACAAAAGTATCTGCAAGCTACAAAAATATTTGTGAGAAACAAAAAGCTAGCGCACCTTTGGAAACATGTCTAATATATATACGACTGTAGATAGTTTGTAAAAATACAAGTTTGAAATGTTTTTCAACCTAAACAATAATAATGACGGTTTTTAAATAGCGTAGAGCCGTATTTCAAGCAAAACAATTTGAACATGTATGTACTTTAAAAACCATTGTATGTACTATTTATAGAGAAAGACTGAGAAAGTGAAAGAAAGAGAGCTGTATATGTATATGTATGTTTAGCTGCTCGTCGAGTTTGTTCTTATTTATCTCTCGCAAATTTGAGCGCTTCTAAAGTAAATCAGTCGCTGTCTGCTATAGTCCTGAGTCCTGAAGTTTTCGCCTCTTATCAATGACACGCATTTCTCAGGGCTCAAGTTGGCCAAACTTTTGCGCTACAGTAAAGCACAGTGGAATTGACTGACGATAAGACCATAGAGATTTATAAATTAAAATAGAGTGCCGAAGTACTTATCCCATGCGCAGAATTTTGACGTGTAACTAGAACTTTGCTTATTACAAACTCAAAGCTGTAGCCGGTAGCACTTAATAGAGCGCTGACATCTAACCAAAGGACTTTCACAGTTGTTGCCTTCTGCTGCCTTCTGGCTGCGCGCATTGCTACGAAACCGCAGCTAAATGAGCTGCTCTATACGCGTCTTGTCCCAGACTGCGGCTGCGACTGCGGGTTGACGTTGTTGTTTCGCCTTTGAAGCATTTTGCAGCATCATTTGGCGCCAACCACTCAACCACCCCCTCAAAGTACACACACACACACACAGAGTCAGTGGGCAGCGTGAAGCACATCGCTTATGATGCTACTCGACTGTGTCGTGGAATTTCAGCTCAACTGTCAGCCATATTTTATGCTTAAAATGTCTAAAGTAATTTCATTGTACTTAAGCGCTTTTTGCTGCCGTTGTTGGGGCTGCGTTTTGAGGGTTGGGGGTTGATGGTTAGGGGTAGGGGGTTATGGATGCTTTGGCTGCCGTCTCACTTGGCTGACCACTGAGCCCACCCAACCAACAAGCATTAAGCAAAACAGCGAAATTTTCGCCCACTTATTGTCCGGCTGGCCAGTAAGAGAGAGGGAGTGTATACAAGTATATTAAATTGAATTATTCGGCAAGTGCTTAGGCGCATTAAAATGTTCAAATATCTCATTTGCCAACATTAACTTGGCGCATAACTCTTTACAAGTCCAAAATGAAATCTGTTCTTTGCTTGTTTTACCATAAATTATAAAAAATCAGCCAAAACTGTTTGACTTCTCTGTTTCTTGCACCTCATGCACTTTAAAACTCGCACGCTTACTTTAACCTATTCGGTTGCCGCTTAACCACTTTGTAGCGTTTAAGACCTGTTCTAAAGTTGTACTTAAACTGATCCCAACTTATGGCAACATCATTGCAGACCGTCTTAAAACTGTTTTTATTGACCGCAAGCTCTGGCGGAATCTTTGCCATAACGAGTCGCAATGAAATACTCGTGCATGGTCATGGTCATGGATATACACAGTAGAAGATAACGGGTCGCTCCATCACTCTTATACAAATAGATTTGCCCGACTTTCAAGATAAGTATCGAGGTCGATAAGCATAAGATATTATTTGATTGGTAAAGAAGGAGGCATTTTCGACTCTATCTAGCATATGAAATAGTGGTTAGCTATAATCATTGTCTTTCTCTGTCAAGACTTTATATCGTGTTTTAAGTTTTTGATAGGGACAAGATATACAGTTCGGTTTTTGCCGTACATCTCGCAGGTGCATTGCTCCAGAATATTACACATTTCGGATGCCTTTTTTTAAAAGTTGTGAAAAGGATGGATGAATATAAATTTAAGCCCTAAATATATGAAAACGATCGGACAATAAGCACCGAAATTATTCAAGAATTAATTTCCCAAAGTATGGGTTAGCCCCATAATTGAGATTAAGAAGAAACACAGCTAGATAGAGGGTATCTGAAGTTGACTTTTATATAAACAAATATAATATACCCTAATTTGGGATAGCTATAAGTGCCTGACCTGCTAGCTACAGGGTATTTTGACTTTTATTGTTTTATAAAAAAATGTAAATATATGTAAATGCCCGACATTCACACAATGTCGGATTATATTTTGCATAGCTTACCTCAAAGCTGACAATGCCGCTGTGATCCTGATCCAGGGTATTAAATACATAATGTGCGTATAATGTCGGATTTGCTGTAGTTGTTGTTTTTTGTTGCAAATGAAAACGAGAAAGAAACACAATGTTAAAAGTGAGTGTACAGCTGTTAAAAGCCAAGACATAATAGTCTAGGATTTTAACTTTTAAGTTGAAAACTTTTGATTATATGTTCTTACAATAACTGTCAACACTACACACAACAATCAAACACACAAATATAAATATATACAGATATGGCGCATTAGATATACAAGCAATTTAATTTGCAAGTGCTTTGTCATCGATAAACTATGCGAGAACTGGGAACAGTGGGAATGGAAGATGTTTAATGGAATTGGGAATGAGCATATGAATGGGAAACATAACCAAAAACTGAAAGTAAAAGTCAAAGCGAAAGCGCAAGTAAAAGCTCAAGTGAAAGTGAAAGTGAAGTTTTGTGTTTGGTTGGGATGCCAGCAAAAAGATGGGCACATGCTGCCGCTGCTGTGTCATTGTGGGGTCAAAACTTTTATGGGGGTCCGACCCCGTTGTCCCCATTGTCCTTCAACGAACACTGTGTACACTCTGTTGTTGCAACAAAACTTTCATTTTGTCAGCCGCAAAGTTTTTGTTTCTCGCTAAAAAGTCAACATGGCCCGAAACGGGACTTTCGACTTCTTAGCAACGACCCCTCGTGTAGTTGTCTGAAGAAGAATGTGTTCAGCTAATTATGTGTGCATGTCTGCGTGTGTGTCTGTGTGTCCTTTTGAGAGTGTGCAAGTGTGCTGATAAGTTGTCAAATGTTTAGCAAATGATGCCACATGTGTGTAAGGCCAGATACCAAATATCCTGTATGAGCATCATACCATTAGGGTATACTGTGCGTGAGGCAACGCATATGGATAGTAAACTGTTACTCTTGACTGACTGATTGACTGATTGAATTATTGACTGACTGAATTGAATGATTAACTAATTGATTGAATGTTTGACTGACCGCCTGAAACATTGTCTGATTGCATAACTCAATGATTGAATGACTGACTGAATGTTTGACTGACTGACTAAATGATTGACTGATTGGCTGATTAACTGACTGATTTTCGACAGATATGTATATTTAACTCATGACTAATTGACTGTCCAACTGTCTGACTTATTTACTGATTGATTGACTGACTGACTGCCTCGCTGCCTCGCTCAGTTTCACATTCGTTATTGAAGTTATTGTATCAAAATTAATTTTATGCTTGTGAAAAATGAGGGAAAGGTTATATGTGTGCAAGCTTAAGTTGAGTCGGCTTTGCATGTATTTTTTAAAGCTTGACTTGTTATATTAAATTATATTATTTGTTTGCTTGCAATTTGATTAAAGCTGCTTTTGACACAATTCTTTAAAGAAATTGGCGCTCACAGGTTGACAAGCAAAAGTGTTTTTCTTTTCCAATTGGGTCCAACCTTCCAAGTGCAACTGATTGGCCTACAACTAATTATAGGGTGTTTACTGGTTATATCAACGTATTGTTGTTGAGGCACGTGCTACCCGCCTGCACAAAAAGAGCTCAGTTAAGCAAATGTACGCTCGAGGCCTTTTTAAAGCCAGTTTTACTGCGCAAAGCCCCAACGTCGGGCACTGGCTGCAAATATCTTTATCTGGCCATCACATTACATTTAGATTATTGCCAGGCAGCAGCCGCTCATTTGTACGTTTCTTTTTTTATGATTATGACTTGGTTCCAGGCTCCACTTACAGCTGCAACAACGAGTGCAACAGCCCGCAGCTCGAGTTCGAATCCAGCTCTTTATGGCTGCACAATTTTTACACCTCCTTTCGGAGTCGAAACAAAAATGCAGTTCATAAAATGGAAACTCGCTCATCTCCTGGCAAATGTGTTGCAAAGAGCAACTTTATTGATGTGCGCGGTTTTCGCCTTTATGTCATGTGGAAGGAGGTGGTTGTGGATGGGGGCGTGGCAATTGTAGAGGGCGAAGGTTTGTGGACTGTGGGGTTGCCAAAAATGTATTTGTCAAAGTTTATTGTCGCCGTTTGATACTTAATGTGTTTTTATGACGCATGACGCACAGACACGCCCACACAGCGCTCACAATGCGGGGGCAAGGTCAAAGCTCAAAGGCAAAGGCAGCAGCTGTTGTTGTTGTCGTTGTCAATGTTGCTGTCAAAAATGTGTTTTTTTTTTTTTTTTTTTTTGCTTTGGCCAAATCAAAATGACTGCAAATGTGTCATGTAAAAATTGTTATGAAATTTGCGCTGAAAATTCGCAAAACGAAAAACAGGAAAAGCGCACATGGAAAACGAAACAATGTGTGTGTGTGTTTTCTGTAATGGTTGGCGGGGTGTTGGTGGATGGAGGGGGGGGGGGGGGGGGGTTGGGTATAAGAGGGAGCGCACGCAGATAGATCGCTGCCGGGCAACTGCAGCGGCTTTTGAGTTTCTGACGGGCACCGAGACTGGAACCGGGAGCAAAAGTGATAAATCACCAACTTTGATGATGATGTTTTTTTTTTCTTGCCATTTTTTGGTTGTACTTTCTTTTTCTTTTGGCTTGGCTGTCGCCTCGTATTAGGTTGCGCCTCGACTCACATCGTGGCTGCGGAGTATTCGGGTGGCAAAGCGGCTTATCAAAATAAAAAATGATTTCATTATTTATTTTTCATCAGATAGCTAAGGCGTAGCATATCTCGTGTTCCCTACGCTTTTTTACAAGCATTTCCGCCTGTCGCGGCCGATGCTTGTTTGTCAGCTTACCGCTACAGCAACGCCTCCGCCCCTTGTCATCGCCCTCATTCTCGTTCTTGCCTTTGTCCTTACCCAACGTGATGCTCAAGCTGCTCTTCCAACTCAAGGCCCATGTTGCTCCAAGTCCTCACATCCATTACCATGTTCCATGTTTTTGTCTGGGTTGAAGTTCCCCGTTCCCCGTTCCCCGTTCCCTGTTCCTCGTGCCCAGTTTCCCTCTCTCAAAGGCAGCCAAATAAGTTTATTATAATAATTTAGTGCGAAACATGTGTAGCAATATTTCTCTCTCTTTTTTGTGTTCGTCGTGACCAGAGGGGATTCCTGCATGACGTGCGTCGTCTCAGTACAGACAACAACAACAACAACAACAACAAAAACTAAAACCTACACAATCATGGATTTTAAGTAGAATTTATTGGGGAGCACACAAGCGTACGAGTATACATATTTCTTTGAACATGCATGCAAAAGTATGTATAGTCAAAGTGGATTCCATAGTTTCTACATATTTTGCACTGGTTTCGGGCTACATTAGACCACCGGGTAGCCAAAGGCAAAGCTCTGACGCAAATTTTGGATTGCTACTTAACCAGGCAATTGAAAGTGAGTTGCAGGATTGCTTTCAATGTGAATAATTGGAAGGGCATGTGTCTATTTTACGTAACTAGGAGGTTTTATTATTAACCAAGACCGCGTATTTTGTTCTAACCTATATTTGTAGACCAGATAAAACTAGTTGCTATGATTCAAAACACTTGAAAGGTCAAATAATTATTTTGGGATTAAAGTTATAACAAAGAAATGTGGAATTATCGGTTGGTCGGACGTTATAAAGGCGCCTGCATTAACCCCTATGCTTGTCTATGCTTGTGCCAGCGACGAGTGAGTCTGTGTATGTGGAGGGTTAAGTATTTTCTTTTAAATTTCCATTTGGTGCATGGCTTAGTTAGTCAGTCCCTCAATTGGTTGGGCAATCAGTCAGTCAGTCAGTCAGTCAGTCAGACAGTCAGTCAGTCAGTCAGTCAGTCAGTTACTTAGTTAGTGTCCAGCAGCTCATTATCCACGCCTCAATTTGGCGCGACGCAGCCTGGAATGCTTTGTGGCAAGGCTTTTATTTATGGGTAGAAGCCGCTTGGTAAAAAGTAAATGAGCAAATTTACTTGTTATACAAACGAGGTCAAGTGGGTGGATTGGGTTAAACTTGAATGGCTGCTGCCTTCGCCGGCCCTGCTCAGCCCAGTCGCGACTTGTGAAACATGATTTTGCTTTTTATACTTTTGCTAATTTGCACTCTCAACATTTCAGTTTTACAAGCCAAGGGTCCGCTCGTATTCGTTGTGCCTGGGACTCGAACTGGGACTGTGGCTGGTGCTCGGGTGGGGGGGCTGCTGATGCTTAAGCAAAGGCACAGAAAATTCGCCTTTCTCTCGCACAACTCTTTGGGACCCTCAGTTCATGTTGCTATGCATCTATTTATCAATGCCTACCCTCTCCCCCATGCAGCTGCTGTGCATAGCTGGCATTGGCCTTTGTTTTGGCCACTGACAAAAGAGCCAATAATAACGATAATACATGGTTGTACATGCCGGCATTGACAGCATGAAGCTGCCATTCCTCTGGCCATCGTCAATGCCCATAAAGCCGGCAATCAAATTGGCAATAGGAACGGGTGCCATTGAGCCAATTGCGGGCGTCATTTGTATGCGGGCCATCCAGACGCTACTCGATGCTTCATGTTCGATGCTCGATGCTCACTGGATTGATAATAGATAACAATAAGAGTCAAGTGAGCCGATGGCCACAGTTATGGGTTGGGCCAGAACATTAATGGGCATGTCAAGGATTATGTTTCGGTTAGTTTGGCATTCAAAATTGATAAAGATTTGGCTTTTTGGCCTGCCCCATGGCCTGCTCACACGCTTGTTGCCAGTTTTGAATGAAATGGCGTAGTAATGGACTGAACATGGTATTAAGCACATGCAATTTATAGAAACATTTGATGTTATTTTTATGTAATACTTGCATTTCTACACTTTTTTCTAATACTCTTATAATAAAAGAAAAATACAAATGTGGAGAAAATGCATTAAAACACATATAAATGCCCTTGATATATTATAAAACCGGTTATTATGCCTTGCTTCGATTGCAAATTCATTTAGGGTATATTAGTTTTGTGAAAATATATAAAATACTCAATAGGAAACATCTCCTATAACATATAGTATACAACGATATATTTTCAGTCTAGAAGTGTTTGTCTGTCTGCCGTCTGGGCTCGGGCTCGGAATTTAAAAGAGATATATGCAGTTCTTACTATGTATATGTTCTCAATTAAGTCTTAAATATTCTGACAATAATCTGACAATAATAAGCGTAGCACGCCTCAAGCATGTTTTTGCTTTAGTGTGGAGCCTACCTAAATTATATTTTATAGTACACAAATATTATATGCAACGGATAATTTGGCAACTCCTTAAAGAGCCTCTTCTAATTCTAATTAAATTTTGTTATTATTATTTTTAATTTAATCTCTAAATAAAATAATATGTACATTTCTCTGAGCTCTAAAAGAAAATGGAATTCAATTTGTTAGGCTAAAAGCTTGTAGCTTTTGTTTTCTATGGTGTCAGTGACTATACTTTTGTTCAGTGTACACACACATAACTACTAATTATCGCAATTGTTATCAAAAATTTGTTATCGTTATTGCTACTATGTCTGTGTATTCGATAATGTGAGTAAACGAAAAACAAGTGGCATGTGTGCAGGCTTTAGCAATTCACTAGGTCAAGCCACAAATGTTAACGAAACAAAATATACTGTACCGCACGAACCTCCCTGTGGAAAGAACTGAGAGTAGATCACTTTGAAGGTGTCCTCCTTGACGACGCCCGTTGGGCATTCAGCCTTAAAACCGCGATAAATTCGTTTGATTTCGTCCTCTGTGAAGCGGGTGGCCCGACTCAGGGCGCTCAGCGAGTCTGGTCTGTAACGAGCCGGCGTCTCAAATTCTTCTAGCTCGGAATCTGCAAAGTCACAGGCAGACCAAAGCACAAGAAAAAGAGTGGGAGAAAGAGAGAGAGAAAGAGAAAGAGAAAAACAGAAAGAGTGAAAGCGATGCATGAGTGAATATGTTTATCAAGCAAAAGCTGTGGGATTTATTATTAAATTTTTAACTAAATTGCAAGTAAATGAAATTAAATTAAATACATCATTAAATTGACTTATAGTTTATATCATGGGTATTTTGCATTTTTAGTTGGGATAAAAACACAAGGCCCCAGTCGAAATCAGAAAAAAACAAATACAAATAACTTTTGCACAAAAAATATTAAAAACATTCATATTGCCTTTTTTAACTTTGAAGGCGAGAGTTCGGCAATTCACTAAGTTTGCTCTGTGTAATATCCTCTAAAAGAATATTAACAAGTAAGAGGTTCTAATCGAGAGCTCCCGACCAGGGAATACCCTGAACCTCTTATTTCAACACTAAATGCAGCTCGCGCAACGCACTCGTTTAAAGTAATAAAGATAAAAAAAAAAAATTCTCAAAACAGGGTTCGAACTCCCAACTGACTGCATTACTTGCTGATGACTCTACTCAGCAGCACACAATAGGGCCTTTACAACAACATCAATAATTAAGTATTATCGAGTAAAAAAACGAATTAAAATAGCAGCACAGAAAACAGTCAGAAATGCAATGCTGTTGATAGAATTTGAAGCAGACGAGTAAAACACATAACTTTTGGGGTTTTCTTAACCGATCTTAATAAAATATTCTACAGTACTGTACCATACAGAGTATACAGGATGGAATATTTGTGTATTCTCATAAAGTAATATAAGTTGGGTTATTAATTTGATTTATAGCTCTGTGGTGGTAGCGGGGTTGTGGCGATAGGTATAAAATTAAGGATACTTAATATATGTATATATAATACTCTAGAAGCAACATATCAAGCCTGATGACTATAGCTTTTAATATATACCCAATTTTTTCAAAAAACAGGATGTGTATATTAATTTTTATCGATTGCTTGACAGACCGACAGACAGACAGACAGAGAGACGGACATGGCTTGATCGACTCGGCTATTTATGCTGATCAAGAATATACATATTTCTTGGGGACGGATATGCTTCTTTCTGCCTGTTACATACATTTTCAGAAATATATAATATCCTCTTTACCCACTTTTAATGGGTTCAGGGTATAAAAATTGCTGTCAATATGCAAAATTTGCTCGCCTATTCGAACAAAACTTTTCTGGTAATTGGCAAAATAAGCTATGCCCATTGGTGGTACAGTGAAAACATTCTTGTGTGAACAGAGCCTGCCAGGTAAGTTTGTCCGAAGGCAGGAGAAGGAGCATGTGTGCTGACTGATTTTTAATTGTTTGGAGTGTTCGTTAGAAATGAGTTTACTGTACGTTGCGTATGAGTGCAGTTCATTTTTAAATTGTAAGCTTTAAGTAATTGCCTCTCGGCTTGTGTCAGACTCCTAAATGTTTATTTTTCCTCATATTTCTGTCATTAGCCCGAAGGGGGACTCCAATATTCCACTCGAATGAGGAGTTGCCCTATCCACTGCCCGTCTCTCGTCTGTCCTTCTGTCTACCTGACAGCTTGTTTGCCTACGAAGTCAGCTACATGCACAGACCCACTACGAACACGAAAACACACACACGCACACACAAGCGCACAAACATGACGTGCAGAAGTTGGCGCGATTTTGATCTTTTGAGTCGCTTCTAGAGCTGAATTGACTTGCAACTTCCTAAAGTACTTTGCCTGTCGCTGGCAAAACTTTTTCAGGCTTTTCATGCAGTTTTTGACGTTTCTTTTTTTAATTTTTTTTTTTTTTGTTTAGTGTAGGCTTGGCAAAAGCCCTGCAACTTTTGAGCATGACAAAGCGACTTTGCAGCAGGTAAATGCCTCTTTTTGGCTTTGCATAAAAAAAATAAATCTTTGTGGCTGCTGTGGAGCCTCAATTTTGGTTAATTAAAAGTTTTGCCCAACTCATAAGCATATATACAGACAGCAGCTGCAGGCAGTCAGCCAGTTAGTGTATGCATGTGTGTGTGTATGTGTTTGTGCATGTGTGTGTGTCTGAGCCCAAAAGCAGGCAACACTTTTCACGCGCTTGACAAATGGCTGTTTAAAAATGCATGAAACACGAGCAGCCAGTGAATTGTGGCAGTGCCTGCCGGAAGGGGAGAGATGGTTGACGAGGGAAGAAGACGGGCGTGTGTGTGTGAGTGTGTGTGTGTGTGCGGGGCAGCGCATCAACTATTTGTTAGCCACGCCCACATTTAGCACAAAGAAACGACGCGAATATGCGCCCGCTTTGGCATGGCTTGGTTAGCGCCTGGAGTCAGACTTGCAACTACCCGTCAATCTGAGCCCTGCTGGGTATATTCCAAGCGTAAAATATATGTTTGTGTATATATACACAAAGCGATCAGGCAATGTACTCTACTGATTTATATTTGCTTATGCCTGTCGGAATAAAGATTTCGGAAGCTAAACAAAAACTAAACTAAAGAAGTCCAAAAATTATCTGAACAGCATATTCGGCATTTTCGGGAATTTTGAAGCTGCCGGGTATATTACAGTGTATGCTCGGCTGACTGCAATATTCTTAAATCCTGCATGCATGCCTGGTGGCATAAACCACACACACACACACGCTCAGAGACGCACACACACACACACACATGCATATGCAAATGCATTGTTTAATATGCATTTTCTTTTTTGGACAAAAACGGATAAAATAGAAAAATAAATTTCAGCGCCTGCAGCAAACGAAAAAATATACACAATATATAAATGTATATATATATTTATATGTATATATATATATGTATATGTATTTATGCATATAAAAATGTATATGAGTATTTCAAATATTCTGTATAGAACTGGCGTTACAATGTGGCCTTTTAATAGCCCCTTTTGCAGATTGTATCCCTTATTGAAAATATGAGAAAATTATTAATAAACAGGCTTTGACTCTACTCTGATCTTAAGTATTTCAAGTACACTTTGGATATTTTCATGTATATATTATTCAAATCTTTACTAGCAAAATATGTAACGCATGAAGCATGTGTCACCGACCAACTAATGTATTAACATTCGAGTTTATATTCGTCTTGTTGTTGCAGGCCGTACTTATATTGGAATCGAACGGATCGGATAACTATATCATTTAGCTGCCAGACAGCTTTATGGACTACTTTTCGGTTTTCTAATATATCGTGACTAAACTCAGTAATTATATGTTTTACTATTCTCCCAACATATCTTCAAGATCGAACTACTACTTATATGTATGGATTCTATAGCAACAATCGTTCGGCAAGCTTTAACTGTGTCTGGTAAGTTGAAATCTAATTTGACATATTTCTGTGATTTAACTTGCAATCCTTTAAGACATACATATGCTTATATTAGCAATATGGACAAACGTACATTTAAGCAGCTGGAAAGTATTGTATTATGATTACTGTATGAAGTATTCAGTATAATTGTATTGGCTAGAAGATGCACTTGTAACGCTTTGCATGCATTTACATAGTTTCCTGATGCTCAATTCATATCGGTCCATAAACGTGGCTTCTATAACCAGATACTGGCCAGGTTGCGCTGTGCCAGCTGTCAGATTCATGGGATTAGGAGCTTTATTTTCATATGGGATGCAAGTTTAGCATTTACTTGAGCTTCTTCTGCTTCTTCTGCCGTGCCTGATGTCTGTTTTTTATGGCTTGCAGATATATATATGTGGCCATTTTCACACTCGAGTGCGTTTGCATTCGTAAACTTAGTTTTAGATATCTTTAGCTCTTAGCTGCCAGGTTGGCAGCTATAGCCGGCTTGCCATTTACCAGAGTTTTTAGTGTTAGCCAGAGCTGCCAGGCTGTGCAAATGCTGTTGATGAAATGCATTAATTTGAATATATATTCATGCGCTGTTTGTTTGGCTCCAAAATTTAGTTTTTGTAGTTGCCCCAAGTGACATATGCATGTGTGTGTGTGTGTCTCTCTCTGTGTGTGCTTGCGTTTTATTATCAGCTTGCAAACAAAAAGCAGCCGAAAATATTCACACAAAATGTCTAAATTATTTGCGAGCATAACAAAGCTATTTGTGCGACCTCGGCCCACCAGTCAGGCAGCGGCTCATATGGGGTTCGCTGTGGGGTGGTTCTTTTGGTGTCGGGTTGGCTTTGGGGGCTGGCAACCAGACTAAAAGGGGCTCACAATTCAACAACAGCACCTAGCCCCCAAAATCAGGCCACAATTTTGTTGCTGCTGCTGCTACTGCTTCTGCTGCTTTTGGTGTTTGTTTTTTTCATTTTCACTGCTGCAGCTGTTTCTGCCGCTGCTGAGGTCAAGGTGTGAAGAACGTGAAAACATGCCGCTCATGTGTGTGTGTGTGTGTGTGTGTGTGTGTGTGTGTGTGGGCTTAGTTGACACGTTAGGGGGCGTGGTTAGTGGTCAGTGGCGTTGCTGGCAATTACCAACCATAACAATATACAAACCGCGAGCGAAGCTTCAAGCCGTCGCTGCATGTTGTCATTGTAATTGCAGATAAAGCACACACACATACACACACAAGCACATATGCACAAACACACACACACACACACGTACTTAGTGAAATGCGGCTGTTGTAGCGAACCCGAACAGCGCCCCTTGCAAACTTGCCATGTTGCATGCGCTCGCATAATAAGTTCCTGTTTATCTCGACTCGGTTTGTTTGTCTGTTTGTTTGTTTTCTGCACTGCTGCCGCTGCCGCTGCTGCTGCTGGTGCTGCTGCTGCTGCTGCTGCTGTGTGTGTGTGTGGCTGCGCAGGTGTCATGTTTCCGTTTCCGCTGCAGCACTCGTGAAGCAGCAGCCGCCGTCAGCCAAGCGCAAATATTTTTGCATGCTGTTGCAAACCACATCAGCGTCTGTATGTGTGTGTGTGTGTCTGGGCGTGGGTGCGTGTGCTTGCGGTTGGATGTGTGGGTAATGCAGCGACTGTGAAAATGCTTTTTATTAGGCATGCCTGCTGCTGTTTTTCCACTGCAACTGTAAAAATATTTACTTTCATTCAATTTCAAGGGTGCCGGGTGTCGATAAGTGCAAAGAGATCCGCCCACCGTCTATAGCCCACTCGCATCCGCGGCCCAGCTGTCAGTAAAGTGCAAATTAATAAAAAGAAAATGGATATATGATGTACAAGAATACATATATATATATATGTAGCAAAGGATATAGAAGTCAGCACTTGCTATAGTCAAACAATCCTTTGAAGATACGCGCTCAATCGAAGCAATTTCAGATAGACTCGCCCACAAATGCACAAACACCACACACGCTCGCACACCCACACGGACACATACACACACACACACATGCTATCTTCTTTGGCAGCTTTATAGCTTTTCGTTCTCTTTTTGATAAGAGGCTGCAGAAAAAAAAAAAATAAATAAAAGGAAAAAGCGCACACTGAATCGTTGTCATCATTAAAATGAGATGGAAGGCGTGGCAAACTAAAGCCAACTCAATCAGAAAGAAGGAGAGCGAGAGAGAAAGAGGAGAGAGCGAGACAGTGAAAGAGAGAATGGGCGAAAGCTGGCAGATAACTTGGTCTGGACTGTTAAAACGAAGAGAATCTATAAAAAAATTTATGAAATCGTTAAAACTAAGTAAATGCGATGCCTCGTAAAATACAAACAGATATTGTTGTGAATGCCGCTGCTTCTGTATGGAGTAATGAACAAGTTATCAAGAGTAGCGAGTGCTGTTTACTTATGCATGCATGTATTTCGCTTCACGGATGCCTATTAAATTTGACTTTGTAACACAAAAATCCAACTCCAAACACTTGGCTCATAGGACAGTCGAATACAAAATGTCATAAATCATTTTAAAAAAATCGCCCTGCCAAATCACAGTCTGCACAACGCAATACGATTCGGGACCCCAAAACCAATAAGGATTCTCCACAACGTTTTTGTAGGCAACATACTTTTTTAATGGGAAACCAATAGATATAGTATTTAAAAAAAAATTTAAAGTTCAATAGCTTCGAAAATTTTTTTTTCCAAAAGTTGACAAAAGTTTGAAAAAAATGTTTATCGTGATTAAAAGCCATATTTCGAATTTCGAAGCTAAGCACGAACAGATCAAAATGTGCAGCCGGGTAATTGTCGGTTTTGCTTAGGTCAGATTTATCTTTATATTTTTTTGCGTTGCCGTGTGAAATTTTTAATTTGTATGTGCCAGCTTGCGATCTCTTATCCACTAATCAGCTTTAAATGATCCAAAACATGGGATGAAAATACGAAAATTGTTAAAAATAGTTTTCCAAATTGGTGAAACTTTTATGAATTCTTCGCTAAAGTAGAGCTTTGAAAATGAATTTGAAGTCTATGTTCTATGTTCTTTTCCACCTATTTCCACAATTGCACGTGAAATGCTTGAAAATTCCTTAGCGAGCATTCAAGGCAGCTACAGTAGAAAACTCAGCTGCAGAAATCAGTAAGATAGGACGAAAAGTTACATATATGTATATATATTTAGCCTTTTATGGAGTTCTTTCCTTAGCTGAGCCTCGCCAAACTCAACAATCTGCAACAAATGCAAACTTTCTGCTTGCTACAGCATTCCCAGCCTGGATGGCAATGGGGTTTTTGCAAAACCATCTTAGACAATGACTGGCGCTTAATACGTTAAATTTTGTGCAATTTACAACCGCAGATTTTGGCATAGCTGAAACAACGGACGCACATGACGTATGTGGAATATTTTATGCCAAAGAAATGCGAAGGATAAAGTTTTGTGGCGCGTTCGCGTCACATTGTTGCCGCTTGCAAGTTGTTAAAATGAAACAATTTGTATTTTCATTTCTAGGCAATGATTTGTTGTTGTCTCTTGTGCAGTTGCTTTGTTTTATTGCTGCAACTGCGTTGCGCAGACAATTGCCAAATAATTGCATGAAAGCAAATCTGCAATTAAATCAGCTTCTGCTGCTGCTGCTGCTGCTGTTGCTATTGCACTTACATATTTAAACACACACACACACACACACACGCAAATGAATGCAAAAACATTTTCAAAGTACAACAATTTTTTCTTTAATTTTAATAAATAAATGAGAAAAAACTGGGCGCGAAATGCACTTAACTCATTTGCAAGCCGCACAGAAATGCGCTTAAATAAATTAAAATGCGGCAGCCCTGACACTTAAACACATACAAGCGAGTGCAAAAAAAAAAAAAAAAAGAAACAAACAAAAACAAAAAAAAAAAATTATCAGAGAAAAAGCAAAAGCAAACATGACAGACAAAGGACAAAGTGTCCTGGCAACCTCTTGCGCTTTCGGCTGAATGCCCATGAAAGGCAGTGAAAGTGCGCCAAGCAAGGAGAAGCGCATATAAGGCGAAAGGCGTGAGGCGTGAGGCGTGAGGCATGAGGCATGAGGCGTAAGGCTGCTGCCAAGATAGTCAGCTGTTGGGGGCACCTCAAAGGTGCCAGCTGCAAGTGTCGCACTAAGTAGTTGCTGGCAAGTCGGCCTCATCCGGTGCCTCGCACAGCCAGACAAGCACTTAAAATGTCGCAGTTGCCATTAAAAAATGATATGTATATATACACATATATCAAACAACGAATAATGAAATGATAATTAAAAGCAGGCGGCATTCTACGGGCGGGTAGTCGGAAGGGTGCTGCAAGGCAATGCAAGGACCTTCATTTGTTGTCCATAAAGTGCACAAATTGAAGCGACCACAAAATGCAGACGCAGAATTCAATTAAGCAGAGTATCCAAGTGGGCGTGACAATGGGCGTGAGCGTGGCTCTAATGAAGAAATTATGAAGTGCAGTAAAGCGCAGAAACGACGACCAAAGCTCAAGCAAAAAGTCAAGAAGGCCAAGCCAGACAGTCAAGCAACAAAAACAACCCAATGAATGGACTCAGCCGGAAATGGACATAAAGATGGAAATGGAAATGGAGATTGAGAGACTGCCACGGCGACGGCAATGACGACAGCGACACTGTGATTGAGCTGGCCTGGGGCGAAGGAAACAATAAAATGCAGCCAGCGGCAAAGTTGCACGACAAAGAAAAATGGACAAAAGACGCAGGAAGCAAATTGTAAAAGCCAAAACGAGCTACAATCATTGAATACTTGATTTGTGCTAATCATTATTTAATATTTTGTTTTTATACCCTGTGTCCATTTGGAAATAGATAAGAATGGATGTCTTGTCTTTAGGCATATGTATGTGACTTTTTTTTTTTAAAAATAATTGTATTGGTCATGAATATCAACTATCGAAATGGTCTAACCTTGGTTGTCTGTATGTCTTACCAGTCTTTGTCTGTTTCTGTCTATCTGTCTGACTGCCTTTCCATACGAACACATATATATACGGATTTTGAGAGCTAGATACTATAAACTGCGTAATAAACCAAGTCTGAAACCCGAATTTCTATGGATTTCATGGATACTTCCGCCTTATCCATTATCTGTTATCAATGATTTGATATAATTTTGATCTGTTCGGGCAATAGGATAACTTATGTTCCACGATCTATATATACTCCATATACAACAACAATGTTCGATCTGTTAGATAGTGTGCATGAAAAAAATATTATGCCCTTTACAGGGTACAGATAGCTGCGATAGTGTTGTAAAGTGCGTCATCATTCGTTTCTCTACGCCGACGACCAATGTAAATAATTAAAAATATTAAATATATCAAATTATATGTTATAGATGTTAAATGTTTAATAGACGAATATTGAATAGGTTGAGTTTTAAATTGGTTAAATTGTTATTAGGCTGAGACAGTGTTGTGCAAGGCACATTTTGAGATGCCCGCACATTAAAGTTTAATTCATGAAATTAAGTAAATTGCGGCAATGATTTAAGTGCAAAATCATTTTCCATATTACAAAAAATTGTCGAAAAGTCGTTTATCAGAAGAGGCTGTGTGTAGGAGGAGCAGTGGAAGGTGGGGCAAAGGTCGCGAGCTGGCGCGGAAGCCAACTTGTCATTCATCAAACTTTTTCAATAAAACTTTTGCGCTGCTCATCGCTGGCCAAACCAGACGTAGCTGCAAATCCGGCGCTCATTTCGGCGGTAGTCATAAGCCAAAATCCGATCCCGGTGGCAAAGTAGATTGAAATTTGTCTACATTTCGGCAGAGCTACGGATATGGATATGCACGCGAAGCAGCGGATGTCCTTCGAGCGGCTGTCACTGGATGAGTCTGTGTAAAAGTTTTTCCTGCCATTGACTGCCAGATCCGCCGAATGCCACCACTCGAGTGTTTCGGTTCACGTTCCATATCTGCTGCTTCCAAGAGCTGTCATTGTCAGGATGCTCCTCCTCCATATCTTCCCTACCAGGACTGCTGCTCAATAAACAATTCAGCTTGCAGCTTGGCGATATTATGCTCGTATTGTTATTCCTATCGATTTGCTCTTTGGCAAAACCTGCATTCAATTTGAGCACGAGCCATGCAACTTTTATGTTAAGCTCATCGTTTTGCCAACAGCTAGATGATGCCAAAGCACACAGCGACCCCAAAAAGGAGAGTAACAACAACAAAGGAGCTAAAACTGGCAGCAGCAGAACGTGAGTTCTCCCCGGGTCGATGCAATGACACTTGAAAGCATTCAACAATTTCTCAAGAACGTGTTGTGTACTCTTTAAGTAAGAAAATTAGAGCGATCAACAAAAAATACCAGACACCCTGCACAGACTGTAACGCAGACTTCCGTCCTACGAAAATTTTCGTTATTCAAATAACGTATACGCCTAACGATAGGTGCGCAAGACTATATATAAACACTCTGTTACATTCAGGATTTGGCTCTCTTACAAGTGTTAGACCATACATATAGCCAGTAATATCAAGACCAAGCCAGAACCTGGTTTTCGAGAACCAGGAATCCAGTATTTAGCTGGTTCATGCCAGTTGATGCTTGAAGCACACGCGACCTCAGATATGTAAGAAACAGGGTATTAATCACACAATAATCACAGGCTATGCGAGAACAATTGTCGAATCCTTTGAAAGTATTATCGAAGCTCCGCTGCCAACGACAATGCATGCATTTTTATATGGCAACGTTTCTTTTCCTTTAGAGTATGCATCAGCGAGATATGATATGGGCGTGGAAACTAACTTAATAGAGGAGCTGTGACATGAACCACATTAGTAGAATAAGCCGGGGTTAGTCAACGCGAGAGCGGGGCGATTAGCGCATGGAAAGGGGGAATCCGCTTACGCTTGGAGATACAGCCCCAGGCCAAGAGAAGCGCAGTCAGTGCTAAACAAGGTACATAGAGAAAGAGAGAGAGAGAGACAGAAAGAGATTGAGAGAGAGAGAGAGAAAGAGTATAACTTAAAAGTTTGGCAAAAAACTAAAGATCAAAGGGATGTGAATGGGATACGGCCGGGCTACAATGCTTACCATTCTGTGCGGCGCTGCCCTGGAACAGATTACGCAGATAGCTGATCAGACGTCGATGCAGTGGCCGGTGGCGGTGACGCGAGGATTTGCGCACCGATGAGGATGACTCCTGGCCGCCACCTTCGCCCTGCTCCACATCGTCCGTATCGGCTGTCTCCTTGCCGCATTGCGTGGCATCCACAATGATCTCAATGCTGCGCTGTGTGCTGGACTTTTTGAGATGGACGCCGGCGCCACCAGAACCACCACCACCTCCACCACCACCACCTCCGCTGCTGCCAAACGCTGCCAAAGCGCTGCTGCTGCCGGCTCCAGCGCTGGTGGCAATCGTGCCAATTAGTGCATCCGTGGCACAGCTGCCCGTGCCCGCAATACTGCTTACGATGTTGTCGCGCGAACTGTGCGCCGGCTGCTGCTGTATGATGCGACTGTTGCCCATGGCGCCGGGCAGCTGGCGTCCATGACCGGCGCCGGGCAGCTCGTTAACCGTGCCATTGCTGTGACTGCCGCGATATATTAGCTCCGTCTCGTTGGACACTTGGCGCAGCGCATGTAGTCCCAGCCCCGTATGTGAGGCGCTGCTAGCCATGCCACCAGCACCAGGGACGGCACCGCCACCGCCGCCACCACTGGAGCCGCCACTGCCATTGAGGCCTGTGTAGTAGGCGCTATTCGGTCGCTGCGTATGCTGCACCTGAGGCCCGGCCATTGCGCACTCTGCACTTCGCACTGGAGGATCGGTGGCTGTCGCTGTCTCAATCGCAGCTCGAGCGGATCGGCGGGTGAGCAGATGGGCGGTTCGACGCGTCTAGTTACGTGTTAAGCGCCTGTCGATTCGGTTTGTTAGTTGTTTTAGTTGCATTGCGATCATTTTATGCAATTACATTTTGGCCACCTTTGCGGTCTGCGATCTACGATCTAGGCTCTTGGGTTAGACACTGGCTGGGATTAGGCGTTAGTTATTGCGTTTAGCTTTTGATATTTGCTTTAAGCGTTTTTTGCGCCTGGCAGTCGGCAGTCGCTCCAACTTCAACTTTAAATTCTCAACATCTGCATGAGGAGAAAAAAAAAAAAAATTGGGAAAGAGAGAGAGAGAGAGAGAGAGAGAAAGAACAAGACAAAATATCAGAAGCTTGTTGTTAATCCAAATAAATATTAAGTTTGTATTAGTTTACTTTCAACAGCCAGCAGCAGCAGCAGCAGCAATTGCTTGTTCGTATGCGTGTGTGTGTGTGTGTGTGTGTACGAGACTGCGTGTCAGCATGTTTGTGACAAGTATATGTATATATGAATCTAGCATATTACACTCACTTTAGTGACGTACATGGTAAAGCTTTAATTTGAAGAGTTTTTGTATTGCTGGTTCAAACCCATCAACAATTTAATATTCTGGCACATATTTTCTTTTCTTGTTTTGATTATATTAATAATAAAAACAAAAAAGACTGAAAAATGAATATTATAAATAATCACTAAAATGTATTAGATCTCGAAGCTGGTTGCCGTTAATATTAATATGCAATGCATTCATTTTACATTCGTTCTGCTCAGATTCTCATTAGTAATAAAATAGATAAAGCATTCGATCTAAGCAAGCCAAGTAGCGAAATTCATACGGCAATTGCTTTCGATGAAGGGTCTAGGTGTTTATTTATTTAGTTAAGTCCGAACGGATCAGTCCGTGTAAATTTTAAAAGTTTTGTTTTTATTTGTTTGTCCTTAATCCGTATTCGGTGGCCTTCTAACATTCAAAACAATATGGACGAAGACAAACCCTTCAATCCATTCTACATTGGGCCCCACCCAAGCAAGGCATGCGCCCTTCCCGAAACTCTGCCTCGTGAATGCTCGCCGGACTGTACAGCTCCGAAAGTTGGCGGTGTTGAAGCGGTTGGATCGGAAAGTGCTGGTAAAGGAGTCGGTAGTCAGGGTACAGCCGGTAGGGGAAATGAGAGTCTTAGTGAAGCGGCACCTGCGTCCAATAGCTCAAATCTGGCGACACCCTGCGCTCCGTATCCTTGCTATGATCGCAGCAAGTAGCATAGATACGGATCAAGCGACACAGCAATTATCTAAATTTACGCTGAAATTTAAATAAACCAAGTTCAAACTAAGCTAAAAACAGATATTTCTGCAGACTGCTCGAAGGCCCTGTTTGCCTCAAATCAAATGCAAAGTGTATGGCTTGTTTGTATAATACGGATATATTAGCTAGTCGTACCATCCGTTTATAATCCGTTCTCTGAAATGTAGCTAGATACTTGAACGTGGGTGTCGGGCACATTATAAAGTTGATATCGACAATTTTCGAGCTCGCATCTCAAAATTTTCCAGCTACATTTTTTAACACCTTTCTAAGGAAACGAGCCAACAAAAAGTATATATTTTAAAGCCACATTTTAAAAGACTTGCTAGCCAAACGTAAAGATTACTTCTCTCAACTGATTGATTGGTGATTATGCTATATGAACAAATTGATTACTGAGTCAGTTATACTCAACTGCAGCGCACTTAAGTGCAGTTTGCAAATACGCAATGCAGTGATGTGTGACATGCATGTTAAATTTTCAATGCAGTTGTGCACAAGAATTTTAATTCGAATCTAGAATATGAGCAGAGTATGTTATTAAGCAGTTTGTTAGAGTCGACTGCGATGCAAAGCGTCATGCATGTTAGAGCGCATGTTAAACTTTCAATGCAGTTGTGCACAGGAATTTGAATTCTAACCTAATTTCTCTTTACTTTTGTTATGCAAGTCAAAACCAATTGTAATATTCATAATTAAATTTAGCTTTGAATCAACAGCAGTATAGATTTAAATGTAAGTTTGCATGTTTAAATATTTATCATATTCTGGGCCAAATTCAAAGTTTGCTTTTAGCTGCAACAATTGTGTTCATTCCGATTTGGCTAAATCCAGCTGATTCAGTTGTTTGCTGTTCTGCTGTAACTGCATCTTTGATGCCTCGCTATCAACAGTAATGCATTAGCAGTAGCAGCAGCTGTAGCAGTAGCAGTAGCAGTAGCTATAGTGGCATCGACTGCTTTGCAATTTCAATTTCCATTGGCATTGCATCATGGCGTTCTGTTGCGTTTCTCGAGCGTATTGCTCTTGCAAATTGAATGAAGTTCAAATTTATTATTTATTGATAGACTTATGCAAGTGCGCAACAACAGCGGCAGTGGGTTGGCAGTAGGGAGTGAGGGAGGAGCAGGTACTTGAGACGCAGCTTATGGTTGCTCCTTATAAGTACTTATGGATGCATATATATATATATATATATATCTGTGCTATATGCGTGTGTGTGTGTGTGTGTGTGTGTGTATTTGTGTGCTTGTATAGCCTGGCACTTGGCAAAATTGCTAACACGGCTGACTTCTTTGGCAAAAACTGTTCTGCCATACGACCTGCTGCTCACCTGCAGCTGCAACCGCTTTCGCCACCCACCTTTCACCGCCCTCTAACAAAATGATTTATGCATTTCACCCGTTTTGTTGTCGACATTTCGCACTGAATACAACAACGGCAACGTTTAATGTGATTTTCTTGTTAAATGGAGACGCAAGCAGCAGCTGAAAAGCGTCCTCTACGAAAACGCTTTTCACTCGTTTCGCTGTTTTTCTTTTCTTTTTTTTTTTTCTGCCAGTTTTAATTTTTCACAAATTGTCTGCACTTACGTCCGCTTTGTTAAGCGCTTGAAGTGCGCCTCCGTTGTTGCTGCTGTTGTTTTTGTTGTTGCAGCTGTCGTTTTTGTTAATTTCGGGACTTTTCTGAATTGTAAACGAGCTTAAACGAATGTGATTATAGTTTTGCAATTCAGTTCTTAGCTTTCCATTCGCAATCTTCAAATAAGTAATTCCATTTCGGATGCTTCCTATGTCAAATTAAGCACTCACTTGACACCAGCAAAACTTGTTCATGTTATTCATATGCGAATGATTGAAGCTTGTTGATGAAATGGCATTTCATTATTCGGCTTTCATGGGGATAATATTGGTAAATTCTCTAAGCAAACAGTAGTTCTTGAAAGAAAATTTTATCAAGCGTTAAGCCACTCGTTATCAGAACGTTAAAATACTGGCAAATCGAATAGACATTTGGGTTAACTATGGATCGGTTATACAAAAAGGCAACTCGCCAGGAACTGACTTTTTGCCGATCTGGAGAGGCTAGGAAGCTGACATGTTTAAGGCACCTTCCTTTGGCTAGATGCTTGGGCGCTGAACTAGCAAGAGAGAGTGCGTTGGTTCAAATTCCGCAGGAAAATTTAGTTTGTTTTTAATCACATAAAAGAGAGCAATAATTAATGAATAAAAATGTAAAATAAATGGGTGTTTATTTTGAGCGGGCTTTCTATTCGTCCGGGATTGCCGCGAAATGCACAAACAATTTAAGGTTGTTGTATGATTTACATTATTTCATTTACCCTGGCAACGCCGCTTAATTTCTTCTGTGACTATATGTATGCTTCTTTATAGTATTTACTAAAACTCCAGCTATTTAATTAAATGTTTTTTTTTTTTACGTTTTATCGCTGTTGCAATGTATGTCTCATTCTTTACTTTTGTATTCTTGGCTTGGGTTCCCTTCATAAACTAATTTGCATTCATAAGAAGTTCTATTCATTTCAATGCAAAATATTTATTTCCTTTGGCGCCATTATGAGCTGTCAACAAATCAAACATGAAGACTTAATTTATTGGCATGTCGGAAATGTCGGAATGCCGAGTGAAGCGAATGGAAAACAATGCATAAATATCTATTAAAATGGGATTGAAATAAATTATAGTTTACATAGCAGCAGCAGTAACAGCACTAACAGCAGCAGTGGCAATGGCAGTGGCAGCGGTAATAATAATGTGGTAACACAGAGGTTAATAGCAGGGTGAAGAAGCAGCACAGCTCAGTACAGAGTAAAGCTGGAAAACGTGGGTTGCCAACAATATACATGTAGGCAGCATGAAGGTCAGATGACGCTCTCCGAAGAAACTAAGCTGGGCAGGCGCTGGGCACTGTAGTGCAAGGCAAACACTTCGATGGGAAGGCAAAATCAACGACGTGAACAGAGGAAATTAAGTGCATGGCAGCGAACCAGCAACAGCAGCAGCACCAGGAGACGATGAACGACGGACGATAGACGGATGGGGTGCTGCTGCTGCTGTTGCTGTTGCTGCTATATAAAATGTTGAGGACAACAATGGGACTCGCATACTTAGAAGCACTTGAGCATAAGAAAAGAAAGCAAATCGTGAGGAAATGAAGCTGAAATTTATTATAACAATACACACACAGGCAGTAATCGTGTGCGGCTGCAGTTGCTCTGCTACGGTTCGGCTTTTGGGCATCGTTTATGATGCCGGAAGGCGAATAAAGCGGATATGCCAGTCAAGAAAACCGAAATACGAAAAAGGTAAACCTAAACTGTGCGAGTCTAGCAGCTAAAAATGATGATGGCAACATAAAAGTGGTCCGGCAGCTGCCACGTCGCGAGCATACCCAAGTAAACTGTGTAGCTAATTGATAGCACACGTACCACAGCTATTGTTGCAAGGTGGTTGTGGTGGTGCTTGCACTTCTCAAGACACTGCCACGCATTCCCAGCTCAAATGTCAAGTGTACTTTCTTGAAGCGATGCTGTTCTTCTGCCCCTTCCAACATGCCACATCGCACACAACCACAAGGAAGCCTGATGCAAGCAATCGCGTCTCTGAAAATATGCGCAATATTCCAAAAGGGAAGGTAAAAGGAAATTGGATTTTTGTTGACATTATTTTACAAATATCCGGGCGTACAAATAGCTATAACAATGGGCTTCTTGTTGTTGCTGCTGCTGTTGTTTTTGACCAGTTCTGGCCAGCTTTTCACACGCATACACCAACACACGCACACGCACACGCACACGCTCTCCCGACCTGATTTGGCTTAAATTTATGCAATGAGTTATTTGCGAGCTGCTACTCAAGCACATCCGATCCAAAGTGGAAGCTGAAGCAGCCAGCCATTGTTTGTCTGTGTGTGTGTAAGATGGCGGTAAACATATTTTGATTTTCCATAATAAATTACCATGTATTCGGGCACAAGTCGTCAGCCAAGAGAGCAACGAGACATCGCGCCAGACACCGACCTGTTCCTTGAGCCAATGATGCACTTTTCAAACCATTTTAATTTTCTTGCTGCTTGGTATATTTCTTTTTCCCATATTGCATTTCCCGCGTATTGTTTATGCTTGAGAAATTGCACGAAATACCACTTAGTTGGTTGGCGCACAAGTGGTGTATACACACACACACACACACACACACACACGTAGATTTTTATGTGATTCTGACTATGTTGCCTGTCAGCTGTGGAAACCAATCAAATATTCGTGTTGGGTTTATTTACAATAAATAAGTTTTGCTGAAATTATTCTAGCATGAAATATATTTTGCTTTGCGTGCGGACCGACGAGCAATGCCCTGTGTTAGGCTGACAGAGACATCTTTGGGCACGCATTGATCGACTCAACTGTGTTGATGAATATGTATTTTAACAACATCTTGATGCCTCTAAATCAAGAAAAGTCTAATATATTTGGCAAGTCAAAGCTTAAATACCCTAGCCCTAGAAATATGGCTTACGGTCTTGCAGATTTGCAAAGTTAATAGTACAGCTCGTATTTCTTGTATTTGGTAAATATATCTAGAAAAATCGAATATTTTGCTTAAGACCAATTTGTCGACAAATTCTTGTCTTTTAGCTGCTTTATCATATAACTCTATATTGAAATTATTATATACGATATAGATGAAATTTCGATTATATAGAAGGAGAATGTTGAAGCTCTGAAATCTTAAAAATAAAAAAACAAATCAGTTTTTTATATAAGAACATATTTGACCTATCATTGCTATGTTAGCTATATGATATAGCTGTTCGATCAGCCTGATTTCTCTGCAAGAACATATGAACCTATGCCACTTACATAGCCCTTAAGCTGCGAGACTAGACACAGACAGATGGCTGTCACTATATCACGCAGCTATTGCTGCTGATCAAGAATGTATATACTTCCTTCCGCCTCTTACATACAAATGTATAAACAACACAAATGGCTGCAGGGCTTGCAACAACGTACACACACGTTGAGCTACACCTGACTGGCCTGTGGTGTGTCAAAAGGCAGGCTATGTATACCAAATCGATAAGCGGCATTTATAAGAGGCTCTTTTGTATTTCGCCTTCCATTTTATTTATTTTTTTTCTTATATTTGGTTCTCGAAACCCTAAATTACAACAATTCAGTTCTGGCAAGCTGTTTTATTTGATTTTAACAAAAGCCGACAATTATAACGCTTTGCTTCCACTTTTATGCCCTAGTTTTTGCAGCTCAGGGCGAAGCAAAATGCATGACCATTGTTTACTTTTTGTATTTTCAAATATTTGGTAAATACATTTTAAATGAACTGATTGCTCCTTTATTTGCACTTTACTTATGACAGCCCTGTTGATTTGTGTGAAAATAATAGCACACTGGGGAATTGATTGGGCATAGAAGTTTTATTAAATTCTACAATGCAGATGCGGTTTTCGGTTTGCCCAATCGAAAATGCGTAAGAGGCTGCCTGCTTTGGATTAGCTCAGTTCCGTGGAACGGAGCTGTTGTTGATGGATTTTGATGATTTTTAGATATTTATTCCAGCGCTTGAATAAATCTTTTATGATGGCTTGTTATTCTTTGCAACATTTTTGGCTAAGCAGGTGAAGACATTAAAGAAGCACGATAGAAGAATTTGGACACCAAATTACTAAATATATGCCCATAGCTCTTATTATTTCCCATATGTGGTTAAAAACCCTGGGCTGACCAGAAATTTGTAGATCCTGGCTCTTAGACGGAGAAAAGGACAGATAGGCAAAAGGACATGGCTTTATAGACTCGTCTATTAATGCTGGTCATGAATATATCGTCCTTAACTGGGCTTAAATGCTCCGCATAGTTTCATAAGTTTTTTTGGAGTATGTTTCACGCTTCTCGGAAAATACCCCCTAAAGAATGCAGATTGGTTTAGCATATAGATCAAGACCGTTTCCGCAACTATGCATAACTAAGTGGCAGACAAAAACTCGTCCTGATAGAAATAATTCAGTAGTTGATATCCCTCTCTTCTTATTCAATTGAAGCGGACAATGGGAAGGGTTTATCTTGTGGCAGGCAGTAAATATTTGCCGATTAACAATGTTGTGACATTCGTCAACAGGATAAATATGTTACTTAGACGTCAGAGCAGCAACAAAATGCACAGCTCTCCGCACACGACCCACACGCACAGAGGACACTCACACTTACACACACTCTCACTCATACACACAAAGGACACGCGTACACGGGCTGCACGTGAGCTGCTGCAATCTGTAGCTTACTTTGGTAAAATGGCCGCGCATCCACCCCCGCATCCCCCACCACACACCCGCGCGAGCTGTGCTAAAAGGTGCCGCAGTGGTTTGTTGCGGCAAGTGGGTATTAGGTAGTGGAGTGGGCGTGGCAGACTGGTGGAGATGCCAAACGTTTTTATCGTATTTCTGTGCGCTGCGTTTTTTGCTCGTTTATTTGCGAAACCTTAAAAGTGAACTTGCGTGGCCAATGCAGCAGCAGTTGGGGTCTAACCTGGCAACGCACTCACAGCAACCAACCACCCAACCCGCCCAACCGACCCCACCCCATCAGCCCCCACTGAAAAGGGCGCACTGGCAACAAACACTTGACGTATTTATGAGTTTGCACGTGTTTCCGTCTGCACTGTCGCCAACGTCACCACCTGAAGAGCTCGAATATCTTTTGGCAACAAAATGGTATAAAAAAAAAATATGAAAAAAAATACTGAAAACTGTCGAGTGGGGTTTCGTTTTCTAAGTGAGCGGCTGTTTGTTTACTTCTCCGTGGTCCTGTACAGGTGTGCGTTTGAATGTTTGTGTGTGTGACAAAAAAAAAACGTTTATAAAACCCTGTATACGCCCATAAGATTTCATAGTAAACGTTGCAGTTAAAAGATAATAGATCTGTATAAAAATAAAGTTGTCTTTAATTTCTTATCTCACAAAAATAAGTAACATTCGGAGTTGTATCAGATACTTATCAGGGGCTTATTTGAGTGCAGTTTGCTGTCGGACATCGATAGATTTATCGATATGATAATTGATAATTGCTAATTGATGATAATCTAAGTGTCTCGGTTGTTCAGGCGCCTAAACAATGCGAGTCTGAGCTTGAATCGCGGGCAAAAATACGGATATTTCATATTCTTATTCAATTCCAAAAAGTAAGATTAAACTTGGACGTAAATACGTATCATTGTTATGATGATTAATATAATTTTTATTATTCTCAATATTATTGTATGAGTTAGTTAAATAGAGGTGAAATATTGTACGAGCAAAAGATCAATATAATTCATTCAGCTAATCGTCATAGCTTTACATTATAAATAAATAGATGCTTTAAAGATTCAGTAAGTTCATGTCACAAAATAAAATGGGTATTCAAAATAAATTTTAAAATACCAAAACAAATAAATATTTGAGGTTTTGTGCTCTGGGTAGCCAGATAATTAAAACTTGTATGTGTGCAAATAAAATAATAACGATTCAAATTTGTTATATATTTTAAGTCAAATATATGAATCGTTATTATTACATACACATAAACGTTTTATTGTTTATTCAATAAATTAAATAAAAGGTTGCAAGAAATTACTTAAAAATTTTAATCTAGTTAAAAGAGTCTTAAGATTTCAAGAATTTGTATGTTGTGTATTTCTTTCCAATCAACCTAGTTAGGATTAGGATTTGCTAGCTCGATTGCCACTAAAAAGAAAATATGAAAATGTTACTGTAATTTTGAAAAATATTTCATTTTTTTACTCTTTCTTTAGAAATTACGATATTTTGTAATACATTGTCTTTTCTTTCTTAAATAAAGCAAATTGACTAAGGCACGATTTAGAGGCGTTTTCGAGCTGATGTTTTTCTGAGTGTACGTTGAGTACTTTAACAGCAATAAATAGGCTTTATTTTTGGTTATTTACTCTCTCTCTCTCTCTCTCTCTCTCCCTTTTTGCCCGCCTCTCTCGCGCTCGCTATCTGTCTTAGAACTTTGGATTTGGCAACGCACACAAGGGATAATATGTAATCTACATGAGTGTGCTCCAGTGTGTATAAGTAGATGAATAGATAGATACACTGAGGCTGGAGCATTGTGTATGTGCCAGATTCTTATGGAAAGTAAGACATGCCAGACAGCAGGTTGTAAGCGGCAGAGTAGGACACACGCCCACAGGTAATAAGTTTGGCTTTTACACAAACTCGCACGTAAGCAGAATGTGTGGCAGCAACTACTTGCAGCAAGTAGGCGAGTATCTCTCAGCTCCTTTATGCTTGGATGTTTGTTTCTCTTGAGAGTCTCTACACATTAACGTGCGGCTTGGGCACAGAACGTTAAGAGTTTTGCCTTTGGCTGCTGTGTCGGTAGCCATGCCCGTTTCGGTTGCCCAGCCAGGACTGGCAGCCTAGGCTGCCTGCCAGTCTGTCTGGCATTCATTGTCTCAGACATCAGGTGTGCAACATTTTCTATTTTCACAACTTTTACTTGGTATAATTAATTCAAATGCTTTCATAAAAGGCAGCCGTTGGCTTTCTTTGCTAATGTTCGCAGCTGCGTAATCGTATATATGGTATTCATTTATTTTTTCTTTGCTACGGAATTCTCATTCCTGCTGCAAGACAGCATCAGCCAAGTCCACCTGTATTCTAAGGCGTCCAAAGCCAAGCTGGTCGAAAATTAATGGCTTTAAGTTTAACATTTAATGCACATATTTGTAGGCTGCTGCCCAGCACTGATTACACACTTTAATGACGACAACAACCACAGCAATTAACGGGTAGCTTGAGCCGGGCAATTGAGAGAATTGACCCAGTCAAGCCACAAAAGCTCATGATAAGCAATCGGGGGGTTTCTAGCCAATCCTACTTCTCATTAGTATGCATTGATAGTTGTTCGTTCGGCCTATCGATGGGCTAATGTAATTGAAAGGGATATAAAAATTAATTTACGAGCTTTGCACGCGCCACGAGGCGCACTAAAAACGATTTGAGTGCACGGGGCGTATGCGTAATGCATGACAACGCCAACCGATGTTTGCATCTGTAGCTGAGGAACACATTGGCATTTGGCATTTGATGTGGTAAAGTTTTAATGACTCGAAACAACATTCAGTAAGATGCCGAACTGTGGCTCAAGACAATTTAATTTCACAAATCGCTTTCCGCTAGATCTTTTGGAGAAATTTCATAATATTCATCATAATTTATTGTCCAGCTATTATCACATACATAAAAGATGTGTTATTATTAATGTTCGTTTCCATTCACGGCATGCCTTAAAAAATTAAAGTAAGGCTCTTATCAAATCTGAGTCTTGCATAGAATATTTGGTACAGGGCCTTCTGCATATTTTCGTGCTTAAATTCTCTTCAATTTAGTGTGGAGTGCTGCAAATTTAATTGAACTCTTTCTAATAATAGAGCCCACTTCGGTCGTTGTCCTTTGCTTTGCTTTATGCTCTTCGTACGCTTAAAATAGACAACAGCCAAAATCAGACCCCGGCGCCAGCTTCCACTCGGAGCTAGAGCTCTTCAATTCCCAGCTCAAGTGTTTCTGCAGAAATTGAATTTAATTTGTGTATGAATAAAATACCAAATAAAAAAAACCAACAGGGAGAAACGGCTTTCAAAACGCCGAAGATTAAATACTCTATGCAAAAATATGAATTTTGAACGATTGTTGCCCTAGGAGCTATACGATAGCTGATTAAATTCTTCTGTTGGAGGAAAACTGAATCATGAATCGATTCTAATGTATTTATATGATGTATTGGTCCGATTCCGATTGCTCGAAACAAAAAGACGAAGCTATGCAACGATACATGACGACTCAAAGCTGTAACCCAAGACGAAGTTTTGATATATACATATATATATACATATATATATTTAACTGATGAAATGTTTGACATTCGTGGCATAATTATAATGCCCTCTGCAAGGGTATAAAAAAGGTTGGTTCGCTGTCGTCATTGAGATGAGCAGGTCGTTGAGCAAAATCAAAATAGCACAAAATGAAAATGAAATTGAAGTTGGCCGAGTGCTACAAAATCAACAACAGCAAAGGCTATGGCTACAACCCTGGCATAGGGTTACAGCGAATATAAAGCACTAGACACGGGCAGCGGAATTCTGCAGTCCCAGTCCCAGTCGTGGCATCAGACCAACCCCATCTGCCAACCCCAACCCAAATCGCAAGCTCCAGCCCAATACCAATCCCTGCCCTCAATCACAACCCCAATACCAATCCCAGCCCAGCTCAGCGCAACGTGTTGCTGACAATGTACTGCTGCGAATGGGGCAGGGGGCATTCCCGTTGACAGCGTTGACTCCGAGTGCGCTGTCACTGTCCATGATGGCGATGACCATGAAATGATGATGATGTTCATGATGGGTTTCCCGTTGAGCATAATGATGATGATGTTCTGACTCTGGCTGTGACTGTGGCCAGACGCCAGCTCCCAGCTCAGTGTTCGACGCTGGCAATTTGAATGCTGCTAAACTGTTGTTGTTTCTGCTGTTGTTGTTGCTGTTGTTGTTGTTTTTGTTGAGTTTTATTGCCGCTGGCTGGCAAATTTTGTTGGCAATGGCTCCTCAAAATGAAAACATGAAACCAAATTAAGACGAACACGACTCTTAAATGGAGGCAGAGGCATTGCTGCAGCCGGATCGGGAGCCGGAGCCGTTGCCGTTGCCGTTGCCGTGACCGGAGATGAAGACAGAGACGCGGCATACGTAGAACCGGAAGCGTATAATGGTAGGCCTCAAGACTTGCTAATGATAGCTCAGGACGCAGCCCATCATGTTAAAACATGCACACACACATATATACAAATATATAAACATATATATATATATATGTGGCCAGACACCAGCTCTCGCTGCTGCTCCGGCCTCCAACTCCAACTCCATCTTCAGCACCAGCTCTGGCTCCTGCTACGGTTCCGTCCGGCTGATGTCATTTCGTGCGTTGATGGATTTGAGTAATTTCTTTATGCCGCATGCCTATTTGGGGCATCGCCCCATCATAAATTGAAGCTGGATTTAATTACAGACTGTGCTGCACAGTGGCAATAACCCTAACAAATCGCAGCACAAAACGTAAAAATGAAAAACAGCTGGCATAAAATGTGTTATTATAAGGTTGGATGACGTACTTTAGGTGTAAGTATCATCGAAATTTCTTTGACAAAAATATATTAATTAAATATTATCAAAAGCTTGCCTCTTGAAAATCTGTTACAGTAAACATGTTAGCGATATTATGTGGAAAGTCAGCTAAACGATTTTGAACCGTACGTCATTTAAGTAGAACCAGGTTAGTTGCCGAAAACAAAAAAAAAAACACCCAAATTGAACCCGAAACAAAACACATTTTGCAGTTTAATTTTTTATCAAGGGGGACTAATCGATAGATCCACTACTTTTTTCCTTTGCTATGAACCGATCCGTCAACTAAGCTACTAAGAACCGTATTTCATTATCCAAGAAATTTGGTTTGAACGGTGAATCAAATTAATATATCAGGGATTTTTGCGCTCTTTCAAGGGCTGGGTGAGCCACTGTACTTTTGGGAGCGGGTTCTGCTGGCTCGACAATTATTCAAGTCATGCAGATTCGCTCCCTAGCCGCCAGGTGGCGCGCCAGTGGTAATGTGTGTCATGACCTTAAGAGCAGCCAACAGCCGCAAATTGTAATTTCTAATTTTAGAGACGTTTTCCTTGTCGCTGCTGCCACAAAGCGCTGCACAGCATTTATTAAAATCGCATTTCATTTGCGGGGATTTTCATTTTTTTTTTTCCTCAGTAATTTTTTGCCCGCTTTGCATTATAAAATTGCAATTCATTTCCTTAATGTTGGCAATTTTGGTTGAAAACTACACGTAATTAGATGCCGAGCGTCGACTTTAATTACCAGCAAACTACAGGCTGCTAATCGATGTCAACCGCCTTCTAAATGCGGCTCATAAACGGTGCTTCACGCAAACATGAAGTATTTCTTAGTTTTGAACGGCAATTCGCGGTTGTCACGTTTTTGCACCTCGGTCACTTAATTACCTAATTGGCTATTAGCTAATGGTTGGCACTGGTGGCAGGTGGGCATGGCAGCACGCAGCTGTTGCTCAACCAATGGGCCGCAAAGGGTGGTCAGTTGCAACTGCAAGGGCCTTATACAAAACGACAGCCCTACTCATGCAAACTGATTCGATATCCATCGAATAGGCCTAGGTTGAACGTGACAGGTGTCAGCTGACAAGTAGCAGGTGGCGGCTTGCACATGTGCTTAATACTTGCAACATCAACTCCAACTGCTGGCCACAAACCGGACGCAGCTTTATCAATAAATTCATATCCATAAACTATTTCCCGCATATGATACCCTGTCAGCTGCAGGTCTATAAATGAACGTGCTCTAAAATTCAAATTATGGTCAATTATATATAATAATTCTTTTTTGTTTTACATTTTTTTTTTGTTCGTTTTCAGTTTCGTTGTGGCTTGAAACCCCATAAATAATTTAATGCAAATAATTAAATTTAATGGCGCTGTTGAAAAAATCAGATCCCCTTTCAGCAAACAAAAAATCATTCAATATCAACTGCCGCAATTAAATTATTGACAGTTCAAACATTTCTAAGCAAGTAGATAAGTCGGGAGTGCCCAAATAGTAGATACCCTGCACACAGCGCCGATCAAAGTGCCTGAATTTTCAGAGAGAGTAGAGTGTAGAGTGTTTTATGATAACTTGTGTGATGCATAGAAGCAGGTATCTCCGATATCCACAAAGGTATTATATTTTTGACATTTCAACGATATTCTGAGTTTCTCTTTTATTTTTATTTCTTTTTTAATTTGTATTTGGTGCTCGAGCAAACTAATCTGAAAATCGATATATAACTAAACGAATCGAATAGCTAGTGTTGTGTTGAAATAAAGTTTAATTTCAAGCTTGAATTATCCGATTGTTATAGTCTATAAGATCGGACGGGAACAATGCCAAATTTACACTAACTTATTAAATTATAATTTAAGCAAGTCGGAAAAGTCTCCGGTCACCTACATCTGCACAATACTAATAGAACTATTTTACCCATTTTCAATGAATACTTGAATACGCAACATTTTTCTACAGAACATAACTGACAGCATTTGAGATAATTCGATTAATTATAAATAGTTGCTATTCACGGTTGAATATCCTGTTGAAAAGCGTACAAGCTGTTGCAAAAAAAAATGTGACATATTTAATCGATGACAAATGAATACAAATTTAAGAAATAATAAATTTAATAAGTCGACTAGCTTGGCGTATTATTGATCAATTGTGCAAATAATTCAAATTTAATGTGTTACAATAATTCCAAAATAATCTGATAATACGCATAAGTCTGCATTTCAATCCGAGGGCGCGCATAATTGTGTTATTCGCATGTGTTTATTTAATTTGATGAGATAAAAAAAAATAATTATTAAATATTATCATTTTTGCCAAGCGCCATGTGATATTAATAATTAAATAGCAACTTAATTCATCAGATTTGGGGCTTTTTATTTAATTTACATTTTACCACCGCAGCTTTTTGTTTATATACAAATGCGCAATTCGGAGAACTCTGAAGCACTCAGCTCAATGCCTGAGGCAAAAAATAAAATAAATATAACAGAAATGCAAAAATGTAAAATAAAGTTAACAATAATGTTGGTCGAATATTGTAGTTGTTGGCAATGCAAAATCTGGGTGCCGCAATAAAACCGCAAAATGCATTATTCTCAGAATTAAATCGAAATTCTTTACCAGCTAACCAAATGGGTTAAACCCTCTAAGAACCAGAGGTCAATCCCGAGAAACACTCGACCGGATTTTCAGTTGAGCTTAAAACTATGAATAGCATTTCATATTTATTAAATCATTTCGAATGTTTGTCCATTTGGCTTATTTTTGTTGATGGACTCGTTTATATAGCCAAATCCCGATGCTTATAGCAACAATTGTTGCCACAATTCAGACATTGTTGGAGTTGTACCTAACGGAGCAGAGCATGTAGTCTGTCTGTGTCCATGCTGTAAGTTCTCTAGCCAATGCGGCACGTTGACACGTTGAAAGCTGAGGGACGCGCCGAAGGGCACGTTTGTCCACGTTTATTAACTGCAGCGGGGACAAACAAGTCGTGGATAGGAAGAGGGAATAGACCTCAACTGTAACGTCTTTGGTTAGTCTTTAAATATTTTTTAATGGATCGCTTTCAATTAACAGACGGCGAGCAGCAGGAAGCAAGAAGCCAGCAAGCAGAAAATAGCCGGATGCAGGAAGCTGCAACCAGAGCTGGACGCATAAATCACTGCGGCTTCCCGCTCTCTCGTCGCTGACTCTATGCGAGTCCTTTGACTCAACCTGGACCCCGGGACGGCATTAATTAAGTTCATAGATGCGCGCACTTTCAATACATAATCAAATGCCAATTAGCTGACATCTACAGCCAACGTCTGCACACCGCACTAGCGCCCTTCATTCCACCCAAAACAATAAACAATAAAGCGAATAACAATGTGGGAAATAAAATGGACGATACCTAATTAGCTGGGCGCTGCTTCGCAAGCAGCCCACAGTTTGCCCAGGAGCTGCCGTGTCCTTGCCACATGTCGGTTGGCCTTCGTCCAAGTGAATTGCTTTCTTGGCGGGCTTGTGTGTGCGGTGTGTGTGTGTGCGTCTGTGTGTATGTGTGTGTGTGTGTGTGTGTTGGCTCCGATTCGCACACATTTCTGGCTCATTGATTGCGACAATGCCCCGAACAAAAGCCAGCAAAGTGTCAACTTTTGGAATTGATAGTCACAGATACCAACACATGAATGACTTTTGGCTACACCCCAATTTTGACACCCCCCCCTCCCCCCTCAAACACACACAGATGCAGCAGCTTTATATGAAAGAAAACAACAATCAAGCATTGCCTTAAGTTTCTAAAGAAAAGCTGCGAATTAGCCAACGTATCGATGACACAATCGAAATTATGAGACGCATCGATCGCAAAATATTAACAATAGCATAAAGGCAGCTAAGAAATATTTCACATTCTAGATAAATTCGCATATTTACCTAAGATTTAAAGACTTGGAATGTCATATTAAAGTTCTGCTGCGTGTATGCTTATAATACAGTTCGATTGCTTGCTAGGGCAGCTCGTAGCTGGATACAGGGGGTCTTTACTCGTTCACACTCGACTGATAAATCCTTTTTATATTTTGGTGTTCCATAAGACTGTTTGCTAGGGGTCTGATAAAGCTTATAGGATTTGTAGTTCTTGCTCAAAATGAAAACCGATTATTTAATGCTGCAAAGCTGGTTTGAATCAAACCGGTTCGTACACTGCTCCAATTTATTTTTAGCCATAAAGCGAAGCTCAACCCAAGCCAGATGCAAAAAAAAAAAAAAAAAACAAACAAACTAAACGAACCATAAAGCCGAACCGAAATCCGAACCAAGACATATTTTTCATCAAACGTTCTGGTTCAAAATAAAACACTCAACTAATTGAGTAGAAAAGCAGACAAACCAAGCGCCCAGTCAGGCAGCCGCTTTGTAGCTTAAATTGAACCAGCGACTATTTTGGTTAGGGTTCAAGCCCTGCGATTAACCACAGTGCCATTCGAAACGTCCGAGCTGTCGTACGATAATACTTGCACGTCTTGCAACTGACACAATTCCCGTAACCTTCGTCACTTTGTGGCTCTTTATCGTCTTTTGCCGTTTAACTATTATCCCATGCTATTTCTTAGCTTGTTTGCCGGTTGGGACACGGGGTGGCCGAATAATCGGTATCCTCCGAATTATTCTGCATCAGCTGTGCCAAGCTGCAAGTAGAGCATCAATCGCCTCGGCTCAACGCCTTCCATTTGCTGACATGGCCAACTAGTGGGGATGGCTTAGGATTGGGCATGTTTTCGCCTTTTACCTTTACTTTGAGTTTCGGCTTCGTTTGTTTGGGCTTGGATTGCACCTAGAGTACGTTGGGGTTTCGGGTTTGGGCTTGGTCTTGGTCTTCAATTTGGGTCGCATTAATCAAGTGCTTAAATGCCTAATACACCATTTTGGTCTGAAAATTCGATCGCATTGTTAGCGGTGCGTAAAATCGGATTTTGGCAGCCGCTTCCTTTTTAAGGAAAACCGACGCACGCTGCTGCCAAGACGTGGCGGCAAGAGGTTGCGGGTGGCTTAACAAGTAGTGACAGCAATGTACATACATATATCACGCAATTTGGCTTAAACGGCAGCTCATTTTAAATTAATTGCAGACAGAGCGCCGGCAAACTTGAATGAATAATTCGACATTATTGATTTCCAGGGTAAACACACCAGCACACACACACACACACACTCACACACGCACGTAAAGCAAACAGGCAAACAATTTACAACATGATACATTGTTCGTATCTTTTGTTTGAGTGTGGCCGGCTGTGCGTGTTTGCGTGTGTGCGTGTGTGTGCGTCTTTATGTTTTTGGGGCTAATCCTCAGTCGCATACCTACTAATACCCATTGGTATTTGAGACTAATGACAGAGATAACAGAGCTTTGACCGCCGAGCGACGACCACACGAGTCAACAACACAGCAGCCACATACAACTTCAAGGTAAAGACAGCGCGAGAGCGATAGCGAGGCTGGTAGAGGGTGCGACAGAGTGAGAGAGAGAGAGAGAGAGAGAAAGAGAGAAAGATGGAGCGGACGCGAGTGTGCTTCAGTTTGGCAAATGAGGGATTACAATTTGCGCAGTGGCCATAATATTGATTACGGATCTGGGCTTTTGAGCCGATATATCGCGCCAAAGGCAATTAACTTCGAATTATGATTAGCATGCAGACCACCCATAACAACCGCCCTTTCAGCAATCACATCATGAATATGTTTTCACACATTTGTTGTTTTCTTTTCGCATTTCACACTTGACCTTTTGCAGGCCATTTTCATCTCAATTTCCATCTTCAACTCCATTTCCAGCGCCACGAATATGCCTTCCATTTTGCTGTTTGTCCACTGCTGCACCGTATTCCGCAGCTCCGGTGGGACTTTAGTTGCCGTGTTAATTATTTAAACTCCAAAGTTGCGAGCACAGAAACTGGCGCCAAGCAGCTCCTGACCCGGGCACGTGCCGCAGCCACTAGGCTCAGGTGCGAGCTGTTGCGAGCTGGTGCAAGCTGAGTAGGCGAACGTGTTCACGAGCGCGAATGAGTCGCCCAAGTCGGGCAGCCTTTCTACTTGTTAACCGCTGTCCCTCCCCGAGCCCCTGCCCCTGCCCCTGCCCACTCCCATTCCCATGCTTAGACAGCGGGGAGCATGAATATGCATAGAACGTAAGGCGGTTTTCGCATGAATTAGTTATGAGGCCTATAACCGACGTATTGCCAAACACGTCGCTGTCGACCGGGGCTCCATCCGGCAGCGTCCGACGTCATAAAAGCCTTAATATAATTAAGCCGAGGCTGGCAAACAAAACAGGACAGGACATTAAACAAAGTATAGAGCACAACCGAAAAACAACAGAGCACCAAACAAAACGACAGAAACGTCAGGCAAACCCTTTCAACCCCAGAGTGGGCGGCAAATAATTTTGATTTTTTGATTTATTTTTTCTCTCTTTTATTTTGCCTTTTAAATGGCTTAAATGCCATTAACAATAAACACGCATAAAACGGACGACTATTAAATACCCTGGCATAACAATTTCAAATTTCAATTCAAATTTGTTTCTTTAGACAATAATACTAAATTCTTTACAGTATTATTAATATTATTATCATTATATATCTTTCTACGTACACATGGGAGTATTTGTGAGAGCCTGAAGTGAAGGCAAGCACTTAATATGGCTGTCCAATGGCTCGTATGTGTAACCTTTAAACGTGACTCAATACATATAAGTGTTCCTATAAATTTACACACTAGCATAGATAAATATATATATATATATATGTATATATATGGGCACGTGTATGTGTATGTGCGCTATATAAATGCATATGCATATTTGTAAACATGGCTTGGCTGCTCTATCTCTGTCACTTACATGTGTGTGTGTGTGTGTGTGTGTGTGTGTGTGTGTGCGTAATATGCAAAATGTTGTCATAAATATAACAGAAAAAGCTAAAAGCTAACACAGACTGTCAGACCTAGAAAGCGACAGACAGACAGTCAGAGAGACAGACAGATAGGCAGACAATCAGACAGACAGAAAGACAGACTGCCAGACGGACAATCAGATAGACTGGCAGGCGTTGGTTCGAGCTGCTTCTGTATGGCAAATTGCACTCGGATGTGCGCGCACACACAACACACACAACACACACACACACACACACACACACACACATATATATATATATACAAATACACAACGCACACACGTGTGTTGCCCACAAACAAAGTTTTTCAAATCAATAAGTTACCAAGATATGTCCCATATTAATATATATAGGTATATATATATATATAAATTTATACTTTGTTTGCAACTGTTATATATTTTGCATACATATTGCACATTCAGTTCATTTTGTCAGCTTCTTCTTTGATTATTGAATTGGATTAGCTTGGATTGTGTATTTGTGGATTGTTTGCTTCTCTAATTGCAAAGCCTTCAAACGCTCCATAAAATATCAAATATTTATTATGGTATTCAAATACATATATGCCAAATTAAAATTGTGTTTAGATTGCGTTTTGCAATTAACTAAATGACCTTCACAAGGTGTTCCCAAAACGAAAAATGGCCTAGTTAAAGTGTCACAGTGTTAAAAAGCTAAAGTAAAGTAAAGTCAAGGGATCGAAACCCTTTTAATATATAATTATTTAACAACTCTTATTTAAAGCATGTCTCAATAATTAGACCGTAAAAGCAATGCCAATTCGAATAGAAACTCTTTTTATGTAGATCCTCAGCTGAAATGCAATCAATTGAATATTCAAGGACTCAAGGATTTGAGTAGCTTGTGACACTTGACTATGCATTTTTTTTCTTCCTTTAGAAATAGATTTGGTTGGCGTGCCTTGCCGCAATCAACAGGCGCTTTGCTCATGCTCCATTGAAAACTAACGACTGCAAACAAGCAGCATATGCAAATATTGCTCATACGCAATGTGGTACGAGTGAGCGCTAGTGCGTGAGCAGTAGTGGCGGGGACTCTTGCTGCTGTTGTTGTTTAAAGGTCGCGTTTCTGACAAACATGTGACACGTTTGCGACTGGCTGTGAAATCAGCGCATCAGCAATCCCGATGCCAAGTCGTCAGAAATGCTATTGCGCAAGATGGAAACAAGGGCGCGAGCTGGAGTTGGAGTTGAAGCTGAGGCGCGAATGGAGGCCGTTTGCCTTTGCTTAACCCATTATTGACAGCTCGACGGGGCGCATGTTGCTAAATTTAAATATTCCCAGCAGTTAGCCCCGAAATCCCGTTCACAGCTGCGCTACGTGCCGCACATTTTATTTTAATTAAATGCTGAAAAGTTTTTCCTTGGGCCGTCAAATTTCGTTGCTCGCCAGCCCAAATAGACCGAAACGGATGTTCGTTTCACCTATTTGCGTGTGTGTGTGCTTGTGTTTGTATGAGTGTGTGAGGGAGTATGAGTGTGCGTGTGAGTAATTAGACAGGCTCCAGCACGTTTGCTTTGGTGGCGTCTTAGCGCGGCCAAAAATTATTACCCGTCAAATGTGTCATAAATTTGTTGGCTGCTTTGGCGGCCATTTTGAAATAAGAGTGGCTAAGTAGCGGTAGTCGTTTGTGCGAATAGGAGAGGAGCCGGGGGCATCGGAAGTCAATGGAGTGGGCGTTCTCCCAGGAGGCCAACTAAGACAAACGACTGTGCGCTGTACCAAGTCCAAGTCAAAAGCTCTCAAATTGTGCTGGGCTAAATATACATTTTTGATATTAATATGCAGCAAAGTCGCATTAATACGACTAAATGATGCTCTTTACATGTAATGTTATCTAATATATTCTTTTCACTAAATTAAGAGTTTATTTCAATACAAAATATATTCTCCTAAATCCACTAAACTCTTGGTTCTGACTGATTGACTGACTTGTTGACTGATTCGTAAGCAGCACAAATTAACTCGAGGATAATTAGATAAATTCCATTGACAACTGGTTAAAATTGGTGAAAAACTGACATATACAATATTTTTCTAGTCCAGACGAACAGCTGCAAACTCATTATCATAAATCTTTGTGACAATTCATTGAAGATGTGTTTCGCATTTCGCACAAAGACCACCTCCTAATGTAAATCGGAATAGACGTGAGTATTAGTATTATATATAAGGCAAATGCGATTGGGCTTCTAAGTATTAAAGAAGGATTTAAATATTTTCATGGTCGGACAATTATTTTAAATGAAAGGCGTTAAAAAATCTGATCCGGGCAATGCCAAATAATAGCCGCTATGCATTTTCTCTTTTCCGTAGCCCAGACAAGGTTTTTTTTCACGTTTTTGTTTACTCTTATTCCCGTGTTCCAGGATCAAATTTTTAATATACCGCCCTGCTATGCGGTTCTCATGATTTCGATTGGGAATTATAGGTTTTTTATGCTTTGATTATGAGCATTGAGCTGTGCTTGAAATCCAATAAAATAATACTCGAATTTGTTTTAATCAAACTCCTCTTTTTTCCTTCTCTTTCCCTCTGTAGATATCAATATTTGCCCATATGTGTGAATTTTTGGGTAAGTACATATTTGCATATTTATTTTTATATGAAAAGGAAATACAGAACTGGGTTCTGGCAATATTCAAGTACATAAAAACATTTCGATAGTCTGTTTATAAAATTTAAAATCCATAAAAGTAAATTAAAACAGTTGATATTGATATTTTATGTTCATGCAATTTTTGAGCTCATCGAATTGAATGCAAAAATAGAATCCCAACATATTTAGATATGATGTTCATTTGTGTTTTAATCTGTATGAAAAGGGTCTAAAATAGCCCAAATACCCATTTTGTGTTCCGATTACAACCGAGGGCGAGTGTGTCTGGTGGGTAGCGTCTGCTGGTTGTTGGCACAGTTGGAGCAGCTGCCGCCGCATATGTGTCAACGACTTGGTCAACATTAAAAGCTTTGCGCCTCGTTCTGCGTGACCTCCTGCCGCGCCTTGCCTGTGTTACCAAGTGAGTGTGTAGATGGGTGTGTCTTTGTGTGTGTGTATGTGTGTGTGTGTGTGTGTGCGGGCTTAAGTGACTGAATGAGTGCGTCAGCGTGTCCCTGTGCGCTTATGTATGTGTGAGTGTGTGTGTGCGCGTATCTTTGGGTGCGAGTGGTTGAGAGGTTTACATAGGGTGAGCGTAAACTTTGTAAACTCGTCATGTTCGTTTAATCCTTGCCGTAAGTAGCTGCTATAATATGTGAAATCCTTATGGAATTTAATAAGCTTATGCCGCCCAGTTTGGCACGCCCCGAAGCCCATTCAAAGGCCATACAAAGCACTTTTGCCCACACAACAAAAAAAAAAAATATATATATATATATATAATATAATAAATAAAAAACAAAAATACGAAATTAACTGAGTATTGGCCCTGCTGACAACTAAATAAGTCGAAGGACATTTTTTTTGTCAAGCTTTCGCTTAACGAAACCCAAAGTAAAACTTATTTATAGATCATGTAAAATGCAAATGTTTTTGCATATGAAAATTGATTAAAGATAATTAGTTTTGCTCAAAAAGTTGACCTGCTCAGGTACGTGTTCTGTGCGTATGTGCATTATTTTGCTAATGTAGTCTCAAACTCAATCCTTCGACATGATCGTGTGAGATTGAAAAAGCATGAAAGCTTAGTTAAACATAAACCAATATAAAAATAAGACCAGTTAGTCGTTTCTTGCCGAGTTTGCCTCAGAAATAGTTTAGTTTGAACGAAGTCAGTTTAAAATAAAAATGCCGTTTAGTTCGTGTTTCGGCTCTGCTATTTTTTTTTAGTCAAATTCAGCTTAAGGAAAAATTTCCATTATAATCCAGCTTCTCTTACAGCCTACTTAAAGTAGGCTCAGAATTCTCTGCTCTCATTATGCGATTATTCAAAACAGTTTCTCCTTCTCAAACAAATTATTTTACTTGCAAATGTAACTTTGAATAGTTTCGTGGCAAACGGTTGCACATCCTGGCTACATGTGCGGCAGTTGTCAGTTGCCTTGGCAAATCCCGTTGCGATTCTTATGAAGAGTTTAGGAAGAGAAACCTTCACCCCGTTTCCAGTTCCATTTGGTTGGTTGACCGTCTTTCACGTAAATGGCATCATTCAAAAGGGGCGTTGGTGACTCTGAGGACCGACAACAATTACTTATTTAATTTCTGTGTGTCTCGCTGCCTTGCAGCATGTCTGTCCTGCAGATATCCAGGCAGTCAGTCCTTGACGCAGTGCCCCGACCAGTTAACAGGCCAAACGCCAAAGGCAGCGCCTCGCAACAGCCTCAGCCCCAGCCCCAGCCCCAGTTTCAACTAAAGCTGAAGCTGGCTTTTGCTTTCTCTATCACTCTCTCTTTCCATCTCTTTCTCTGGCCCTTGGTCCTTGCTCCTTGGCGGGCGCTTTGCTGTTAAATGTGGCCAATGTAGCGCATACTGCGGCATGGGAGACAGCGAGAGAAGCGAAGAAGAGAGAGAGAGAGAGAGAGAGCGTGTGTGTGCGAGAGAGAGAGTGAGTGTTACATGGCAATTGTTTAGCCCTTTGCACAAAAAGTTTTCTTATTTTCGCGCCTGCTGCTACATAGTAGTAGCTTGTTGTTTGCCCCGTTGTTGTTGTTGTTGTTGTTGTTGTAGTTGCTGCCTCTTGGGTGCTTTATTACAATTTAACTTTTCTTTTATTGCAATATTTTTGCCTTTGCGTTCGCCTGCGGCTAACCAAGCAACCAACAGAGCCCCGGCCCCAAGCACCAAGCCCCGAGCCAAACAAAGGCTTCGATGCCGGATGCCTGGCCACAGACTCTGACAGACTGGAACTTGGGTCTGATTATGTGCCATGTGCCATCTACAATGTGTGTGTGTGTGTCTGTGTGTGTGTACGAGTGTTTGTGTGTGTATATGTGTGGAGAGTATGTGAATAGCAACAACAACAACAGCATGGCAACAGCCAAAGCTCATTTTTATGTTGCTTTCAGTTTCATTTTGCGCTTAAGATTTCCGACCAGAACCCAGCACCCAACTCTGACACCGGCTCCATATCCGCCAACTGTCCGACGTGCCTTGCCCATAGACGGTATGCATGGTAGGTATGTGTGTTATGGCTTTTCTTTTATTTTATATGTATTTTACTTCATTTCACTGCTGATTGCTGCTCATGCCCGGCTGCCAGTGGCCCTTGTAGCGCCCGCTGTATTTCCACTTCTTGCCTCATGCATATTTGAATGTCCCTTAAAGGCACTTCAGTTCTTTTGCAGCTTTTGCTTATATTTCAGTCGTCGTTCGTTCCTATTGTTGTTGCTATTGTTGTTGTTGCTGCGGCTGCGCTTTGTAGGGGCAAAGCCGTCGGCTGTTTAGTCAGCCACACACAACACACAACACACTACACACTATACACTATACACCCGCACACACACTACAGCCGCTTTGCCTTACTCTTCCCATTTGCCAGGATCCCATCCAGCAGAATCATCATCAGAGTTGACGGCCGCCATTGCCGCAGTCGCCGACCTTAATGGTCAAATGTGTGTATGTGTGTATCTGTGTGTGCAGCTGTGTGTAGGTGTTTGCCTTTCTGTGTGTGTGTGTGTGTGTGTGTGTGTGTGCGAGCCTGAAAATGATTTCTTAAACTGCAATTCATGCTCTGCAATTGCGATGATGGCGCGTTTTTATTGCTTTCCGCCCCTTTCCAAAAAAAATTTAATCGAGTTTATCACATTATTTGGCCGGCCTCCAGCGAGTCCTGCGAGGACTCGTCTTGGCCCGCTGCAGAGAAGCACTTAAGACGTGCTTATTAGGCTCTATTAGTAATAATTGCACTACTGAGTCAATTTAGGCATCTTCTGCAGATTGTCATTAGCATTATCATCACCATCATAATCATCATCATCATCAGCATCATCATTATTGGCTTTATCCCTAACATTATATTTAGCCGCAGGTACAGCCCAGACAGTTGACTTACGTCTTATTCTCGGTTTTGGCCTTTCGACTGGTCATTAAGATAAAACTGACCGAAATAAAGATAAATACTTGTCAAATGGTATGAGTATAAATGAATTAACAAGGACTACAACTGATAGTTGGAATAGTAAAAATATTAAATATAACCCATATCAATTATTCTGATATTTTCACCAGTTCGAAAACTTATTGAACCTTAGAGATTATTTGAATTGGATTATTTAGTAAATTATAGTGGGAAGTACATGGAAATGAGTTGTTGAAGACTCTGAGATTTTGTAGAATAGGAAGTACATTCTAAATACGCATAGCCTGAAATTAAATTATCTTATAACTCTAATTAAGACATATTAAAAATAGTGAAGAGAGAATAGTTTATTTGAGTAAATTCGTATAGTATAATATGAGAATTCCCAATTGCTCAAAAAGCTTTTCTTGAACCGTAACCGAGTTCTAAAATATCAAACTATGCATTTAAGTAATTTTAGGCTATTCAGGAAAAATGAGCAATGGAATCTTTAATCAACTTTCAGTGTAACATATTCCAGACCTATTACACACACACCCACGCATGCATACACACATTCTTGGTCATTGGGTAAATGAAAATTGTGCACATTCATGCCTTGTGCTTAAGTGTGCGTCGTCCATGTTATGGATGAGGGGCAGAAATTTGACTCGTCTGACCTTTTGCTCTGCGGCCAGCTCAATTTGCGGCGAGCGCTCTACGTCGCCCTCTTTCTTCCTCTCTCTCTCTCTCTCTCTTTCTCACGCTCTATAAGACAGGCTGTGCCGATGCCATTAAAAGGCCAGGATGGCAAATATTTTGCCAAACAAATTGAGGGGACAAGAAGCGAGGCCAAAAATAAAGATAAACAGCCGACATAATATTTGTATAGGAGGGAGTGAGACAGAGCGAGACAGAGAGGGAGAGCGTGAGAGAGAGGGACATGGAAATATCGGCAACAATAAACAAATTTTTATGCTAAAATCACAAACACAAAACAGCTCGAACTCAGCGCTGAACCTGAACTCGCAGTCCACAAGCCTCACACGCCTCTCCTTAAGGACTTGCGAAGATGGATGGGGTAAGGGGACATCTAATCTCTCTTTTGGGCGAGGCAGCGTCCATCGGCCGACACAGTCGTCGAGACAGTCGAGATCAAAAGCTTTTGATAAACTCTAACAAAACGCCAAAGTATGCGCAAAATGCCACACAAGCAGAATGTGGACGGGACAGGCAGGGGGGGGGGGGGGGGGCAGTCAAAAAAGAAAAAAAAAAATAAAAATACAATATTTAAACATTTTATGTTAGGCCGAGCACCAATGCCCAACCCGCCACCCTGCCCCGTCAAGTGACCCCACAATCGGCGTGTGTCTTCATTTGGCGTCGCAGCTCATTTTGCTTTTTCATTCTTTGGTCGTCGCACAGCCGGCGGCCATTTCATTGTTTGCCTTTTTGTATCTGGCGCTTTTATCTTGCCACTTTGGCATTGTTTTATGGCCACCCAACGTAGCGTACCGCACCGCTCCGCACCGCATCCCACGCGCCGCAGCACCATTCAGGCAACTCCAACCCACCTCCCTCCAATCCTCCTTAATTGCATTAAGCGCCTTATTAGATGACACAGCAATTTGCGCATTTCTTGTGTCAATTGTAAACTAAATTATTGAAAATTTCTGTAAACAAGAATTACGAATAGGCCTTAATGACACACATACGCACATACAGACACACACACGCATTTCACATCGCCTTCTGATTAATCGGTTGGAGGCCAGCCCATTGAACATAAATATAATTGAAATATTTAATATTTATAAGCAGACAGCGGAAATACTATCAATTGCCAGCCAAAAGATATAGATACGTGATAATAAGGCGAAAGGAGACAGAGAGTGGAGTTGCCCCGCCAACGTCATGATCTATTTTGCCTAGGGCATATGCATAAGAGTATCCGATATAGATCCGTATCAGAAAATTATTATTTGATTCGCGAAAATTTGTTGTTTTAATTATACTTGTCATTTATATTTCTAAGCTTGCTTTATGTTTCTGATGAACTTAGGCTCTTGTTTTTCAATGGAACTATTTAATTGAACATGAATTAAACCAATTATATATTTTAATTATAAAAGGCAATAATACCTACAACTTATTTTGTTATTTCTGAAGAATCTAGGCTTTTGTTTGAGCCTTGCTTCGCCAAATGTCTCTCTTCTTGCAATAAAATAAAATTTTATTCAATTTAACATGAATTGAACTAAGTAAATGTCTTAATTATATGGGGAAATATTATTTTTTATGAACCTAGGCACAAAATTTCTATCAACTTGCAACAGAACTATGCAATTTAAATTAATATTCAATTTAAAATAAATTCAACTAACTAAATATTTCAAATTCGATTTCTAAATTGCATAAATAAATATCTTTTGAGCCAAACTATGAGCCAAACCATGAGGCTATTCTTCACCCAATTTAAAGCGCTTGGTAAATACAAATTGGATTTCGGAGCGCGGTCCAAAACATGCTTGACATGTTCAAAAGTACACCCCACTCCATATTACACCAGTTTTTATATCTACAAAATAGTCCGTTCAACAATTCTGACATTGTCACATAATTTCTCCAATTCATTTGAGAAGCAAAAATAATTTGACTCATTCTGCGTGATTACAGGGCATACATGCTGACATCAGTACGTACTTGGTACGTATTTACGCATAATTATTTCATTTATTGTTTCGCCCATTATACTTTTGCCAATTATTAAATATTTGTTGCTGTTCTTGTTATTGTGCGGCATCATAATTTATTGCGCTGCGCTGCGAACTTTATCCAAGTTAAGCCTTTTGCGGAAATTAAAATTATTATTCGGTCGGCTATCTTTGTCGCCTCTGTGCGTCTGTTGTTATGTGGCGAATCGTTGATTCATTTGTTTGGTCATCGCGGTCAGCCTGTACAGGTGGCGTAAATGTGTTTAATAAGCGAACAGACAAGCAAAATTGTTGACATGTCCCCGAAAACAAACAAACAAACAAGACCATAAACAAAATGCAATCTCGGACAGAGCCAGTCCCATGCTTTTTAGTCAAATCCCCAAGTCCAGTTCATCTGTCCCGCCCACTTTGCCCGGCCCATTGCGCCTGTTGGCCACTAAGCGGCAAAGCGATGGGGCGCGCAATTAAATTTATTAAATCCCAATCAATAATTCAGACCCCCGCCGCAACCGCAACGCACTGCAACTTTTATGCAGCAAATGGTGCGGCCTAGCCGGGAATTGTGTATGGGGCATAGAAAGGCATAGAAATGGTATGAAATAATTCACTTGTCACAAATGGGCGTAGGATGAGCTGAAGAGGGGTTGGGGGCGTGCATAAGAGATAAAAGGGCCGAACGCAAGCTATAGATATTTAATTATATAAGGCATAACTTTTTACAGTCTTTCCATCAAAATCAGCACACACTAAACTTCAATAATAATGTTAATTATTATAATGACAGGTATAAAAGAAATTGATTCATTTTGTCTAAGTATATGTTGGGAATTAAAGCAATTTATATTCAATCAGGCCAAGCGAATATATTCTAGATCAGCTACAACAAGCATATCGATATAGGCATATGTGTGAACTCTTTAAGGTTCTAAGAGACTTTCAGAGCTGCAAGCACGAAATGCATATTACCAAAAATATTTAAACATCTCCTGTTTTGGCTTTTGAAAAATATCTATAGTTAAAACCCCTCATTAATATCTTATAGTAGTTCTAATCTCGACTCAGTTGCACAAATTTTTTATTGCATACTTTTTTGGTGCACATAAAAGGTAGATCTATTCTATTAATAGATCATGACTGCAAATACAGCAAACGTTTTCGGTTGCTCAGTGCGGTTCATGAACCTGGTGTTCCCTTTCTGTGTACCTAGCCTTCGGTTCCAACCAGCAAACCAGCACCTCGGTTCAAAAGAGTATTGCAGCTAATTGATTTTCCAAGCTTCGATTTCAGTAAAGTTAATACAAACTGAGCGCCTTTTAAGGAGTAACATACAAGTATTTATCAAGCCGACTGACTGATTTTTGATCAATGCACAGCCCAAGCCGTAAGAGCTAGGAAGCCAGGAAATTTTTACGGTAGCTACCCTATGTGATGAAGGTGTACGTTAAGACGGGGTTTCAGAAATTTCCACCCGCAAATATAGAAGAATCGCGAAAAACGTTTGCTTCAAACTTATATGTGCATTTCAACGATTTTTTCGGTAAAGTTCTAAGTTTTGTCAGATTTGCTTTAGAATATAATGAATACGGGCTTCAGCGTTTTGAGAAATTCCACCCGCAACAGTGGTAAATTGGCGGAAAACGTTTACATGAATGATGTTTGCATATCGTCCGATCAGTTTCAAAATTATTTTCAGAGCTTTTATAGAACAATTATTTTATAGCATACGTGCCACAAGCAAGGCCGTGTTATGCACGCTATTGCTTATATAATTGCCAGATTGAGTCATCTGATTGACAATTGAGCAACTTGTAGAAGTTAATTGAATATAATTTCTTGACGAATGCTCGTAAATTCAGCTCGCATTCATTCCGAGCGAATGCTGCCGTCAGCTGCTGGCCCAGTTATTTGCTGACTGATGGAACCAATAGTTGGTCCAGACACAGTGGCCATTAATAGACGCTGCATCAATGGCCCGCCAAATGTCGAACGTCAGCGACGCCCGGCTCTGGTCATGGTCCTGCTTCTAGCCCGCATCTCTGAGCTGCTTTGAGCTGCGGCAGCTGTGGCTGTTGTCTGATTGAGTTGACCAGGGGCCGATGGCGCAACAATATTTATAGAGCACATGTACATATACCAGACGCTGTTGTTGCTGCTCGCCGCGCTTGCTTCAGGCTTTCGCTGGGCGTTGGCTAAGAGGCTGAGTGGATGAGGGAGGGTAGGGCTGAGGCTTGTCTGTGGCTCTGCTAACAAATTGCAGCGCTGCGGTTTTTGTGGTGGGCGGCAGCCCAGTGCATAAAATATGAGCAAGGCCAGCTAGCGAGGGCCGACTGTACAGATGGTTGGGGCAGGGGTGGCAAGGGAGGGGTCATGTTGGCTGGTCAATTTCAATAGAGTCATAAAAATAGTTAGGCCATTTTGAAATACGAGTATTGAGGGCGAGTGCACAGTCAGCGGCAGGCAAGCCTTTTGGCAAGTAAAGTCAATTAGAAAAAGTGGCCCGAAAATCCTTTTGCCATGGCCATGGCACGCCCAAAAGCCACACCCACGGGCCACCAGCTACGCTTGACCAGTTACCCTCGACCAGTCGCCAGTTACCATTTACCATTTGCCAGTTAAGCCCTAATTGATTTACAACAAAAGCAAATACTGGAATATGTACAACAACAAATACGAAATGATTTCACTTGGCCTGTTTCCGGTTGATGCCTTTTGCCTGCCCACTTTTCACTTTTGTTGGGCTCGTTCTATAGCTGCTGGCTGCACTTGCCACCCTTAACCCACTCTTCCGTTCGCACCTTCGAGATATCCGTTATGTGCAGGCCAGAAAGGGTATGCACAGGCGGACCTTTTACTTTCGTTTTATTCTTCCATTTTTTTTCGTTTTTTTAATAACAATTGATTATATGATATAAATGAATATGTTTTTCATTTGGTTACTTTTGTTAAAATATAACAATTTATCGATAAACTTGTCACATAAGTTTAGCCATTTGTCGACATATAATGTATAATATGCACACAGGGTGTCACGCAGTCGAGCAGCTGTACTTTACTCTTCCGCTAGACCTTATGTGCTTCTCATACATATACATAATTGACCCAGTCAATTAATAAATGCTCGCTTTGGCCTGGCTTTGGCTTTTGTTCTCGGCGCGCCGTTAAGTATGCTGCACTTTATTTGCAAACGAGTAAAGAACAGAGCCTGAAATAAAGAGACAGAGACGGCCAGAGTGAGAGAAAACGAGAAGGCTAAGGAGAAAGGGGAGAAAGGGGAGAAAGGGAGCGAGCCAAAGCGATTTTTACATTACGTTTTTGCCTCGCCGCTGGGTCGGTCGCTGGAGAAATATCTTTATTACAACATAATTAAAAGTACATTTTTGCTGTGCTCATTAAGTAAATGCGCAAAAAGGGAAACACGGCAAGTGTTATGAGTGAAGGGGGAGGTGCGGCGCTGCAGTGACGCGGTGGCTGCGGCGAAACAGCCAAGATATCTAAGCAATCTCTTGCAGCTCTCTCTTATTTCATTTTCAATTGATGCCAAGTAACACTAAAGCTCATAATTAGGTAGATTCCGTTCAATATTACGCGGTTTAAGGGGTTTTCTTATATTTGTAATAGTAAAATTGAAGATAATAAAAATTATTTGAATAATAATTAAAATAGTGAAAATATTGATCACAATAATTAAAATAATTAAAATATTAATAAAGAAATAATAAAATAATGATAACAATGCAGATAATATAAATAATAATAATAATTATGACAAAAAAATACCAAACATAATAAAGTTACTAAGAATAATAATATAAATAATATATGAAAAATAATATAATATAAATTCAATAAAAAAAGTTATAATTTCTATTATTATTATTGTAATTACTTTTATCACTTTTGTTATTATTAATAACTACATTTCAATTTCATTTTTAATTATATTATAACTGCTTTCATATAAATTGATTCAATTATTTGGACTCGCAGCAATTTAATTAAATGCCGCAAAAAGCTGCATTTTTTTGCGCACATAACTAAAACTTGTTAAAGCCAACTGACCCAGTGATGGCCAAAAGCTCGCTTGGTAATCAGAGATTTGCATTCGCTGCTCGAGGTCGTCGCTTGGCCAGGCCAATGATTGCCGCGAAGTGCAAATGTAGATGCAGATACAAATGGCAACTGAGATACAGATGCAAACAGAGCAAAGGGCGAATGGCAAAAGGACTTTAGAAACAAGTAGCAAGTGTGTGTCTGTATGTGTGTGAGTTTGTGTGTGTGTGTGTGTGTCTGTATGTGTGTGGGTTTGTCTGTGTGTGTGCTGGTCAGTTTGTTATTCCATTAAAAGATACTCGCTTTTACTTGCGCTTTACCCTTTGTCTCTGGCAATTGTGTTGCTTGATGTGGGTTATGCAGCACATATATATATATATATATGTATATATATTGTATATATATATACATGTTCATACAATATGCGCTCATATACATGACTGTAAGTACAAGCACTTGCTGTTGGCATTGCGCTTGTCCGTGTGCAGCTGTCCGCAACTAATTGCCTGTGGCCAATTGCCAATTAAATTGCAGTTAGCAGCCTTTCTTCACATTGCGCTGGCTTAGTACATTATTGCAGCCATATTTATGTTAATTAAATAACGGAAACCAGCAACCGGCAAGTGGCCATAAATTGTACATTTCATTAGCCAAATGTTATGCCATCGTATCGAACTACCCGCAAACTGGCTGGCTGGTCACCTTTAACCAACCACTTTAAAGTTTGGCTAAAAATTTCGAGTTGCTTACGAGCTAATTAAATTATTTCATTTTAATGATGCGCTCAAGAAATAATTTCAAATATTAATGAAAAACGAGTGCAACATTTGTTGAAGCTATGTGAACATGTGTCCGGCTCTCTCTCTTTCTATCTTACTTTCTCTTTCTCTCTCTCTCTCGATGTGTGTATTTGTGTGTGACATTCCTCTTACAATGAAACTTTTAAAATTTTTATGACGCAAGTTTATTTTAAAACTTTTTACCAGCCGCTTCGGCTGCAAGAAAAAAAAAAACAAATACTTGGCAGATGATTCCCGAGGGTTTCCCAAGTCAGCAGCTTGGGCGAGATAGAGAAGGCGTGTGAAAGTATAAGCAAGAGAGACAGAGAAGGAGAGCGAGAGCAAGAGCGAGACAGAGAGAGAGAGAAAGAGCAGAAATAAATTTGTTGTATTTTCATTGCTTTTCAGTTGGCATTTTGACTCACTCGTTGCTTTTTATGTGACACAAAAAGCTGCAGAAAGAGACAGTATGATGTGGTGCGATAGAGAGAGAGTGTGTGTGTAGAGGAGAGTGGGAGAGAAAGGGAGAGAGCGAGAAAGAGAACGGGCGCAGGAGTGGAGGCGCGTTAAGTTGTCGCTGAGCCAGGCAAGAAATTGTAAACTTTTTTAATTAAGGTAAAGAATTTGCTCTGGCCCGCAATTTAGCTCAACTGAATTCTGGACTACCTACACCCGGACTCTTTTGTAGTGCCGCTCGCTTAACTCCCGCCCACCCCAGGGTGCAATGCATATTTAATACTCCAGTTTCGACATGAAACTTTGAATATTCGAGCCATATGACAGTAATTGCCCAAGGCAAACGCGAACAGCTCAAATATGCATGGAGAATCTTTTAAAAAAGAGAAAACTTAAAAAATCGAAATTAATTCACGTTTAATGACAATTAATTATAAGAGAGGGATAGAGAGAGAGAGAGAGAGGCATCGTAGTGAGAAATGCTGTGAACTGTGACATGTGTCTAATTACCGAGTCGAAAAAACTTAAAAATTGCAGATGGTTAACACTTTCTGTTCATTTATTTTTATTATACCCTGAACCCATTAAAAATGGGTATAAGGGTATATTGTATTTGTGCAAAGTCCACCATCAGCACCAATAGCCTAGTCGATCTAGCTATGTCTGCCTGTCCGTCTGTCCGTCCGTCCGTCTCTCCGTATGTATGAACGCAAGGATCTCAGAACCTATAAGAGCTAGAGACTTAAAGGTGCTCCTAGTGCCTTCGCAGATCGAGTCCGATAATCGATAACTTACTTCGTTTCCAAGCAATAAATAAAAATCGACATCGATATCCTGTTTTTTGGGAAATTTTGGTAAATAATAAGAGCTAGAGTCACCTAACTTGGCATTTAGCTTCTAAAAAAGAATAAATATACGCATTTGATATTGGAAGAAGAGGGTTCAGGGTATCTATCCCCTAGTCGGGAGCTCCCGACTAGAACCTCTTACATGTTTAGTTTTTGTTAGTTAAATTATTTTGCTTTATTAATTTGCTCGGCTTTATCCACATCAAATATCGGGTTGTCAAAACCTTTTATGCTGCTTAAATATGAGCGCTCTTCCGCCGCATTCAGGGCCTGTGATTTCTGTTGGTTTCCATATGATATCATGTCGCTGGCCTAGGCGGCGTATGCGCAATGTGCACTCGGAAGGCAAGGCAAATCCAACGAACAGGCTGCACTAATTAGGCATAATCTTCGCGTGCACTGTAGCTGACAGATAAAACTGGGTGTGTGTTAGTGTGTGTGTGTGTGTGTGGGTGTGTGTGTGTGTGTGTGTGTGTGTGTGTGTGTGTGTGTGTGCCTGTGTGGCTCATGCATATCCATTAGAAAACATGTGGCATATTGCGAGTGAAGGCAACGCAGCCAAATGAAATGACGTTTAGCCGTGCAATTTTGACATCATTTTAATATGCAGACGGAGCGCGCACAACTCCCAACTGTGTGTGGGCGCGTGTGTGTGTGTGTGTCTGTGTCAGTTTGTGTGTGTGTGTGTGCGCGCGCGTATATGTGTGCCTAAGCGCGTGTGTGTGCCTGACGTTGAGCGCTTCAAATTGAAATTACTTGGCTGTTAGCTTTTAGCTGCACTCGAATGCATTCTGCCTTTGGCCGTCGGCCGTTGGCTCTTGGCACTATTTGGCACTAGATTGAGGCACAGTTAATTAAGTACAAAGCACAAGCTTACGCCCAAACAGAAACAGGACAATGAGAGTGAAATTACAGCTCTTAAGGACTTAAGTATGGCTCCACAAGCCACACACACACATCCACCGCACCAGACTCATGCGAGTGCGCCTCGAACTTTTATGGGTCGACAGCGGGCAAGGCAGCAACGCTCCTAGCCTAGGCAAATAAAACTGGGCAGTTAAATAAAAAATGTAAAAGTCATCCCAGCTGCCAGGTTGTCGGGTTGTCGGGTTGCCGGGCTGCCGGGCTGCCAGTTCACCTTCCTGCCCGCCTTTGTCATGAGCACAAGCGTAGCCAATTCTAAATATAGGCGTAAAAAATAATCAGAGAAAGGCCTAGGTGCAGGTCCCTCAGGTTGACAGGCGAAGGCGTCAAAGTGCCATCAAGTTAGTGCCGTGACAGCTGCATGCGCAGACGTTGCCGCCCATAAATGAGGAATATAAAGGCGTCTTGCAGTCCACATGCCATTTGGCAGCACTAAAGCCACGCAATATGTGTGAATGTATCTCATAGATCGCACTCGCATGGCCATAAACCTTTGACGAGTGCCACGTCAGCGCTGAAGGACTTTGCAGTCATTATTCAAGCGCCTCATGCTGCCAGCAGCCAGCAGTCGCAGCTGGTGGTGGGCCAAAGCCAAAGGTAAACGGGGTTCGGCTAGTTGCCAATAACTGTCAAGCATTTGACAAACTCTGACAGTTACCACTCTTACCACTCATTGGGCTTTTACGAGTACCCCTACCTGTTTGAGTTCAGCTTTGTTCAACAAGTATGTAATTGTATGCTTGTCGGACATGCCCGTCTTGGAGATGACCTAAGTCTGTCTATAACAGAAACACAAGCACAAGCCATAGACTTTAAAGATATCCAGAAGAACCTGCTTTACACTTTTTATTTATTTTTTACGGATGCTGACCAAGAAAACATATATACATATATTATATGGCTTAACAGCTGCTCTTCTCTAACTGTTACATACATTCCCATGGAACCAGTATACCCTTTTTACTCATATTCAATTTGTTTTTGTTAAGTGTAGAAACTGTACAATCAAAAATTAGCACCTTCACAAATCATGGAAGGAAAATGTCATCTAGAACCGAGCCCCATAACGCAGCATGAGGACTTTAAGCTTATATTCAATAGGTATAAATATCATGTTTGCCAGAATGCCTTCAATAACGTTAAATAACCTTCGTAGAAAATATGTTCTCAAGTATTGCCCATTCTTTTAATTATACCGCGGGTAATTTGGAAAATGTAGTTGGAGATATCGGTTTTGAAAATCGTTAAAAATAATTCCTTTTAAGTTTTATGCAAAGTCAACAACAAAAATTATTTTGTTATTTTGCATATCAATATGAATTTGAAACGATGAAATGAAAATAAATTCACATAAAATATAATAAATAACCAATATGATGTTTTTTTGACTCCTTGACTTGACTCCTTTTAAAATTGTGAACCATCTTCTCACTTCTGATAACAAATTTGAGTTAACCAACTAAGAATTTAAACAAATGTCTTGCTGTTATATTGACTGGCATAACAAATCAGATTCACTTTAAATATATATTAATTTATGGCAAATATATTTACATTTAGCGCAGCTCTAAATCAAATGATCAACAAAAAGAACAAATACAATTTTCAAATCGTTGAGGTTCATAAAAAAACAAAAGAGACCAATTTTCATATATAATCAGAATATTGAGTTTTTATCCCATTTAAGCGTGTGTGTGTGTGTGTTGCAACGCCAGCGACTGCTCTAAGGAATCGCATTAAATCTGATTTATTGCTGCAGATAACTTTGGATTTATGTAGGACCCGTTCTCAGTTGGCCCGCTGCCTGCCATCATTGCCAGCCCCAAGCTCCACAGGCAGCCAGCAGCAGCAGACTGTGTCTGTCACCGTGGCTCTGGCTGTGGCTCTGACTGTGGCTGTGGCTGTGGCTGGGAGCATCAAAGCACATTTAATTAGGATTTAACCTTTGCTTATGATTTAAAAGATTACAGTGCCATATTCACAGTAGTACATGTTACCCCTATTATCTATTATCCACTAATTCCAGTGTTTGCTCGACGAGCATTTCACATTTGCTGCCCCATTGTCAGCTGCTTAGGCAAAGCGTTCAGCATTGATAGGGATATCGCAAGGATATGATTAAGCCACCCACGATGCCGATGCCGATGCCGATGCCAATGCCGATGCCGTTGTCTCTGTCTCTGTCGTTGCCGTTGCCGTTGCCACAGGCAATGCATATAATTTTCCATTAGCTTGGCTTTGGCCATTAGCATTTGGTTATGCCTGCAACCAGGACTTTGTTTTGGATATTTTTCTTTCCTCAACACATGTGCGCGAGCACATTCGCCCCGATCTCCTCGCTAGTATGCTCGCGCAAATTAAATAGCCTCGGGGTTTTATATTTTCCTTATTATTTTCATCCAGACAACATGCGCCATACAACAAAAAATGCATTTGCATTAACCGTAATGCAAATGGCAATGGGCCAATGGATGCAATCCACGAATCAGCATCTAATTAAAGTTAGTCCACGTGCGGGCACGTCTGCGAATATCTTGAATTTGCAATACAAATGCGTGCAAAGCAGCAAGCGCGTTCCAAGATGTTTCAAGTTAAAATTGAAGCTGCAAGTGTCCTAGTCGGAAGTGCTCGCCTAGGAGATGCTTTGAGCCCAGCCCCAAGCTGGCGATTCAAAAATTTCTAGCTCCCTGCGGCCGCTCTGCTTCTTGCCTTAGCCTTACTTTATACGTTGAGAAATACTTTCGCAATTAACTTCGGTCTTTATATTCCGATTTCTATAAAATGTTTAGCACATAAATGAAGCATTCAATAGTGTGTGTATATACTATAGCGCAAGGTACTGTCTTTAAAAACGGGGCTCATTCTTCATCTTTATTCTATGTCTAGCTCTCATATTCTTCAAGTTATCCTGCGAAAATCGTGTCTCAAAATCGATATTATGATATGGGAGGGGATATTGAAAGAAACACTTCGTTTTTCAAGTATATAGCTTTTGTAGTTGCCGAAATCAAATCGTTACAACAGAGGAAACTGACAGGCCGACGGGCAGGCCAAGGCTTAAAGCCTGCTTGTTGTTCTGCTCATGAATATACATTTATATAACTTATTCGGATTCGGGTTCGGATTGGCATTCTTATGACTGTTACAATCAACATACTCTTTTGACCCACATTAAATTGGTTTGGGGTATACAAAATGTTGGTGTAATGTAAAAAAAAAACCTTTTAAATTAATTATGCTCAGTTTCTAAACTAAATATTAGAATTTAATTATTTTAAGCCACTTTCAGTGAGTTTTGGGTAAAACTAAAATGTTAATGAAATTATATTTGATTTAAAAAACCCTTTTCTTATCAATTTTATTCAGTTTCTAAACTAAATGTTGGAATAATTATTTCTTATTAATAATTTTTGTTTTTCTGCTACTCATTTATAGTTTGGAATATTCTTATACCAAAAGAAAGCAGGTAGAGCTCCGATGTACGGCTTGAATATATTTATATTTTCGGTTTTAATATACATGTATATATAGAACACTTATGTATACATGCAAAAATAGAGCTTGTGCGTATTTCTGTGTATGTGCGTGAGCGTTAATATTCATTACAATATGCTTTTAAATGTCAAAGGGAAGTCATGGCCCAAACACAAGCGCCCATCTCTCAGTTTTGCAGTTTCCGGCCGATTTCATTGTCGCCATATTTGACTGTGTCTGTGTGTATTCAAGTCGGCTTTGTGTGCATTCGCCTGCTTCTAAAAGTAGTTGCCTTTTCTGTTTTTCTGCCTTTGCTATTTTATTTTATTTATGTGAGCCGCCCGCAAGTCGCTTTCATAAGTTTATTATTTATAAGTCTCACTCGAGTGCGACACTTTGGACGAGTGTGTTCACAGTTTACTTACACTCCAACTATGTTCGTTTCAGTTTCAGGCATCACACACACACTCACACACACATGCATACATACACATCAGCTACAGTCGTGTACAGGCTTTTATGTGCGCCTGGCAATCAGTTTATATTTTGTATGGTTTATTAACAATTTGTGCGGGCCACAACAAATTTAAGTTTTATTACAATGAGAAAGAGAAAGCGAGAGTAAGAGAGAGTGAGACTAAGAGAATGAGAGAGAGACTGACAGAGTGAGAGAAAGAGACTGAGAGAGAAAGAGAAATGAAGAGAGCCAGAGAGTGAGAGCAAGCACCTAAACAAAAAGCATTCTAATGCTCGCGTCATCTTTGGTGTTCATGTGTGTGTGTTTGTGTGTGTCACTAAAGTGTGCGCGCTTTGGGTGAAAATATTGTCGCATCAGGAAAAAAAAAATGTTTTTATTGTATTTTATTGTTAAAGGCGCTTATGTTTTTATGGCTCGCATAAAACATGGCCGAAATGCGAGAACTGGTCCGCCTGCTTTTGGCCACTGAATGATGCTGGCCGTTTGTTGGGGGGAGCTGGAGAAGTTGCGTTTCGCATTGTCACGCCCATTTGCACAGCAGGCTGTGCGCTTTGAAATTGAAAATTACATTTTCCAAATGCTTTCATAAAATAAAGGAAAACTGCTAACTCAATAAACAAACGAGCGTAATGAAAGCCAGCCGACACACACACTCACACACACACACGCACATACATACATAAATATAAACATGTATAAATATACGCTTAGCTGTTCGTCCTCATGAAAGTATGACCGACTAACTGACTCTGGCAGACCGATTAATGATCCAGACACAGTCTGCACCGTAAAACTAGACAGCTGTGTGTTTTACTTAAGTTACTAGAACGGCGTTTCGAGAATTCCACGCGCAAGTATGGAAAATCGGTGGAAAGCGATAATATGTAACTTTTTTGTTTTTCAAGATCCTTGTGTAATTACTTTTGAGGCGTGTTTCAAGTTCTTTGCTTAACTCGCTTCGCCTGTATAAAAAATGTAAATCTAAATTTAAATTATTTACACAGACCATTAAGAAGTCGAAAACATATGTTTCAACAATTTCGGAGAGCTCAAAAGACGAAAAATGGGTGGGTATTTACTGATGGAGTTTAAATATGGCACGCAGAATATGGGACGCGTAAAGCCGCGCAATACCCTCTGGAAGCTACATATATAAACACAAAAAGTAATTCGATTAAAGTTCAGTACCACACAAAGGTGAAAGAAACACGAATTTTCGTTAAGCTTTACTGGAAGCTATTGAAATAATTTACGAAAACAATTAAGAACGCACATTTGTGTGTGTGTGTGTGTGTGTGTGTGTGAGCAAAACTATTGCATAGTTATTTATTTAAGTAGTTGTCCAGTCTAAAACGCAATTAAGCCGCTTAAACTTTGCTGCGCCCTTGGCGTTTGCCTGCGGCATTAGATTTATCGAACTTCAGTGTGGCCAACTGCCTCATTAAGTGTTCATTAAGACGATTATCGATAAGCTCCTTAGATTGTTGCCAGATAAATTGACTGGCCGATAAACTATTGGCATTACCAACAGTTTAAAACGCAACAAATATTTTTTTAGAAATTGATTTGAAGCATAAGTTTATTAATTGAATTATTATTATAAATATTAAGATAATCCATTAGCCTATATATTACTGCAAAGCCCACTTGAGTTAATAATACGAAATATTAATTTAAACCTACTTTATTTTTTGGACAAGCTAAGCTGGAGTTTTAAAACTCATTAAATCCAATGCGTTGCTCGTTTTAATTTTATGCGTCTGCTGTTATCGATTTAAATAGGCTGATGAGTGCTGTCGCTTATCGATTTTCGATTTGCATACAACACACGCGTCAATTGTGTGGCACGAATTCACAATGTTACAACAAACTGGCGGCATTTTCATGCCAGGTAAGTGCTGGCTGTGTCAGAGTGTGGGAGTCGCCACAGGAGTGTGCGGCTGTGGCAAAAGTAAATGTCAAAGGACAAACATTGCTGACGCCTACCTGTTAACAAAATAATATAAATAAATCTGCATGTGCTGCCTGCGCAATACCCTGCAGTGCATATGAGGGTATAAATCACTTTACAAGATTTTAGATCACAATTTCTATACTTAAACTAAGCTGTTCTTAAAAGCTTATTCATGAAACTACTGACTCAATTTTCAGCTGACTATGCCCTTAGAGGAGTCAAATCTGAGTCAATTTTGTGTAGCAACGACTCGCATTTCATTTTGTATAAGTTTGTCTTATACGACAAAACGAATCGAACAAGTTTTTCAAATTATTAGTTGGTAGAACAATCACTACCAGAGTAATACGCGGTTGCTGCGCCTAAATGTTGTATTATATTGGTATACCCTTTTGGCAGCCTTTCGTTCCGGAAGGGGTATTAAAAGGGCGCTGCGACGCCTGTTGAATGTCAAAAGCAACAACTGGTGCGCTGACTGACGGCAAGACTGACAATTGGAAGCTAAAATAAGAAGCCATGTGCGCGAGAGCATGTGTGTGCTATAAAAACGTGAAAAGGGTTGCATACTTATTCGGGCGCGCACGCAAATTTCATTCAATACACAAACATAATGAAATTTGCTTCACTTTGATGGCGCAACTAACTAAAATAACTAATTAACATTCGATTTTGATGCGATGGGCGGTGCGTGTGTGTGCATAGTGGGCGTGGCAATTATGTTGCCTGACTTGCATGGCGTGAGCACGAGGTCGGTGGGAGGCTTATGATGCGCGTTGTGGCAAGTACAAGTGCCACATGATTACAACGCCGTCAACAACGAGACGCTTATGGGCTGTGAGCTTCAAAGTAGAGGATTTTATGCAACAACAACAACAACAGCAACAACAACAGCAGCAGCAGAAACAACAATAACAAAACTAGATGGCAAAATCGACAACAGGGACTACAACGGAGATGACACAGGCGAGGCTGGGCATGAAAGCCCATCTAAGCCGTAATATTTGCTGTTGCCACCAAAAGCGAAAACCTGGGCACAGGCGGGAAGAGCAGCGTATGACGGGGAGCGGGGATCGGGGATCGGATAGCAAAGCGAAGCTGCACGGCGAAAGGGCGTTTAACAAAGCAACAGCAACAAACACAATAACAACAACCAAAATTGAAAGGCTCACGCACAAAAAAAAAAAAAAAAAAAACATTACAACAACACAAAGAACAAGAGAAAAACAGAAAACTGAAACATTCTGTGAGAAACTACAACAGCAACAAGATAGAGGGCGAGAGGGCTAGAGATGGCGTGAGAAGGCGACAGAGGGCGAGAGAAGGCGAGAGAGGAGAGCAGCTTGATAAAGGCACGAAAATCAATTTTTGTGTCAATTTTTTTTCTGTCCAATTTTTTTGTGCTACGTGTGAAAGCAAATACCCAAAAAAACAACCCTAGTTGAATATGTTCGACTAGCAGATACCCTGTATGCAACCTGTATTCATGCACATCATATCGTCAGGCTCCGAACATGGCAAATAAATCGATGTGCAAATTATAAAAGCTTAAAATACAATCTGGAATTCGAGAATAAAACAACCAGGCGGGTTACCGATCATTTGAAAAAGCAAACCCTTATCAAATTTAAGTGTCTGTATGCCTACAAGGACTTATTATTCATATAGGTCAAGAACATTTTTTCATTTGCATTAATTTTTTCTTTTTTATACCCAATAACAGTATATGCTTAATTTAATTTCGATAGGTTTTTCCTAATTTTTAAGTTCACAATTCTCTCACGAGTGTGACTCAATTTATCTAAAGAATATTTCAATTTGTCTACGCCTACACAAAACTAATATACCCTAGTTGCCTCAGCTTCGGTGGGTATATAGGGTAGAAAAACCGAAAAACAACGCAAGAAATAATAAAAATGCGTGCAGTCCATCTCTGAGGTCTTGCAGTCAGGAGTCTGGGTCTGCGTTCGTGTCCGTTTTGAGTTTGGTTTACGGTTTTCTGTTTTCATTTTTTCGCCCAATTTTCCTTTTTCATTTTTTTTTATTTTTTTTTGTGTCGTCGTGCCTAAAAACCGCACAAAATGCGGCTCATATTTCAAAGCCTGCTGTCTGGGTCTGGGAAGGCTCGATCTGTTTTCGGCCCGGCATTGCTGCTGTGGTCGGTTGTGGTTGTTGTCAGTGTCAAGTATCTGCCTTTACGGCTGTCAAGACTTAGTTGCCCAGGCCAGCTCGCACACACTCACACACTAACACACGCACACAATTAAAAACAATCGCAGACGCATAAATTCTACCACAATTAACTCGCACCTCTGCTGACAAAAAGACACAGCTTGGTTTTTGTTTCTGTTTGTGACAGCACCTGAACTGGATTTTGAATGCATTCCCAAACAGATTTAACATTTTCGTAAATTATTTTTGTTTTGTTTATTATTATTTTTTTTTTTTTTTTTGGTGTGTGTTTTTCCAGCTAATTTGGGCTTTTAAGTGCCAGCAGCTCGTATATATCTAAAAGTTTAGCCCAGAGTTTGCATTAGCATGCAGTTAATTAACATTCCGTTTTGGAACTAGTTGGCGCAAGTTTTAAATGGGGCTTAGTCAAAAAACAACAACTAAAAACTTGTTATAATAGTTGGCGAAATTCGAGTGAAATGATGTTCAGACAAAACCAACAAATGTTTTCGGTGTCTCGGTTCAGGTTTCAGAACTGTTGCAGTCAGGTTCAGGCTCTAAAGGTATTTTTTCTGAGTGGTAAAACTCTTGTTAATATCAAAGCGAAGAGCTTTGTCAATCATATTTTCATATAATTAGATAATTAAAATTTAGACCCCGACAGTAGATCACTTTTTGTTAAGTTAGAATTCGTTCCAGGCTTGGCTTCAGCTTGGGTTCATTGCTTTCAAAAAACTGATATTTCGTCGTGGAATTGGTTCGGCTTGTTATTTAATATAAATGCTGACATTTTGTTACATTGCACTGCCGACAAGGCGTGGCTGCTCGACTGTGCGCTTACGTTGCGCATACGCCCCGTTTTACCGTCCATGTGTGCTTGTGTGTGTGTGGGTGTGTGTGCGTGTGTATGGTTTGGTTTATGCCTCGAGTCAACCTCTTTGATGTACATTGATTTAGTTGCTGTGCTGTGTAGCTATTGCGCCTGCCACGCCCACAAGTAACTCTTGCGTCTGCATTGAAATTCATGTGTCGCTCAACACGCTTTGATTTTGATTTTTCTTTTGTTTTTACATTATTTTTTTTTTGTAATTTTAGCGCGCCTCGCGCCCAGCCATGCAGCCCAGCCCAGCCCAGGCAGACAAATTTATAACGACATCGCCTATATTTATAGACGCCTTCACCTGTCTTGCCAAAAATCACTTACGAAATTAAATTTGTTGCTGCCTGTCGCTCTCCATTTGTGTTGTTGCTGTGCCCCAACTCTCTCTTCCTCTCTCTCTCTCTCTCTCTCTCTCTCTCTCTCTCTCTCTCTCTCTCTCTCGCCTTCTCTCTCCCTGTTTAGTACTGGCTGCCTCTGTCTCTACGTTTTGCCCATTAGCTAGCATTGAAAGCACACATTCGTTTAACTAAGTTATATGCCAATTCGCGAGAGAAGCTCCTTAGCACCTCAAGCCTCCTGCTCATTATCATCATCTTCCTCATTATCATCATTATCATCTTTCATGAGCAACTGGGAAATGTTGCACATTTCACTAGCGTCGTGCGCCAGTTGTCAGCTTATTATATGATTACCACATAATCTACTCAATAGATCTCAAAAGTTATACAGAGTAAGCTGATAATTGACTGCGATGGGAATATGGAATATATATGTTGACAGCTCTATTTATATTTTATTTATTTATAAACTGAGTGCATAATTAGCTAGTCGCATCTTTCATTTGCTCAGTAAAAAATCTTTTTGAAGCGCTTTGATTAATCATGGCTCTTAAAAACTAAAAGGTTTGCTTAAGAAACAGGATTTCGATTTCGAACTCTATATATATATATATAACAAACTCGTACTGCACGGGCACTGGGAGGACCTGCGTTCAAAATTTCATGTCTCTAGCTCTTAGAAGTTCTGATATCCTTGCATGCGCTTATACAAACGGGCGAACGGAAGGATGGCTAGATCGACTCGGCTTTTGATGCTGATCGAGAATATATATACTTTACGGGGTCGGAGATGCTTCCTTTTGCCTGTTACATGCGTTAGCACAAAATCATGATACCCTCTTTAAAGGTGTTTCTTATATTGAAGATTCAACTGAATGCGAAACTTTAGTAGAGGTAAGTCTGGGATATTTATATCTTCGTCTTCAAAAAGCATATAGGTATAGGTATTGTATGGGTATAAGCAAGTGTTTTCAGGACCTGAAATTTCCGGGCTGTATGTGGAAGATATTGAGATACTTAGAACAGGCTTCATCCTAGGCAACTTGATGATTCCAATTTTATGAAGTATGACTTGGGCTTTAAAGCTTATCTATCTATAAAATGATTATAGATGAGCCTGACGTGCTATGTTCTTGTAATTTTCAACTAAATTTCAAGTAAAAATATATAAAAAAATATTACACAGCCAACGAAAAAAGCTTTTGTCTCCTTAAAAGTAACAAAATGTAGCTAGCAACTGGATTAGCTAACAAATGCAGGGTATTCAGGCTTCTGCCAACCTCTCTATTTTGTTTTTGAATAACATTTTGTTGTTGTTGATGTTGTTGTTTGCCTTATTCCGATCAGATTTACAAAAAACATGTCTGTCGCATTTATAAATTACATTTGAGTAGATGGCCTGCAGGTATTTTATATTATTTGCTTACTTCGGATTCCGGATGTGTTGTGCACACACACGCGCACATACACACCCATTTATATATATAACTCGGTGTCTCTCCAACGTATGTATTTGGAAATGTACAGCAAATACTTATTTGATTGCTCACAACAAATGCCCTGCCTTCGGGCCGGGTTGTTGTTTTCATTCCGTTTGCAATTTACATTAAACTAATTAATTATATTTGAAATTTTAAAAAGTATCTGTGTTGCTGCCCAAAAACAAAATCACTCTAAATAAATGAAAGAAATTAATTTAAATAAAATAACTTAATATGTTTGCCGCGCAAATAAATATCTTGCGCAGTAAAATATAATTTTCCCAGCTTTGCGATACACTCGTCCGTTTTGACGAGCTTCAACAATTTTAGTCGAAATATATTTAACAAAAAACACATCAAATCGACTAGAAAAAATACTTGGAAATATATTTCTAATTGACTTTTATTTGTTGTTTTTTGAGTTCAGTACTTCAATTGTTGTATTTAAATTAAACTTTGTGTAACTTTGTAGAGGGTATTATAAGTTTGTCATTAAGCGTGTAACCCATATAAGGACAAATCTCTGGCCCCATAGAGTTTATACATTCTAGATCAGCATCAACGGTCGGTTTGAACCAGAACCTTTACATAGGTCCTGCCTTCTTTGCCACCCAGTACTTAAACTCAACATTCATAAGCCCCACTCTGTTCCTCACATAAATGCAAACTCTTATCAACAAAAGTGCAAAATATTCTGTTTTCCCATATACTCAGCATTTACAAGGTTCACTATTCTTACACATTGGCGAAAGGCAAATGTCCACAAGGGTATTAAATCATCTCGTTATGAGATTAATTTGTTTGTCATCCATTGTGTATGCATTTATGATATCGACCATTTGTTGGCTCCAAATTCATGAATTTATCTAATTATTTTTTAACTGACAGTCTTTTAAATTAAAGAAACAACTAAGAAAAACGAAGTAAGGGCTTTAGATATTCGTAATGACAGCTCTAAAATCTAGACATGTAAATTGTCTTAAGAAGCAGTTGATGTAAATATTATATAACATCAAATATTGATATATTATGTAAGTATTTATAAAAATTATCTTTTTTATATATATTTATTTAATATAAATAAACTGTTTTCCATTAATACCGAAAATCTGAAATTATATTAGGATTAACATTTCGAAAGCCGTGAAAACTCTGCCCATTAAAAATACTCAACGTTTGCTTTCTCTTAAGCAATAATAGGTATTATATGTATTATCCCCTAAGTAATTGACCCTATTTAAAATGCTTAAAAACAGGTATTTCAGCTTGCCACAAGAAGCCGCACGAAACACCGAAAGCAACAACAATAGCAACAACAAGAAAAAATAAAAATAATCACATCATTTATTTAGTTGTCTCTGTTTTCTGTTTCGCTCATTTTTTTTTTGTTTTTTTTTTTTTTGCACAAATTAAATGCACCTTTACATTGTTGTTGTTCTTGTTGTTGATGTGTGTGTCTATGTGTCTGTGTGTATTGTTTTTTCTGTACTGTTTTTTGGTTTAATTCTTTTTGTTGGGGAGCAATTTTGATGCACTTGCTGCTGGTTTTTGGTTAGTTAATTTGACGGGTTTTCCTTAATTTTTTCTGTTGTGTTTTCTTTGCGTTTAAATTGTTGTTTGTGCAATTGTTTAAGCACACACACGGCTCATTAATTATTTATTTCTGTAGCTACTCACCGACAGTTGTTGTTGTTGTTGTTGCTGCTGCTGCTGCCACAAATCAATCAAATGTTGTTGTGCCTCGCTCTGAATTGTTGAAGGTAGTTTTTTTGTTTTTTGTTTTTATTTAGCTTTGCTTTATTTTGTTATTGATTTGTTGCACGTTCAAATATTGTGTATTAAGGTTGTTTTTTTTTTTTTTTGCCCCCGCCCCACAATCTGTCGCCGACGAGCTCTATAGAGTATACAGAAACGGGGTTTGTGTGTGCGTTAATTAAATGACTGAGGCTTTTGTTGAAATGTCTTTTTGATTTATGCAAGAACAACAAGAGTTTCCGCTTAAATGTCCCAACTGTTTAGCGCCTTTCGTTACCGTGCCACAATGGACCGCAATTTGTGTCTATTGCGAAATCTGGCAACTGGCCGCAAAAGTAAGCCAAAAACGTAGTGTACAAATATTTATGCACATAAATTTCAAAACATTCCCCCCCCCCTCTTCCAACACCTTGTGGCCCAGCCAAATTACACAAATTACACACTCATTTAATTTCATTTTCGCTTCTTGGCTGCATTTTTTTTTTTATTTTATTTATGCCACGAGATTCTCATGAATGAACAGCTGTGTGTTTAGGTGTGTTTGTGGGTAATTGTGCGTGGGTGTAGCTAGCACTTTGAACTGATTATAAAAATCAGCAAGTAATGTTTATCGATTACATGGGTCGCTGCAACACTGCAGCTGCGGCTTTCGCTGGAAGCGCTACACATTCTAAGTGAACCTCAAGCAAACCAACAACAAAGAAAAGGTTAGCATTTAGAAGTCGAGTCGGTTGCCATGCTCCTCGTGTGCAGTCATCAATTTACAGTCTGTTCGCTCGAGCAATGTGTGGCGACAAAAGGAAAAGCATTTCAAACTTTTGCTGACCGGAGGACAGCTCAAGCAACGGGGAGTGTCCGTAACCCGGAACCCTCACGGACTGACGACCCGTGTCCTGGCTGACCCGCAGGAGCTCTGACTTTAGGACGTGTATAAAGTTTGGCAGCAGCCTTAAAATCTGGCAGCTGGTCCTTACAACACCTGATCTGCAGGCGTACAGCAGGGAAGGAAAGTGTATAAAAGAAGCTGAAAAGCTTTCACTTCAAAGTCGAGGCTTGGAGATCTTGTCATTTTACGTTGGGTATGACTAAAATTATATTATCATCAAAATTAATTGAAAATATATGTATTCATATGCATATGCCAGCAGTAATATATTTAAGTAACTTTACGCATCTGTGTATTTGCACACATTTGAATTTCGGGCGCGCGCCCCATGTGGCGTATGCGTAATATTTCTAATGCAATGCACAGCTCGGCTCTCAGATGCACATTTATATGAAATGAGCTTAAAACGTTTGCAAAGCAACCGAGACACGCACCAACACACCAACACAGCAGCACACACTCACACACGCACACGCACACGCACACACACACACACACACACACACACACACACACACACACACACACTTGGCAGAGTAAGCCTCACATAAAAGCAGTCGCGGAAACGCGACGTATGAGCAATTTTTTTAAATAATTATTTCGACGCATGCTTCAAATTTTTTAGTTGTTCCCCTTGGTGCATAGGGGTAAGAGCTTTGCTAAGGTGCTATGCTGGGGTGCTGTGGTGCTGGGGTGTTGCTTTCGCTCTTCCTTTTGTTGCTGTAGTTTTTGTTGTCATTTTTGTTTTGTTTTTTTTTTTTCTTTTTTCGCTTTGATTTTAAATTAAAATTGAATGAATGCCGCTTTAATATTTAACCAGCACCCGAACTAAAACAATGCCAAATTGTTGTTTCTGTTTATTTATAGTAAATTGTTTTTAATGGCACGGCATGTTATTAAATATGCGCAACTATTTGTTCTGTTGGGGGCTGTTTTTGTGGTCTAGTTAAATATGTTGGCCCTATTTTTTATTGCCCTGCACCCGTTGAGAGTTTGTAAATAAAAGAAGGCTCAAATACTTTTGTGTCCAATGTGCGTTACAGGCAGAAGAAAGCATCTGTATGAAAGCTCCTATCTCAAAGATACATTTAGGAAAGGAGACTTGATATGGGAAATACCATTTTATTGTCCTCGTATTATATATATCGGTTTGTTTTTCGATATTTAACCCCATTTTCTTAATACGAATAACTGATTTTTTTAAAACTGTGTTTTTAGCATATATCTATAGGCAAATAGAGCTTATACGCCATATTCGTTAAGTACCTTCTCACATAACAACAGTTTTTAATTTTACTTTTAAATGAAAATGAGAAAAATATTCATTTTTAAAGCTAGAGCCCGTGCTTTGTCATGCTGTGACTGCTTTATTTACGCCCTAAACATTTCTTTAATATTATTTTACACAAAAAAATAAAGCTAGAGCCTTGCGCATTGGTATATACACACTTTAGACTGCTGAATTTATACCCTGAAAATTTCATAAAGATCGGAAAAAGAACACCAAAGTCAATAAAGCCTGCATTTCGCATAGTCTGGGGACTGCATTTCCCAAGGGAAGAAGAAGTGCAGCAGCTGCGTAAAATGCGCAGATTCAGAGCGTGTGAGTGTGTGCGTGTGCGTGTGTGTGTGTGTATGTGTGTGAGTATGTGAATAAGTGTTTAGAATAAATTCTGATGGCTGTTACAGCAACTCGGCATATGGTAAAGCCGGGCACTCCCTACTAGCGTACTCTTGGGTTGGTTTTTATTTTTTATTTTTTCAAACTTGACGTACGCAATGTGAATGTCTCTTTCAAGCCAACACATCCGCCCACACACACGTAAACAGAGCCAATTGCGTGTGTGGCCATTTGACCAAGAGCTAAAACCATTTTTCTGTCCAAGTTATTTCAGGCAGCTGAACCACAGCCCAGCAGTAAACACTTCTGTTCGGTAAACAGAAGAAAAAATATCTGTTGAAAACAGAAAAAACTCCTGTATTCGAACATCGAATTGTTGCATAGTTTTCGGCAAATATTGCCTGAATTGAGACATTGCAAAAAGTTTGCCAAAATGTTTGAATACGTCGTTCCATGAGCCTGATCAAGTGCAATTTTCCCAAGCTCACTGCGAAAAATTCAATATATAGTTATATAGCTTACAAATAAATATGTGAATGGGCAGAGTTGGCTGTTGGTTAAAATACTCGTTATTTAACAAATTGAGCGCAATTTACAAGTGAAAGGCTCTTAAATGATTCGAATAAAAAGAAATACAAATAAAATGCACAACTAGGGTTCGGGTTTGTAATTCGGGATATGTAGACAGAAGTAAATGTCGTAATAAAATAAATAAATCAAATAAACATAATAATAATACGTTATTATTAATATAATAGTATGATATGATAACATACATACATAACATACATAAAATGATTAAAAAGGAATGATACTGATGATGATGATCATGATCATGATCATGATCATGATAATGATAATGATAATGATAATGATAATGATAATGATAATGATAATGATAATGATAATGATAATGATAATGATAATGATAATGATAATGATAATGATAATGATAATGATAATGATAATGATAATAACAATAAGAATAATAAGAATAACCAGAATAATTATTTTGTTATTTATATTTAACACTATTATTATTATTGTTATTATTATAATTGTTATTATTATTATTTTTATTATTTTTATTATTATTATAATTATTATTATTATTATTATTATTACTATTATTATTATTATTATTATTATTATTATTATTATTATTATTATTATCATTATTTATATTATCATTATTTTTATTATCATTATTTTTATAATTATTATTTTTATTATTATTATTATGAATAACACAATAACACATTATTATAGAATAACACAAAAAGTTGAAAATATTTTTGATTTGAGTAAAATATATCTAAGTATTGTATTAATGTTAAGTATTAAGCATTTGTCAGATCACATATAAAAGATCAAATTTCTCGAAAGTAAAATCTCTTAGGCCCTTTGCCATGCACGCGATCAGGCTCAGAAGGAACACAAACTAACAACAATTTGATTATATTTGTCTTTAAATAATCTTTATAAATATACATGCATATTTATATCAATTACTTTATTTATGTTTCACACTTTGTGCAATTTGCAATTTACAAAAAAAATCTCTTATTTCAATGTTTAATCGCCTTTGCATGGCATTTTAAGCGGCTGACCACGAGAAAGAAATGCGAAGCCTAATTGAATATTGATTGGGCTTTATGCGATTAAACGAAATTAACATACATATATGTATATATTAACATATATCTACATTTATATATGCATATTTATATACATGTAAAAACTTGCGCAAACAGACATCTGTGGGACAATTAAAATATTTAAATTGAATTATGGTTTCTTGTTGTTGTTGTTGTTGTTTTATTATTAATAAGCCTTAAAGGTGGATTTCACGCAAAATGTAGTCTATTCAAAATGCATTTTAAGCATTTGTGTGTTATTAGATTTAAAAATTGTTGATATTTATTCATTCATTTTTAACACTTGCCAGAATTTGCAATTTCTCTTTGAGTATTTCCAAAAATGTTTCCACTTCTGTTAATATTTTTACTTTGAAGTTTTGCACCAAAAATACAAAAAAAAAAAAAAAACTATAGATAATAATTTATTCACACACAAATTTGAGACACTAACCAAGTGAACATCAGTTTTTGATTTGTTTTGTTTGGTTTTGTCGCCGATTGTCGTTGTTGCAGGCAAAGGCAAGGGAAATTGCGCTTCAGCTGCTACTGCTGCTTCGGCGCCCGCGCCCACACACAGACTAGAACAAACACGTCGTGCCGTCGGCAATGCTGAACGAGAACTAGAAACTGAAATCACTTTGCGCCAGAGACACAGCCACAACGCAAGCAGGCAGCAGAGCCAGCGACTCTGTCGACGGACGCAGAGCGTTTGGCTCCACAAATTTTGCCAGCGTGCGTGCGTAGACGGCGACGTCAATGTTGACGGCGGCGTCCACATCGTTGCGAATTCTCCGGCAATCCCAACGACGCGACGATTCGCACGACTCCAAAATCGCATGCGAGAAAACACTTGTATGATGTTGGACTGCTAGTGTAAATCGCACTAGGGAAATTTACAAGCACAACTTAAAGGCGAGAGCGCGAGCGAGCAAGAGAGAGATGGCCAGACAGAGAGCGAGCGCACAGATAGTAAAAAATTTCCCTGTTCTTGTCGCAGCGGCGAACACGAGTGCCATAAACGAATGGCACGAATCGGCTTCAACGCACCGACGAGCCGTAAACAGCTGCATGCTGTGGTTCTCTGCTGCCGTACATGTGTATGTGTGTGCGCGACCGTGTGTTTGGGTTGTGACTGAGAGGGTATTGGTGAGGCAGCCTCGCAGGCCAAGCCAAAATGTTGGCCTACCTGTTGCTTAGCAACTCGGCAGCGCGCCCAGACGCGCGCTTCATTATCATTGTCAGCATGCCAAATGATGGGGCAGCTGGCGAGGAGGGAAGGTGGGGCATTGGGCGCGAAGTCGCTGCTATGTGCAGATGTTGCACGTTTGTCTGTAAACGAAGCCTGTAACAGCTGTTCGAATCGAAAATAACCGTTAACGAATACTATTAGCATGGCCAAAACTGAAGAAAGGAAATTTTTGACTCGCATGCGAGATTTGTGGCCGACCCGTCGAAGAGGGTAAATTAAATTGCGTAAAGTACGTGTTAAAAAGAAATAGACACAAAACACACACAAAGGCGCACACACACGCACACACACGCACACATAGGGCGAGCAAAAAGGAGCAAGACAAAAAGCAAAGCCTGAGATGGTAATAAGCACAGCAAATGTTAGCTCCATGTGCGCGCGTGTGTGTCTGCGTGTGTGTATACGCTAGTGTGTGTATTTGAAAATTGAACATATTGCGCTGGGATTATAAATCGATTGTAAGACTGAGACACTTGACATACGTAAAACACAAAAGGCGATAAAAGGCATTCAGAATTCGACGATTCGAGCCGCACTGACAGCATCTGAAGCCCATTGGAGCCGCAGGTTGTTCTGAAATCGAAGCGATTATCGGGGGTTGGGACAGCAGCCTATCGCATTCCAAATGATAATCATTTTATTGGCTATGAAACTCAGCTCAATGTTCAGTTAATGCCAAATAATCCTAGAAAATATATCAAATGCCAATTCTACTCAAATTACATAGCACATGCTGCTCGGAACTCAAGTTGAATATTAAATGAATATAATTTCTAGCAACAAGTTGATTTTATTTTTTTTTTTGCAGACTGTACCCACTAAAAATTTGAAAAACTGGCATATTAGACAATATAGATAAAAATAACTTTTTTACGATCCAATTCAGCGATAAATAAAATTTCGCAATGTCCTCAAAAATCAAGTATTAAAACTGAACGTGTTCTTTAAATAGAAACACAAAACTTTCGTACGCTTGTATCCAAAATAACTGTACTCCCCTATGAAAAAAATTTGTTGTAAGCACACAAAAAAATATCAAAAACACTGTTAAAGATATGAAAGAAAATACCTTAAAGCGTCTGTTGCGAAACGAGCTCCAAAGTATGCAATACTCTAATTAGCCACAACCCAAAAGGGGAATTTAAGGGGAATTTAACATACAATACTTTCACAAATGTATATATATGCATGTATATGCAGAAATTATCTGAGAAAAGGTTATGTCTATACTAGAAATGAGCAGAAATTATCAAACATGATTAGCGCAAGACATTAACAGGCAGCCAAAGAGCCTTTGCACGACTAGCAAATACCTCGTACGAAGTAATGAAATTAAGTCAAACGTATCAAATCGAAATATCCACCCATAATATAAAATATCCAAAGCAAATAAACAGGAATTTAAAGAGTATATAGTCAAAAAAAAAATTGAAAACCTTACACAAGATTGATGACAGACAAAGAGGTATCCAAACGCAACAGTTTTAGATCGTTATTCTCAACTAACTGTTAACCGTTTCAGCATATTATTTGTTCAGTTGTCTAATTAATGACCGCTAAATATGCTTCGTGCCGTGCATTGATTATGGCCTATATCAAGGGTATTTTGTTTGTTATACACATTGCGGCTGCCCAGGCCTGGCCTGGCCTGGCCTGGCCTGGCTTGATGTTGTTGCTGTTTGCGGTTCCTCTTGTTTGCATTCGGCAGCAGCAGCCGTGGCAGCCGCAGCAGCAGCGCACGTAACGGCAAATGCCACTCAACACTCAACACTCCACATGCCAAATACAAACACGCGCGCAGAAGAAGCAACACAGATGGAAGCGTAGGTAGCGAGGGGAAGTGAGCGAGGGTAGCTGCGCCAGCAGAACCACAGTTAGAAACGGCGCCAGGTCTTCAAGCAAGGCAGCGGGCAGCAGTCTATGGTGGGCGGGGAGGGGCGCATATTGGCAGCGATGTCGAAGTCGAAGTCGCCGTCGAAGTAGAAAAGTGTAAACAAGAAACGTGATATTTGACAGATGACTGTAGATATTTAGATACCAACATAAATACTACTTATGCCCAATGTCGCTTTCTCTCTTGCCCTTCCTATCCCCAGCCTACCCCTGCATAGCTAGCTGAGTCAAGCACACACACGCACACCCGCACACCCGCACACCCGTACACTCGCACTTCCCCCTGCACAGCTGCCACTGTCTCTGGGGTCTTATTGATTTTCTGCTGGCTTTCACAGCCACTTGCCGCTTGGTTTGAAGTGCCAGCCACGCATAAAGGACGCAGCCAAAAAGAGAAACAGAGTGAGCGAGAGAATGAGAGAGAGAGAGAGTGGAAAAAAATGATGAAGGCAAAAAGAGACAAATAAGACAAAAAATAAAACAAGCACCAAAAAAAAAAAAAAAAAAAAAACCAAAATGAGCACAAAAGAATCGAAAGATGCAAATATTGTAATGGATTCATGTTGTTCGTTGTATGTTGCCCACGCCCCTCTCTGCGACTCTTCCTTAATTTAACCATCAGCTACTCCTTATGTATATACGTTTGTATGTGTGTGTGTATGTGTGTCTGTGTTTGACGTATGCTTAACATTGACACAAGGCGACTCAAAACAATTTAGTAATAGTAATTAAATTTCATAAAAGTTTATTTTCACCAAAAACCCCAAAAAAGCAACTCTTTATAGTCAATGTTGTTCATGGTGTTTTGAAACAGTTTTTTTTTTATAGCAACAACCAACTGTTTTTTATAGGGTATTATAAAGGAGTCCTCTTTGGTTCTACAGTCAATGGTTTGCCTAGAGCACTTCTTAAATAGACAGGAAGAAGTACAACCCAATATGATTATTGGATGTATTCAATTTTATAAATTAACTTAAAGATCTTGTTACTTTAAAGTGGAAGATGTGGAAGAAACCTTATCAAATTTAAAAAGAAAGATTAGCTGAGAGCAAAACTTAAACATCTAGTATAAATATATATATATATTTATATATATAGTAGTATATATAGTTGGACCAAGACTTTATACCAACGTTGATGACCCGGCTTATACGTAATATTTTGTATGTTCAACATGTCGAATTAAAGACTAATTCAGGATGAAACCTAATAATCTAGATAAATAATCGAGCACTAAATCTAGATAATCAAACGGCAACACTAAATATTACGTATACGCAGGGTAATAAACTGTGATATAAATATAAATATTATTATCAGTATATATTTATATATTTCATATATGCCACTCGGGAGTAGAGTAATGTTGGAATAAATCTATATTTATACCAAAGTTGAAGACCCTATGTATACGTTATATGTGGTGGGGTCAACGTGGCGTATACATTTTATTTGATGCGTCAATGAATTTGTTGGATGTACTCACAATCATAATAGTCATATCGATCCGCCTCGCTGGGATTATTGCTGCCCATGATTTTGCCAAAAACTGCAAACAGAATGAAAAAATGGTTGATGAGTCTGTCGAGTGTAGGGGTTGGAGTACAATTAAATATACAAACAAAAAAGAAAATGGCACAATTCAATTAAAATCGCTGTGCCGCAAGCAAAGCAAAATGGACGCTCAAAAGAGTTAACATGAAAATGCAGTTGGGTCAAACAATTACACGCCACGGCTGAGGGCGTCATCGGGATTGGAAAGGGGATCGGGATCGGGATCTGGATTATAAACTGTGATTTGAATATATGCGAATGCAATGCTCTGTGGCAGCGGGTCTGATGGGGGGTTAGCTAACTCACATTTGACAAAACTCCGGCGAATGCGAACAAAACACGAAGCGGAGCGGGAGAGCTGCGTTAGGTCCTCGGGATGGGCGCCGCTCTGTATGCAATGGATGGGCGCCAGTGGCGTGATGCGGCAGCGACTGTGGCTGCGACTGCGACGCCGACGCTCAAGCAATGGTATTGCCACAAAGCTGTGCTCCACTGGGGCGCCTTCGGTTGCTCCACCAGCTTCCACAGGCGGCAGCGTTGAGTCACCAGGTATGATGTTGCCGTTGTCGTTGTTGTTATGATTGTTGCTGCTGTTATTATTATTGTTATTGCTGTTGCTGCTGCTGTTGTTGTTGTTGTTGTTGTTGTTGTTGTTGCTGCCGTTGCTGTTGCTGTTGTAACTGATGATGGTAATGACATTGACGGTACCCTGCAATGGGCTTGAGTTCGTCGCTGCCGTTGCTGTAAAACAAAAACAAAAAATAGAAGAAAAGTTGAAAAGTCTAATCAATTGCTTTGCTGATTTGTGATTTTACCAAAAAAAAAAAATAAAAAAAAAAAAAAATGTAGAAAACTGCAAAGTCGGAAAATGGGAAAATCCCATTTCGCACGCGACGCATATGTGACAAATTTTTGCTGTCCCGTGCAATTCTGATTTTTTTTCTTTTTGATCTCCCTCACTTGCGAATGTCGTAAATCATTCAAATTTGCATTCAATGTATTCGTTTCACTTTTTTTTCGGGCGGGGAGCTCTCAAAAATATGCAAGGCAATGTGCCAAATGGCGCAGAATGCGCAAAAAAAAAAAAAAACATAACACGCTTGCCCGCTGCAAAACTCTAGTCGGGGACTCAGCAGCTCAAACGGCAATAAAAAAAGTAACATATGAGCGACAATTTAACTCTTTTTGAACAAGGATTCTTATAGTTCACTTATGACATATGAGAGTACTTTGTTGCTATTTCGTTCGAAGAACTTTGAAACCATTTTGAGATATCCATACAATAACTCTTTGGATGCATGCTTCAGTGGACAGTAAAGTTTTCGACTTACAATCATTTTTAAAGAGTTTGCGTAAAAGCAAAGAAGAAACTCTTTAAATAGACAACAACATAAGCGAGGATTGCTTGAGCATCTTGAGAATCGCATAGAAATGCGATGTTGAGAAGAGTGCAAAAGCGAACATGCATGAAGTTAGTAAAAAGTGACCTAAAGCAAGCCAAGTCGAACGAAAAAAAAAATTAAAAAGACAGAAAAACCCTTTAAGTATAAAATAACGTAAGCGAGGCTAAATTGAATTCATGAGAATAGCATAGAAAGGCGATATTAAGAAGCGAGCAAGAGAGAACGAAATAGTAAAGAAATAAATAGTGAGAGTTAAAGGCAGAGCGAATGATAGGGACAGTTGCAAAAGTTGTTTTTCTAATAAAAAGAAACTTGAACTTGATCCCTCAAAACTGCAGCAAAAAGACCTGAATGAATTAAGGTACCATCTGAAAAGAGCAGCTGTGACTTGATTGGCTGTGTACAATACTCAAAGCTGCCACCTGAGGCACCAGCGACCGGATTGTACAGAATCTGAGCTCATTTATTTGCACTTACTTAGCTGCCAGGTTGCAAGTTGTCGGCCATTTGATTTATATGCCAGCAGCTGTCGACACATTTTATTTGGCTTGTGCAACAGCATTTAGTGCAATAATTTAAAAATATGTCGACCTTTTTGGCTGAGCATTTATGCTCACTCGTTGTTTGGGGCCACTTTGGTGGTGGGCAAGGGAGGGTATATTGCTTGACAAACTCTTATCCTAGCCGCAGCTGGCTAATTTCTGGCTTGTTGCCAGCTGCAACATGCTGTTTGGGTCGACGTATCCGTTGCGGTTCTTTCTTCTTGTATTTTTTTTTTTTTTTGTTGTTGTATTGTTTATTTGTTGCATATTTTATCGTGCTACAAATCGCACACGACAATTGCAATTGAATAGGCGGCGAGGCGGGCCCAACAAATAGCTATTTGATATAACTTATTGTTATTTTATTTTTATTTTTTTATCTATTGCTAGTTTTGTGGCAAGTGTGATTCATCATTTGCTTGTTTCATTTTTTTTTTGTGGCCAATGCAGCGACAAACTGTATTATTTTGGTTAGGGCTTTGTTGTTGTTTTTTTTTTACTTTTATATTTTTTATTTGTTTTTGTTTGGTTTTGTTTGCTTGCCATTTATTTGCGCAACGGCGGGCAACAGCAACAACAACAACAACAAAAACAAAAACAATTGATTATAAAATAAAACATTGCTACATTTTACGCACAGTTTCCGGACTCCGCACAATACAACAAATTGTGCGCCCATCCATCACTTGATGTATTAGCACAACTACACACACATGTGTCTGTGTGTGTTGTGTGTGTGCGTGTGTGAGTGTGTGAGTGTGTGAGTGTTGTGCATATGTTTGCGGGCGCGTTGGTGTGTCAATGTCAGCGTCAAAGTGCCAAACAAACTGCCAACTGCTGAAATATAAATCGCACAACAATCTTGTCTGCGTATACGCAATATTTGTTGGCTTACAATGTCCTTGCAGCTAGGACAAGCACACACACAGACATTCACACACACGCACACTCACACACACGCACACTCACACTCAAACGAACAGCTATTTGCATCAGCACGAACTTAAGATCGCCTAGAAAACTGCATTCAGCTATAGTTGAAAAATGCTCAAAGTGCTTATAAAATCACAGAAAAAATGTCTATAAAATTATTTGCAAACGATTTGCCTCACAAAAGAAGAAGAGATGCTTTTCTAAATGTCATTAGATTCTATATATATTTGAGAATCTGAGAGAAGTTAGGGCAAAATGTACAAAGCTTTTTGAGTATTATTCGATTTTCAAATTATATTTGAGAATTTGAGAGAAGAGACCGAAAAATGCATTCAAAACCTTTTAACAATATGGGATTTGAAAATGTACTTAAGAATTTCACATTTTCAAATATATTTCAGAATTTTTTAGAGAAGAGAAAGCAAAGGGTACACAAAGCTTATTGACTGTTATGAAAATTCAAATATATTTGAGAATTCAAAAGCTGAGAATGTAGAATTTACAACGCTTTTTAACTGTCATCAATTTTCAAATAAATTTGAGAATCATTGAAAACAAATTTTAAAAGTTGCCAAAGTGAATTTGAACGACTTGCAATTCATTCAAATAAAGCATTATTTCTACTCGCAACTTAAAAATAAATAGCTCTCAATACGCACAACTACATTTATTTCATCTCCATGCATGTTCCATATAATTATGTAAATGCAAGCTCATTTCCGCACACACTCAATATACCCTTGAGGCCTTTTAGGTACTGGGTATAAATAAATTAAATTACGCACACAAATTTTGCCTTGCATCCATCTGGGTGCATTTTCCTTTTAATTCAATTTGCCAAAAAACGCAGCTGAGCATCGGGAATTCTGAATGATTCACATTTTCCTTAAATTAAAACAAAACTGAGCTAAGCTTTGTTAAGTGTGCAGCTTTAATAATATATATATATATACATATATATTTAAACAATAAGCTGCCTGTTTTTTTGCTGCATTTTCAAATGCATTCCCAATGAATCCATGGGAATGCACTTCGACTCACAATTGCATAAATTATTTATTTAATAATCTCTCTCCTGGTCTTGTCGTCCGGCGTCGTTTATTTGGCATCAACATGCTAGAATTTGATTTAAACAAATGAGTGCCATAATTATTCTTTAACTGCCACTTGACGATGTCTTTCTGGAGGCGTTAAGTGCCGGGGCTGTAAATTTACGCCCCATTAAAGCTAGACACAAAATATGTGAGAGAATGTCTCACCTATATGCATATGTACAAATAAATAAATACATATTTCTGGATTGAATATAATTATTGTTGAAAATGTATGAGAATTTTCAAATTGCCTTCTTGGAATTTGAGCTTACATTCTTATTCACAGCTAAATGTGTTTATTCAAGCTCATTCCTCATTTAGTTGGATTTCTTATTAGTGGCTACGTTTTAAAATGTTGGCTACGTTTCATAATAAAGTAAACATGACAATTCTTCGATGTCTTTAAAATGCACTCAATATTATCCTATTATTTATATTCTAGATCAACAGCCGAGTTGATAAAGTCATATCCTTCTGAACTTCTGTCCGTCTTTCCTTCCATACGTCCCTCTGTCTGTCTGTTTCTTTGCGAGCTAGTCGCTCAGTAATAAAGCTCTCGTCTATCATAGGTCCGTCTTTATGTTTCGGGCAGTACATATGTATGTCCGAACTGGCCGAATCGAACCACTATAACTTCTAGCTCCCATAGGAACGATCGTTCGAAAGGTAGGTTTTTGTATAGAAAACCACTATGCACTTCATATTTGTGCAAAATTGTATCAACATCGGACTAATATGTTATATATATAATTATTACGGTCAAAAAGAAGGTCATTATATACTATTATATACCAATATATTTTCATAAAACCCAGCAATTACTCAACCTTCACTATTACCAAATGTCTGCAAAGGGAGAATGTCTACCAGGGTTTTGAATCTTTGCCCTGTTAAAGATATCCTTACTTTCTCATTTTTATAATAAGGGAATAATGTTTTTGTTTACTATTTTTATTCTAAAACGTTTTACCAGTGTTGCAAAATCAAAAAAAATATAGTAAGTTCGCGAATCTCAACCAAAAGTCTTTTTTAATTTGAACCAAACTATTTCTGAAAACGTATAAATTTTTACTTGGGGTTTCTGGTTTGCTTTAAGGATTAGTTTATAGTAGAAATAAATATGCGGTTCGGTTCGCAATTGAAATGCAAACTGGTTTTCTACTCTAACTAATACAACATGAACTCGAACTTGGCAGCATTTGGCAATGCTTTAATTGTCTATTATTATATTGTGTGTTGAATTGAAGTCAATAAAATCGAATGGCCTTTGGTAGAACATCAATTGGTGTCAATTAGCAGATGTGTTATGGACAGAAACATACACATTGTTGTTGCCCGCTTGGGATGGGTCTGTTCAGGATCTGGTTCTGTATAGTATACACTTTTACTGCATGTCTGCATATAGTAATAATAATAATTTTATTTTTTTATTGCTTCACACGAAATTTGTACGACGCACAAAACCGAAAATTGTTCCATTGTTGTTGTTGTTGTTGTTGCTGCTGTTGCTGTTGCTGCTCATTGTATTTATTAACGTTTGCATTTAGCTTGAAAAACAAGTCATTTTATATCCAAACAACAATTTTACAAAACTCATAAAATTCGAATGCAAAAAGCCAGAGGCAAAAATATTTATATTAATGATATGCATAAATACCACGTCTATAAGTCGGGCACAATTGCTCTGCCTCCGCTAACAGAGTATCTCCATTCGTTTGTAATATGGTATGTTGGCCAAAAAGCTGCCAATTATTCGCGTTTTATTTTTTTTCTTCTTTCTTTCATTTTGTGGAGAGCTGGCAAATGTATTTATGACGAGATGAAATCTAAACAAAAAAAAAAAAAGTTGTTGTATGCAAGAGAAAACATGTTCCAGACATTGTTTAGATCTTGCGTTTGGTTTGCGTTTTCAGCTTTCAGTTTTTCAGATTTTCAGTTTTCAGCTTGTCGATTTTCGGTTTTTCGTCTTTCAACCTTTTGTTTTTGACAGTCTGGTTTCAAACTGTTTCTCAATGACCATTTAATGGCTGTCTAAGGCAACACGGTCAAATCGAAACCAAATCAAAATGCCAAAACGTTCACTTGTTGAAATGCATTCAAGTTTATATTAAATGGATTGAGGTACGAGGCTCAATATATTTAATATAATATACTTAGGTATTTTATTTCTTCATTGATTGAAAATTTTCATATGCGTCCTATTCTTTGATAATATTAAATAAAGTAGAAATTGTATGGTTAATGTTTATCTTTATCTTTGGTTTTCCTAACTAATTTATAACTTATTAATATGATCAACATAATTACTCATTAAAAAAAATTATTAAAACAAACATTTTTTTTTTAACTATATAAAAGAAAAAGATATTTTCTTAATGAGAGAGTAAAGATGTCTTCGGCACGCCGAAGATTTGATACCCTTGATGTTTCTCTTTTGCAGATATGTGAAAATAGTAAAGCTTGAACATGCTGAGGCTGTTGAAAATATCTTAGAAAGCAGAATATTTTGCCTTATATTTCACCAATATTTCCTGTTGCAGCTATATGATATAGTGGTTGATAAGATTTATCGATACGAAGGAAGCAAAGTTATTTGATTAAGATAACTCGTTAAAAAAATATGGCAACTATATGATATAGTGGTCCGATCCTGCCGGTTCCAAGCGTTACACATTTCATAACAAAATTATAATACCCTCTACAAGGCAATAACAAAGAAGAAATATATATTTTTGGAGCTAAATATTATTGGTTAAAAATTTTGAAAAATTGATTAAAAAAACGCTAAAAAAAATAATAGACATTTTTTTTAAGTTTTAACTACAATTTCCGCAAATATATTGAAGCCAGAAAATATTTTATATTTTAAAAAGATTTTCTCGGATATGCACAGTGGGAAAGCAATGCAAAACTGTTTTATTTTCTTGAATGTAGAATTCATATTATATCGATCAATAAAAGATCGACACGGCAATGGCCTGAGATATTGATATTTTATGCCTGGGGTTCGGGGCTTTCGGATTTTCTGACAGCTAATTGAACACGTTTCGAGCGAATTTCATGCCGAATTCGAAGTAAACAGTGCGAATCTGTATTCCAAATATCAAAATAATCGTAATGCAATATACATTTCCGTTTGGCAGTTCAAGTTCATTTCGGTTGTGATTGTGTTCCGTTCGGTGTTCTGCGATGCGGGTTGTGATTGGCCATTCCGGGACTTCCAAATTGATGCGAGAGACATTAAAAAGTAACATCAAAAGGCAATTGCCACCTTTCATGGGGGCCGTTCATAATTTGTGTGTTTATATATATGTATATTTATATACATATATGGATATATGTGTATGTGTATAGGTATATTTTTTAAGCGCCTCAGCAGCGAGGCACATATGTTGGCCCAGTTGGCCGAGTTGGCCAAGTTAACGCAGTTGTTCTTTGGCTATGGAAAATTTGCCGCCTCGCTTCTTGTTTATTTGGCAAATTCTATTGCACTCGTATTTATTATTTTTTATGCCACGATTTGATATACATAATATGCTCGTATTATATAAATTTAATTACATTCGCAATGGTCGGGCTGCGATTGAAAATGGGCATGGATTTGCAGCTGTGGCCATGTGCTATGCGCGTCTTTTGGGCAACTTTTAATGATGCCACCCCCCTGCTTCGTTTCCCTTTCAAACTCTTATGCCACAATGAAAATACCCGCACGTGTTGCACGCACAGTAATTTCACTTGGATCTTAACACCATTAGTTTCATTGTGTGTGTGTGTGTGTGTGTGTGTGGGTGGAAATTGTATCTGGGGAATCTATTTTAATGCGAATTGTATGGCTATTTCTGAAGCCATTTAAACGCAATGGGTGGTACATTAAGTGCGTGTTGTGGCAAGTGTACAAATCGTATATATTAAAGCGATCCCAGTGCCCAGGCCTAGCATTCCTATGTACACCCAATAGACAATGCCAAAAAAAAAAAAAAAATGCTACTATTTTCATAGCGATTTTCATACGATTCTTTCGTACTATTCATTTTTAATCTGTCTATATAACTTTGTTATTGAGAGTATAAAGACCACATAAAATCATGCCAATCCTTGCATCGAGTATTTGGTACAAAACTGTGTGTCTATATCATAGCCGAACTATCTCAACTTTGAAACTTAAAGAAAACAGATTTATATGATTCTTATTGAAATCTCTGCTGAAAACTATATGAGAATTGTGGCCATTGTGGTGCGATTTTTGGTTAAAACCAACGGCCTGACTTTCCACATTCCTCAGCCTAGATTTTGGTACCATCCCTGCTCAAGTTACAAAATTTCAAATGAAACCAAATTATTTTGGAAGTAAATTGCGCTTTAATTGGGACTTCAGCTCGATTTTGAAACGTTTTAATCTTTTGATTATTTATTTTTCACTATGAAGCGAAACTTAAAAAAAAATAAATTAGAACTCCAACATTGAACCGTTTCATATCTCAATTGTATAACATGGGATCTACTGAAAAACCAAGAATTCTTACAGGGTATCCCACAGCCTGAACTAAACTTTATTGATACAATTTAAACTATTAAACTATCATATGTAATTTATATATACTTCCAGCAAGAAATGCGCTGCAATCGAAACCTCACGAAAAGAGCATTTCTGATGATGTCTTCAATGATATCAATATTCAAAATTTCCAAGAATTGTGCAGCTTGCCACAAAACTTTTTGACAAATTTAGGTAAGTCGACAGCAAAAGTTGTTTACAAAATAAAACATTTAAAACTTTATCTTCCATTTAAAGCAAATTCTTAAAGCTTCTGTTGAAATATACAAAATGATTTATGCAAATTTGGGTACTGACCATTGGGAGGTCGCAAGGTCCAATAACTGTTAATGAAATTGAGATGTAGTCTAAAAATGTATGTAGCCATTTAATTATTTATCCTCTGCGGCTCATAATAAATTTTGTAGTTTATCGTGTAGTGTATGAGATGTTATTTACAAAACATATTATTTTCTATACTGTGTATTGCAGCTTGTGAAATCCGCGTTCGACAATATCTTTTAGTGCGTACGCTCATTTGAGCTGCAAAGCGTTTGAGTAATATTTCTGCATTCAAATATTCAAAATTTTGTTTACGCCTTTGTTTATAAACAATGAGAATGTGTAATCTGAAGGGCGAGCCCCAATTTCATCCGCTCTAATGTAGGTCTTCTAAACGCCATTTGAATGAAAACACAATTGCAAATAGGAAGTGAGGAAATGAAAGCCAAAAACAAAAACAAAAAAACAAAACACATCAAATAAAACTCGTTCACATTACAAAAATCTGTTCAGAGCAAATATTTATGGTCCAGCAATACATTTTTAATCTAGGGCTAAAGAAATTAGCCAAAAGTCGATTCGATAGATCTTATTATCTGTTCAGGTTCAATCGGCTGCTACGCACTGCACAATACTCTGTATAGAGTACAATTAATGTTTAAAGGAGTCTGCTTGACTGAATTTCAAACACTGACGTTCGATTGAAAAGGTTGAGTCAGTTGCTACGCACTGCACAATACTCTGTACCGAGCAAAAATATTATTCGAATGAGTGTGCTTATATATTGGATTAATGTCCATAGGAATGAAGCCCCCCATTCCGCCCACCCAGACCATGACCTTCAAACAGTGACCTTAGATTAAACAGCTCGGTCGGTTGCTACCCATTGCTCAATTCTCTGTACAGAGTACAATTAATGATTGAATGAGTCTGCTTAATTATTGGATTAATTCCGATGGGAATGAGTCGTCCCTTCCCCCTTGCCAGTCGACTTGATCATTGGAGTAGGTAGTCTGTAGTCTACTTGTAAAATTTGGTAAATACTTAAGCAATGTTCAGACACTGATATGTGTGCCTAGTTTCTGGCCTCAGCAAGATGGACCAATATACTCTGTTGTGCGTCGTGAACAGAGTATTATAAGGGCAGCCATAGGGAACGGACTAGCTAGATAAAACGTAAATAACATGGAACTTAATATGTTTTTTTATGCTAATCTGCTGTTGGCAGCTTCTACCCAACTTACGCATCTCGACATCCAGAACTTCCTGTGGCTTTGCCATGACGCTGAGCATATCGTTAGTTCTCGGCACTCACAAGTTGCACGTGTCTATTGTTAATGTTGAAACAATCTCTGGACGCATTATCGTATAGTATTCACTCGTACTATATACACACACTGTCCGGTGCAGTTTATTGCATTAGCCAAGGCTAAAATTAGTTTGGCAACACGGCACACAACCAAAAAAAAAATAAATAAATCGAAAAAAAATTAACTGAAAAACCAAATGTGGCAAAGCGAGCCAAAAACCGCGCGTCGGGTCACACTATTGGTCATATAAGTGTTACCAAGGCTCAAGAAACTGCACAAACAAACAAACACACACCCAGGCACACACACAAGTGTACGTGAAATAGCAATTTGATTTGTTTAGCTGAGCTTTACGCGTTTCAAGCACACAAACTTCTATTTCGAACACATTCAGTGCGATATACGCGATTTTGTTGATTTGCTATGGATTGTATTCGCTGTTAAATAACCAGCTGCCCATCTCGTATAGTCGTCTGTTTGCGTTGACGGTTGTGCGGCAAATGCTTTTGCCCGCTTTTTACTTTCCATTTTCTTCAAGCCATTCGGACAATTCGACCGTGTCGTGCCTGGCCTGGCCTGGCATGGCCTGGCCGCACCATGCCATGCCATCCCGTAGCGTGCCGTGCCGTGCCGTGTTCCTTGGACATGAGCCACAAGTACATATTTTGTATTTTTGGCAACACATTTTGAATTCAATTGCTCCCAAACTGTGCGCGATCATCTCATGGAATTTCAGTGTGTGTTCTCTTCGAAAACGAATGAAAAAGCCCAACAGCACGAAGATAGCTTCGTGCCAGCGAGCTCCTCAGGAGGCTGGAGGGAGAAAGGGTGTTAATGTGTGTAGATGGGTGCTCTTCTGATCTAGTCAGCGGATAGAAATTGAAGAGTCCGATCAGCCGAGAGCATTCATTGCAGTCTTTGAATGGGCTAAATACATAGTGAGCACAAATCGAATCGATTAGCGCACACTTCAGATGGCTGCTTTAATCGAGTGGACGCAGCAATTAGATGTTACCAGAAAAAAACTGATTTTAATTGTCAGCCCTTACATGCCACATGCCCTCGACGAGCACGTCTTCATGTTTCAGAGCAGCAGAATGTTCTCAATCAATTGCTGTGCTCGTCGCATGTAATTATGTGGAAAATATATGATGCATAAAAAATCTTTGAAGCTAGTTTTTTTCTTCGAAATAATTGCATGTTTGTAAAGTGTCTGCGATATTTAATCTGACATTTCGACAAAAGTGTTGAAACTGTTCGAACTCTCATTCCAATTTATTTCCATTATATTAAAAAACGAAACCTTAAGCTAACTAGTTGCCGAAATAGCCGTTACGAAATCCGAAACGAACCATATTTTTTTTGAGTAAGGTTTCGCTTCGCAAGCCAAAACCCTGACAATTAAATTTTGATTCAAAGCCCTGTTCTTTTTGCCTTTCCTTTCTCTCTACTTAATTCTAGCTAAGCGTTCTGTAAGAATATATACTTAAATTTGTTAAGATAAAGAGATCATTATTGTGAGCCAGTGTTGATAAATTCTAGCATCATCAAAATTAGAAATTATCTATAGTACTATAAAAATAATCATGCAATAGATATTAGATAGTAGAAAGCATATTCTTATGTTATTTCATAGTTGAGCATTTGCTCGACAAGTGTTCAAGCGGAAAGCATTGCCAAGTTGTATACTCTGTGTGTATCCAGGAGCGTAGACTTTATCGTATATAGCATATTTAATTTAAACGATTCATTTTATTATTCCACTCGAAGTGCGTACACATAACCATCAACATTCCCACTTTGACCATTAGCTCGGCATTCACCACTAGCTGAATTTGGTTCGCTTTTCCGCAGCCCCCACCCCCCCGGTCCGGATCACCCAACTCAACTCGGAAAATTCCTTGCTCGCATTGTCAAATACCAATGCGCATATGTGAAACATCTCGTGGATGGGTGGGAGTCTGGGACTGAATCTGTTACGGGCAGAGGCTGTAGCTGTAGCTGTAGCTGTCGAGCTGCCGAGTGCCTGGGGTGGGGTTGTAGGTTAATGCACTGCCAACCGGCAAAGAATTTCCGAAACTAAAAAAAGAGCCCCATGCCCTGCCCCCGACACACACACACACACACACACACACACACACACACACACTAGAGCAACAACAACAACTGTAAAAACGAACTGAATTGTTTTGGGTGAGAAGAAAATGCTTTTCGTATATTTTATTATTGCATGCATATCGATTCGAGAGCCAGAGTGGCCCGAGCCCAGCCAGTACCCAAGTGTGTTGACATCTATGCCATTATTTATTGTCACTCAGTGCGTAACGAAATCTGAATTGAATTGAATTCTGTGCCCTGCCCCTCGAACCCACGGCCCACGACCCGCGATCCCCCACTCTCTTATTGACTGTGTGCTGGACATGTGCCAGCCGCACGGCGATTTCCTTAAGATTGATCCGGCAATAATTGTTTCTTGGCCCTATTTTAGGAATTTGAATTTGGCATTAGGACAATAAGCCCACTTTGACTTCAAATCGGGTATATGTAGTACATAGTGCATAGTACATTATTTCTCGGTATTATTAGCAGCTTGTCAAAACTCTTGACACTCGGCTGCATGTTGCCTGAATGCTGTCACAGGCTGCCAGCTGCCAGTTGCCAGTTGCCAGTTGCCCGGTGCCAGCTGCCAGCTGCCAGTTGGGCTGTCTTTTTGGCATTCTCTCACATGCTGGTAAAAAGTTGAGTGCCTTGGCAATATAATTTGAGCATAATTTTGCAAGTGCTGCTTCAAGTTTTGCGGCCACTTTCGGCCGTGGTCAGAGCCCGAGGCCAGGCCTTTGGCTTGGCCTAATTAGCTTTGCCGCATTATTAGCTGCCTCCCTGCCCCCCTGACTGCTTCTCTGCCTGCCTGCCTGCCTGCACCTGGTCTGTTTCTAATTATTATAATTCACAGAGCTCTCCGGCCGTGGCGATTGGATTTGGGTATTGGGGATTTGTGGCTCTCACCACATACGTAAATGTCATATGTGTCAGCATTTTAAACACGTTTTTTATTTTCAAGTGGCTTTGTGGCATGTCCAAATAATGTTTAGCAGCAGGGTAGCATTAAGCTTTCGTAGTTCATGGCATTGGCATATGTTATATATTCATGCTCAAGTTAATTCGCATTACACCATTTCCAGAATTTCTAACTAGTTCTAAAAATTGTGAATACCAACTATTCATACCACTGCATATATTTATATATAAATGTATATACCATATATCTTTGCATATTACCTAGATTTCCTGATCTGTGACAATTAACTCGACCACTCTAAAGTAATTTATATAATATAATATAATTATATATATATATATATAAGTATTGATATTTCTGCTTTTAGTTTTATGTTATAGTAAAATACTTTAAAATTTGATATAAGGCAAAAACTACAGCTGTACTTAGGTCTGTACTGTCATTGTGGCTCCTCCTATTTAGAGCCTCGCAATACATTTTAGAGAGCATACTTTTTGGCATTTGTGATATTTGCATTACTGCAATGACAAAGCTCGCTTATAGGCTATGTACTATAAAAAGTACCATAAAAACTACTATAAAAACTGCCTTACAGAAACCCTACAGAAATAACACTCCTTCCGGCTGAGCCAGAGACTGTTTGAAAATATATCTCTTAAGATCTATCTTAAGATCTAAAGATATATGCCAAGATCGATTGAACTAATATTTATTTCGATGTGTATTATTCATGCCAGGGCGTGGCATTTGCTTGTATTACGCCCACTTGCTCTCACTCGAGTCAATAACATAAACCCGAAAGACATTTTGGATACGATTTTTTAAATGGTTATGCGAGGCCATCGAATAAAATAAATAAACAAATGCCGACGAAGAAAATAGAAATAAAAATTTTTGCGGATTGCTGGAGGCCAGCTACAACAGCTGGGTACAAATTAATTGAAAGTGTTTTTCTTCGGCGACGTCATACGTTTTATTTGAATACCCTGACTGAGGAGTACTGTAGATCAGGCCTCTCAATATGCCTAGCAAAAGGCTTTAGATGAATCTGTTTCAACTGACCAACTGGCAGACTTACAGACTAATTTATTATCAATTATAAGGGATTCCAGCCACAAATGTGGAAAACTATTGGGTAATAGTTGTTGTCTACCATCCGATTAGTATCAAACATAATTTCTAAGATCTTTGTGAAAATTAATTGAAGTTGTGTTTCGCACTGTTTTTCAAAATCCACTCTTCGGGAAGAAATGGTGTCCAATTGACTAAATTAAAAGTGTCCTGGATAATATTAATGTTTCCTTCACCAAACGCACCTTACGTTCTTTATGTACTTATGGGTATAGTGTGTATGTGCATGTGCACGTATGAATGAATGTACGCATATTCGTATGTATGCACTTGTGTTTTTGTATGTATCTGATCTTAAATAAACTGTCGCTCTACTACGTGATTCTCATGAGTTCTAATAACCCAGCCATGTTTTTATGCCATGTTTAAAAGTGTTATATTAACACATTGTAAGATTGATCTATTATTCTAGTTTTTTGTATGTATATATATATATATATATAAATATATATATGTATATAATAATAATTTGCAGCGCAGTGGAAAGTACAATTGGTCTACATTTTCTGTACAAGGGCACACATATATGCACCCATATATAAATATATTCATATATATTCATACATATATGTATACATAGATACATATATAAAAACATTCATACATACATATATATAGACATGTAAACATATCTTCATACATATATACATACATACAAAGGTACATACATACATCCATACATATGTGCACACATTCATATACACATATATACATACATATACACATGCATACAAATGATCATACATAATCACATTCATGTATACATACATATTTACATAGTATTGTATACAAATACACATAATATATATACATATATATATAAGTTAAATCTATTGATTCCAGTTCTTTGATGTAAATTGAACCACTGAACCAAGGGTTTACTTAAGATACCAAGGGCTTACTTAAAATACTCGGAAATAAATTTAAAACAAAAAAGCTCATACAATTCTTAAAAATTTAAACAAAGAGCATACAATCCTCGACATGCCGACAATACGTTTTCCCCTTTTTTCTGATTTATCATTATTATTTTTTATTATTGTTTTTGTTGTTGTTGCGGTCGAACGCAAATGCAGCCGAGGTCCGATAAAATTGCCATAATTTTTCACAATCGAGCATTAAACTTTTAGTATTGTATTTAGCGTATAATAACAACAACGAGCAACGCTGCGGTCTCAAAAATAGACTGCAAATTGAAATTGGGAAAGCAACAGCGGCAACAGCAAAATCATAATAAATAAATATATACTCTCTCTCCATGTACACAAATACATGTATATATGTATCGATCGATATATGTATATATATATATATATTTATACTCACCACAAAATAATACACAAAAAATCGCACAAAAAATCAAATAGATATTTACGCCTTAATTTATTGCTTTAATGCATCGAAATTATTGCTAACAAAATACACTCGCCCGACTATAATACAAAATGAATATGGAAAAATTAAAAGGAAAAACATTATAGGAAAAAGCAATTTGTTTATTGAATGCTCTCGAATTTTTTTGACACTTTTAAAATTTGCATACGAAAGCAGCACACGAGACAATTAACAAATGGAATTTGCTGCATGGTGGAAATTAAAAATAAACAAATTTATAAACTTTAGTATATATACTATATATGTACATATTTAGGCAGCACGTGGGGGAGCTGCGACTGCAACGCGCTGCGAGACTGCGGGCCAACTGAAAACATTTCTAATCAAATGACTTGGCCGTAAATGTTTTTGGAATCACCACAAGAACGCCAGCAAAAAAATGGCACTCAAATGGCCAGTACATACGTACAAGTACATACGTATCTTGTCTCGAACCAAGAGAATATGAAAGAATTGAAATAAATAATAATGCTTAATTTGTATATGTAGAAGAGCCGGCAATGCGGGCGATATAAATTCACTTAGGCGAGAAATAAATAGCTTTGGACGCGGACGCAGACAAAGGCGACGCAGCACTGAGCTGTTCGAAGCCAAAATCAGCTAAAGATTAAACAGAACCCAGCAGCATAACAAGAAGCAGCAGCAGCAGCAGCAACAGCAGCAGCAGCATTAGCATTAGCATCAGCATCGGGTCAAATCAACAGCAACAAGACCAAATTGAAGATAAACAAAAGTTATGATTCGGAAATAAACTAAAATTTGATGTGCTCGGTGCGCGCGTCGCGAGTCTTATTTTATTTTTGGAATTTAAATTATTTATACATATATGCATGTACATCATGTGTGTGTGTGTGTGCGTGTGTGTGTGTGTGCTCCATTGTGTAGAATTGAACAGCCCTGCGGAGCTATCACAACACGCGCTGGGTGGCCCTCCAATCGAAGTTCTTATTGGATTTGTTCGGATCAGAGTTTATCAATTTGTATTGGAATATCCGTGAAATTGAAAATTCACAGCTTCGCTTGGCTAATTGCAATTTAAAACAGTCCGAGGCTGTACGTGACTCGCATTAAATAACAAAAATATTTTCAGCAATCCTTTTTTTAATATTCACAAAAAATATGGCTATCAAATGGAATTTAATTTACATACAATTTTATTATACTTGTTTAAAAGCGAATTTCCATAAATCAATTTGTTGCTCCCATATAAATATACACAATATCTGGCTAATTGATGCTGCAGAAGCAATTTTAAGTGTTTACCAAAAAGTAATCAACTTGATCAACAATTTCAAATTTTTTACGCCCAAAACTAAGCTTAGTTTATCAATTAAAAATAGTTGGTAATATTGCTAGAACACTTAAAAATTAATTAAAATGGAATACACTGGGTATCTGTTGAACACGCACCATCGTGTTTGCCGCACAACAATGGAAAGTGGACGTGCCAAAGGGAAATGCCAATACAAAATTTTATTTAGAAAATCGGCCAAACCAGCCGCCTGCCAAGTTATTTCGTGCCAATAAAAACTGAATACCATGATATGATTTGCTTATGGCATCTGCTAATACATTTATTGAAATACATAAAACATCTGCACACGACGATCAAAGCGGTTCAACGGTCGCTGGGCTATTAATTAGCCATAAAAAGCAAAAGCCCGGCGCCGCTGATAGCCACTTCTGGGTTGGCCATAAAAGTTGACAACTTGCGCGTTCAGAGTTTTGATAGAGTGCATATGAAACAGATAGTTGCTTTATAACCAATACCTTGTATACCCTATAGCCGGCACCCAAAGGCACGGGCTTTTCAATTGGCTATTTACGAGATCATCAAGTTTACATTTCTGCCAGTGCTTGCATATTCAAATGACGACTGATTGACTCGCTGACAGACAAACAGACTGACAGACTGTCTGACTGAGTGGCCGGCTAAGTGGCTGGCTGCGCGTATTCTATGCCAGAATCCATGCCATGCCAACTTCATTAGCATGCGCGGCACGTCTCTGGCAATGTTTGTCCTAAGGCGGCGACTGGCTCCGAATCGCTCTTCGATTTGGCCTCTCCGCCAAAACACCTTCACGCATACCGTCCTTGCTGAGCTGCTCAATTGAGCACTCAAAATGCGACGGTTGCAGCACAGGTAGCGCGTGTCAAAAGCTCATTAGCTTTACTACAATAAAAAAAGAATCGTAGTCGCGTTTCTCGTTTTTGTGCCTGGGCGTATGCAACAGTTTTTTTTTTGCCAACTGCATCAAAAGGCTTAATTTAAATTATAGGCAAAAGAGCAATCGCAGAGCTCTGCTAAATGTGAAGTCACAAATGTGCATATAACGCTTTCTGTCATCCCATTTAACTCGTCGTTGTATATATGTATCCCTGCATGTAAATATGCTTGTATATGTATGTACACGTGGGCACGCATGTGTGTTCCCTTATGCCAAACGCAGACAAAGTTTACTTCCCGCTGCGCTGCACATTTACAATAAAACGTATTTTTAAACTCAGCCCTGCTTTGCGATTCTCTGAATTTCAAACAGGCCCAACAGGTGTCCATGCTTTGCTTATAAGTGTTATGTGAACAGCTAACTTTACATCTAACTTTATTTTCTAGCAGGCCTTTTCCCATATATCTCTGTTTGTTTCCTTCTCATATTTTACTACGCCGTTCTCTCTAACTAATTCCCAACGAATATTTTATGTGTATGTATATTAAAAAGACTGATAAACTCCATAAATAATTGGCAACAAACTAATCATTCATGTTACAGCCACACGTTTGTTTAGGTATGTACATATGAATATACTTATTATTATGTGTGTTGACTTAATTCAGACAATGGAAAGGATTATCACATAGTAAAACAAATATATGCTTCTTTATAGAAGAAGTTGGTACTTAAAATTCCCAAAACGTTATGGAAAAAGTGTCAAACAGCTTGCAAAGCTTAGAGCTGATAGCAAATGAGGAATTTGTCTAATTTGATTTAAGTTTAAGCTCAAACCATTTAGATTTGGCTTGAAATTTCAAATATCATAACATCTTTGTCTGCCAAAGCGCTTAAGCAATTTAGCTCAACCCATTAGTCGCAAGCCTTAGCAGGCAGATATCTAATGAATTATAGCCTACAGATACAAGCACTAGAACAATAAACAACAACAACTGGAACATTACGAGCATTATTGTTGCAATCATAAATATATATATATATATATATATACATATATGTTATATACACATGTTTATATATTTATATATGTTTGTCTAGGTCTTAATCGTTGCATTTGAGATGCAATAAACTCAGGAATATTTAATTGTGTCGGTACCTTCCTGTTTTGGGAGTATGCGTATACGTGTAAATACACATATATACATGTGTGTGTGTGTGTGTTCTTGTGTGTATATGAAGTGCACATTTGAATGCCTAAATGAGATGTTGTCGCTGCCACTGAGGCCGTTTAATTGTAATTTCGTGTGCAGACCCAAAATGCTAAATAAACAGAGAGCCAACCACGCACACATCGTGCGTAATGCGACCACAGTGAATATCTCTTAAGTGCGCTATGCTAAATGCTACAGTATTTACCAGATAATAATGCCAGACACGAGTTTTGCTCAGTGCAAATCTTATCGCATGGCAGTTGTCCTATTTCATTTGTGTATGCCTTGCTAGCCAGGGACTACTGTACCTGCGTTTGCAATGCAGCCTTGAATTGTGCAATATACATTTGGAGCGCTGGCAATTCGATTTGTGAGCAGCCCCTGGGTACCCTCCGAATTTCCATTGCCGTTGGCGCGTATCATTGTTAACATGGCTAAATTATATAAGCGATTCAGCAGTTGTGTGTATTTGTGTGTATCTCTGTGTGTGTGTATGTGTGTGTGTGTGTTGAAATTGCAGGTTGATTTTGGCGGCTGGCCTTTGGCGAATGAAATTTGCAATCATCGCACAAAATGAAAGAAAAAATAGTCAACCAACAAATTCTTAAACGGGATGAAAGCGTAGTTGGACGTCATTCGAAATTGATCCGAGCCATTTTCTGGCATTGAAGTCGCCCAGATTTGGGTCAATGGATAATTTCTCGTGATGACTGCTTCTACTGTTTATACAGATTCACATCTTAAATAATATTCAAGCTGTAACGAGTGAGGGCATGCTAGTAGAAAGTGCGTAACTAGAAATAATTCAAATATTATAATGTGTATCACATGAAAGGAGACTTCTCTGATCTTGATCAGTATTAACATTTAAGTCGATAGAGCTTAAGCCGGTTTTTATGCAAACTTTGCATGGGTCGCCTTCCTATTGTAGACAGTTCGTGGCAATAGACCAGATCGAACCACTATAGCATATACCTTGTCGCAAAAATTAAGCTCCTGGTTGACTATTTTGGTTTACAAGATATCTTGTCAAATCCAGACATTGACGGGGTTTATCAGGCTATCAGCTTAAGAGCAAAACATTGGTCTACTACATCATAAAGCTCTATTGGTAGAATCGGTCGAAAAATGGGTTTTTATATAAAAAATATCTAAATCAAACTATGTAGTTTTTAGCTTTAAAATTATTTCAACATATCTGCCTACAAGTTTATTAAATCCTCGTCATATCAAAGTTACGAAGTGTAACTTTTTAAATAGATCATGTGGATAAAATATTTCACCTCGAAGATATGTTCAAGAACCCTAGGCTAAAACTTGATACATATCGATTTCGGGTAAAACGAAGGTAGTTATTGATTTGAAGTCGCTAGATCTCAGTCGCTGGTTACGACGCTTTCATGCAGACACCCAGACAGCCGAATGGACAGACTAGCATGGCGTGATCAGAAATATATATTGAATGAGTCGGATGAGGCTGCTCCAGCCTATTACATTACATTAACAATATACCGCTTTGACTCAATCCTAATGCGTACAAGGACTAAAAAGAAAACAAAGAAGCCCAAAGATGGGTCAGCAGTGCTTTTTATTTTGCCGGAAAGAATCTTTGCAATGACCAACTTGTATGTGAACCCGGAACTCTTCTCCAGAACTGACAGCATTTAGAGATTCTTGGCAGCTTGATGCAAACGGCGCCTGGCCCAGGCATGCTCCGCCAGAAATCCAAGAGAGGCAATTATTGTGCCACCAATAACCACATAGAAGGCCAGCTGCAGGTCACCAATGGTCAGGACACGAATCTGGCTGGCCTCGGCCTCGGCATGGAAGAGGGCAGTGCGCGTCTCGACGGTCACCTTGTACTTTTGATCTTGGATCCATTTGGGAATGAGACCCGCGTTGAGCAGGCGCAGCAGCTGTGCATTGACCGCCTCCTCCCAGGGCGCATCCCTGGGCATTACATAGGAAATGGTGTAGTATTTGGGGCACTCGGGCACCACCCAAATTCGTCGCATAAGCAAAAAGTTGACTGACTCCATCATGAGCGAGGAGTAGCGCGAGACGCCGGCTTTGCCGCCGCTGGTGGCCACCTCGTTGGTGACATCAGCATTGAGATCCGGATTCCACCGGAGCTTCTTATTGAGGCTGGCATACAGAGGCGACGTTTCGCTAAAGAACAAATCATCAGCCATGGAGCTGTATTTGTAGACAACCTTGAGGCCGCTCTCGTCCAGATCCTGGAGTGTTATGATATCCTTGTAGTGGAGCGGATGTATATAGACGGTGGCCAGGCTTGACTCAAATATGGCACCAAAGATGACGCTCACCAGGCACAGCGAGCCAATGAACATGCGCTCCGCATAGCTGTCCGGCAGATGGGACAGATTCACACGCACCCAAACCACCCACGTGTCCACCACAATGCCCAACGCCTGCTGCCACAGACGGCGTCCTGTAATTCTCACAATGTGCAACTGCAAATTGATCACACGCAGCAGCAGCCAGATGAGGGCGCATATAAAGGCCATCAGGATGAAGCCCAACCAGATGTCATAGCCCACTGCAAATATGGGCAGAATGGATTGTGGAATGCGACTGGCCTTGGGCACATAGATGCACAATTTATCATCGTAGACAGTAACTGTAAAGTCCATGTAATCCTGCACCAGATAATCCTTGACAAAGAAGCCCGTCAAGCAAATGTCCAGGCCATCGTTCAGTATGGAGCCAATCGCTCCATTGTAGCTGCCATTGGCACTGCGCTCCCTGGCGAAAAAGAGCAGAAAAATAAGCTTAAGAACAGTTCCAGCTGCTAGACTAGAGAGCTGCTTACCCAAAATAGTTTTTATCCGGCTGCTGCAGCAGCATCGTAAAGTTGAGCAGCTCGCCTATCTCCTTAGCCACCTCCCAGTCGACACCCGTGATGCGCCGCAGCAGACCTGTTTGGGGATCCAGCTTTGGACGCGAATAGACCGACTTGAAAATCTGCACGCGCAACGGATAGCCCTTCATGTCATGGAATAATAGATGGGGCAATGCCTCGCCACCCGCATATGGCACCAAGCGGCCAAAGGAGTTCTCATACTCGTTGTCATTGCCCCATTGATCATTGTAGCTGCCATCCCAGGTGGCTTCTGCGCTGCGCGCAAACGGATCGTAGATCCAGATGTCGGTATCTGTGATTATGTAGCGATTGAATACTCTATGCTGTGTCCACAGCTGGCGACAGCTATGAGCCAGCTGCAGCTGCTCTTCCGGCCTCAGGCTGTCCAAAGCATCAGCCACTATATAGAAATAGACGCCGGCGCGCTCTGTTATGCTGGCGGCGCCGCGGTTCGAGATCAACTGCGCCAGACTGATGACCAGGGCAAAGCTGTCCCGGCTATCCACGCCGACCAAGCTGCTAGCCATCTCCACCGGCTGCTCCTCCATGTAGCTGTGCACGCTGTGTGGCATATCGGCGTGCTGCATAAACCACATGGCATGTCCATTGCGGGCATCTTCCTGCAGCTGGTCGCGCCGCAGCAGCACATGGAGAAAGGGTATGCTGCGCATGGGCTCCGCCAGCAGCACATCCAATTGGGCTCGCCTGGTTTGGCAGCTCAGGCAGCCTAGGGCCAAGAGGAGAAGATGTAGCCAGCCGTTCGCCATCGCGTTGCATCCACAAATGGCCCAGAACTCGGTCGACACACATTGCCCAACTGGGGCCCACTTCATGTTTTGACACCTGCAATTTTGTTTGTTTGCCCAAACGTAATTAGAGACCAGTTATGTCAGCTGCCATTCTCCCAGCTGGTACCGCCTTCTCCTTAAGCAAACAACACCGACGAGGGGCCGACTTCTGGCTGGTAAATCGAAATCGAAATGGAAATTTATGCGACTTTCATTCTGCGTGACACTGATTTATAGAGCAGGGTGGTGCCGGGCTCCTTTACAAATCGACACAAGTGATATAAAAAACCAATTCATTGCCAAATCAACTCAATTCAATTCATAGTTTTGTTGCCGAGCAGCAAGCAGCGCAAATCGAAAGAAAAACATTCGCCCAGCCAATTCAATGGAGATTTCCTCTTCAACTTCTCTGCACACTGGACTCGCTGTCTCAGTATCATAATATTTACACTCTCAATAAGTAAAAGTTAGCTTTGCATTAAAAAAGGCTGCACGATTCGGGTTTCGAATCGGGTTTCGACATTCATTAATACAGGCCTGGGCATATAAGGCAACTTTATTTAATTTTATTTAAATTGAATTATATTTACATAATTTTATGTATCACAAAATGTCTTAATGGTTGCTTCTTTCTTCTTAAGCTGGCTCGACTTATGACATTTTTATTAGAATTAATTTACTTTGAGCCTTAATCCATTCTTCAATGCGTGACTGTGACATGGTGTTTCTCTCTGGTAAATGGATTTATTATTTTACTATCAACAACAGTATTTACAATAGAACATGTTAAAGGTTAAACCGATTGGCCACCTACAGAAAGTCCATTACTTTCACTTAATATTCAGGGACATTTGACATTTTTATAAGTGCTATGATAAATATGATAACAACAACTGCTCTGCAATTGCGCCTAAGCATTAAAGTTTTTGTAGTTAGCCAAAGCACTTTCCCATAAATATATATTTGGCAATATTTATAAAGAAAAACTACATTAAAATTGTATGTTTAACAAAAGCTGTTGGTAGGACATCCAGTACCCAAATGAAAGTTAAAATTTGCATGTCTAGAAGAAACCCAATTCAAGCCAGGCAACAACTTGAAATGGCAGAAATTCCGACCTGTCCAATAGACTTGTTTTTCAATTTCCTTATGGTTGGCATAACCACACTTTCTGTAACCCCAACTGATGTCCGTAAGCCCATCGCTTTCGTCGTTGCGGCTACGAATCAGATTGTTAGTTTCGATTGTTAGCCGGTTGCCTTTTTTGCGTACTTTCTAAAGCGTGCAACAAGCGGTCCAATTACAAAGGAAACCGTGACACCTTTTGTTTTCAAAGAGCATACGCTCATGTTCGAAATATATATACAACAGGTGATCCAAGCCAGTAACTATCGTTAAGACCATAAATTTAATGCAAGGTCAAAATATGATTAGATTAAGATTTATTTATCAAAACGAGGAATATATTGAAGGCAGAAGGAAGGGCGGGCAGGGTTATTATTAACACAGAAATTATAATGCACATTTTTATTTTTATTAGTTTTAATATTATAAAATATAATTATTATTGCTATTATAAATAATATTATTCATATAAATAATTGTTACATATTGCCATTATTAATTGTGTAATGATTAATATGAATAATTTTATTGTTATTTATAATTATTATTTATATTATTATTATTAATATAAGTATTGATATTCTTCTTATTTTCTTTTTCTTATATTTTTAAATGATGGTTTTAGTGTACTTGTCACAGGGTATTTCCTCGGCGAAAATTCTCAATTTTTTTATTTTGTTTTCCAACAAGTGCAAAAAGTCAAATTTTCTGCTCCAATGTGCGTCAAGCACTGTTTTTGCCCCAAAAATTGAGTGTTGCTGGCGCCATTCCCGCTGCTCAATGTGTGTGTGTGTGTGTGTGTGTGTGTGTGTGTGTGTGTGCGTCCATGGCCATATCGACACGTGCGAGTTTGCGAGCTATGTGGGCACAGCTTTGTAGTGGATCCCCTCGACCCGCTCCTAATCTACACACATGCTCATGCGTTCAGTCGCGTCGTCGTCTGTCGCTGCCAACTGCACCAACAAAAACCATCAATAAAGTGTGCTACGCTTTTCCTTCGCAGCTTGCAATCGCTTGCTCTCGCTTTTGCTTGGACACTCACACACACACACACACACGCACACACATAGAGGCACACGCATACTTGTGTGTTTCGAAATGAAAAATAAATTGGAAAATTGAAAAAGCAATTCATCGCATTAGAAACGTGCATTGAATTGAAGGCTGCTGACGTTGTCTATCAGCGGGCAGCGCCGTTTTGGTAGTTTATCGCTCATACGCCAGGTGTGACGGCACGAAAGTTGATGCAGCGCCCGCACCCTTTGCAACGCTGCAAATGCATCAAGACAATTGCCATCAAGAAACGAACTTGCAGCTGCAAATTGCCAAAAGCGTTGAAACGCTGCTGTCACGAAACCCTCACACTGGTTTGATGCTGCAGTGGCAAACGGTTGATACGTCGAAGGTTTATGACCGTGCGATAAAATCAAATTGGAAAGCTTTAAGTTTGAAAACGTTTTGCCATTTATTATTATGACGAGCCCGTTATATGCACTTCACTAAGCTTTTACGAGATCCGACTCCCAAAAACGAATGACGCCGACGTGCGTGTCATTTGAGGTTGCCCAGTGAACGGTTCGAAGCGGCAGGGTGCAGACTCTGCTGCAGTGCAGCGAAGCGAAATGAAATCATTTGTACGTAGCACGTGAAAATGAAATTTTTACATCAGCACAAATGCTTTTGCGGCATTGCCAATGCCATTGGCCATTGTGCCAGTTGCATTCTTATATATTTTTGCACTTAATTCCACATCATTTCGCACCAAAAAAAAATAAAAATAAAAAAAAAAAAAACGAAGCTGTATTGAGCCCAATATAGCGTTCCCCATGGCCCTGACGGCTATAAGTTCCATTGCATTTACATCTGTTGGCGCAGAAATTGTAAGTGGAAAAAAAATATATAGAGAAGAGGGAAAGAAAATGCAATCACGCCGGATTTGGCACCTGGCAGAGCCAGCAAAGCCAGCAGTGCATCCGCAGGCATGCCCCAGGCTTGCAATTGGATTACATTCTACGAATCGTCACTGCAAGCCAAACAGTTGCCACTCCATTTGCCTAACAAGTCATTCCGGATATACAGACGCTGCTTGAATCCGTCTGAATGAGATTAACTACTCTACGTAAAGTGACAGGTTGTTTCTCTTAAATTATGCCAATTAAAGAGTATTATCTTCTTTATATAAGAAGTCTGTTGCTGTTAAATCCTGGACACGTTTCAAGGTATATTTGCAACAAAGTGTGAAACATTCCGCAAATAATTCTGTTAAAAATGAGCTTAAGACCGATCGAATGGTAAGCAGAAACTATATATACAACCGTTTCTGCCCATTTTTCACATTTGCTCGTGGAATTCCCGAATTCGATGAGACCTTAAATGTATATATTTGTATAAAGATCTGTGCAAATGAGTTTGCATTCGAAATTTAGCCCATACAAACTTTGACAGGCACGTTTCAGCGATTAGGGATGAAATTTCTAAGAAAGATGCATAACATTTCACAATTAAATTTTCACAAAGATCTGTGGAAATGACTTTGATTTCATCAATAAACTTGCCAATTTTCCAGTTGCGTGTGGAATTTTCTAAATCAATATAAAAAAACACGCAAGGCATACCCCTAATAAAGTCATGCAAAGAAACTGTGAAATAATCAATTCGTTTTTTTTTTAATATTTTTCTAATCATGTTTATTCGATAACAATAAAAAAAAATATATTTAATAATACGATAACTTGTCTTAGCAAATATCTTACATCTTAACCGATTATTTGAAAAATATTTTCCTGCTATTATTTATTAGAAAACAGTAAAAAAAATGTTAATAATACGTTAACTCTTAACCGATTTAAACGATTTTAAAAAAAAAATATTTTTCTGATATTTTTTTTATTAGAAAACAAAAAAAAATATTAATATTACGTTAACTTTTCTTAGCCTATCCCTTACACATCTATCTCTGTCTCTCGCTCACAATCTCTGTCGCGCTTTCGCTCACTCTTTGTACAACTTAAAATTAGTGTAATGTAGAACGCCAGCGGCTGGTATCAATGGTCCATTGTCGTTATCGCTGCACCACAGCGGTCCACGCCGAAGTTTTGACGCATACGCTCCAGGGCAACTTGACTGAAGCCGCGGGCCATTAGCTGCGCCTCCGCCTGGGCGATCACCTCGCGCATGTAGTCCAGGGCGCCGGCGCTCTCCGTCAGTTGGCTGCAGACGAACTTGTGCCGGAAACGCAGCTTCGCCTTCTTGATCTTGTTGTTGTAGCGCGATTTGCGGCAGGATTCGGCGCGCTGGCGTTGTGCGTCGCGACTGTTGGGCGCGGTCTGGGTCTGGCACTGGGCGCGGGTCTGTGTCGTGGCTGCCAGTGTGATGTTCTGTGCTTTGGTTGGTGCCGCACGCCGCTCAACCACAATGGGATTCTCTATAAGCATTTGGTCCACATAGCGCTGCTCCTCGTCGGCATAGTGAGTCTTCAGATGCTGCAACTCCACGGCGACCAGCTCGTCAATTTGCTCCGGCTTATTGCCAGGCAATGCCGGTAGCTTAGTTGGTGGCACACTGATGCCATGCGTTGGATAGTGGCCCAGCTGTGTATAAAATTTGTGTAGATAAAGATTGCTCTGTTCCATAGTCAGTTGTTTGGTTTACTGATCGCCTTTAGCTGTTGATCTGCTTGCCCCGAAATCAGAACTGCAATTGCTGGCGACCACTTGTCGGCGCGCTGCTTTTATAGGCCGCCGCAACAGCGCACGCTCCGCCCCGGTCAGGTCAACCCGACAGCCTGCAAGGCATTTGCAGCCATTATGAATTAACTGGTGGCCATTTTATGATCACTTGTGCCTCGACCACATGCAATGTTGTAATGCCTACCTGGGCAAGTACCTGACTCAAGATTGACCCAGGAAAGGGCCACGTAAACAAACGGATTAGCGTGCAAGTTGTTTGCGACGTTCTTGACCTCATCTGGCATCAGGTGCTAACTATTTTGTTTCCGATTTAACTATTGAATGATGCGCGGTGTTAAATCACCCAACACTATGCGATAATATTAAATATTCGTTTTAACATAATATATAAATTGATATAAAAGATTTCTTGAAAAAACAAAAATCGGACATTAAGGAATACAAATAATATTTCACTTAAATTGCCTTCATTAATATTTTTAAATACAAATAATGGAGATTTTATATACGATTCTTCTTAAATATATGCTGATATATATAAGCATATGCTGGGAACTCTTTAATAATATTTGATTACCTTCATTTATCTAAAACAAAAATTAATATAAAAGAAAATTTAAAAATTAATTTGTGGATTATATAAATGGAAATATTTGATTTGAATTAATTTAATTTAATACGAAACTTAATATAAAACCGATTACCTTCGGCACGTCGAATACTGTAAACCATTATAAAATTACGGGGTTTTTCCGATTTTCCGATGTGTTTCCGGCAAATGATTCCTGTAGGAGCGATGTTTGAAGAATAGTAAAGCATCAAATTGTCAATCTTGGTGAAAATATTTTGATAAACAACAATTTTTGTGCTATTCTATACAGCTATTTGTTATAGCAATCGTATATATAGCTTAGAAGCATAATGAAGCCTTTCAACGTCAAGTTATCTTGAGAAAGTGACTATTTTTGCATACATGACTTAATTTTCGACCGGTCAATGGCAGCTATATGATAAAGTGATTCAATCCGATCGACTCCGACAAAGTATGTGCTGACATAGACAAGATTTTTATGGATCTAAGCCTGGTTGATTCTGAGCAAGAATATTTGAGTTCGGAGACATATTCCTACCTTTAGACTAATCGCCTTAGCTATATGATATAGTGGAGATACACAAGGAGCAGCCGCATGATATAGTAGTGCGATCCGGCCGATTTCGATATATGCAACAAAAAGACGGACCTATGCATAGTTTCAAGAGGGAAGCTTTAAAACTGAAAGATTAGTTCGCATATAAACAGAAATTTGGACGTACGTTCAGGCGGACATGACTATATCAAGTCGGCTGTGGATGTTGATCTAGAATCTATATACTATATGGGGTATAATAATAGATATATTAAGATCAGGCTGTTCGGCTCAGATGTGACAAATGTTAATAAAGTATCTGCGTCAAAAGGTACATATTTAGATTAGTGCGCATATACACCACTATCTGGCAACTAAGTATATATGGCTATGTAAAGTGAGATTTTCTTGTTCTATTGTAATCCAAACAGCGTGATCCGACAGCATTAAGATAAGAGCACAATCGAATAAGTAAGGTGCGACCGAGCACCACAGTGCGCAGCAAGTTGGAAATCGACTGAGCAAACAGTTTTGGCCAACACGACGCCAAGTTCAAGAGCGGCTTATCGGGCTGTCAATGTGGGAGAGGAGCTAAGCAACTGGCATTTACATTCGCACACTGATAATGGGAAAATTGTGGTGGGCGGAGGGTAGGCGATTGCGATAAGCGCTGTGCCATAAACCAATCAAGAAGCGTCTGAGTCGGCGTCTGTTTTGGGCTGCAGGGCGGCGTACCTGTGGCCGGGGCTTAACCCGACTGCGGTCTCACATCCTATGGCTGTTAAAGTGCTGCATGTGTCAGCCGTGGCACTCGTGGCAGGTAGCCATTTTGAGTTGATAGATTGGCCCGTCCCGACGATTTGTCAGGCCAGTGCTGGCCGGGCTGGCGGACATGTTGCTGCCTGTTGCAGCAGTTCACGTAGTGCACGTAGGTAAAAGCCGGGCAATGGGCACAACAATTAAATTAAGTGCCTCTGGTCCGACAATAACAAAATCTGTGCACAAAAACCCCAATAATACTATGTGACAGTGGACTCAATTTGTTGCATTACTGTACACCAGGGCGAAACAGCATAACAAAAATAAATATATTTTGCACATATTGTTAGCAAAACATGAGGAAAAGTTTCGCCTTTAATTGAGTTTAATCTTCTCCCGTTTTTTCCCCAGCATTTTATAACAATTTGAAACTTTATTTATATGTGCTTTTCCCAAGGCACTTAAAGCAATTTAGCCATCTTTAATATGATTATATATTTATTTATATGCCAGCCAGAAGTAGAAGACTTTTAAATTAATAAATTCCTAACAATTTCAAACAAATTTCGGGCAATATTTCAACCAGCTTTAGTTTTGTATGGTAGGAGAAAACTTTTCAAAAATAAATTCCCAACAAATTTCGGGCAATATTTCAACCAGCTTTAAGTTCTGATATTTATTTGATACTCGTTTATATTTTGCTTATGCAAAACAACACCAGCACGCCGAATATATAAAACCCTTGCACAAAACTTGAGTTTCGTCTGATCCCATATAACCCTATATGAGCCATAGAATAGTAGATAAGCTCAATATTATACAGTTTTTTTTTTCGAAATATCTTGAAAAGCTTGCCATAAAAAAACTACGCTTGAACCGATTTCTTCTACAGAGTAAGGTATATAATATAACATGGGAACACTCATAAATGCCAAGTTAAGTCGAGATATCTTTCGAAATTAAAGAGTATTTCGTGCTTGGACTAAATTTTGGATCACTCATTCCTAAGGCTGCGATTTCATATATACAAACATATGATATTAAGTTAGAACACAAATCGGTAGATAGCTTTATGAACTCGACAAAAGACACTGTTAAAGAATGTGAACATACTATATAGGGTCTGAAGAGGCGTCCCTCTGGGGATCGAAAACATCTTCTTCTTCGCGTTGCACATTTCGTAACAAAATAGTAATAGCCTCTATAAGGGTAGAAGTAGAGTAGAGATCTATCAAGGATAAATTTTATAATACGATTTCCTCTCTTTTACGAAACACGCTTTGTTTGGCTTTAATGCTCAACGCATGCCCAATCCGATTACCACTTCATTAACTTTTGGAGGCGCCACTCGGGTCATTAAAGATACAATTTTAACGAGCTGCCCGGCTGCAATATGCCAAAGATTCTTATGCCAGAAATTGTTTTTAGCAACTTGAATTTTAATTTTAATTCGCACAGTGCCCGGTTGAGCATCCTTCAAACTTATGCATGTACTTGACAATATATACGTATAAATGTGCATAGATGTTGTTATTTGGCCGAGAGAATAAAAATCGTTTACATCGCCTGTCGCTAGAAGGAAGCAGTTAGTCCAAAAATAAATTGCCCACCCCCGTTTTGGGGCAGAGACTGAGATGAGCTCTGTCAGCAACAGATCCCAAAAATTCTAACCAGTATTATATTACAAATCGACGCAAAATGTTATGATAGAAAATGAGATTCTATTTCCAGCTGGCTGCTAAATGTGAGTAGAAGAAAAAAAAGTCTGCTCATAAGTATAATTAAAAAACCATTTATAATCATTTTGTCGAATCCTCTGACCCAGAGCCAGAAGCCAAGCATAGAAACCAGCTTTCTCCTGCCCGCAGCCAAACCAGCTGCCACTTGAAGTCCAGCCAAGTCCGGCGCTGACAATTTCCGACTGTGGGCGCCCAAAAAAAAAAAAAAAAAAAACAAAAAAAAAAAGCAAAAAACATGCAGGACCCATAAATACGCACATAAAGCGACAGGGTCCATGCTCCATTCTCTGGGAAGAAGCCCGCAACGCCAATGCCATTGAGTTTGAATTATGTCAGCGCAGTAATAAATTGCTCAGGGCATTAAATTAAAATATACGATACGTGTGTGTGTGTGTGTCTACATGCAATTTTTGTGGCGCAACTAGAACGTGAACCCACACGTACAAACACACACACACATGAGTGGGGAGGCGGCAATGGACGCCCAATAGGATTTGTGGCGAGAATTTACTACAAAATGGCAAACATGTATCGCTTATACATATACATATACATATACACACATATATACACACATATATATGTATGTATATATTATATATATATGTATATATTAGTGGGTATGGAAATAAAATAGGATTTTGAGACATTCATTCGAGCCTGGACAACTCTTTTTTTTCCCTTTTTTGTTAAAAATATATAGCACAGTCTGGCAGGACACCCAACAGCATAGTGTTTAGGAATGTGGGCGGAAATGCCATCAAGGTGAGCATTTAAATAACTGTGCGGTTTTTAAATTACGATTATTGTTTAGTTGTTTCCCTAGGGTAAAATGCACAGAAAATGGAAAATGGAATGCTTAACGCTTGCAATTCTCATCAAGTTAAAGCACTTGCAAAGGGAGGAAAGCATTTGCAAATCCTAGAGTCGATGTCATTATCTGCTGGTTATAGTTGGTTATAACTGATTGTTTTTTTTTTTATTCCATTTTTATATATAAGTAGATATTTTATATTTATATAATATAGGTACTTATTCTAAAAATTTGATTTAAACCAATTGTCATTATTAATTTTGTGTATTTTACTTAAAATTTACATTTCTAGAGTCGCCAAGAGGTTTTTATGTATCCTCAACGAGAAGCCGCGTTCGAATGCCAGCCTAAGTATGATCTTAGGCAAAGGTCATAGTATCCAGAGCCATTTAAAAGGTAAGCCTGATCATTTATTTTTCGTTATATCCTATACTTCCAATACTTATAGAAAATGATATACAAAATATTTGTTACATTTAATATCTGATTTTAATCGCTGCGTTTTTCTTGATATATCTATTTGTAATATAGATTTATAAAAATTATTTATGTATAGAGAAATGCTATGATTTTCTCTTAATACTCAAGTTTGATTGAAACCCAAGCACAGAGTGCTCCTTTATTAGCCGTAATACATTTATCACATTCGTATAGTTTACTTCTTTTATTACATTTGTGCACATAAAACCTGGCAAGTTTTGTATAAAATGAATTCGAGTGTGATATATGGGAGTCAGACACCAAAATTGGCAAGCGCCTCTATAATTTGGGGTAACTATATAAATACATAAAATGTGTTTTACGAGCTGATACCAAAAGATAATGCAGACTTAATATGTAAAAAACTGGTGTTTTTGGACTTTCCCAGTTGAGTTTACATTAGACAAAAGACCAACTCTTAAATTTAAATATACAACATCCATATTTAGTTGTTTGTTGGTCCTGCTTATTTGTGAATATTTGTCTCTTAAAAATGATAGAATGTGTCTACTCGAGGTAATTATACTATATATAAAGTAGACATACAATTGTCGTTGTACAATATGATTCTGTGTCATAAGAACACAGTTTTGTTATATTCTTGAGCGGAATTTTAAAGTATTTACATAGAAACTAAAGTTTCACTCGATACATCGTCGAGTGGAACCCGGATTAATTTTAAAATCGAACAAGTTAAGTTACATATATCTATATATAGAAAAAAACATTGTGTTTGTATTGATTAGCCGGAGCAGCCGCGACAGCCGCAATGGACGCATTCCACAATGCGGCCCTCCTCCAGCTTAGACTTAGGCACGCGGCAAATGCAATTGGTGCCAAAGTTCGTGTCGCGTGTTTGGATGCATCGCAGGCAACATAGATTCTCATAGCCGGACTTCTTCCATTTGGCTATTAAATTGGCGTCGGCAATCTTCTCCTTCAAACAGTATTCGTAGAGCTCGCGGCTGATGGCCTTGCGGCGGTAGAACAAGTCGTAGATGTAGCGTGTCTTCTGGTGGTGTATTTTGAAGATGGGCCACAGCGATTCTGTAATGCGTTTGCCCTCATGTGGTTCGGTTTCGGCTGCAAATATCCAAATGCTTTATATGCGGCCACATGTAGTAAGCGGGCATTTGGCATTTTAACATACCCTCACGCATTTTTTGTTCCAGCTCCTCTAGTGTCGGTTCGATTAGCTCCCAGCCATCTGGTGGTGGTTTACGACTGCGACGGACTTTTGGCATATCTTTTTTTTTTGTATTTTTTATTTATTTTTTTAACAAAGTAAAGTAACTTAATATGCTACAAAACTAAAACTAAGCGCAAAACAGCTGTCAATGCCTAAAAATAGTCTAGTGTTGCAAAACACTCGCGCATTGCAAGCAAGCACAGCACTAATTGTCAGAGCGAGCTGTAGCGAACATTTATATCGATAGCTGCCCAGAGTATCGATAACAAGCTGTAGTTTATTTTTCATTTCAGTGTATATGTAATCGTAGAAGTAATGAGTTGATTGTTTTTGTTATTTCTATTTGACCGACGCGTGTGATTGCTATTGTACTGTTTTTCTTTTTGTTTTTGTTAATGTTATTTACCTAATTTGTTCTGCTTTGCATTTAATAATTGTTAACGAAATAAAGCAAAGCATCATTTAAACGAAGCCACAACAGCACAGCCAAAAGTAAGCAAAGCCCAAAAAGCAGACGCACTCGAAAAAGATATCTGTTGTGTGTGTGTCGTTGTAGTTGTGTGAATGTGAATGTGAATGTGAATATGCAGCAGCAGCAGCAGCAGCAGCCAGACAGCCCACAGTAAATCGCACTGGCAAACAACTTCAGCGCCAGCGCAGCTTCACACGCGCTATAAGACAGTTGTTTAATTGCCATCGACTGCGTAGGCGGGCACCTCGTTATGTCTCTCATGCGCCGTGACAATAAATACTAAATAATTACACGATCGAATAACAACTTTAAGAAACAATTTAGGTGTGTTAACGTGTTGTGTGTGACTGTGTGCGCCATTTAATGCAAGACATTTTTCTCTATACATACAAACATAGATATGTATGTATGTATGTATGCATGCAAGTGTGCGTTTATTATAATTAGCTTGCTATGACGTCGCTGGCTCACAATGATTGTATTTGTTGTAACGCATCGCTTTCATTCATAAGTCGTTGGCTTTCTTTTACGGCAAGGCACAAGACATCAGCAGCAACAACAACAACAACAGCAACAGCAACAAAGAAGCACTTGGCCTTCGCCTAATGCGCGCTCTTGCTCGCTCGGTCGCGCATTCTGTTTCTTCTGGTGTGCTTCCCTCCCTTGCCCGCCCGTCACCGATTGCTATTGCATTTCCCATTCATTTGGCGATTGGCGTGTATGCTTTGATTGTCATTCGTATTCGTTGTATTCAGTGCATGGTACGTGAAATAACAAATTTAAGCGCGCGCACACACACATTCACAAAGAGAGATCGCCAGCCCCCAATCTGTTGGCACATTAAAACGCCCCCTTGACGGGATGTCTGTGTCGGAGTGTGTGTGTGCGCGCGTGTGTGTGTGTGTGTGTGTAATGAGCGCATTAAATCTGTATTGTTTTGTTTTTTGTTTCACATTCCTCATTTTTGCTATTTTCCGCAATTTGCACACACACACACACAGACACACACACTCTATTGTAGAATTTGAGCAGCTCCACTTGCAGCGCATTCCATGAGCCCAGTCACCTCTCGCCGGCTACCTGACAATTGGTCATGGCGTTTATCTAATTTGTCATTTGTGTGCAAAGCACTGCTAAGACTTGAAGTCGACCTAACGTAGCTTCACATATCGATAAGATAGTCGGGAAGTCATGTGTGTACTTACTATAGTTACAAAAAAAAAAGTACCAATCCCTATTTATAACTTAGTATGACGGGTCAGTGCATTATATTTTCGGTCTTCTTGTGATCATTCGAATAATAACTGGCAAATATGCATAGGTATTCAGTTTGGCTTTGCTATTCACACATTAACGTGAAAGATGGGTGGAAAACTCTGTTGTGCTACTTTTAATATCCTGGCAAAGGTTGCATCACATTTCTGAATACACATATGCTTTGTAGCAGACGTCATAGGCCCCCCATAATGTGTTTGTATTATTAAAACGTTGTCCTCGCTACTTAGCCGTAGGCATGACACTGCACAAATCATTTCACTTACGTGGTCAAATCGGTGGCCTAATGCATCGTATAATTTATTAATGCCTTCCCCCTAGTCGTGCTATTGAGAATCAGATGTTTTACACGCTTCATTCACAGAAGCAGCTATTAAATGCCTTTCTCGCATACAGCTAACAATTGTAATAGTAGTAATAGTACTTTGTGGCAATACCTGCATCTAGCCTACAGCATCTTTCTCATGCTTGTCACATGTTTGTTTTATCAATTAAAGCTCTGGGCTCCCAGATATAAATGGCTCATTTAATTGCTTAAACAAGATGCTTAGTATTTATACCCTGAACCCATACAAATGGGTAAGAAAGGGGTTTTTAATGTTTTTGTGAACATGTTAAAAGTAAGCATCTCTGATTCCATAAATTATATATATATTTTTGATAAGCCTCAATAGCCGACTTCGTATGTCTGGACTTGAAATGTTGAATCTAGGTCCTCCTGATGCTCACGCAGTGCGAGCTTGTCCGATAATTGAAGCTGTTTCCAAGCAATCCATGAAAATTGTTGTAATCCTGTCTTGAGCAAATCTCACGGTTTAACCGTCAACAAATTTGACAGAAAGTTATTTAATAACTATCGCCACCCCCGCCCGCGTCCTTTAGCTAACTAATAAGGGTAGTAAAGGGCTCAGGGAAAATCCCGACTAGAGCCTTTTGCCTGTTTTATTCAGTTTGAACGCCGCAAATATCGTATTTCGAATTCAAAGTAAAATTATAAAAAATTGATGTTATATAGTTAAAATTATTCCAAAATGGAAACGTGCATGGATTTGAGACGCACAATGCTGTTAAATCAAAACAGGTTGATAAGCTTTGGCAATAGCTGGCTTTGCACGAGCTAATGCTGTTCAGCTACATTAGCTTTATTGTATATATATGTATTATCAGTACATGTATTTATCAGATGAATGTAACTGACGCGTAGCCCTGTCAAATAGCAAATGCACGTTAATTGCCGTATAAATAGTTTTTGATTTGACGGGGGGGAAAGTTGCGATACAACAATTCAACTTTATACTTTTTAAATCCGAATTATTGTAATACCCATACGCACATGTACATACATGTTCATGTTCATGTACATGTAAATCCAATAGGTCATGCACTATAATTTAAAACGCAGAACAACCTTGAACAACTCAACTAAAATGTCGGAAGGGGAAGCGTTCGAAATTCGATAAGCAAAAATAGAATTGTGTTAAAGTTCCATGCAGCTGCAACAATTTCCATGTATTCCAATCAGTTTCAACATTTATCAGTATCGAATATTTCCCTTCAATAGTTGTATAATATAAATATTACATTAAATTGAACAGCAATAAGAAAAAATATATTTAAAAAAAAGAGCTAATAATAAGTAATAAAAATGGCAGACATTATAAAATGTATAATATAGGAATTTCAACGTAAGTTAAATGAAATAATCTTCTTTTCTCTTTTCTTACAGTCAGCTAGGGCCTCACCATGGAGCCCACAGCTGCCGGCAATCTGCTGGAGATCATGGATCTGGCACGCACCCTGCGCCAGGAGCAGCTCTTCATTCAGCACGAGCAGGCGGCCTTTGCCCAGCTCACCGGTGCCCTGGAGACCAATGCGGCGACAATAACAAAGGTTCGCACCCATATTTGCATATTAACGATGTCACGTCGCATTGCTCTTTATTTAATTAACATCCCGCCCTGTTTTATCTCCCCCCCATTTAGCTGGCGTACATTTGCGCTCAACAAAGACAGAACCTGCATGATCTGCTGCTGGCCAGAACGGATCACGATCCGCTTCTCTGTTGCCGACGTGCCAGCGCCTACGATAATGCCCCATTTATGGATGCCAAACAGGTGTTGCCCTACGAGGTGGGTAACGCAAAACGAACTATATGTGTGTTCATGTTCATATATACAATATATATCCATGTATCATGTACATATCAGTTGGCTTGGGCGCATGCAAATCCAGACAACAAAGAACATTTTCCGATGCGAATAGAGGAAACATTCATTTAGATATAGCTTTGCCCTTGTACGCGTAGTCGTTATAAATCCGGAAACTATTTAGTTCAAATATAATAATGCAAGTCGGTAACTTTAAGGCGTAAATTGTAGTCGGAAGTTATCAGCAACTCATGTGACTTAATGCAATCTACATATTGGCTATTTAGTCTGGGTTAATATTAACCATCAGTTAATTGACCCATTGTAATGCTTGTGGAGTAAATGAAGGCAATGACATAGGTTAGCTGGTATTAAGTCGAGAAAATAACTCATTAGTGGCCAGTCTTGACGCTGGGCTGGCGTTAAATGTTTCCTTAACCCTATCATCATCTGCTTCTTGGAACTCGAACTCGAACACTGAATATCGCGCTTATTACTCAATCGAATAATTGGGAACTGTCAGTTTCAACAAAAGAGAAGCGTTGTTAAAGCGTTATTCACCAATAAGTCCGGACAAACTCTTTTATATATGTATAACATAAATAGTTAGGGATAGTGTAAAGTTTGATGATTTGTGTTTGTAACCAGTTTTGTGTCTCTCCCTAACTCGCACTCTAGCACGCTCTTGCCTATGAGGATCTGTTCAACTATTTGTACAACGCGCCATATTTGCTGGCCCTGTCGCTGGCCACAGCGGATCGTCTGTCGCTGCTGGCGCCGGCGCAGCTGGGTCAGATCGTGAATACGATTGCAACAGGTCTCTATGGGAATGCGATTAACACAAAGGATGTGGAGTTGCTGTTGAAGCTATTGCGGGAGCTGATCGAGCTGCAGCTGCTGAGCAGCGAACAGCCGCGTCGTCTGCTGCGTACAAATGGCAGCGCCTTTGCGCGTCTCTATCAGCGGCTGGTGGAGTCCCTCTTTTCGGCACGCATCTTTCTGACGGCGGCGCTGCATGATCCGCTGATGGCGGTGTTGAGCGAGCACGAGGTGCTGCTCGATGTGGATCCACACAAGCTGCTGCAGAGCTTTACAGCGCGCGAGCGTCAGCGACGCTTTGGCGAGGATGAAGGCAGTGCGGACTATCAGCGGAATGTGGCGCGCTTCCATGCGGACACCCTGGGCAAGTTGCACGGCCATGCACAGGCATTCGTGCGCTGCTTGCAACAGAGCTGGGCGCTCTTTCCCAGCTCGCTGCGCTGGCTGCTTCAGACGCTCGGCCAGCAACTGCGTCAGACGCAACGTTACAGCGACTATGAGATACGTCAACTGCTCGCGGATCTGGTCTTCACGCACTTTATTTGCCCGGCCATCGTCAGCGCCGATCTGCTAGGCATCATAGATGTCAACGTAAGCGAACAGATGCGTCACAATCTCAACCAGATTGTGCAGCTGCTACAGCGCCTGGCGCTAAACGATGAGCCCAGCGAGCTGACCCAGCTGATGGAGCTGCTGCTCCTGGGCCAGACGGGCGAGGATGTGGTGGCTATTCTTCCACAACAGAGCGACTTTGACCGCGCCCAGCTTGCCATCAATCAGCGCGAGCTGCAGCAATTCGCCGACTTCTTTCGCCTGCTCGCTGCACGCGACGAATACGATGTATCCGCCGAGGAGCGGCAGCGGCTCCAGCGTATCCTGTTGCGCATACCCAAGTCGGGAGCACAGTTAAATTCAGCAGCGTCTTCCATGCCCGCCGTCGATGCGCTCACATCCGAAAAGAATGGTAAACGCTCGAACAAGGGACTCATGCGGCTTGGCAAGGCCACCAAAAAGAAGCTGGCAAAAGGCATGACTTTTAGCACCACCAACAACCACACCAACAACAACAACAACAACAACAACAGTAGCAGCGGCAACCACGCCACAGAGCTGGGCAATGGCAGCACGGCAAATGGACAATCTTCTGGGGCCAACGGAGATCTGGAGCAGTGCTCCTCCTCACACAGCGGCAGCAACACCAGCCTCAGCTCCTGTGGAGGTACCACCAATGGAGCAGCTGGGGCAAACGCAGCTGCAACTGTTGCAGCCGGGCCAACTCTACCAGATGCTGCTGCAGACGCTGCGGACGGGGATGAGCCGGTGCTGATGTTTAGCATTTATAATGCGGCTTCCAAGAGCAAACTAAAGCCTCTGACCGAGGAGGATTTGCTGAAGATGAACTGCATCGGGCAGGATATTGTGCCGGTAGCTGTTGCCGCCGCAGCTGCATCCTCCAATGCTGACGATGCCAGCAGCTTGGAGGCGATGCGTCGACCCCAGGACGACGCCTCAATTGCCAACTCGGACAATCTGGAGGCGATCAGCGAAGCGGCACATTCCGCAAATCATTCGGTGGCCAGCTCACTGGATCTGGAGGAGCAGCAGGAGCGCGATGTGCACGATGCCGAAAATGATGACAATCTGTCGGACATGGTATCCGCCAATGTGTCCGGCCGCGGCACGCCCAACATTAGTGGCCGGGACACGCCCTCGTCCCAAGTAACCGATGGCGATGGCGCCGGTGGCGAGCTGGCTCATCATGCGGCACGCCCGACGCCACAGATGCAAAAGATGCTGCTATCGAAGGCGCGCTCCGACATCGAGGACAAATTCTGCAAGTTCGAGCTGAAGAAGTTCGAGGGCGATGAGAATGTGAGCATCATTTCGGATACCTGGTCGACGGATGTGCTGGCCAGCGATTCGGAAAACACGCTGGATACTACCATTGAGCGAGAGCGGGACAGAGACAGGGAGCGAGAAAGAAACTTTTCCACACCCCTGATACCATCCGCTGTGGTGCTGCCCGGCGACAATAACAACTTTGTGGTGGAGGCGCTCGCACGAGCCGCTGCTCCGGCGCTGGACGCCTCCGATCAGCGTTCTGAATCCAATTGGAGCACCGATGTGCTGGCCAGCGATTCCGAGAAGCTGGCCGAGATCGATACGGACGATAATGCGAGCATAACAGCCAAATCTGATACTGCCGCCCCACTGGCGCCAGCTGTCAACCTCGATGATGGCGATCAGACGCCGGGCAGCAGCGGCGACGGCGATGCGGATGGAGATGCGGATGCCGACGGCAATGGCAATGCTGGCAGTGCCAGCGAGCGCAGCCAAGAGGACTCAGCTTTCTTCGATGCGGTCAACTCGTACGACGATGCGCATCATTATCATGCGGCTTCTTCGCTAGCGCGTAGCTCAGTACGCACCAGCTACCATGGCCTGGGCAGCGATAGTGCCGACAGCAGCTTCCAGCAGCAGTACAAATGCAGCGCAGCGGAGGGCAGGAAGAGCACCCCGCTCATGGGCACCGCCTGCATGCGGCGCCAGACTTCGGCCGAGAGCAGCATATCCAATCAGAGCCTCAATCTGGAGGAGCCGACGTCCACCAAACAGCTGCAACTGCAGCAGCAGCAACAAGAAAAACAGCAGCACCACCATCACCATCACCACCACCACCATCATCATCACCACAAGAAGAAGAAGCAACAGCAGCAGCAGCTACTGCACGCAGCAGCCAGCAATCAGCATGATCTGATCGACTTCAGTGACTATAGCGAGGACAAGGAGGATCCGCCCGGCCTGGTGCAGCAGCTGCTGGACAGGTTTGGTGACGACCAACATTTGCGCGGCGGTGTGCAGCATCGTCGCATTTCGATGGAACAGCGCACGGCCAGCGTGGACGGGCGACGCAATGGCATACTGGCCGGCGGCAGTGAGCGCCGGCATCAGAGTCTCAATTACGAGAACCACGAGATCATGTTGCATGCCATGTTGCCCGCCGAGGCCAAAACGGACGATGATAAGCAGCAGGAGCAGGAGCTGCAGTTGCTTTGCGCCCAAGCACAGCAGCTGCAGCTGCACGATGATCCGCCCGACTCTGCCGCCAGCCAGTCCAAACCCAGCAAGGCCACTGGCGCCATACCAAAGAGCATCAGCTTCGATGCCAGCGCGGACAAGGAGAAACATCGCGCCGGGCAGCGGGATCAACGCGAGCAGAGCGCTGGCATTCTCAATAAACTGAAGCAAGGCATCTTCAAGAATCGGCGCGGCAACAACAGCAAATCGTCTTCCTCGTCAGCCAGCCAGCGCTTGGCCAGCGGCAGCATCGGCAACAAAAGCAGCCATAGCGGCGGCATCAATGATCAAAATCGCACCGTCAGCTTTGATCCAGGCGCTGCATGCGTCAGCTACGGCGCCCACTACTGTGATAGCAGCGAAGACATTCTGGCCAAATACAGGCGCAAGGTCAGCAGCTCCAGCGAGGCCACCAATTCCGACTCCGCGGGCAATGGCCACGGTCTGCCCTCAGCGCACGGTCAAGCCATAAACGGCGGGTAAGTGTGCCTGACAGCTCTTTCTGCCACATTTAGCATATAATCTCTGCTTCGAAGTAGACCCAAAAACAATGCACGCTATCTTCGAGTGTCCAGCCACGGCTTGGAATAGAATAAATCATCTGACTAAAGAGTTTACCGAGCTCGAGCTCATCAGGACAAATAGACCGACTCGCTCGCAGGGGCCTTCTTTCGTTCCCTCCCTTTTGTGAGATGCCCTTTACATTAATATTACAATTACCAAGCGGACAATTAAGAAAATTTATCCTAACAGAAGTTCATCTGTAGTCTTCATTCCAAAGTTGATCACTAGCTCTAAAATTGTAGATAGCGATTTTCTATTCCAAACACTAGGATTCGCAAGTATTCCCGAGTATATAGTCCAAGTCTCAAGGGCCTAACTTAAATAGAGCCGAAAAATGGTATTGATGAGGAACATTTCGTGATCAAGTGTAAACATAAAGGAACTTACAAAAAATTGTCAAATTGTGTTTGGTCCGTGTTATAAGATCGCATTGTTAAAGCTTGCAAGGCACGTAAAGTGACTTGTAACGTTTGCCCTAAAGACATGTGGAAAATTCTCTCTCTCACTCTTTTCTGTTCGTTTTATATTTCAATCTCACTCTAACGTTCTCTTTTAGAAAATTACCTGGTGTGGTGTTCAGCAGTGTTAAACAGAAGCTGCGCACGGTCCTCTCCAAGACTGATTTGCACAGCGGCGATTTCCGGCAGACAACGTTGCGCCCGCTGGATGCGACGCCTCTGCAAACGTACCTTCAGATCCAGCTGGCGCAGTGCACCAGTCTGCAGCGATTACCACAGATCTCGTATGTGTCGGAGGCACTGCGCTGTTTGGCGCAATTGGAGCGGCCGCAGCATGCCCAGCTGCTGCTGGAACTCCAGCATGATATGCAGCGCAGGCAGAGCTATCTGCAGTACCTGCTCGTGCATCGACAGCAGCTTCTGTTGCGCGCCGAGCAGCTGGAACAGCTCGAGGAGCGACTACGTGGCGAAGCTCGCAGCTGCCAGCGCTGCCTGCTGCAGTCGCTGGTGCGTTTGTATTTGGGACGGCAGCAGGCGAAGCTGCAGGCCTTTCAAGCCGAGTTCGCGCTGCTCAGCGTTAGCGACGAGCGGCTGGAGCTGATCGAGGAGTTTGTTGAGGGTCTGCTGCAAGAGTTGCGCGAGGGCGGCCTCCAGGACGACTGGCAGCGAGAGGCAGCACGCGTGGCCATTGAGCGACTCCTGCTGGAGCAAATGTACGAGCAGGTGATGTTTCCCAACGAGGATGCTGACGTGTCCAGAGACGGTGTGCTCGCGGCGCACATTGGCAAGCTGCAGCGTTTTGTGCATCCGGCGCATCCAGCGCTCTGCATTGCCCAGGAGTATCTGGGCGAGGCGCCCTGGACATTTGCCCAGCAGCAGCTGTGCCACATGGCCGCCTACAAGACGCCGCGCGAGAAGCTGAACTGCATTATCAAGTGAGTGGAACGAATTAAACGAATCACAAATCGACTGCCTCATATCCAATTCCTCCTTTCCCAGCTGCATCTCCTGCATCATGAGCCTGCTGCGTATGTCCAGCTGCCGTGTGCCTGCCGCCGATGACGTCCTGCCCGTGCTCATTTATGTGGTCATAATGGTAAGTGGCCAAGCGCCAGTCGCTGCAGCTGCAATCATCTTCCGCTCTTTCTATCCATATACCAGGCAAATCCACCCTATCTGCTCTCTACCGTGGAGTATATTAGCTGCTTCCTGGGCAAGAAGCTCGACGGCGAGGATGAGTTCTATTGGACGCTATTCGGTTCCGTAGTCAAGTTTATCAAGACCATGGACTACCTAGACTAAATCAGTCTTCGCCGAGGTCGTTAGATCAAGTTGTTATATATATTCAGATATTTGTTTAGTATGATATAGTTAAGTATGGCATCGTATCGAGTTCCGGTTTATGTGTTTCTATTTTCTTTTCTTGGTGTCCAGGCAGCGATTGATATATATCTACTTTCTATACAAATAGATGATATACATATACATATATATATATTTATACATATATATATATATATATATGTATATATTCGTGTGCGACAGTTACATATATGTATAAAATTGTTATGAATATTGAAATCAAAGGCAGCTATAAAAAGATAAGCTACAGGCGGCAGCTGCTCAGCAATTTCAACTATTTTTCGATGGCCGCATTATATATTTGTATACCCGTACATACTTAGTAGGTACATGATGTAGCCATTGTACACACATGCATACATAAATACATATACTTAGCTACATACATATTATAAGCATGCAAGTAACATGAAAATCAACTTAATATTCCTTATTGTGTAACACAAAATAAAAACTTAAAACAACCAAAATAATACAAGAGAAGTGTCAACTCTTTCAATTGAAATTATAATGTAAAGAAGTCTCCTTGTGCAAAACAGACTCAAAAATTATAAATTTCTTTTGTGACACATCTTGTATATCGTATTCCAAATATTTGCAAATTCTTTTAAAATTACATTTGGTAATTACAAATTCGTATTTTGAAACAAACTAAAGTAATATTTTAAAATTTGAGCACTCTGCAATAATATAGTTGTTTTTGAAAACGTTAATGGACTATAAAGCAAGCCAAATCTGCAAAACATATGCCTTTACGTACTCAAGAAACTCCATAGAATAGATTGGAATTCAAAAATAATGTAATTCAAAACACAATCATGTTTGGCAACAACTCTTATTTTTGCCAATCGATTGTAGTTACCAGTGTATGTCCATAAAGGCGGATCATTCCAAGGTCGAAATGAATATACCGAGCAATTTCAATAATAATAATTTGTTAAAACTTTAAAAGTACTTTAACTCGGTTAAATGAAGTCCGATCTTGGAAAGATATGACCTTTTTACCCAAGGCAAGGCCGAATAATATGCGTTGTGTATTTTCTCTTATACCAAATGCAATTAAAGAAGCCTATCGCCCTTCTATGCGATTCTCGCGAATTCAAGCAAGACCCCGAGAGGTTTTCTTTAATTTTCTATAATCTTATAATTTACTCTCTTACAGGCCATCTCTCTGTCTGACTTTCTCTCTCGCTCTAATAGATGTCTATGCTATTATATACCGTTCCTTTTGATATGAATTTTTGGGTAAGTGCATATTTACATATATATTTATATATCAATATGTACGTATGTATAGGGGATTCAGACCTGGTCACGAGCTATCTCCAAATACTTATATTATATGAGTAATAACCCCGTGCTCACACACCCACTCTCCCAATTGCTGTCTGTGTTTCTAAAAATCTGTTCAATTTGCGGGTTCATCTAAACAAACATTTAATAGCAATTTTACAACTAGATTGAAATCAGACTTCAGTCGGTTCTGGACATCAGATCCAACATTAATAAACATGAAGTGAATTTAAACAAGTGAAAAAAAAAGGGAAATTAAATAGAGATAAATATAAGAACTTCGGAATTCGGTTGTTACTGCCGTAGGACGTACTTCTCCAGATTTGTATCGCGACCACCCATGAGATAGCTATTGATGCACATTTGGGACATGATGCGGACGCCGCGCTGCTGTAGGTAGGCGAAGTCCTGTGCGTCCAGAGGCGCCTTCTTGATGTCTACGAAACAGTGGGTGGCACTCGCCGCCGTTGCGTCCGAGCTGAAGGGTGAACTTGGCTCCAAAATGGTGGCACCGCCGGCACGCAGCACATTCTTGATGGCCGCCAGATTGCGCTCCTGCAGGCTGAGTATAACACAATGATCGCTGAAGGCGCCGGTGCCGGGTATTAGCTCGGTGCGCCAGCGATGTGCGGCGACGGCGATCTGCTGTTCCTCCGGAGCCAATGTGGGCAGATTGAGTGCCTTGGGATTGCCCCACTCGTATAGACACTCATCCAGAAAGGCACCGCGGGCATGACAGTCCTCAATGTAGTTGATATTCAGCACCCACTTGCCGGCCGCCATGCAGCCGAGCAGTTTCTCACCGCGATTCGGACGCTCGCACAGCAGGTGCGTACAGGCGGCATCATAGTTGGATAGATTCTGGCAGATCTGGCCGCCCAGCAGCCGAATGCGTTCCATAAGCAGCATGCGCTTCTGCTCATCATCGCCGCAGGAGATGCTGAAGCAGGGCGTGCCCTGGTAACGCATACGCGGCGAGTCGGCATCGGAGCTACGCTTGCCTCCATTGAACTCGGCGGGATCACGCCAACCCACAATATCCTCGCCGGCGGTCAAAGCAAAGCCCTCCGATTCGAATGGCTGCACATACTGTGCCTCGCTTCTGGTCTGACCTTCATGGTCGCGCTTAAGGCTGCTCCTGCGTGACTCGCGGCTCTTCAGGTAGTCCGTGATCTGCTTAAGCTCCATTGAATTGTTCGTGGTCTCCTCAAAACTGATTTTGTCAAAGTTAATGGTGCTGCCGCTGGGCAGCTCCTCGCTCGCAGTTCTGGGACTCTGTGTGCTGGGCACAAACGGTGAGCCGGATGCGGCGGCGCCGGCGACGGCCGTGGTGTTTCTCGCTGGCTCTGGCTGGAATAGTAGACGCCCCACTGGCGGCTCCATCGCTCCTCTGCTCTTCTGATGATGCGCTTCCTCCTCCTCATCTACACTCTCGCCGCTCTCAGCGGCGTTGTAGTTAATACCCAGCGTCTCGCAGGTGATGCGCATCACACGCTGCCTGATGACCGTTAGGGGGGTGTCCGGCTTGATCTGGTGCTTGGGCAGGCGCCAGCGGCGCTCGAAATCGTCAGCCATGCGCTGCTGGAACTCGGGTGTCAGACAGAAGTTTGGTATGCCCGGGGCGGGGCGTGTTGTCTGGCGACGATTGACGGGCGTGCACGCTTGCCGCCTGATCCGCTCCAGTTCGGGCGTTTGGTTCTCACGCATCTCGCGTATTATCTGACGTACGCAATCGCGCGCCTGGCTTGTGTCCAGCCGCTGCACCACCTGCTCGAGGAAATCAAAATTGCACGCACCGCCGCCGGCGCTGGTCTTGTGGTTGAGCGGCGTGTGCGGCGACTCGGGCGTCGTAGCGCCGCCCGAGCTGCGTCGCCGCGTGCTAGCCAGGCCAGTGACCAGCTCGGAGATGCGCGGATTACGCAGTGGCGTTAAATCGGGCTGATGGGGCTGCTGCTCCTTATCCTCCTCGCGCAGAGTCTGCTGTTGCTGTTGCTGTTGCTGTTGCTGTTCCGCCGACGACTTATTGAGGGGCGTGGTAGGCGTATTACTTTTGGGCGTCAACGTTTTGCTGCTGCTGCTGCTGCTCTTGTTGCCCTCCCGGAGGCCGGGCGAGGCGGGGAAATCGCTGGCGCTTTTGCCCACCAGGAAACGCACGTAGGGCAGCTTCTCGCCGCGTTGGGCGCACTGCAGAAGCCAGTCGGCATGCACCACCGGATAGCCCCATTTGAGAGCACCCTCGTACTTGGATCCCTCGGCACTGGAGCATATCAGAAGCGGCCGCTCCTTCTTCACAAACGCCTTATTCAGTACGGCGCCGAGCAGCTCGGCCAGCGCATTGATGTAGTCACGCTCTAGGCCCGCATAAATGGATACCACAATGGTCATGCCACGCAGCGGCTCCAGCCGCGCGCCATATGGCACCGGCCGATGATAGTACTCCAGGGGAAGCAGCTTGTTCTGCTTCATGCAGCTCTCCAGATACAGCTCGGTGACCACATGACGGGCACTCACAGGCAGCACGGACTCATCAAACACCTGCTCGAAGCTGACAATGGCATAGTCCACCGGATCCGTGTAGCTGGGCGGCACCAGGCAGCCCTGAGCGGCCTTGCACTCGCTGAGCATCTGGTCGTAGAGCTCGCTGCTGAAGCACGCCTCGTGCACGTACACTGACGCGCCCATTAAGTAGTCCAGCTTGTCAAAGTCTATGGAGAGCGTACTTGCGCTCAGATCGGGCAGTGCGACAGGCAAAGCAGAGGGGCGGGCAGCAGCAGAGGGCGCAGCTGTCAGGGCCGTTAGCGAGAGTTGGGTGGAGCTGGCAGCGGGCAACGGCATGGCAGGCTCCTGTTCCTGGGAGTAGTGTGTTAGCAGATCGGGTTCCGGGTCCGGCTCTGGTTGCAGCTGCGCCTCTGCGTGCTCGAAAAGCTTCTTCTTGATGGGCAACGTTGGCTGCTTGAAGCTGTGGTTCATGGAGCGCAGCGTACGCTTGCTGGCCGGCGAGGCGGCGTCGGCTGCCTCACAGGCATGCGGCAGATGGACACGATGTGGCAACTCGCTGACAAGGTGACCGGCACGCATACTCTCCAGCAGCCACTCGAGCCGCACCACCTGCACCGTGGGCAGCAATCCCTCGCTCTGCCACTGCCGATGGGCGGAATCCTCCAGCTGGCCGACAACAATGTGGGTCAGGCCCTCGTGTGGATCATCATAGCGTGTGGCGCCGCCCGTATTGAGGACACGATGAAGCTTCTCGCGCTCCGCGTTGCGAAAACCGCTCAAATAGATACAGCAGCCATCCAGGAAGTTGCCTGCCTGCTTCGCCTTGCGGGGACTAATCTCGGCTAGAGTCTGCTGATATGGTTGCTGTTTATGACTACTGCTGCTGCCGGCGGTGGCCTGCTTGAGCAGCTGTTTGGCAGGCAAGTGGCTACCGCTGCCGCTGCGGGTGACTCGGCCAGTGCCACTGCTGGTGCTGCAGTTGCTGCTGAGCGTCTCGTTGACGGTGGTATTGTCGCTGCACATACGACGTCCCGGGGCGCTGACAAAGCTAATCCGCGACAGATCCGACAGCTGTGTGTTGTCGGCTGCGTTCAGATGGGCGTGTTGCTTGGTGGGCGTGGAGATCTGCTTGCGAGGCCGCACCTCGTACTGTTTGGTGGGCAGCGCATAGCCGCGCTCGTGGCTATCGAATATCCATTCGGGCAGCAGGATGTCCTTTTTGAAGCGCACCGCGGCCTTGTACTTGTCCGAATCGGTCTTCGACTGCTCCGTGATCACAATGTCCACCTGCTGGGAACGAAAGGCGCGATGATAGATGCCGCCATTCTCATTGACCAGACGCATGACCGCATCCTTTTTCGCCGTCTCCAAGCCGCTGCACGTGATATTGGCCCCAAAGAACGTGGGCAGACGGTACTTGTCGAACTGCTGGTCCGTGGCACGAATGCTGCTGCTGCTCTTGCTGCCACTGTGACTGCACTCCCAGACGCGCTGCACCCAGTCAACGTGCATGACGGGCACATCATTGAGCGTGGCATGCTCATACTTGTTGGACTTGATCGTATTGGATATGAGATGCGTGATGTTGCGCCCAAAGTTTTGGAAATAGTGTCCGCCCATCCAGTGTATTAGCTTTTTCAGTTCGTCCTTCTCCTTGCTGCTAATGCCGCTGGCCGAGATCTGCAGCTCACGCATGGCCGTTGTGTATATGGGACTGCTGCCCAGCGGCACCGGCTCGTTCTGGCGCAGGCACTCCACAATGCACGGCGGGCCCAGTACCAGCGCTTTTGTCAGCTGCAGCTGCTGGAAGAGATCGCCCTCGAAGCGGGCCAAAACGAATATATCCTTTTTGGTCAGGCCGCCGCCGGCGATTAGCGGAAAACCCTCGCTCGCACGTATCTCCCGGATTTGTGTGTCCGCCAGCTGCTCGCGCATCAGCTTTAATGCGTTGGCATATTGCTCAGCGATGGCCAAGTCGGCCTCCGTTTCGCTCTTTACGTTGTTGACAAAATATGCGCATATTGATTCGTCCAGGCTCGTGCTCATCCTCACTAAAATTGTTGTTATTTATTCCGTGCCAATTGATACTAATTGCCAATCCCGACGCTGGCACACTTTTTGCCAATGTTTTTTGGCGCGTCTGCTAGATGTTTGTTTTTTTTTTTTCCGATATTGCAACAACTTGTTATCGATATACCGAGAAAAATACCAAATGCGCCGTTGTATTTATTTTTAACGATTCCCATTCGTTTATAAATCATACACAGGACACTTTCATTTTATTTAAACAAACTATTCTGTTCAGATATTAACTAAATGTTTGTTTTGAAAAGTTGGCAGATGTACACAGCTGCCTGGCAAAATCTTACTGCATTTATTTTGATTTGTGGTTTGGCTACTTGACAGTCACCATTATTTTGAGTTAGAAACTAAAAATACTTTAAAATACTCAATGGTCGGCGATTTGGTATTTTTCCTAAATGAAACCATTTGCCAATAAGGGTATATCTATACCGATATATATCGTACTAAATGGCAATGCTGTAAGGGTGGCAACGCTGGTCCCAGTTACTTTTTAAATGTTTTCGCGGTTATTTCAAACTTATAATTCAAAAACGAACACGAATTGGAGCATTCCAGAAAGTGAAACAAATGATTTGTGGGTTGCACTGTACAATATCTATTTATTTATGTTTTATGCGTTACTTTCAAACATTATTCAAGATATGATTTACGTTTTTGCACATTGCATTCTCTGTTGCTTATAGATATTAATGCTTATTGGGCTAAATTGCTGTTTCTTGTTTCTTGAGACTATTGTAGTTATTGTTCACGTTTGTTAATAGATAGCAGACCTTATGTATCTGTGAATTAGTGGGCCTTGAGAGAAGCTTTCTTATGGTGCAAAATAATACAAATCATATAGATTCCATATATAGTTATATATATATATATAAATACTTGCGTACACTGATAGTCAAATAACAATTAAAGTTAATTAAATAAATTAAATATAGCTATGTAGGCCTTAAAATGCTAAAAAAAAATCAAATTAAATGCAGCTGTTAGTCAAATAAAAGTACCGCTAATTAACTTGGCCCAAAAAAAAAAAAAATAAAACAAGAAAAAATAATACATTTGTATATATGTATATATATATATATATATACATGTATAGGAGTCGAAAACAAAGTAAAGCGAAAACTTGGCTATGTTTCTATGCAAAATTCATTGGAGTTGCGACGCTTTGATTTGATTTTTTTTAAATTCTTATTTTAAGCTCTAAAATCTACACATATGGTTAGCAAAAAAAAAATCGTTGAAGGTAGGTAATTAAATTGACAGCAAAATGTGTGACAAAGATGTGGACGGCACATCTACGCACAGGTGCGCGCTCGCCGTTGAAAGCGCTTCATGCGTCGATACCAATCGTCCTTCCACTCGATGACTATCGAACGCGGACCAATGCCCAGGTAGCCGGGCGGTGCCTCCGAGTCCCGCCCCAATATCAAATAGGATCTAGAAAGAGTAGAAGAGTTGACAGATTGACATATGTAAATACACGAATAGTCGAGAAATTAAATTCAGTATGTAGGTTCTTGTATAGCTACACTCGTTCTCAGCCAAAATGGTAGAGAACTTAGTTAAGCCTTGGGCTTAAATCTCTATACACTTTAATGTGCCATAGATATTCCTTGAAAATTTCATTAAGATCGGACTGGTAACAACTGAGTTATTAAAGAGTGAATTGACTATTGACTTGGTCTGAGCACTGTGCGTGTGTGTGTGTGTGTGTGTGTGCGTTTGTGTATATACGTTGCTGGAGATACCTAGGATCATAGAACACTCCCGAGTAGAGCCCTTTAAAAGATTCTTACCTGTTGACTTTGATCTTGGGACAGCGGCACTCCAAATTCTTAATCGGTATGATCCAGGTCATAGGACCTCGTTTCAGCATTGTATTCGGCATTCCATAGGCGTTGGTTCTGCTGTGCTTGAATACCGCCTGGATTTGCAGATCGAAGCGCGCCGTTTCGCTGTCGTTTGGATAATCCGGAACGCTGGCGCTGCCTATCCCAGCCGCCGCCTGATACTCGTACTCCTGGCCCCCCGCCGGCTGCTGATCCATTTCGTAGTCCACGTCCTGATCCATTGCGCGCCTGCGCTCGTTGCTGGCCGCCTCGCTGCTCGTATCGCGGCCAATTACTTTGGCCATTATTGCTGAGAATTGGAGAATTGGAGAATTGAAGAATTCTTGTCTTATCGATGGCTCTCCAATACATTCTCGATGCCCACTTACCGTAATCTCGTTTGCAGAATTTGTTGAGGTTTAACCTTTTGGTGCTGATTCTGCATTTTTCGCATTCTACGCAGAGGGAAGAGAGTGAAAGGGCAGAGATGTTAAGAGAATTGTTGCTCAGTTGCATGTATTTATGGAAATTTCAATTTCAATCACCCCTTCCCCACCCCCAACCCCCTCCCTGTCCCTTGTCCCCTGTCACGCCCCTGGGCAACTTCTTGCGTGTTTGTGTTTACAATTTAATTGCAAAATTTATGTCTTTATGGCCAATGCCAATTAGCGTGTCCAACAGCAAAACAGAAACAGACGCTGCTGCAGCAATAACTGCATTAAAGCGCGATCGGCATTGCATTAAGACTGATGCCCCGCCCCTTACCAGACCTGGCGAACAGTACGACTCCCCCTCACACAACCCCTCTCCCACGCCAGTAGCACCATTTGGGGCAGTCTAAGGTCGTCAGTGCCTCCTTTTGTGTACTAAAATTAGCCTCCTGTTCGTCTGTTGTGATTGCTGCAATGCAAATTGCATCGTTTGTTGTTTTAGTAGCAACTGCAGTTGTTCTCGTTGTTGTTCTTGTTGTTGTATACCCTGTAGAAAGCACTCAGAAGCAAATAAGCAGGACAGCAAATGTGGAAAAAGAGACAAACCTGACATCATAAAAGTACATATATAAATTCTTGATCAGTCGATCATCATCTCTGTCAGAGCCCGTCCAATTTGTAGTTTAGCTTTTCCCGTGCGTTAAAATCTAATCTAATCTAATCCACTTCATCTTTGATCTTACACTCAGAGACTCTTAAAGCTGGCAAGAGAATATTATATTAACGTCATAAAATGACCCTTAAAACACACACTTCTTGCTGATAATTCTTGATGTTTGGTATGGGCACAGATTTATATGTGAATCTGAATATGAAATATGCAAAGCAGCTGAGCAGGAGAGCAGGCTGTATGGGATGCCTGCTCGTGCCAATTACAGGGTATTATCTAGTCGAGCACTCTCGACTATTTGTTGTTTCAGCTGCGGTTGCCAATGTCAGAGACACTGCCAGCAAATCGTGACACAATTGACTTTGTACTATATGAGTAAATGTTCGATCGATCGGACGATCGATTGATCGACAGAGCGGGTGGATGGGGGGTGTTGGCTTCTATATTTGTCTGGGTGCGCCAACATTTTGTGGATCTCGCCTCTTCAATGCGGTATTTATGGACGCACTTTTTCAAATAACGAAACGAGCTCCGAATAAATTGAATTTCAGGGCGGGCTTCTCGCTGCCCACTAAGTGGCCAATGCGATATTTATCGCGGCTATTTGCGGCGCTGGCGCTAAAGAGCACCGGCCACGCCCACACGGCAACGGTCCAAAATTGTCGAGCAGTAGTCATGTGTACGCTTTTAATTCGTTCCGTAACCGACTCGTTAATCATTTGATTGTGCATCTAATTAACATGTCATTAAATTTCGCATGCAAAATCAGATATACGGGGCAAGGTTGTGTGGCGAGGGTTGGGGGTTGAGGTTGCCTGAGGGGTTAGGTGTATTTCGGGCACTAACTTTAAATTAACTCAGACCCGACAGAATTTCAAATTAATTTAATAAGATTATCAAATTATAAATTCATAATTAATATTCATGTCGAGCTGTCTCGCCCACGCCCAGGCTCAGATCCTTCCTCTCCTTGCCTTGGTTCGAGCGAGCTTTGCCCCGCAGCGCACACTATGCAAGGACTAACTTTTAGGCAGTGTATGTGTGTGTGTGTGCGTTTGTGTGTGTGTGTGTTTGTGTGCGTGTGTGTCTGCGTGTGTTAGACTTTGTCCATCTTTCTAGTGCGCTTCTTGGTTACAAGCGTGCAAACTTCAACTTCAACTTGGGTTTTCCCAGCATCAACTTTGCGCTTTTCTTTGCCATTGACAAATAAATTTAACTGACTGCTGTCTGTTTTTTTGGAGGCGGTTGCGTAGGGCCGGGGGCGGGGCTCAGCACAGCCACTTTGACTCAAGTCTTATTTGCATTTGATGATGGATGCTCTTCTGAATGGGCGCCCAATGTGCGCTCGTATTTAGCTCTGAGAACTTGTCACAGTTCGCTTTTCTTGATTTTCCCCTTCATTTTTATTATTTTATTTTATTTTTTACAGTTTTCAACTTTTCTTTTCCCTGTGAATCTTGTTTGAATTAAGCTTTTGCGCGCGCCAGGACTTGGCAGAGCATTGAAGCAACCAAGTCAGAATATGTCTAGAGTGCGATCATTATTCGTGCATAGATTTTGCTTTGCCAGGATAATAGTTTTGTGGACTTCATGGCAAAATCCAAAAAGCATTTTCGGCGTTTCAGCTTGTGATTCGAACCAGCGCCCTGCCTATTGCGTAGATTCGAAAAGAATCAGTTCGGACCAGGTTCCTGCTTCAAGGCTCGTCACAAATTGTCGGATTTTTAGCTTACGTTTCAGACTGAGAGCCTAAAACTGAAATGGGGTTTGTTAAAGTTTGCAGTTCAGGCCAGTCCTTAGTTTAAGTTTAACAAGACTGTCGGTATTTCTGATTGTGGTTTGAACCAGCGTACTGCCTTTAGGTTTGGTTCAACCAGACTGAGGACGCATAAAAGAAATAGTGTGTGTTTCAGTTTGCAATTCGAACCAGCGTCCTGTGTTTAGCGAAGCGCGTCTTCATCCCTTGGAGATATCCCTTAACGTTAGATGAAGTATTTGCGTAGGAATTATCGCAATTTCATCTTCCAGGCGACACTTCTAGACATAACCTGCCAAGTCTAACGATTTGTATTGTCAAGCGAAGCGCGTTCGTATCGCCTTTTTATCGTCCAAAGTCGTGTCGCTGCTGTCAAGTTCTTGTCAATTTGTCATTTGGCTGCCTGCTGCTGTTATATGCAAATAGTTGGCAGCAATTAGCGACTGCAGCTGCAACAGTGCCGCTTAAAAGTGTGCGGCCATTGTCGCTGGACGCCGCTGCTCATTCATGAGCAAATTAAATAAAGAAACTTTTTAATACATTTGCGTTGCGAGTTTGGTTTCTATTTGCTGCTCGCCATTCGCTTTGCCACTTTGTGAAAAGTTTGCTATGCTTTTACTACGGCCACGCGCCGCCTCACGGCGCCAATGGGGGCTGGGTGTGGGCGTGGGCGCGGGCGCAGGGTGGTGGGGCAACCGTTGGCAGGGGCTTTAGCATGATTTATGCCGTTGTTGCGCATTCTGTTTGCTTGCTTGTTGCTGCAGCGTTGCAAGGCACACTCCGCACCCACTCCTGCACATCCCGCACATCCCGCACAGCGCCTGTGGCAAGGCGTAGCAAAAATGTAACTAAAAGTTGCGTGCAAACATTTGCACTATCTGTTAAGTGCTGCCCGCCCACGCCGGCCATGTTCTGGCCAGCCACGCCCCCCTCGAACGCAGTGCGTTAACAGCCAGCAGCTTGCAGCTAACAGCTTGGAGTCCCCCGGCCGTCGCCGCCGCCGCCACCGCCGCCAACGCCCACGCCTCTGGCCAACCGTTGTCTTCTTTAGAGGCTCCGGGACGCCGCTTAACCGACAACCGACTGCACTTTAGCGGATTTGTGTTTTCTCACCCATTTGAAAGGATTACAAAGCGAGAGAAGCGACGCGGCAAAAGTTTGCCGTCTGGAATAGTTAGTAGAAGCGACCACAACAACAACAACAACAACTACAACATTTGTTAGCACATACAATGTTGAGAGAGAGAGAGAGAGACAGAGAGTGAGAGAGAGAGAGAGAGAGAGAGAGAGCACTTACTTACCCCTGCCGCCCTCGGTGCGATAATATTGCGTTGGGGCGGCCGCCGATGAGACCCCTCTATTCATGCCAACGCCTCCAGAAGATTCATTTGGCTCCGGCTCCGTATTCTGTGTATCCAGCATATTGATCATGCGTGGTGGTTGTTCTGCGAAAGAGATTTTAAATTGTTTAAGAATTTGTCCAGCTTTCACACATTCTCAGACCATTTCCCATCTCAAAAAATATGATATCGTTTGTTTCTCTGACTCGAGACAATCATAAAATAGAAAGGGCGGCAAACATAACATCAAATATGATATTAATTAAAAAAAAACAAAATGCTAACTATAAATATAACAATAGGAGCCTTTAAGCCATATTTTTTTTTGATTCCTCATGTCTATTTCCACCCGCAGCTGTGGAAAATTGGTGGAAGGCGCTTGCATGAAACATTTTGTTTACTTCCGATCAGCTTTAAAACTTAGTTATAAACATCTCTCTGATAATTCATTTGGCTTAAATGTGTGAGCGAATGTTAAGGCCTTTTCCGATCATTAAACTGTGTTCGAGAATCCACTTGACTGGCTGGAAATGCGGGTTTTATATTCTCATGATCGAACATTTTGTTTTCTAAGATTCGAGCCTGGCCAAGGCAGGGCTGTGCCCGTTTGTATTTCATATAAAGACCACCCAAACACCAAGGAAATCTGACTATCCAACAATTCATACTTTATTGCCGGACTAGATCAAGTTAGTTTGGCTCGAGTTACAGATTTTGACAAACTTTTTTGTCAATTTGCCATATTATGTTATCGTGCAGCTCGGACTAGACCCCCCTCCACGTACTCCGCCTTGCGGTAACTTTTGGTTAACACTGTGCGTATCTGCACTTATTGTTTATTAACTAACATCATATTAATAAACATTCATTGTTTAACCCATTTGTGATCTGTGGTATGTCGTTTACTTACTGATGCACGGTGCGATGGGGGAATGGCTTTGTTGGTAGCCGCGGGCGCAGCGATTGCAGGTGAGGCCCGTGACGCCGTCCTTGCACGGACATTGACCGCTCGTGTTGTTGCAGATTTTGCCAGATGAGCCGATCGGATGGCACTCGCAGGCTGCAAAAAGTGAAATAGAACAGTTGAGAGCCGCTCAAGAATCAGTTGAAAGGCATTCAGATACAGATACAGATACATTTACAGATACAGATACATTTGTTGTGGCAGTCGCAGCTGCAGCTGCGCCGCGTTGAGAGCTTAATTGTGCTGGCCGCACTTCAAAGTCGTTTGCTTTACTTTTTCTTATGCCAATCGCAAATGCAATCTGCAATCGACACACACAGAGTCACGCGAGCACACACACACACACACACACACACACACACACACACACACACGACTGATTGCCACTTGAATTTAACATGAAGTTGCTTTCAAGTTTTCTTTTTCATCGCGCTTTTCCATTGTCTCTGTACGTTTACGAGCCGTGGAAATGTGCATTAACAGTTAGCAGAGACTGTCGGCTGACACGGTCGCCAATTGACCAAAAGGGCGGCCGCAACAATTGGTTCTTATCATTTTTCATAAATATGTTGTATTTATATATACATTTTTAACGTAGGTTTTTCATCCCGTGCGATTACTGAGTTATTTTGCATATTTTTACTCTTGCTTTTCGCTAGATGCAGCGTACAGTTCCTGTAACTCGGCTAGAAATATTCAATTTTATGAAATAATGGCAACGCCATGCGTTTAGGTCGCAACACTTCTCATATATTACGGTAATTTTTAAATGTTGCTCGGTGCTGCCATTTTTGCTGTGTATTGCTAGGTGGCAACGCTGCAATTTCTAAGCTGTCAGATTTTGATTGAGAAGTTCACGTAGTAAATGCGCATCTGGCAGCTAGTTTGACAGCATGTTAAAGTCCGTTAACTAGAGTTATTTTAAATTGAACTGGTACCGAAATTGTTTGTGTTACTCGCGCCAGCTTCAGAGTTATCCAGAGCATATGCTATGTATACATTTTTTTTTTTAAGAAAATAGGAACCCTTAACTTCTTACTGTGCCTGACAAGCTAGTAATACAAACATAGACATGGAATAATATATGCTATGCTGAGACATTGCATCGATCGAATTATTTGCTTGTAATTTCTGTTTTTATGTGCCGAGCTTTAAAACCATTTCGCCCGCTGCCTTTCATTTTTTAAATACTATTTATTTTTTTGCGGCGCGCGGCGTTTAGCTGCCACCCACAAATGACAAAAATGTGTGTGGCCAATGGCTGCTTAGATCCTGCAGAACTAGCTGCTCCTCATTTGTGTCATCTGGGCTGCCCGAAAGCTGACGTGGCGAGGGTTTTTGCCAACGCCTGCATTTTGCACTTGAATGTGGTCGGTTTAGTTAAATAAGCCGCTTTCGGCCACACACTTTAAATGAAATGGCCCTTAAGACTTGGCGTGTCTAAAGCATTAAGTGCAACTACTGAGCGGTAAACTGAGACTCTACATATTGACCGGGCAGTGCGGGGTGGACCGTAGGGTCGCGAATGAAACTGGGAATGGCAATGGGCAATGGGGACTGGGCATGTAGCTGCCATAGAGCTGAGTGTGCAGCGTGCGTGCAACATTTGGTAATTTAATCCGATTTACAATAAATTAAATGCGATTTATATGCACAGAGCGACACATCCGGAAGATAACAACAACAATGACAATGACAACAACAACAATAACAGACAATAATAACTTGCTACAACAACAGCACTTTAACCATTTTGGCGCTCTTGTGTCCATTGTTGGCCGCAGGGCATACGCTCAGTTATGGGTGGGCGTGGCAGCAACAATATGACAACAATATGACCATACGTATGTGTGTGTGTGTGTGTGTGTGTGTGTGAGCTATCTGAATACTCCACAGCTCGACTGCTGGCATCCTGTTAAAATGGTCAAGGCAAAAAATAAAAAAAAAAAGGAAAAACAAAAAACAAAAAAAAAAAAAATAGCAGCAACAACGAGTTCATTACGCATCCTGCCCCATATCACCGACATGAATATGAACTTCAGCCACACCGCCCGCTTCCTGCGCATATGCATATGCATATATGCATGTGTGTGCGTGTGTGCATGTGTGTGTGCATCTGTGTATTCCTGGCATTTTCCATACGCTCCGTGCTGCGCTTTTTTGCGCATTGACCAAGTAAGAGATTATGAATTTTCATTATAATAAGCCACAGAGGCACACAGAAACACACACACACACACACACACATACACAATGATAATCACACTCGTAGAAAACAACACACAGTACCACCTCTAGTTGCGACGCCCACTTCTATTCACAATGTAATCGAGTTGCTGCATTTGTGCTTAGCTTTAGCTGGATTCTATTTAATGTTTGCCGGCTGCAAGGCTTGGCTGATTCATTCACATTCATTCGCATATCCGATAAGTTACCGGGGAGCACCTTTCACCGCGTTGACTCACTGCACGAAAGGACGACCCAAATAGCCGCATTGAATCACATTCGAGTTGCCAGCTTTGATACAAGTCTGAGTGCATGCAAAAGGCCCAAGCCACACAAAGAGTTGTTTGTCAGTCTCTGGCCAGCAAGAGATGCTCCTGCTCCAATTTGTACGGCTCCAACAACAGATGTCTCTGTCTGCTCTGTTGTGCACTGAAAGGGCTCTTTGAAAAATTGGCTCTTAATTAGGGCAGCACGTGAATCATTGCCCAAGTTAATCGCAGCCAACAGCCAAGTGAATCAAAGTAACATATTCATCATGATGGGCACGGATGAAAGTGCAGCTGGACAGCTGGACGGCTGTAGAGCTGCAGCTGAAAGAAATCTGATTGCAGACAATATAACAAGTATATTTGAAGCAGTTCCTTGTCTCAACTGTTTTCCTTATCCATTTCGCAAATGTTGCAAAATATAGTTCAGATATAACTCTGTATTAGCTGTAAATCAGAGTGAACGAAATAATTGTCAAGCTTTTCGGCTATATATCAGCTCCGGCAAACATTATTTATGTACTTGACTAAACGTTATGGATTTATGTAGACATTTATACAAATTTGACAGCCATCAATTAGACTTTAGAGATTTTGGCGGCCTGGTTTTTCATTTGATATTCAGTTATTGGCACTTTGCTTGCGGTTCATTTATTTTCCCACAAATTTTCTGGATTTCCAATTTTTGACAGAGCCCTGTTTCGCTTTTATTTACAATGCTTAACATTTGTTTGGCTTTTATTTATTTTGCTTGGGCTTCCAAAAATTAATTAACCGAAGTTTCACAGTGTGCGCCGTTTGCGTGCTCACACTCACACAGATACTTACACTCACTCACACACACACACACACACACACACCGATTCACATTCAGATATTCATATTCACACTCACACAGCGCGGCTCTGGGCGAAATGTAAACATCATAAAGCAAATCAAGCGCAATTTGTTATTGTTTATTTCAACTTTGCGCAAGCGAACCAACCACACCAATACCCATGCCCACGTCCACGTCTACGCCCACGCCCACGGTCGCCAGCCCCCAGCCCCCAACCCCCAGCCTCCTCTTAGCTGACCGCCAGCAAAAAGTGCGTAACGTCGACGACGCAGTGGCCACTTCCCATCAATTGCCATAAAATATTAGCCGAAATTTCGTAGTCCAGCAGAAAAAATGGTGAGCAATAAAAAGCACAGCTGCCGCCTCTAGGAGGGGGCCGTAGAAGGGAGGGGGGGTGGGGGATGGTGCCTGCTGCTGTTTGTTATTATTAGACAAATAGATTCATGCAATTTTCAAAAGAAACCAAACACAGAACAAGAATTATGAAAAGATTTCGCCTCGTCGAGTCGCAATCGAATGATTTGCTGTGCGAGGGATTACACCTGACCGCATCCGATCTGGTCGAGGTGAACACTAAACAGACCGCGCTCCAGCCAGATACATTGTACATCTGATGGATGCCCGGCATGAATCATGCTAGTTGCCACATGCAACAGATTGCACTATTTGTACATTTCATGCACAATTTGCTGCACTTAAAGTGTGAATACACTCATAGTATTCGTATTGTTAATCACATTTATACCGATTGGAATATCTATCACCATAGTCCATTCATTCCAAACTATACTTTTGGGCACCTATTCATTTTGAAATTGTGAATACAAATGAATACAACCAAAATATTTATATCATTTATGCAAATGTTTATTTATATTATTATTGGCCATCAAACCAATTGGTGTGAGTAGAAATGAATACACGGATTCGAGCGTACATATTTAATGAATACGCGTCGATGAATATGTTTTGAATGTCTTGTAAATCACATTCAAAACGATATATAAATATCCATCTCAAAATTCAATCGCTTAAAATTGAAATATTTTTTGAATAACAACCATTTCATTTAAATTGTGAATATGTATATTTGATGAATCACATTAAAAATCAAATGAATGTAGAAGTTAATCGACGATTTAGAGTTCAAATGTTTGAATATTCTTGTTGGGAGTAAAAGGACATCTTTTCTTTATATTGAAAAAAAAAGAGCGCAAAAGAATAATATAACTTAATTCTATTAATTAAAAGACATGAGTATTCATGAATACACTCGCAAGTTGAATAACACTTTAAAAATGCTCAACTAATCAAAGTTGTGAATAGAAATGCACTCAATTAAATAAGTGAATAAGTACTTTTGACTACTTTTCCTTCTGTATCAAGAAACTGCTTGAAATTAAATAATCAGTGAATACATTCAAGCCAATCGAACTGAATAGTCTGTCTTCCCGTCTAGTCTGGTTGGGTATTGGCAGAGTCTCTTTACTGGCCTATTAATAAATCAATAGCTTCACACGGCGCGACAAAAGTTATGCTCCATTCTGGTAGGTCGTCCGCATCCCTGGTCCTGCTCCTGGGCCTGCTTGTGGTCCTGCTCCTGCCGCTGCCGCTGCCGCTGCTCCTGTCTCTGCCCAATTGCTGATGGGAAAAAGTTTATCGCGGTTGCAACTGGCGCAAAGTTCGCTTAACTTTTGCGACGATGCCAAATGAGCAAAGACTTTCGCAGGCGAATCCCTTACAGACTTCGAGCTGGAGAAGTTGCTGGCTGGGCCGACCTGTGCTCAAATGGATTGTTACAATTTTGTTGCATGTACAACACGGCAAGACTGCAAACTTTTTGGCGTCAGGTGCGAAGCGTGGAGGCTCCGGCAGTGGCAAGAAATAAGAGCCTCATTGTATTTGGAAACTTTGGCGCACTTTTCAAATTGTGCGTTCAAATCGAGACACAGACATAAAGACTATTAAAAATCAAACGAAGCGCATAAAAGTAGGCAATTTCACATTGCCAAAAGCTCTGACGGGTGCCGCTCCTGGGCGTGCTCCCGGTGGTTGGCCTAGTGGTGGGGAGGAAGGTGGGGCAAAATACGAAATGGCAGCGCCAATTTGACGCTCGAACAATTTGCACAGCTTTAAATGTCAACTCGTATGCAAAATGTCATAATTCAAATTCCGGCTACACTCTGCCCACGCCCACGCCCACGCCCACAAAAGCCGCCGGAGAGCCAAAAGCGCGGCCGGCCCGAGGTTTGCTCTATGTGTACGTGGGTGGTTGCTCCTGGTATATGCAGTGCTTATACCCTAAGACCTCAGTTGAGTTGCGAGGGTTGATCAGCGCACAGAGCTGGCGGGGATGCGATACACAAAATTGAACTGTGGCTACTTTCATCTTCTTTTAATTTTTTAAATAATGTTTTTTAGGCAACTGGCTTCGTTAAATGTTCAGCTCATCGCAAGAAGTCAATTGGTAGTCCGCCCTTAAGCCGGTTCGGCTTACACTCGACTTTAAACATTGTTGCTTTAACCCCACTATTTTTTTAACAAAATTTATTGGTTAGGTTTACGTTTCGATTCGCCTGCTTATTCAGTAGCTGGTTTGATTTAAGGTGCGGTTCATAATAAGAGGGTTTGGCCTTGATTTTCGAACCATACAAGTTTCGTATAAGGTTAAATGTCTTGACTCAGGTTTTGGTTCAGCTGACTTTTGGCTTATAGGTTCATTATAAAAAATCAATTGTTGAAACACGGTTTTATATTTTGATAATTATTTCTTAAAATGATTTTCTGATATCTTTTTAATGCAACAATTAGTAAATTTTTTATTTTTCCACAATTTTTTTGTTGTTCTAAGCCTTGCAGAGTATTTTCGGTTGGTATTCTTTAAACTCTTCTTACTATTAAACTCTATATCAGAAATCTATATAAATTATATGTACAGGGTATTTACCGTTGCGAATTGCGTCCGACTTTAAAATGCTCTCTCTTTTTGGTAGCAGCAACTTTTATTGCTGCGCCAGCGTAAAATTTGCCTCGCCGCTTAGTTTGTGCTCCCCTCGGCCCCTTTTACATAGTTATAATAGATTTTTGTAGCTTAGTTTTTAAAACCATCAGAACTTACCGCCACCCACCACCCACCCATCCCCCCTGCCTTCTTTTTTGTAAGCTCTATGATAAATGCATTTTGGTCTGGCATTCAATTAAGTAAGTTGGCCGGAACGGTCGCAGCTCGACCTTTAACCAATTTGTAACAGTTGCAAAGCGAGTTTTATGAAATTCTAATGATGTTTCCGCCCCCGTCCGCACAAGATACACACTCACACCCCTCCCCAAAGCAAACCCACCGCCACCCCTGTCTAATGATTACGTTGGCAGCGGCTGCGTTTCATGAACTTGCTGCGGCAAAATGGGCAGTTAAAGAAGTTTCTGCTCGGTGTGTGTGTGTCTGGCTGTGTGTGTGTATGTGTGTGTCAGTGTGTCGTGCCTGTGTGTGTGTGTGTGTGTGCAAGTGTCTGTCGCATAGGTAATTCATGACATTATTTTAATTGCTGAGGCTGCTGCTGTTATTGCTGTTACATTTCGCACGTGACTTTCTGATTTTATGGCTTTTAATTTCACGTATTTAGCTACGGATATTGTTAATTGTATTCATGTCCGCCCTCCCCCAGCCCGCCCATACAACGACACGCCCATTGGTATTGCCTCGTTTATGACATGCCATATACATATAATTTTGTCCCATTGTGTTATTGACACAAAAGCCAAGCACTGCCAATTTGCGGTATCTTTTGCATTTATAGGGTAGCCAGGGGTATAACAAAAGGTGCATATTCCTAGCCTCAAAAATGTTACAAAATGTCCTGGACATAAGTCCAGTTTATTTCGAACATTACTAGCTGAATGTAGCCAAGAAGCAGTAGTGAGAGTATCCCACAGTCGTGTTACTGTTGTTGTTTTTCTGGATTTGATGTTGCATGGGGCATAAAATTAATGATGTCACAGCGGTGACATAAAAAGCAGAGCATACTTTTTGGGGCTGGGACGGCTTTTAATTATCCAAAGATTTGTAACAAACAGCAAATATAATAACAACCAAAAGCTAAACTAATATGAATAATGGTAAAATGTGTGTGTGCGTGTGTGTGTGTGTGTGTGTGTGCGTGTGTGTGTGTGTGCCTTGCAATCTCGAATTGGACAAATAATAATGTGTAATTTTCCGGTCATTGAAACATTTGCGCAAATAAGGAAATTGGCTGAGCCGAAACTGAAATGGCTTTGACAACATGTCAGTCCAAGTGTGTGTGCGTGTGTGTGTGTGCGTGCGTGCGTGTGTGTAATGGTTTGCCTGGTCATCCGTTTGGACAGCCCACAATGTCTGTCCCGATTTGCCGTGCCCTCGCCCGGCCCTGCTGACTGACGGATGAGTTATGGCTCTGGCCACGTCTGCTTCATTTTGCTCTGCTCAAGTAAATCATTTGAATATTTAAATTAAATCGAAATCATGTCAAGAACAACAACAATAATAACAACAACAACAACAACGACGGCAACTGCATGTTGTCTGTGCATCTTCACTCCTGTCCCGGAAGTCTCTGCACAAAGTGTTTGCTTTAAGGCGTTAATTATAATGCGAGACATGCGAGCAGCGCGTGTTTTGCCATCTAAGAGAAAACTTATAATTTCTCAAATATGAATCGAGTTGAAAAATGAAATAAAATATTAAATATTTATAACTGACGAGCAGATGCAGAGAGCAGCTTACAAGCTAACAGCTAGACGTGATATATATATATATATACATATATACCTACATAATATGAATGTATGTATGTGTCTATGTGTAATCAGTATGCAGCAAAATAAAGCCAGAAACTAGTCGAAGGTAGGTTGGTTCGCTGCAAAATCGATTAAAAGCTGTGTATTCTCAAAGGGTATTTAACTATTAAAAGTCTTAGCACTTCTAAAACTTTGTTAGGTTTTAGTTAATTAAGACTATCATTAGTCTTGGATTGTTTTTTATACCGTGACCTTATTGAAAATAGCTTTAAAGCTGTTTTTTTGCGCAAATCTTTAAGGTTTATAGAACAATTGACACTTATCGACTAGAATGTTATATAAGATAGAGCATTCTTTATTTTATATAAATCGTTTAAATTGATTAATTGGAACTACAACCAATTTTCTGAGAATCTATGTTTAATCTATGGCACACTCAGATCTACTGACTATAATTTAATCAAGGTCAGTTAGCAAACACAGAAGCCACTAAAGACAACATGTGGTTAAATTGACAAGCCACGTGGCTGTGGCAGCTACCACAAGTTGCAAGAATTGCAAACCGTATACATGTGGACAGATACATTCATATGCTCGTCTTTAATCAGAATTGCCGTGGCAAGAAAGAACGGTCGATTTGGATTGCCTAAAGACTTTATTTAATAAAAAAATATCTTTTGATAATTGACCATTTAACGCTTAAAAGTTGTGCTTTAAAGCTTAAAACAAAGAAAAACACGGTTCAAGATTAAAGTAGAATTAGAAATAAGCTCAATCTACATTCGATTTAATTTTAAAATGGAACTACAAGAGTCTTGATCTTTAAAAACGTTAGATAATATAATTAAAATGCAGCCCGTTAGGTGTTTCTGTATATCCATAATTAAGTTACTTATTATTTATATTTATACTTTTGAAAAGTTTCCCCTTTTGCCTTCTTTCAGCTAAAGCATTTCTTAGACATTCATATTGGCAAATTTGTTTCTTGGTACGAGTGTTCGTCATATGTGAAAAGTGCTTGCTTAATAATGTATTTGCTGAGTATCCACGTAGTTTGTCCGTTTTAGTTGTTTTATTCTAGATATTCTGAAGAAATTCATCTTGGCGAAATTGTTTCCTCACATTTTTCCAGCTAAAAAGCTTTTAGCTGCTGCCCTTGTGCTTGTTTTTGGTTCTCAGGAAAATGTTTGCAAATTGCTTTGCCCAAATCTTTGATATTAAATTGATGCGATTTCATCGAGTGATTTATGCAGACTTTTCAAGGTATATACTAGAAGTATTTATCTTTCGAAAAGCTAAACCCATTATCATTTCGCATGCATCAAAGAAATTTTATTGAAATGCGAGCCACTTGTTCTACTACGGCAGATTGGGATATATTGCGTCAACCGACTGCTGTTTCCATGCTATAGTCGATGCACTTGATCTGGATCTGAAGTACTTGCGTTTGTAATGCGGCGCAAATGTTGCATTAAGGCTGCCGGCAGGTCAAGACAACTCCAGACAGTTGACTAATTGAAAGGCAACCCGCCAAATGGTCAACCCAAGGCAAACCAAGCAGGACGTAAAACATTCTGCCATCACGCAACAACCACAACTGCAACAACAACAATGAAAACGGGCTGAACAACAATGAGAACAAATGCGAAAACCACAATGCAAAAATGTTTTAAACAAATTGCACGCGTGTCAAAATTTAAATGAATAAATTTCTTTCGACGTTGCGCAAATAAAACAAAAAAAAATTAAGGAAAGGCAACAAAATAAAATAAATAAAAAAAAAAATAACAACAAAAATTTTGAAAATAAAACAAAATTCTGCAAAGAGAAGCCGCCGACGATTAAACACAGCAAGGCTTTAGGTGTGTATGTGGCTTTGTGTGTGTGTGTGTGTGTGTGTTGATGCTTACTTGACTTATTTACGATGTGCGCATTTGGCTGGCCTTGTAAATTTGGTTGTTGTTGTTGCCGGATTTGTTTGCGCTGCGTTGTATAATTAATTAAAAATCGATAAGATTTTGATATGGATTTAACGGCTTTTCAGAATTATGATGCTTAGTCAGCAGCAGCAGCAGCAGCAGCAGCAGCAGCAACCACAGCAACGACAGCAGCGACGTCTTTTGAGAAATGATGACAAATGGGACACGCGGCGTATGCGCAATTCGCAGCTGCGGGGGTCGGCAACCAGCCGAGCCGAACAGGAACTACAATAACACCAACAATTACATGCACAACAATTTATTTGTAGGAAATAATATATTTTGTTTGTTGTTTTTATTTTTTTTTCTTGTGCTATTTAAGCACCTTTTTTGTTTGTTTACAAATCTCAATTTGCAATTGGCCAAAAATGAATACGGAAAATTTGTTGTGCGGACGTCAGTTCTGATACGAAACGCACAGTTAGATGGATATAGATTTGTTTCTATATGCATATGTGGGCTAAATATAGTAATTGCCCAGTTTTGTTTTTAGCCAGCCATCTGCTCTTGTTGTTGTTGTTGTTGTTGTTGCTGCTGTTCGACCGATTTATTTGGCCGAGTTGATTAGACGGCGCGTGAAAATTATTGCCAGCTCATAAATTAGCTGACCACACTGCCCAGTTCCTGTTGAGCTAATGCTCGTTCTGATTATACCCTGTAGCCATAATATCTTAAGGGTATATCAATCAAGTAAATAATATGTATTTATGTCTATATGTATCTGATCCACTTTTCATAACACTTCCGTTTGCAGTACAGAAATAGATAGAGATTGGCGATAAAAAATCGATTATATTTGATTTATCGATTTATTTATATGAGCGCGTTTTTGACTATTGAATGTAAATAAAAGATATTTAACTCTTATCAGCGTGAGGAATTTAACGCTTAACTAAGCTAATTCAGATCCGTGTACAGGGTATTTAGCAGTCTGTCAGTGTCGAGTGTAGCATTCGTACTTCTCTTTTCGGATTTTTAAATCGGGCTCTCAGTTTTTGACTGCCCGTCGATTGGCAAGCGCGGCAAATTTATCGGTTACATAAATTATTTTGAATATTTTTAAAGGTCGTTCTTGAAAGAGATTGCATTTTTTGATAATGTTGGCTCTTTACGAGTTATGGACACAATTTGGGATAATTAGTGTGAATTGGGGAGGAATTTTGTTTGTTTTTCTTTTGTTTCAAGTGTGGCAACAGTTAATTAAATTTTAAGTAGCGACTCGTTCTGGAATTTCTTGAACGTTTTTGGCATTACGGAATGCCCACACGGCCCCCGGGGGGTAGCATTCGAATATATAGCACATGTGGCAATTCATCACAGTTGACTTACCTTTGCACACCTTTCGATGATTCAACGGCTTGCTGGGATCCCGATAGTAGCCCTCCTTGCATAGATGACAATTGCGTCCCGTGGTCGAGTGTCGACAGTTCTGGCAGACGCCGCCAGAGACGCCAAGTGAGATGCGAAAGATATCCATATTGAAGCGACATTGACGTGCATGATTATTGCAATTGCACACTGCGAAAGAAAAGAGAGAGAGAGAGAGAGAGGGAGGGAGAGATGGTCAATTAGAAAGCGCTGGCTGGATGAGCATGTAATATATAGCATTTGCCTAACTATCTCTTAACTACCATCAATGGCTTTATTACACCCCATTTTAAACTTGGCAAATGCGTTAAATGGAAATAAATGGAACGCAAATCGTCCAACAATGCGCAACCGAAGCACGAGATGGGCTCCAGCTGGACTGGGTGGAGTGTGGAGGGTTGAGTGGGGGCTGTCGGCAGCGATGGGGCCAAGGCATGTTATTTTTCTAGCGGGACATTGGCTTCTATTGCATAATTTATGCGGCGATTTGTTTGAACGGCTTTAAGAGCCCTCATCAGCATTGGAATAGAACCATCCATGGCTTTATGCTACTAAACTATACTACTATACCCTATAGCCTATTCGCCACGGTAGCTCACTTTAGCTGGCTTTAAGATAATATTGTCAATTTCTTATAATAACGTTTAAAAGGCGCATTAATGCTCTTCATTTGAGTTTAGTTATTATAAAAAAACTAAACTCAAATTTGTTAAACATCTAAAACTTGCTGAACCAGCATTTGGACTCGATGCTTAACCTTAACCTAAGCTGAAAGCCCACTTGTATTAGAAAATTATTATATAAAGTATTTGCATTTTATTCCAATATCTATAAGTTAGGGCATTTGGAATTCGTTGCGTGTTTAGCTTTGTCTGTCGCTTCATGTTTTGCTTTTGGCAAACAATTTTGCTATTGACATTCGATGACGTCTGCTGTGTTGGCATCTTTAGCTCCCCATCGTCAGCTTTGTTTGAGTTGAAGTCCAACTTGGAGCTGTCAATGGCAAAGGCCGACGCTTGCAGCTTGTGGCTACACAAAAAAAAAAGTCAAAAAAACTTGAAGCGTGCCTCAACTCCACAACTGTCCACCTATCCATGCAAGTCAACTGTGTATACGTATGTGTGTGCGCACACATGTTATAATTATCTTTCACACATTGTGAGGCGCAGACAAAGCGGCTGCCTGTCGTCTGCTGCTCTGTCCACAGAGCCCCTCTCTGCGCTTCTCAGGCGCTAGGCGCGCGCCAGCCGCAGACAAAGTTATGTCAGCGCAAATATTTGAGAGCAGTCGACTTGTCGGGGCCATTGGTTGCTATGTATGCACACAAGCACACAAGCACACACATATACATATTTCTTTTTGCGAATGTGCGCGTGTGTGTCTCTGTGTGCAGGTGCTGTATGAAGAAGCGTCAACAGAAGAGCTCTGTGTGCAAATATTTAGAACAAAACATGGAAAAACTCTGCCACGGCGTATGGCTAATTGCCAAGCCGAAGGGCCGAGTGGGATTGGCCGCGGATGCAGATCCCTTCCCATAGTCCGGTGTTAAAAAATGCTAGATAATTAATTTTAATGACACACTTTTTGGCAGCTGACTGCCAATGCAACTTGATTTATGGCTCAGCCTTTTCGATTTCGTGTAAATCTCACTCACAAAGATTACAAAACGCGTCTTAAAACTATGCATAAAACTGTTCATTAGGCCACGATATTTGTGGCCCGGGCGTTATCTGAGCCGCGCAACGCGTCGCATTGGTAATTAAGTTTAAATTTGATAAGTGAACCCAAAAAGCCAGCCACAGCACAATCAAATTGTCAGCTGCCAGCCGTATCTCAATACGTATCTGCATCTGTTTCTGTGTGTGTGTGTGTGTGTGTGTGTGTGTGTGTGTGTGTGTGTTTGTATCTGTAGCTGCATCTGCATCATCAGCTAGGCCCTCTAATTAACTGACCCAGGGTTGAACATATTATGCGAGGCGCTTTACTTTCAGCTTAAACACATTAGGGCCATGGCTAAGAGGGGAAATGGCTAAAGCGATTGACAGTTTGTCGATGCAGGCATAAAAGGAAGTCGCTGTTGTATCTTCGGGTTCGTTGAAGTTCAAATACCCTTCCAGACATATCAGACATAAGAGCAAGGCTTAACTGAACATATGAACCAACAACTGGTTCAAATCTTGAACCCAACTATTTGAAAAGCATAGGCTCGGCTTAAGGCTTTAGGCCTTACTCAAGCATTGCTAAACTGACTCAGCCGACATGGATGTTACTTATATTGGGTTAGCTTTTGACATATAAAACTAACGACTAACCCAAGGCAAGGGTAAAACAGGATGAGGAAGAGAAAGCCGAGAAAGCTAAAATCGTTTTATCGTTGACTTTGGTCATTGCCATCGCTTGCTCAATACTCAATGTGCTGGGCTCTGTCCAGTGTCTGGTGTCAACTGTCCAATCTCTGATGCTCATGTCCGTGTCCGTGTCCATGTCCGTTGCTCGTTGTCCTTTGGCCGTGTCCTCGCAGCGTTTTCAATTTGCTTGCCTTCGCGCTCGTCGACATTTCATCGTTTTATGATTGATTGCGTTTGCCTCGCTCTGATTTTCAGTTACCAAAATTGTGAATTTCGTGTCCATGCGAATGTGGCTCAATGGCAGCGATAACTAACGCCGAGGGCGGGGGGGGTAGTTGGGTCTGTGTGGCATGTGGCATGATTGTCTGCCGCCCCATCTTGTAGCTGCTGCTGCTGCTGCTCGCGCTCTGTTGGTATGCGTTTGCGGTTGCGGTTGCTGCTTTGCGTTTTTGCGCTGCAATTTGACAATTTCATCGCAAAATTGTTTTGGTGTTTGTGGCCATGTTCAGTTGTGGTATGCAAATGTGTGTGCGCGCGTGTCTGTGTTAGTCTGTGATTTATCAAAAGTGGTCGATTTACACATTTTTGTTTACGTGCAAGCGCTGGTAATTAATAATTTTTGGGAACTACAAAGGCAACTGATTGTTCCCGGAGTCACGTCTAAAATGCGAAATGCCAAAAGTCTTTTAGTCAATAAAATAAGAGCGAGAGAGAGAGAGAGATAAAGCGAGAGAGCGAGGCAGAGCTAGTTGAATCATATCATTAAGCTTGCATATATTCAACACATTTGGTTTTTATTATTTCCTCGTTTGGTGGGCATTGTTCGAGTATTAGCTGAGCAGCTACTCAACATTTCCGTTTTTGTGAAATTCATTTAATGTGCACAATCTGGCAGCAGCTTTCGCTTCAGTTCGTCTTGGATCCTATCAAGCAAACGCATATGCATAATTCATTTCAATCTTCAGACCCAGCACAAATTTTGAAGATTTCAAAGTATGCGTTGACCTATTCCAAGTGACCTGGTTTGGCGGGTTGGTACTTGGTAATCGGGCTGGTGTGTTTGCATCTTATTTATAAACATTTTCGGCTTAAATGCCCCCAAGTAGTCATAAAATTTCCCGTTCATTCTAAACTTTTCTTTTATGCCCACATAAATTGTTCGCACTTTCTTCCCTGGAAGCGCCCATAATACTCAGAAATCCATTGCCGATTGTTGTGGATGCCATTGCTTGGGATCAGCACTCTCATCTGCATCTATTCCGACTTATATGCACAGTCACTCATAATTGAGCTCTTTATATATTTGGCGAAGCTTCGTTATTAAGTATTACAATTATAATATCGGTGCTAGAACAAGCGGCTAATTGGCTGACAATTAGCGCCAAGCCAAAGAGCTTTGTTGAAAACTGAACTGTTCTACTTAAAAGATATTCGCGAATTCCGCTTTGAAATTTTGTTTGATATGCGCCTGGTGCGATGGATATTTATGCCATCCTCTGCACGCGGCATTGGCATGCGAATTTTAAGCAAAATATACCATCCACTTGCTCGACTAACTACGAGATCTCGGGATATATTAGGGCTAGTTGGAAAGACTTTGATTTGTAATTACATACATAGTTGCTTGTGGAACGTCCTAAACAAAAACTCTAATTGATAGCTCTATTTTATACTATAATCAACCAAGTGTGAATCTTTCAAATATGAATAAACAACAAACTGCCAAAATAAGTTAAATGAAGATAATGAAGTAGGACCTAACTACGTGAAACCAGCAGACCCAGCACTCGCCTCACAAAGCGACAGATAGACAGACAAAAGCATGTTTCTTTTGAATCAGTGCGATGGATCACGAGCTCCATTGAACATCTTCAGAACAAAAACAAATTTCTGAAGCATTTCGTTTTGATATCGCCCCACAATCGACCTCTGGCATTTGCCACTTGTTTTGTTGTTTGCTCCATCAAAAGCTATGAGCATATTTTTGCCGCTTCCTTGCGACTGCAATTAAGGCGACAACAGCGAGGCGCGGCATGGTAAGGCAAGGCAAGGCAAGGCAAGGCGTTGCACGGGGCGAGCTACTTGCAGCTTTCGCGTGCCGCAGCTGCAACATTTTCCTTGTCAACGGCAGGCAGCAGAAACAACGATTACAAATTGTTTGCTGCCAGCGGCAAAGTAAATAAATAAATACACAAAAATGTCTGCTTAAAAATAAATTTTTAGCTCAGCCACATTGTGGAATTCTGTTATAGTTGTTGCCGCTGCCTGTTGCAGTTGCTGTTGTTCTTGTTGTTGTTGTTGCTGTTGCTTTTGAGGTTTTGTTTTCCAATTAACACAAACGAATTAACATATAAATATATATAGAGAAGGCAATACCGATATCCTGCCGCTAATAAAAAACAAAGTTCATGGCCCACACACGCACACACACACACACATTCATAAGGGGCTGAGTGAAGCCTAGATCGGCATTGTGAGAATTTATGTTTAGTTTTTCGTTGAATTGCTTTTCGTCTGCCTGTGTATAGCTGTGTGTGTGTGTGTGTGTGTGTGTGTGTGTCTTGCCCGTTTGTTTTCTTATTTAAATCAAGGTACAAAATTATTTTCAATTTGCCTCAAACGAAACGAGTCTCCACTTGGACTCTCAAATACACAGTATTTTGCCTTTTGCTTTTAATTTCAAATTCCGATTTCGATTTCTGCTCTTTTTTTCTCCCAAATTAGTGAAATGCAGCCCGGCGCGGTGCGGAGGCTGTGCGGAGGACCCCAAAGAAAAACAATAAACAAATTTTCAAAATGTTTGTGTGCTCAGCTTCAATTTGATGTTAGTTTTCCACGCGAACAGGCGAGAGCGGGGCAGCAAACGAGGGTGAGTTAAATAAACGACTCGTTAAGACACATAAATAAAACGCACCAAGTTTCCTAATTAAGTCGCCCGAGCACACACAAAAAGTGGCCCAAAAATAAAAACAAAATAAGTAAAAGTCGAATAGAAGAACATTTTAAGTACAACGACTACGAAGTGGGCATACACTTTCCAAAATCATTTTGAAATCAACCAAGAAACGAAAATTCATAAGAAACTTATCTTTAAATGAAAGTGAAACATTTGTAATCTGCCCTTGTAGTTTTGTTACAAAAGGCGAGCTGTTAGAACCAGGAAAAGAAATGTCGCTGGTTCGTAGCAGCTCTCTGCTACGGACTCGTTGAGCTTAAGGCCAGTTTCAAGCCATAGAAACTTATGATAGAAGGACATGCGTCGAATTAGCCAGGTCTATTTATTTATTAGTTTCGCAGCTATCTTTCGGCAGCTCAGTACATATAACTTATAGTAATAAGCCTTATAAATAATTGGTTTAAAATGAAGTTCTTGACCAAACTCAGCAAACTCTCTCTTATGACGCATTGGGTGAGGCTTAACAATAATTTAATTGTTAGGCAACCAGAAAACTTTGTGAAAAAGCGCAACAAAGTTCTATTGAGTGTTGTTGTTGGTGTCGAAAAAGACGCCCAGCATGTGTGTGTGTGTGTGTGTGTATCTGTACGTCGGTTAGATAAACAAACTAGCTGCCAGCTAAACAGCAACAACAACTGCAGCTCGCAGGTACTGCCAAGATCAAGACATGAAGAAAGAGAGAGCGAGAGAGGGACTCATTTGTTGTTGCTACTGGCAAGCAGCCACCCGCTGCTCGTTGCCTGCTGCCTACGTCAACGTCAACGTCAACGTCGACGTCGACAGCGACCTCAAGTGTCTGGTTGGGCTGCCGCTTGTTGTTGGTTTTGATCTTTGTTTTGATTGGGATTGGGATTTGGATTTGGATTCGGTTGCCAGTTCAAAAGATCATTCGGCTGCGCTTTGCATTTGGATTGTGTTCTGCGCGCTTTGTCATTAGACGGAGCAGAAGGAGGAGCTGCTGGAGGAGCCTGCTGCTGCTGCCGCCACTGTAGCTGCAACTGGAAGCTGCAACTGGTAGCTGGTAGCTGGTAGCTAGTGGTGTTGAAATGTCAGCGGTGCGCACTTGGTGCACATGGCCTCCAAGTGCGGCAATATGTTTTGTTTAACTTTTGGGCTCTTGTTGCTGCTGCATTTGCATTTGTTTGTTTATCTTTCAGTCTCTGAGAAATCGTGGACTCTGTGCTGCGCTGCCTGCCGCTGTTATTGCAGCCGCGCCCCGCCTTAATTACAGCGCCAGGGCTAATTCAAATTAATGATTTTTAAATGCGCAAAATATGCGCTACTGATTTCCAGTTGACAGACTTGACTTGCCAGCATGGCACCAAGCTTCGAATAGAGTTGTCGATTGTATTTAATTAAGGGAAACAAGCTCTGCTAGCTCTCGCTCTCTCTCTCTCTCTCTATCACTCTCGCTCTCTCTCTGTTCCCCTGTCTCTCTCTCTCTCTCTCTCGGTGTCTTGTGTCTGTCAGACTGTCTGTCTCTGCTGCCATTCGACTTTGTCCTGTAGATTCCCTATCATTTTATGGCTGCTTGGCTGTAACAAATTCTTTAGAATCGAAGCGGCAACTGAAATGCGATGCGGCCAAAAGGTCAAAGCGGGCAGCCCAAAACATAAATCAGCAGCCACTACCTCTCTCTCTCTTTCTCTCTCTCGCTCTCTCACTACCGCTCTCTTCCTCTTAATCTCACTCTCATTTTACACCTCTTGAGCAGGCGGCAATTTCAATGTCACAGTTGCAGTTGTTGCAAGTTGCAACTTGTTGCCCTTTCCCACATAGCAGACAGCTCATATAACTGCAGCGCAGACAACTCAGATGCTCTCCGACGTGTGTGCATAATGACTTTTACAAGAAGCTTGTCACACTGTGGCTACTAATCAGCATGACGCGTCAACTTCATGCTTCTGCAGCTCGTTACACGCTCGAGCTTGTGAGTCCAATAAAATGTGGCATTTGCTGATCCCAACATGAGAAATAATTTTATAATTTCGATGCAAGGTGAGAGAAACGTGCCTAATTCAGGAATATTTGCATCAGACCCAACAAAGTTTATATTGATTTTTAATTTTGAGATGTGTTTGTGGGAAACGCATTTTAAAACAACAAAAGTTGAGTTTCTTTTTTTTGAGTTTATATTGAACTTATAACTTTTCATAAATCTAAAGTTTTGACAAACATATTTTGTTTGCTTTTTTCCAAAATGCCTACATTTTTTTGCAAGATCATTTCTGGGTTTCAACTTTTTGGGGTCAAAGATCAAAACTAAAATATTCTCCCCTGGGTATCAAGAGGGCATCAATGTGTTGTGTAAGTGTATTTGAGCATCGGTTTTTGTTATACATTTTTTCCTTTTTCCTTTTTATTTACTTATTTTTTTTTTTTTTTTTTGGATAATTCGTCTTGGTCACATTGGGCGTACGTGTAAAATCTCCAGCTGGGCGGCCAATGGCGACAATGGGCAAAAATGGTAGGAAATTCAAATCCTTTTGTGTTGCACAGTTTTTGCCATTTATGGCACTTAAGCAAATTAATAAGAGATGCCTTTTGGGCGGGCCAACTGGACAATGGCATTCAGTGCTTGGATGTGGATGTGGATGTGGATGAGAATGAGGATAAGGATGAGCCTGAGATCGGGCCCTGGCATGCTAAATGCTGTATCTCTCTAGGCTCAGCTCATTTGGCCGTTTTCATGCATTTTAATCTTTTTGTTACGCTGCGAGCATCAGGTCTGGGTCAGGGTCAGGGGCAGCGGCAGAGGCCGGAGCAGGGATAGGAGCGAAGGGCAGTGCCACATTTATTGTATGCGAGTCGGGGCTTCGATTTGGTCGATTGTTCAATGAGTTTTCCAAGCGGCAGCTGTCGCCCTTTTGTTGCCATGTTGCACATTTTGGACCGAATCCATTCAGCAAAACTATGCAGCCCGAAATGCATGCAAAATGTCCCTACCCCTGCCCCTGGCACCGTCCCTGCCCTTGTGCCCGTCCCTTTCCTTGTCCCATGATGCGGCGGCTCTGTGAGTTGCTTTTGCATTTATTTACATTTGCCTGGCGGATGGACAGAGAGACGGACGGAGTTGAAAGCAGAGTCCGCATGTATAGGCTACAATCCCATTGCCATTCATGCAGCCAGCGCATTTTTAAAGCCTTTTTTCCAGCAGTTCCCAGAGCTGCACAATGTGAGCAAACAGGTGTGCGTGTGTGTGTGTGTGTGTGTGCGAGTGTACACACATATTGACCAAATTGGAAATCGAACACTCAGGCAACATAAACTACATAAAAACCAAATTTACACAGGCATTTAATCAATAGCTAAACACAAAAGTGATTAATGTTTGCCTAAAAATCCCAAAAAGCGACTACTCAAGATACAGATACAAGGTATATGAAATTCGGATACTTGGCTGAATATATTCAATAATGCCTCAATATAATAGTAACAATCTATTAACCTCAGACAGCTTTCGATTTGCAATTAACTCTCGGATTGGAGATAAGATTCGAGCTACGCTTAATCTCAGTCTTGAATATAATTCACCTTAATATTAAAAAATAATACTACCTGTTAAGCAAATCGAGGCTTGAATTGTAAATAAGCCCACTTGACAGAACTTTAAGATAACCTGACAATTTGATTTTGCCAAGCATTTGAGACTAGGATTTCTCTTAAAGGTCTTGATCTTGGACACGATTTAAGATTTCAGATTTAAGATTCTCAGGTACGAATATTCTTATGTATATAAGTACGTTCACCTTTCAGTCGATCTATGCTCTTTTAAATAATGATTCACACTTTAAGTAAGATTTAAATTCCGTATAAAATGTGCTGAACGTGCAAGGGGTAAGCAAAATCTTTGAGTTTCGCATTGTCATAAACTAAGTTGATCGTTTATCTTGTAGGTTCATGGGAATCGTTCTTCTTTAAAGACCGGCGATTATTATCTGCCCAAGATACGATCGCGCAGTTGACTTATTTGCAGCTGCATTTCGGTTACCTGATAGCTGAGAACTCAATTTCCAGTTAGCCCGACCGGAAAGCACCAATAGCCACAATTGTCAATGGCATTCGCTTTATGCTAGGCCCAGACACGGCAAGTAAGTAACTATATTGTCAATTCAACAACAATAGCAAGTAGTTGTGCCTTAGTCAAGGATGCTCGACTAGAAGTTACCCTGGAACTTGCGAAAGTTATTCGCTTAAACTAACTCTGAGATCTACATGCAAAGAATGGGCTAGTGATATTTGCTAATCATCCATTTTGTGCAAACGGAAGACAGTTATCGATGTCAAATATATATTGCTCAAGGCGAGGCAGGCTGACCAGCAATATATATATATATTTATATATATATCTTTAGATAAATGGTAAATATAAGGGTGTTGGCTATCGATAATTATCGATTTTGTGCAAATGGGAAAGAGTTATCGGAAATCATATATATATTTCTCAAGCTTAGCTCTTTGAAGCAAGAGGTAGCGGAATATATTTAGAGCTATAGGTTATATAAAGGTTTCTTGATAATCAATAATTATCCGTTTTGGGCGTACGGCAAGAAGCTATCGAACTCATATCTTTTGTAATATTTTCTTCTTAAAAAGAGTTATGGGAAGGCACATCGAAAAGAATGTACTAATGTGTTATATGCTAGAACAGCTGCCTGCGATTACACCTTGTTTTTATCCATCGAAAAGTTTACGGGGTATAAAAACATTTCGTTGTATATTTCTTATTTTTTTCTGGCATGGCAAATCGTGAAAGTAACAGAAAAGGACCAGCAAATCACAAAGCAACAAATGCGACTCAATAATAATAAGTAAAATGTGCAACATTTACCTCGCGCAGATCGGCGAGATCGGCAATGCTCGATACTCGATACGCGATACGCGATTTGGTCATGATTCCAGCAGCAGCAGCGAATCTTTATTAATATTTTTGGTTGTAGCTAGTTTGGGGGCCAAAAGAAATGCGCGAGGTCAAAAGGAAATCAACTGCGATCTGCTCTGCTACTTGCGGTCTGATGGGCAATTGAACCCTAAGGCCCGAGACAAGAGACTTGAGAACTGAGCGCTGAGAGCTGAGAACGGCGACTTGAGACAATGCAATTTGCATATTAAGACAATGGCAGCGACAAATATTTTTTTTTTTTTAATTTTTTTTTTGCATTTAGTTTATTTTGGCTTTTGGCTATCTGTTTTTTTTTTTCTTTGGTCTAGGCCTTGGCAAGAGCTCACGACAAGGCGACACAGGCAACAGGCAAGCAGATAGAAAAAGCAGACAAAAAAAAAAAAAAAAAAACAAAGAAAAGTTAATTGTGCAGCACTGAGAGAGGCAAGTTTTCGGGGAAATTAACACTTGACCAGAAACCAACAGGGCCCAAACGAAGGCCTAGGACATAGAAGCTGAAAGCCACAAAAAGGAGCAGCCGGGTCCAGTACACAGATAATATTTATGGCCAAATGACAAGACAAAACAAAACAAAAGCAAATGCCACAAAATATGCGATTGCGACTGCGACTGCGAGTGCGAGAGTATCTTTTGGTTTTTGCGGTTGCGACTGTGTATCTTTGTATCTTTTGCCGTTTACTTTATGTGTTGGCAGACATTTGCAATTTCATATTGCCGGGGCCTAGGCAGGACACCGCCTGGTCCTGGCTCGTGTAGCTGGTGTTTATTAAATGCCAAACTCTTGACAAAAGCGAGAAAACCCTCTTGGGGGGCAGGCATAAAAAACAACATTGAGGCCTTAACGACTTTGCCAGTTTCTCTTTTTTATACTCTTGCGCACAGTGTGAGCGGGTCCATTGGTATCTATAGATGTAGATTTGATAATTATGAATATATAGTCGGGTGTACATGTTCTTAATAACATGGCTGATGTGATTAGGCCCAGGCCCAGGCAAATCACGAGTGAATCAATTTGTATCAACGACTGTCGAAGAGCTCGTGTAAACATCGCTGCGTTGATCGATCAGTTATCGGGTATTCTGCAGTCGGATATACCCGTTCGCTAGATTCTTACTTGTTTTTTATTCTTCGGTTTTTTTTTTCTTTGCCTTTTAGGCTATCTTTCACTGGCTGTGCCTGTTCTTCTGCTTGGTCCTACTCTCTGTTTTTTAGCTTGTCACATTTATCGCACTTTTATAATTAAAACGAAGTGAGGGCGAAACTAAAGGCTGCCAGATAAGCGACAACTGAGCTACAAAATATGAAGCAACTGGACGCAGTTGCCTCCTGGCTGGCTCCAACTGCTGCTTCTGCTGCTGCTGCTGCTGTCGCCTATCATTTGGCTAAATAATGATAACAATAAACAAAAGCCAGCGCATTGTTGTATACATTTATTATTATTTTTTTATATGCCCATTTTTTTCTGCTTTTAATAAATTACATATTTATGTATCTTTACGTGGACTGGCGGACTGCGATTTACTTGGCTAGTTGGAATAATTGTCACCCCAGAGACTCAGTAAGGGACAGGGACAGGGACAGGGGCACGGAGGCAGGGAGCACTGGCAGGGACAGTCAAGATTAACAACTTCTGAAATGACTTTTTTAATGACACCAATTATGAGTTTCTTATCGGTGCAGCAACTGCCCCGAATATCTCGGACCCAGCCCGATTCTGATTCTGGCGACTTCTTCGTCAACTTCCAACTTTTTAATGAAGTAATTTTTCTCTCTGGTTCTACCGCGGCGGCGGAGGGTCTGAAGTAGCTGCGCTTTGTTTGGCCAATACAAATATTGTTACATGCCAGGTGACTTTTATGCGGGGAAGTCGCGAGTTGCGACTTTCGCCGCTTTGTTTCTCATTTATAATCCCGTGTTGGATTCTCTCAGATTTTTTTTTCTCCCGGGTACTCGGCATTGTTTGCTGAGTCGCTTTTGTTGCTGCTGCTGCTGGTGCTGCTGCGGTTGAGCCTAAATAGTTGGGTGCGATAGCCAAACATTTGCCCAACACTAAGCTGAGCGGTTGTACGGGGAGTTTGACTAAGTTAAAGGAAAGAAAAGCGTCTGGGCCCAAGCAGATGGGTCCGCCAAGATAATGATTTGATGGAAAATCGCAGGGGTAACTAAATATGTAGATAAATTCAGAGTGTTCACAAAAGATACTTGAAGTTAACTGAGCAGCTGAGTAGCTAGCCCCAAGCCTATTAATTCTCGCCCACAAAATGGGTAAACAGGAGAAAAACGATATCAACTGGATACGAAGAGACAAGAGACCTAGCCATAACTAAGGCATATATATTATTGATCAACATTAAAAGCACCGATTCCGGTCAGAGAAGAGACCTTCAGGAAAATATGAATCCCATCTAAGGCCGATTGAGAAATTCATTCCTTTACAGAGTCGGAGGAGCACACAGGCTTTTCAAGATTCGACACCTGTTCAGCTTAACATCAAAATCATTTTTAACCTATATGTTTTTAATGAATATAATATCTATGCATATCTATAATTTAGGAGTTAGTTTCCAGTCGAGCATTCCCAACTCGAAAATATTTATTAGTTATATTCAATATTTCATTAAGACTTTTGTTGACTCGCCCCGAAAAGGGTAGGTAGGGTAGTTCGTAGTCGAGCATTCCCAACCTGAAAATATTTATTAGTGATTTTCAATATCTCCTTGTGACTTTCTAAGCTGGCCCGACAATTGCCCAGCTTGGGCGTCAATAGCTCATTAAATTAAAGCTCTGGCCTCGCATTCGAGATGCTTCACACCTTTCACCTGGCACCTGGAGGTGCAACTAATGAGTTGGCCCATTGAAATATTTGTCGCCTGCACTTAAAAACCCCCCAAAATAGTCGAGAATTCAAAATATACATGTGTTTATTTGTTTACATGCCAATTTCAATTTGTTTTAACTGATAATTTGAGCTCTTGTCTCCGCGTGCCACAGTTGCGCTAATGAAGCCAATGTCAGTTGCAGTCCACTCCATTCTGTTGGGGCCTGCCAGCCAGCATTTCCATTGGCGCCCTCAATTGTGCAACGTCATCGGGGGCGAGATGCCAGCCTCTGAGACTGCTTGATTAATTAAATGTAATTGAGTTTTAATGGGCGCACTGAGCCCTAGCAAACAGATACTGCCTGGCCTGGCCAAGTACAAGTCCAAGTCCAAGTCCAAGTAGGGAATCAAATTGGACGTCGTAGCCTCTGTTCATGCGGGTGTTGCTGTTGTTGTTGAAGGTCGCGTGGGTGCTTGAACATGACAAGAAGATGCTGTGACTCCAGCAGTAACAACAACAGCAACAACTGCGAAGACTCATTAATGACTTGCCTGAACTGGCGATTGGGAAAGCTTCCAAGCTCCCAGTGGGTCTCTGCGCCGTTTGAGCCGTCAACTCTCAGCTCTGGGCCATCAAGTCTCGTCTTTCGTCTCTCGACTCTCGACTCTCGACTGTGGGTCGCGCTTAACAATCACTTAGCGCATTATTAAAAACGCTTTTTGATTGCGCTTTGGCGTGTTTGGTCTTTGGATGTTGGCCGATTGATATCGATAGACGTTGCTTTAGAGCTGCAGCTACCCTAACCTGACTGGATACTTTGATTGCAGCAGACAGCTAGACAGGCATGCCAACTTTTAAAGCCTACGCTTAACAGACTTACAGTGCACATTCGATAGAGCAAACAAAGTTGGGCAAGTGGGCAGATATTTTGTGGTGGCTGTGCACTTTCATTTACAATTACGTTCACTTTAACGAGTGTTAACAGCAGTTGCAAATTGTCTACATAAGCTAGTCGGGCACTCGAACCTACAATTACACTGTTCTGCTGCATTGCTTTCCTTGAGCTAACTTAATTTTAATTTAGCTAAAAGGATTTGTTAGGGTATTTCGTATGCGTAACTTACGCCTTGTGCGTGTGTGTGAGTGTGCGTCCGTGCTGTGTGTGTTTTTCCCCACTTGATTTTAATTGACCATGGCCAAGAAGTCGCACTTGGGAATGTCTCAATCAAAAGATACGGTAACCCACGGCAAATCAACATAAATATTTGTGGTTGTTGCTGCTGATGCTGCTCTTGTTGTTGTTGTTGTTGTTGTTGTTGTTGTTGGTGTAGGTTTTGCTGCTAAGCCGGAAAAAATCGAAGAGCCCAAAACGCTTTTTTCTATTGTTTCTTTTCGAGACACGCCCCGCACACACATACAGATATGTGTGGTTGTTGTTGTTGTTGTTGTTGATAATTTGCATTTGATTATGGTTGTCTGTGCTGTTGTTGTTGTTGTTGTCGCTGCGAAAATTGTTCCGGCAAAAGGCTTTGATTTCTAATCAGAGCTGTTAGATCTTGTAGCAGCCAGATTAGAGCTCCAGAGCACAGCTGCTTTTTTTTTCTTCATGTTGTTTTTCTTTGCCGTCGACAAGGGTCTCGTATGATATTTGATCTGGGGAGCACATGTCCAGCTCCGTCAATGAAGTTGTCAACGTTCTCTGCGTGGCAAGAGGCAAGTTGGCCGAGGAGGGGGCATACATAACATGCCGCTAATAAGCTCGTTTGCAGCCCAATATTAATAACACCAACAATGGGACTCGGCTAGAAGCAGAGAGCTTGACAACGAGGGCACAATTTATGTAGCACCCACAAAAAATAAAAAAAAAATACAGAAAAAAAAAGAAAAGGCAGTTACAGTAACAACGACAACCTCGAAATCTAGAACTGGGAACGAGAACGGGAACGGGACTGGGACCGGGAACGACAAAAGCCAACTCAATAAAAATAAAAATAACAAGATGTCATAAAATGGATAGCCAAAGAAATAACAAGTACAATGCGACCTGGCCCTGGTACTCCGCCAAGGCGCCCAAAAACAAGCCGAACCAGAAAGCCGAATAAATAAATGAGTGAGTGCATAGCCAAAACAGCCAGCAGGCGCGGGCGGTGCAGCGGTTGAGCGGTAAAGGAATCGTGCCAACCAAAAAAAAAAAGGATAATTACGTGCTCAAGATTTTTTATGCTCCACAAAAAAGAAAGAGGAGAAAAAAAATTGCCAAATTAAAGTGAGCCAAACGTGGAGGCAGCGCTGTTAAAAGGGGAGAGGGTGGGGAGAGAAGGGCTGGGGACAAGGGGTGGTGCTGGGGTTGGTGCCGTTTGGGGTACAGCGCCCTTGGCAAATAAACAGCAACATAAACACAGAGCAACCACCACCCAAATGTGTTGCCCACGTTTCAAAGTAAAATCAAAACATGCAAGAATGCTCGCAAGTCGGAAGTGCCTGATCAGAAGATACCCTGTAACCAGCGCCAAACTGGCATCACAGTTCCTCACACGCCATGCAGCGTATGTGCTTCTTCTTCAGCCAGATCCACCTTATAGAAACTTCAGTCTTGAATAGCTTCGATTTTTAATGGCCGATCTGGCATACATAAACATGTGTATATCAAAGTGCAAGGCTCTTCCTTTAAAATAATATACACATATTTTAGTGTTTCGGGTGGAATGAAGGGAGGTACCTAAAAAGTTAAATATTCTCGAATTACATAGCTATACGAGCAGTGCGAGATAAGCTCAAGAAACCTACGCTATCGATAACTATCGATTATGAATAAACAGGGTGAGATATTGATGACTGGAGTCAAACTAGCTCTTAAAGTCTCTGACCCTGACGCGAATATGCAGACGGACATGTCTAGATCGACCCCAAATGGGGACCGGGATCTCTCCCACGTGTGTTGTGTCACATACATTTGCACTAAGGAACAATACCCACTTTGGGCATTCTAAATGCACACAGGGTATACAAAGATAAAAAAGGTAGAAGCAGCAGCAGCAGCAGTGGCAGCAACAAAATATAATACAAAATTTGTCAAATGAAAATATTTTGAATGCTCTGAGCATCGACTGGAATGGAATGGCGAACATCGAAATAAGTATCTAGCCAGAGCAGCAGACGTACTACAATAAAATTCACCTTACGTTTAATGTTGTTGTAGTGGTTGTTCTTGTGGTTGTTATAGTTGTTGTCGTGCTTTCCTTTTTATACGCTTCGATGACTTAATCCCGTCGTCTTTTAGCGCCTGTCATTGCCCACACTCCCCCCTTTTGACGAGGTAAACAAAAGCCAATGTGAAAACCGAAAGAACGCTCAACTTGTCAGCCGAGGCTAGCAGAAGCTGAGCTCGCATAGGCCTGTCCAGTTTTTTTTTTTTTTTGTTTCGGCCATGAATCCTTTTGGCTTTACCTTTCAAACAGGTGTGCGTCGGGGTTGGGACAACCAACCCTGATGGTGGTTGCTCTTCGCAGCAGCAGCAGCACAGCAAACCTCAATTTTCAAATACTTTTTCGAATATTTGTGCAAAATTTAATTAAAGTGAAAATGCCCAAAATACATTCGATGCCTGCTGCTTGGCTGCGGCAAAAGCACAAACAAATATTAGGGAAAGCAGCAAAAAACAAAAACCACTAAATTAGATTTATGGCATGTGGGCTGGGAGGGAGGTGGGCAGCGAAGGGCGTGGGTCATGCACGTGAAATACACAACTCTTAAATCAGGAAAAATATGAATTAAACAAGGTTTAGTCGAAGCTGCCTCAACAGAAGTTATTTTCTACCCAGCAAAGCTGGTGCCTTCAAGGTATATTAGCAGTGTGTAGCAAGTGGATGAAATTCTCTAATAAAAAAACTTTAACTTTAGCTGAACTTGCATTTAAATCTATCCCTGTCCATATTTAGGGGTGAGAGGGAGTTAGAAAAACTAAAAGATAAGATATAAGTAAGACCCAAAGGTAAAAATTACTTTATTTTTTTTTTATTTTACACTACACTACAAAAAGATCAAAATCTGTGAGCATTGGTAAAATTCTAGATACCCTTGCAGGCATATGTCAGCATTTCCGAGCGAATTCTATAGCAGCCATATCCTATTTATTCTGGATTCAATAAAGCTTTGCAGATATGGTGAGAGAAATAGTTAAGCGCTCAGCTTATGAGTTTGGTGACGATACCTTGTATAAAAAAGCAAAGATTAATTTGTCGATCGATATTTCCTATATGCCTATACGATATAGATTAGCGATGCTTATAAGAATTTGCTAATATTTAAAGGACATTTCGTAAGCGAGAAATTTGTCCTAGATGTTTCGAAAAACTAAAAATGTTGGTTACATAAGATTACAAATTTCGATCGATTCTATGTTAGATTTTTTAAATAGTGGTCCGATTCCGACGGCAACCGAAAGACGGATCCATGCAAATTCTCTGTAGGGTTGTATTCTGTTTATAACAAAATCTATAGACCCTCTAAAATCAATGCGTTCTGTGGAGCGCATAATGAGCTCTATGTGAGCGCCATAGGTGCATGCTTTTGGCCTTTCACTTGCCGCACCTCCGCGCCGCATAGTGTGAGGTCACGACCCTTTTGCCCTTTTTGGCCAGCATTTTGGCTTAATTATTTTGGCTGGGCCCAAGGCGAGGCAGACACCTGCCACAACTTGTTTGCCGATAAGTAATTATCGTCATCGTCATCGTCATCAGGGTCATCTTCATTATCGTCGAGATAGAGCTCATCGTTTTTCGCTCCGTTCGAAAGTTTCAATTTGAATTGCTTTTGACGTTTCGCTTGAGTATTTGTTGCCTTCGCAACCGACTTGATGTGTTTCTTATTTATTTCATTAACGTTTTTTTCTTTCTTTTCGGTTTGGACTCTATTTGTTTTTCTGTTGTTTATGCAGCCTCAGGGGCGTGGCCCAAAACATGTTGCAATTTGGTCGCCAACGATCGGCTAATGAGCTTTTTATTTGACAGCGTAACGGTCAGGCATGTATATATACATACACGTGTGTGTGTGTGTGTATGCATATGCCTCAAAGGCCTTTACTATCTGACACCGCCCTCCTGCCGGGCCCGTGCATAACCCCAATTCCCCAGCGATTTTCCATTCCCAACTCGACACAAATTGTGTGTTAAAGTCTTGTGATTAAACAACTTTGGCACCTGCTTGGCCCGCTGCACTTTGATTGCACTTCACACCTACGCTGACGCTGACGCCGACGCCGGCAGTGCAGTCGACGTCGACAACAGCGGCAACTGCTTCTTTCCATATGGCGCTTCACCTTGTGGGCCACTTGCGCAACTTGTTCGCTCTTTGCCTCATTTTCTTTCTTTTTTTTTTTTTGCCTCGGTATAAATTTGCCTGCTGACAGGCGCTTGAGCAGAGCGGGGGCTGAAGGGGGAGACGGTGCCCCAGGGCAGCCATAGACGCTCATGATTTAGTGCCTGGCAAATTATGTTCAGCTCAGGGGCGATAATCAGGCGAGAGAAAGTGCCAGCGAAACACCAGAGTGTTGAGTTGTAGAGCTCCTAACTCATCAAATGGATGACAGATCTATTCTATGGAGGCAACTTGCCACATGAATTTTCTACATACTAATGCGTGCATTCTCACTAGTTGATGCAACTCGATTATGTTATTAAGAATTGAAATATTATTGTGTGATATATATATTAGCTTGATCCACATAAATATTCGATAATGTGCGTAAAGGGCAAAAGGAAACATTTAGCTTCTATTTATAGGGTATATACAATTGGGAAGGAACCATGTGGATTCTATTTATAAGGCATATACAAATAGAAAGCATTTCGGATTTCTTTTTTAGTATATAGAATATATACACTTTTATATGGGATGTATATCTAGAATATATATGAGTTTTTAGAGGATATATAAATATTCTTAATTGATAAAAGTCTATTTATAAAAACAGTCTTCATAAGTTGCGTTTGTAAAAGTCAGGCTTTTCCATAAGTAATTTATATCTGATCTATTTATTGTTTATTAATTATGTTTTTGAAAAAGTGCATCGAAATGATCGAGCTGGGATCTTTTTAGGATCGAGAAGATTTTAGTTTCCATTTAATTATTATTTATCTTTGGGCAAAGTTTTTCCATCAATTCCCGAACTTGAGCATAGTATTTAGCGCCCGCTGGTTAAAGCTGCGCCTCGCAGCGGCGGCAGCAATGAATGAAAGAGGGAGAGGGTCGGCTGCATGTTGCATGTTCAAGTGTGCGGTTGCAAGCTGCTAGCTGGTAGCTCGGCAGCCGACGCCTTGAAAGCTGCCAGCATAAGTCAACACCATGTGTTCCTGTTGTCGTTGTTGTTGTTATTGTTGTTGCTGCTGCTTGCTGCTGGCTGCTGTTGTTGCATGCATAAATCTGTTGCATGTTGTAAATGTTAAACGCGACGGCAACGGCAACGGCAACGGCAACAACGGACGTTGGTTTTCATCTGAGCTGCATCTTTGGCGCATTTGCGCTTCAATGCGATTTATTTGCCCGTTGTTTGTAATGCCATTTATTGGTGTTGTTGTTGCTGTTGTTGTTGTTGTTGTTGCTGCTGCTGCTGCTGCTGCATTTGCTGCTGTTGCTATTGCTGTTGTTAAATGCTTATTTACATTACGTTTAGCGGCACTTGACGGGCGACTCCTGCGGCTCCAACTGCAACTGCAACTCCATTTCCAAGTGGCAGCTTCGCATGTTGCCGGCCCCCTACTTCCCCCGTCTTCTTCCCACACTCGTTTGGGGCGGCAACTTCCCAGCAAAGGTAAAAAGAGACGTTGCCGCTGCACAAATTTTGATTTATGTCGGCGCTGCTGCTGCTAGTTTGTTGTTTGTTTTTTTTTTTTTTCTTGTTTTTTTTTTTTTTTGCCATACATATCATTAGCCAAGCGCAACTCGTGGGCAGCACGAACAGTTGCCACTAGATCAATATAAATATATATGGAGAGTCTTTTCTATCCTGCGAGTCCTATAGTCATTCCCAGTTCCACGACTGATCGTGGAGCTTTGCCTTTGGGTGGGCTGTATATATAGAATTGCAAATCAAATCAGAGGGTCCTTACTTTTACTGGAATATGTACCTGGGAGTTGTTTAAGTAGATAGAGTATTACACATACAAATAGTCTGTGTCTGCGTCTTACATTTGCCATAGACAAAAAACATTTTCATAGACTCTTTTAATAAATTGACAACGGCGCAACTTTATTTTATCTGCGCCCAAAACCAACTCTAAGACCTATTAAACAGCATTTAGCGCAAGGTGGCTGCAAAGTTGTGCATTTGAGTTTTCCTTCGATCTTTTTATTACTGAACTCAACAACAAATATCCGGGCTCGAATCGCAGGCTAGACTAATGGGCAACAGATCTGAGTTGAATTCCTTTACTATTTCCACTCTTCTATCTCACTTCCTTAAGCCCCTTCCATGGCATATATACGTTTGTCTGCTCAAGCGATTTTTGTGCAACTTTTTTGCCAACCCACGCTAATCTCTACACACAGATCCGCGGTGCTGTTGTGTATAGTCATGATATACCATCTTCAGCAGACGGTAGCCCAAGTAGTAGCTGTTGTGGCTTGCTGTCTATTGTTGTTTGTTGTTGTTGTTGTTGTTGTTGTTGCGCATGAGCAGCTTTAGACTCAGCATCAGACCAAAAAAAAACCAAATGTTGGTTTCCTTCCCCCCTGCGCGCATTGCCAGTTACGATTTAACATTTCGCATATTGACAGAAGAGCAGGTTGGGGAGTCAGTGGGGAGCAAGAGAAAAACTTGGAATTTTGAATTCAGAGGAATTGCTTGCCACGGCGCAAGTGCAGCAGTAGCAACAGCAGCAGCAGCAGCTGTGCAACAAAAGGAACATTGGGTCGGCAGGCGTCATGCGGGGGCAGCGTATGCTTAAACAGATGTTGTTGTTGCTATTTTTATATACAAATTTATTGGCAACAAAAAAAAAAAAAAAAAAAAAAATAACAAAAATAAAAACAATTTAATAGATTCCATGAAAGAATCAAGACCGCGACCAAGACTCCGCGCCGACTGACTGACTGACTGATGCGACTTGGGACCTGATGTCTCTCACAAACTAAACTGCAATCTCGCCCCCTGCCGCAATCCCGCTGCTGTGCCGTTGCCATAGACGTCTTCAACTGGTTCCTGGGGCCGATGTTGACATTTGGGCAGTTGCTGGCTGACAGCTAATGAAATATTTAAGCTACCTTGCAGCGCCATGAGCTATGCAACAATCTTTTATGCCGTTTCTGCAACAACATGCCCAAGATGCACAGCGGGCACAGAGTGGGGCCGGGTGGTGGACTGGCCCAAGCCTCTGATCCAATTAACTGCTTATACAAAACACAAATGGCCAGACGAATAGACAGCGAGAGCGGGTGGGAGGGAGCCATAGCGAGCTGGGAGCGGGTCAGACATGGACAGCATTCATAGATATAGACACAGACATATGCCCGGGCCCAAGTAATAACAGTAAAAATCAACGCAAACCATTCGTCCTGATGTCGCAACGTTTTGATGTCCTTACGGCTGCCCTGTGGCTACACTTCAGCACACACACACACACACACACACACACACACACGCACACGCACATACACACAGACAGACACTCACAGAGCCTAAGTACCCCACTCCGCACTCCCCAATCCGCAGACGCCTTCGCTTGGCTACCTTTACACATGCTTTATCATGCCCTCGCCAGGGCTATCACAACTTTAACTTGACCTTTGTAACTATTTCCAGCTCTGTGTGCTGGGACACAGGTATAGAGTTATTCCATAGCGTAATCTTAACCATCTGCACGATCTGAACCATCTTAAAGGTTTTTAGCAAGCAGCTCTGCTCAATCCGAACTATGCGAAACGTCATAAAAACTTGCCATATAACCTAGGATAGGAGATCGATATCTGATGATATCGAGGCAATTGGCTTTTGTTTTGTTATAAATTCCCATTTTCTAAATGAAGCTAGGGTCTTGAAACTTGGCGTAGGTTTGTACTATGACTAAATATGAAAGATCTGATGATAATTACTTTTTGCTTACTATGTGAACTCTCATCTCTATGGCATATTCAATATGTTTTGCTTGTGACTAAATATAAAAGATCTAATGAACGCAGTTCTTCATTGTTTGGCATAAGTTTGTCTTATGACTGAATATCAAATATCTGATGATATATAAACACTGCTCTCTATGAAGCTAGAATCTGGCACGGGGTTTGACTTATGACTTAAAATAAAAGACCTGATGATATCGAGGGATTTGGTACAGATAAGTGTTGATTAAATATGTTCTAGCTGGAGAAATCAAGTCAATTGGAACAATTTTAATGCCAGGACTTGCCAAAAATAAAGTTGTTTTGTGAAGCGTATATGAAGTTTAAGGGGATTTAAGCTTCGTTCTTGTTCGTTTTGATTTGCATATGCTGGACGCTAGATGACTTGTGTGTGTGTGTGTGTGTGTTTATATAGCTATGTGTGTGTGTTGGGGTCTGGCTACCTAGTATTTCTGACTGCCTTTTGCTTTTGACGTGCCCTGATGAGCCTGACGCTTTTGCTTTGACTTCGGCTTTGGCTTTAACATTGGGGTTGGCCCGCACATGTAACGTTATGTGCATAAAAAATAATCATAATCACTTGAAAGCCCGGCCAAAGCTAAATCCACAGCAGCAGCAGGAGCAGCAGCAGCAGTGGAAGGGGGCTTAGAAAGGCAAATAAAGGGTTCGGCTTGCATGGGGCTGGTGACTTGGCCTGAAGCGCTTTGAGCACTTTGCCTTCACAATAAATAAAACATAAATATGCAACAAAATAAAGCGACGGCCAACTGATTTTCACTTTTTCACGTAGCTGCGAATTGTTTACTGTGTGTGCTAGCTTATTAAAAATATGGCTAAGTGAATTTGGCACCAAAAACAGAGAACAAGGACAACAACGGGCGACTGTTTAAAATTCATAAACATGCAATAAAAAAGCAAACAGTCAACAAACGTGGCAACAGCCGTCAGACCTGCCATCAAACGCAGCGGAATGTCGGGCAGGTGTGTGTGTGTGAGTGTATGTGTGTGTGTTTGTGTGTGTGTGTGTGTGTGTGTGTGTGTGTCTGTCTGTGTGCGTGTGTGTGTGTTAGCCAGTAAATCAGAGCGTATGGCAATGACAGCCTCGTCATAGACAGCGGCCGCCATGACGAATGGCAGAGCGCACAGGCCTCGAAAGCTGCCCGATGTACCCTGCTCCTGGCCCCGTCGAAACCAGTGGGACATTCGCATAGCTCCGACTGTGGCGCCCCTCGAGGCACGGGTCTCTTTCTCTCTTTTTTTTTCGCAGTGAAGTGCGCATTTGACAAGCCCAGTAAACAACAATTAAAATGACAACCGGGCCGAGAGAAAGAGGGAGAGAGGGAGAGTGGAGCTATATATGGGAGAAAGGATTTTTGCACGTTGCGTTTTCTTGCCTTTGCAGCGGACAGCCAAAAAATCCAACTGATGAAAACTGACAATGAACGAGATTGGAGGACGACAAGCTGAGCGGAGCTGAGCTCTGCTGGCAGCGTATGCGAGTCCTGCACGAAATTATGGCCACAGGACATGCACACACAAAGCACCAAAACTCCAAAATCTGCGCCTGGTCCGCAGCTACACACAATGTGGCAAACTAGGCAAAACAATGCCCAAAATGTAGGCAACAAAGAAAAGTCCAAAAACAAACATGGGTCACAAAAAAAAATACACTTTCTCTTACAAAAAATACTAGGGGAGTGGGAAGCACAAGAAGTTAACTATTCCGGGCAAATAACTTGGGGACATGACAATGCAATTTCGAGTGAACGCTCGAAGCCAATGAAAAGTCCATCAACGAATCGGCAATGCCCTCCCCCCAACCCCTGAGCACTGCACATATTGATATGTCATGCCAGCCCAGAGCAGGAGAGTTGATGGATCTCTTGCGAATCACAGCAATGCGTGAATCACAGCAAGACATGCAGCAAACTTGCGAAAAGAAGCAGCTGAAAGCTGCCCGTTGGATATTCCGCACGAAAAGCGAATACCTCTGAGATCTAAAAGTATAAATCAACAAGAGTCTGCTCAACTAGCGCATGCCCTGTTTGCATTTAGGTACAAAAATATTGTGTAGAAAAGTAAACAAATTCATGATCGAGCCAAAGTATTTTTGATTCGTTAAAGGCCCGACTGGAAGCTACCCTGTACTCGAGCTGCCGTAACAAGCGCTCCTCTACGCACACTTAAACACACATCTGTGGTTATGCTTCTTCTTTTTTCTCCCTCACCCCACCATAAGATATACACTCTTGAATAATTCTTGTTTTTATCAAGCGATATTTATACAACTGTTATGGATTATATATGACATCTATTTATAGCCTTTGATTTAAATTTTAATTATGAGGGACCCACCAACAAAGAAACTATATAGATAGCTTAAAGGAAATTCCCAAACACATTTTGTAGCTTTAAGTATTAAAGTTCTCGAGATATGTCTTAGGGGCGAAATTAAGAAAATGGTCTCGTAATGCTTATCCTATGGGAAAATGTGCTAAACTTCAAATCCATGCCCGAGCTAAATCGACGCATTTGAATGTGAGCTGAGTATAGGATATATGTTAGTCATTTACTAATTTCCTTTGAATTTGTTCGATAGCATGCCTGAAATATCAAGCTAAACAGAAAGTTAGGCAGTTTGTTTTAACAAGTCTAACATACCCTTTCACACACACCCTATTATTACAGGGCATACATATGCGCCGCTAACATAACAACTTGATGGCCAATAATGCTTGTAAATTTCGCTGAATGAGTATCATAAAATTAGAAGCCGTTAATTTACAGGTAAATAAATCAGAATTCCGCTTTAATTAATTAAATATAAATATACTCGAGTGATGCGAATGAAATTCATGGGATTAGATGAAAGCAAACACACAAATTTTATGAAATATAATATATATGGGAAATATGTTCCATAGCCTTGATGCTGCTACTTTATGATATCTGACGCATCGTCTGTTTATATATATGCATATATGTAAATATAGTGTATATATGTACGGTATATGTCAAATAGTTGAGCGGTCGCTTTGGCTCATTTGATTGGACAAATTGTTTGGCTAATTTGCACGGCATTTGGCTGAAAGCCGTCGGCACATTTATCATGACGCGTTTAGCATTAGAGCGTGCATCAGAGAGAGAAAGAGAGAGAGAGAGTGTGTGAGCGAGAGAGGGGAGTGGGCAAGAGAATGAGGGGCAAAGAGATATAGCTATTTTTGGAGCCCGGCCACACGGCGTATGAGTAATGTCTTGATTTGCCAACGGCTTAAGAATTAAATTTATTTATTGCCGCAACTCAACCCAAACCAAAACCAAACAAAACAAAACAAACTCAATTCAACTCAACTGTGGCTATGTTTAATTTTAGATGTCTTGAATTTTGCTTTTATTAAATGCAGCAGATTTCATTCTTCTTGTTGTTGTTCTTGTTGTTTCTGTACCATCAACTATTTCTAAATCTTTGCCAGCTATTTTCCAATGGTTTCCTTTTTTCCCGTTTTTGTTTTTTTTTTTGCGCAAATGTTTTGGCGCCTGCCTTTGCCATGAAATGTGGGCGCCTTGGCAGCCGCTGATAGCCTCACTGGGGGCATGCTGCATATTGTAGGAGTACGTTGGAGGGTAGGGGTGGCTTGTGGCATGTCTTGCATTTTAATTATGATGAAGTGCTGTTAATGTGCCTTTGATTGGGTCTGCAGCTGGGTGGGCGGGCGTTCCGTAGCCACCATTTGTTGGCTTCCAGTTGATTAGTGGGCAGCTGGCGATGGTCGAGTGTGTGGCAGGTGAGGCAGACGCTGAACCAAAGCAATCTTTGACTGCAGGCTGAGACTGGGATCTGACCTTAGGTACGCTAAGTGTGCTTGAACAGGGCATCGGTGCGGTCGGAGCAAGCTGTCTGTGCAGCAAGAATGGGGGACTAAACGACAGGTTTTGCTCGGGCTCAACTATTAAATGGGACTATTTCGATTATGGAATATTTCATTAAAATCTGAAAGAATTTTCCTTATTTAACAGTAATAATAATAATTATATATTATATTATTATTCTTTTATTTTTCATTATTTTATCATTATCCTCATTGTTTTTATTATAATTATGTACTTGCCTAGCCCGAATCTTTTTTGTTTAGTTGGTAGAATGATCCCTATTTTTTTTTTTTTTACCAACCGAATGAACTATTAAAATCTGAGGATTATGTTAAGCTCGCTGCAATCGTAGCAAAAACATATTTGGAGCAAAATCGAAAAGCATACTAAAGAAATATTTTAAATTTTTTTTAATTTAATTAAAAGCCCCATTTCTATGGCTTTTATTGATTTCTGATCATTTGATTTTATTTATTTATTTTTTGTTTTGTGCGGCATGTTGCAATTGTTTACTTAATGTACTGGTACGCAATTTTGGCGGCATATATTACTGCCCCTGCCCCTGGCCCTGCCTTTAGCCCGGCCTCTGCTGCACTCTGAGTGCAAACTCTTCCATGCCTGTCGGATTACGTTCGAGTAGTTGAAATCCATGCGGGCTCAAAATATTTGAGAGGGCGCAGCGAGGCGTTAGTTGTTATTAGTTGTTGTTAATAGCAATTATACACTCACACACACACACGCACGCACACACACACACACACACTCGCGTACTCATTATGTGCAAAAACGAGGCACATTTTCAGATGCGGCTCACATGGCGCGCGGCAAATGGAAACGCAAAAATTTTCCAATTTTCTCTGGTTTTTTTTCTTCTGCTTTTTTCCCGTTGTTGTTGTTGTTTTGTGTAATTGCCGGCAGTTGTTGCTGTTGTTGAGGTCACATTGAACGTCAAAGGCAAAAGTTGGCAGCGTTAATTTCGTTTGCCCATAAACATGCAACATATGTGTGCCTGTGTGTGTCTGTTTGCAGCAGGGCAAGGGGCGTGTTGTGTGTGCGCGGAAGGGTCGCCGTGTCCTGCACTGCATTTGCAACCCTAATAAAGCGCAGCGGTTGCTGCCACACGTGGCCTGGCTCTGATAACAAACGCGTTGCCCGCTCGCCCGCCTGCCTGTCCGTCCGACTGCACGCCCGCCCGCCTGCCTGCTTGACTGTGCCCCGTGTCCTGCCTCTGGCTAGGACCGTTTGCCTGGACTCCGTGGCGCACTGTGATTTATGCACTAAACAACGGCTCGTCTATGCGCTGCCCGGTTGCGCCCCCTTTTGTGCCACGCAAAAAATGCAATTCTCATCTGATTGTTGTTGCTGCTGCTGTGGCATGTTTGGCATGTGGCATCCACGCGAGACGCGCACAGTACATGCCACTTGCAGCAAGTGCCGCAAAAACATTGACACATCGTTTACAAGGCCAGCGCAGAAAGAGACAGCGAGCAGCAGAGAAAGAGAAAGAGAAAGAGAACGAGAGAGAGAGAGAGAGGGAGAGGGAAAGCGAGGCAGCCAAGAACACGCGAATTTGGGGCCTGCCCCGACATGGATCGTGCCACATAAATACAAGCAAACAACAACAATAGCAAAAGGAAAACAAGCATTGAAAAACACAAATGAAATATGAAATAGAAACCCAACCCCTCTGCTGGGCGAGTACTTGCCACTGCCCCACCCCCCGCTCCATGCTGCTGCACCACGCGACTCGAGTCGTTTCTTTTGAAAATGCTTATCAAATTAATTTCGCTTAAATTCGCGTTTATTGTTCGAGCTCAGCGAGTTTCGGAGGGTTAATTGCGAGGGTTTAGCCCGGCCAACAACAAATACTGCCATCTCGCTTGCACACACGCGCTCACAGCCGCTCGTCGCTTTCTTTCTAATGCTGACTTTCCAGGATTGATTGCATGTTCGTTGTTTATTTGTTGCTGGGCCAAAGGTAAGCACTCGCCGGCCTGCGAGGGTTGGCCCAAGAGTTGCGAATTGATTGAAAACGCTCGCGTTTATGCGCTCTACACGTGTCCCGAGCTGTTCAATTATGTCTAAGCCAAATCCGCAGCACAAACACTGCCCTGCCCGAGGGGGTTTTGCGCTTATGCAACTTTTCATCAACAATGAAAAAAAAAAAGTAGAAAAGCTAAAGTACAAATCCCAAAAAGAGCAGCGCTCCTTACCCCCACTCACGTGCCACCCTGATGTTGCCCTGTCGCAAGCCCGCCCGCAACATTCGAAATGCCATCACCAATGTTAAGACCAAAACTAAACACACGCGACTGGCAACTGGCGACTGGCGACTGGCGACGTCGTCGGGTTTGAAATTGAGTCGTTTAAGCCGTGCCCCCTGTCCCAACCAACCCGCCAGGCAAGCAACCCCACGGCCAAACTCCATCAATTGCAACTTCCAGCCCGCCCACACTTTGTGCCTCTGAAAATCCCAAGAAAAACAGTTTGGCAACCAATTTTAAAATCATCAGAAAACATGAACTTCACAAATTGAAATATTAAAGAAAAATTGTTTGAGCACAATTTTCATAGAAAATATTTTTCGAAATATTTTTGCATTAAATCTCAAATAAAAACAGGGAAGGATTCAAACATGAACTATATTTGCTTTCTTCAATAAAAATAATCCCTCAATTTTTTTTGGTAATATTCAGAAGATGTACATACACCTTTTTAGCCTTCGAATGTTCATCCAATATTCACAAAAAATATAAAGAAAAGTAAATAGAAATTTCTTAATTTATAAAAGAGAAACGAACAAGCCAATAAAACAATTCAAAAATGCAAATTTTGCCCAAATTAGCAAAATCAATAAAAGTTTAAAAACAGTTGAATAAACAAAAAGAAAAGAACAATATAGTCTTTTAACCAAGTTTTCATGTTAATCAATAAATATCCAATATTTATTTGATTTATTTCATCAATATTTTGATTATTTTTGAGATGATTTCATTTAAAAAATATGGTGAGCATCTCGAAACTCTTGAAAGAATGAAATCATATACATTTTTTCTATATATACATATACTTGAGGCTCTGAATAACCCGCAATAATAACCTAACAATCCTTGACGTAACGTACCTCTAAAATTCTTAAAATCATTCAAAACCGATTCATAGAATATATATATATATAATAAACAAATTTGTTTATATTTAGTAGCTGGGGAATTCCTGATAGTTAATTGAAGTTCATAGAACAAAAGAAAAGGATGATTTCAATAATTTATAAATTAGGAATCGTTTCCAAATTGTTAAAAGTTGAAGAAAAGTCCTCAAAAATTGTAAGCAAAATAGTCCCCCAAATAATTCGATTATAACTTATTTTATGCAAACCACAACGAATGTTAAATGAAGTTAAAAGTTGTCGTTTGCAAAATGCGAAATGCACACGATATTTGTAATACATGATTTTAGAACTGATTTCTCTCAGTGTACTCACTTTTGCACTCGTTGGCATCCCGCGCGGTGGCCCTTCCCCAGGGCCGGTCGAAGTAGAAGGGTTTGCAGCGGTCGCAGTCACGCCCGGCTGTATTGTGGCGGCACTCGCAGCTCAGCTGCCCGTTGGAGTCCTGCGAGCACTTGGAGGCGTGGCCATTGCACTTGCAACGCCCGCCCACGGAAAAGTCGGAGATGGCATAGTGAAGTCCGGTTGCTCCGGCGGCGGCGACGGAGAGCGTCTGCGAATGGGAGGCATTGGACTCGATGTTGTTGCCAGCCAGCTGAACGCTATATTTGCCGGTGCGCAGATCTGCCGGGGCATCAATGGCCAGCAGCGCCTGGGGATCGGGCTGCTGCAGCCGATAGAAGACAATGCGTATATCGGTGGCCGTCACCCAGTCCTGCAGCACGGGCGAGGAGTCCAGGTCCCGGGCCGAGGGCCGGCCCTCCAGCGTGCTGAAGGCAATGCGCGAGGCCACGCCCCCGTTGCCATCATGGCCATGTCGATGGGCGTCACTGCAGCGCGCCTCCTGCTCGTTATGCTTGGTGACGGTGGTGCGAGTGGGCCGCCTAAACAGCCGGCGGCACTGTGAGCTGTAATACTGGAACGGTTGCCAAGTCTGGCCAAAGTCGGAGCTCTTGAAGATGACCAGCGAGTCGGGGCGCGGTGCACGCGGGCAGAACTGCAGGCTCACATAGGTCAGCTCATACTTTTTGCCCAGCGACAGGGTCAAGGTGACATTGTCGCCCCAGGAGCTGGCCAATCCGCTGCCGGCATAGCTGGCGCCAGGCGCAATCGGAGCTGAGCGCCAGCAGGTCACATTGTTGGGATTGTTCAGATCGGTGAGGGCGCGCGGCGGAAAGCTATTTGCCTCGCAGCTGTGGCACTGCAGCTCGCTGCTGCCGGCGCGGCCCTGATCCTGGTATTCGCAGTAGCGCTGCGGCTGCTGCTCGCCGCAACTGCTGCTGGCCGTGACGGGCGCATCGTAGGCGGCATTCACAAAGTCCGGTATGCAAACGCGCGCCTTGTCCTCATCGTAGCAGGGATCCTCTGCCGGCGGCATGGCGAACATTTTGAGGTACGCATTGTTGGGCTTGGCCAGCGCCGAGCAAGCGCCCAGGGTCAATAGAAACAGTTGCCAGCGCTGCATGGCGCAGTTCACACACTTTCACTAGCACAAGTCACCCGAAAAAAAATACGTAACTGTTGTTTTGTTGCAAATCGCAAGTTGCAAGTACACAGATTGGTTGCGTTTATCACTGCCAGGAGGAGGCGTCCCGAGCAGCGCGCGCAAGCGTTTTTAGGCTCTTTTTTTAGGTGGACTCCGCGAGTCGCGTAGACGGAACACAGTTCGTCGGTGGGTCGCTCGGACGCTCGGTTGCTTGGTCGCTTGGTCTTCGGTTAACGTCAAGTCGGCCTGCCAGTTCACAGTCGACTGTTAATCGTCGTGCACGAAGCGCGCGCGCCAGCCCACGAAGTCAGCGACTGTGTGTGTGTGTGTGTGTGTGTGTGTGTGCGTGTGTGTGTGCGCGCGTTTGATCGCGTCTGCCTTTGTGTGTTCGGCAACATATATATGTTGCGAAGAGCGCACAGCATCAGCTCAGCATCCACATTGTTGCTGCTGCTATTTTTACTTGGCTGTGCCAACTCACCACAGCATGCGCTCTCTGTAGCTCGCTTACTCTCTCGCTCTCGCACTCGCTGTGCCTCACTGGCTTTGCGCTGCGCAGTTGCTGGCGCTTGGCAACATTGCTGCTTGCAGGTGGTTGCTGTTGTTTAAGCAAGCAACATTTGTTGCTACTGCTTTTGCATGCCTTTGCATCTATTTTATAGCCCACTTGGCGACACATTTTGTGGCAGGCTGCTGCTTCTGCTGCTGCTGCTGCTGCTGCTGCTGCTGTTGCTGCTGCTGTTGATGTTTGTTTGTTGTTTTTGCGGCCATCAAATCGCGTCCAGCCGTCGACCACAGTGCAAATCAAAACAACGCCAAACGCTGTCCGCTGCGGGGCATGCGGCACAGAAGGCGTCGCTTATGTCTTCTGTTTGCCTCTCGATTGCTATCGGATAATGAAGTCGCCAAACGGCTGCAACGGCTGCCTAAGTTATTAACTTGTCGTTAATGAAAATCATCAATTTCGAACAAAACACAAGAGGGCGACAGCCAGGTGAAGCAAGAAGGGGTGGAGGGGGGGGGGGGTGGGTGCATAATTACGTGATGCGTGTATGCGATGGCTTCATTAATGCCGTCGTTGTCTCCTCTGCCGCAGCCGCCGCTTCAGGCGCCGCACTGCCTGCGACTCACTGATAAGCGTTTCACTTTTGCATGGCAGCAGCCGCCCCTCCTCTCACCTCTCCCCTCATCACCACCGAATTCCCTTCGCTGCGCGCAACCACGACCATTGTTTGCTTTTGCTTTGTAATTAGCTGGCTCTGCTGCATTTGGGCGTAGGCGTGCTCGTGGGCGTGGCAATGACCGCCACAATCGAAGCAAGCGCTAATTGTTCAAATTCTCACGTTATGCAACACATAAATTCATTCGCGAAAATAATTAAGAAAAGCTGCGATAAATGCTGCAATTAACTATTGAAATAATGACAGACGCCTCTAAAATAATCGTAGCACATAGCTGGATCAATACTGTTTAGGGGGGAACACGGGGATGTTCAATAAGTAAAATATTCTAACTATGTGTATACCATACGAGTTTCTTGCAAAATTTGACCCCAGATATGCTCAAAAACAGAATTAGACTTAGATTTTCTCAATCGAATTTTTGAAAACAACAATCAATCTGCGCGGGTCACAGTAGAGCCAACGTTTAAATACCTCTTAAAGTTTCCGAGATCGATGCGTTCGCTCATTGTTCACATAGACGCGGAGACATGGTTAAATCGACCCAGTTGCTGATCAAGAATTTATATATATATATATATATATTAGCGGGTATAGCCCGGCCTTGCCCGAGGTACTTATAAAATAAATGCTATCAAAGATCTTTGAAAATGCGTTTAAAAACGATCGGATGGTCAACAAACGACATTCATGCAACCGTTTTCCGCCAATTTACCACTTTTGTGGGTGGAATTTCCGAAATCGCTGAAACACGTATTCATTAAGTTCATATGTAGAACTTTGAAAATAAGTAAGAAGCAAATCGGACAGAAACTCAAAACAAAAATAAATACTAAATAATTAGATCCGCCAAACAGAGGAGTCATTGGGCATACATAGCTACTTAGATCGATGCAGCTGTTGATGCTGATCAGGAAAATATATACATACATATGTACATTGGATTCGGATATGCCTGCCTTTGTCTGTTGCGCACATTTATAGGAACAGAGTGTGTAAACTTATCGAGTGCATTGTTGCATTTGTATATGTATCGATGCATAAGTATCGATAACACTTAATTATCTCTCTGGCTTTTTCTTCGGCCAATTTACTAAAATTGATGTCGCCCATTAGATGGCTTATTATTTGAGCTCGAAGGAGGCATGTCATTTGTTTTCAGTTGCACAGGACAGCCCACGCACACACACAGGCACACACGCACAGAAACACGCACACATAGACTGGGGTTAGGCGAGCTCATTTCCGCTTCCTTTGTTGTGGGTCAGCTTCCTCAATGGAGCTCAACGGCTCATCAGCAGGGCTTGGCTCTCATATGTGTGGGCTCATCTTGTATCCGGAACTTTTGCTTTATTACCTTGGCGCCAGTGGGCGTGGTCCATGTGTGTGTGTGTGTGTGTGTGTGTGTGTGCATGTGTGTCAAAGCTGCAAACTCTTGCTGAACCCGGTCGCAACTTTGGCGCTTAATGAGAATTGCATTGTGTGTCTCTGTGTGGTTTTCGGATTTTGATTTCGAGTGGCCGGCACAAAGGCGAGCGCCTTGTGCTGGGGGCCAGGAGTAAAGTCCAAGCGGCTTTCTGTTTGCTTTGTTGTTGTTTTGTTTGTTTGCTGTTTTGTTTGTTTTGTTTGCTTGTCTCGTGGCTGGCCGGCGGCAAGATTTTTAGATTATGACGCTTTTGCCAACAGGCTCCGCCAGCTGAGGCGATGGGACAAACATTTAGTTGGAGGCAGCTCATCTTGTTTTTGTTTATTGTGAACTGTCTCCCTCTCTGTCTCTCCGTCTGTCTGGCCCTCTCTCTTTCTCGCTTGCAGCGCGCTCTCTTTCATTTTATTGGCGACATCAATAAAATGCGACATTGAACCAAGTCGCGGGCGCCCTGCCCGCAAGCCCTCCACCTGGACGCCACACTTGTATATTCACACGGATGTAGCTCACAGGTAAAACGGCTAAAAGCACTATAAAATCCTCTGCCCCTTAACCCGGCGCCCGCCCACCATTCCTGGGAACGGGTCAGTTTTTTGGTCAATGTTTATCTCAACATTTTGTTTGTCTTTTCTCAAAAGGTTGTTGTTGTTGCTGCAATTGTATCTCGATTTTATTGCTAGAGCTGTGAACACGTGAAAGGCATTTGCCGGCCGAAAGATGAGAGAGCGAGCGAGGTAGAGAGGGGGCGAGAGAGAGAGAGAGACCGGATTGGGGCAATATATACCCGAGCCACCCTCGCCGGCGGCCCAGCGGGCGCAGTGCAACTAAAACGCACAGATAGATGACTAGATTCCTATCAGCGTCAATAAATAAAGTTTTTAAATGGAACAAGAAAATAAATATATGTCTCCGAGTGTCTCCTTGTTGTCACTGTGCACATCCAGACGCCCTGGCAGCGCGTCTATGCCGCCGCACAGTGGCCTGATCTTGCGAATTTTTCGCTTAAATTTGCAATTGCAATTAGATTAAATGCAAGGATAACCTTAATTTAACTAAGAAAAAACCCGAAGTGACCGAAAGCTAATTTATCGCTATTAATTATCTACTCATTGCTTACAGCTTAAATATCAATCTATTCCACTTCATTTTCGATACTAATATTAACAATCGATAAAAAAAAATCAGAAGTTGAAGAAAAGTTATAACATATCAAAAGCCAGTTTTTAGCTATCGATTAAAATAAGTCGATTAATGCTTATTGAAAATCACTCACATGAAATTCGTTAATTTTCTATTAATCCATAAGATTGATATATATGGTGTTATTACCGCTTATTGATTTTCGATACTTATCGATATTAATCAGTCGTTAGCCGACGGCGATTATCGAAATTCACCCGCATGCCACTTCAGCACAACATATAATCAATAAGCCCGATATTGTTATTGCTTAGTTTATCAATCAATCGACTGACGATAATTATCAATTTTAATCTGTCGATAGCCAGCACTCAACTATTAGCCATTTCATCAAATAATAATTGTTATCGATTCAAATAATCGATAAATACCATATTGTTACCGCTTAGCTTATCGATCATTCCACTGTGCAACTCCATTTCGGACTCACATTTAGTCGTTTTTTTTTTGTTGTTTACCAGCTTCTTTCATATTGAAAAAGTTTTTCGAGTGTCTATCGCTGTGTCTCTTGCCCTGCCCCCCTGCCTGCTTGCTAACCCCTCTCGCTGGCTCCTGCCTCTCTGTGGACTGTCTGTTTGCCAGTTTTGTTTGTTGCTGCAACGCTTTGTCTCTTGTCTTGTGCAATATGCGTCGTGTCTTGGCTGGCTGGCTGCCCCGGGCCTGGGCGGGCGCGTATCTAAAATAAGGCTGCAACTGAGACTCATGGGGCATCGATTCCAGGCATCGATTCTAAGCATCGATGCACACATACATATGCACATGCAGCTACTTACATTGATTTTATAATTAGCCATGTCAGCAGCCAGCAGCCAGGCAGATGGCCAGGAAGGAAGGAAGTAAGCTGGCAGAGAATTCAAAGTCAACTCGTGGCCATAAAAACAGCCAATTACCTTCAAGACTCATTAAGTACTACAGCCATTCTAGCCCGCAGTCACTGGCAGCTGAAAAGGGTGCTCTGTGTGGGCGTGGGGCGTGGGGGCGTGGTTGGGCGGTTTGCCAAAGGGCTGCTTCTGTTAGCTGACCGTTACAATCGAATTAGGCGCCGCTCGCAACGTTAAATGCAATTAAAACTAGAAGATGTTGATTACATTAGAAGTGCAGGCAGCCAGGCCGAACTGTTCGGAGTGAGAGGGTGGTGGGGAGGGGGTGCTGTCCAAAGAGTGTGACCAGTGCTGCCACAGAATTTCAAACACATTTCCCCAGTTGTAGCAGACTTTCCCTTGCTGTTGTTTTTTGTCTCTCGCCTTTGGCTACCGCAGCTTTTTGTTCATAATGTATCCTTTTTTTTCCTGGCAGCCAGCCCTTCGTCTTGCCTCTTTTTTCGCCTTGCAAGAAAAAGCGCTCGAAAATTGTTGCGGTTGACCAGAATTATTTTTTTAAACACCAAAAAAATTACAATGTAAAAGCCAGAGGAAAGGGGGAAAACTTTGTCAACGTCCTGCTTGGATGGGTAGCGTGGACAGCGAGGCGCGTGGGGTAGGCGGTCTGATTATGCGAAAAAAATAGCCAGGCAGCCATCAGTCATGTGTGTTTGTGTGTGTCGCTCCGTTGCCTGGGCATAAATCTGAAATCCGCACACTAATTTGTGCATGATAAATTATTTATGCCAAAATGGAAGTCAACAGCAGCAACAGCAACCAAAGCAAAAACAACGAAAACTGGGCGCAAGCGTTTGGGGCAGCACAAAAGGACTATGGGGCAAGTAGCGGGCAGCGGGCAGCGGGTGATGGGTAGCGTTAAGGGTAGGGGGCATAAGCTGCAGTCGTCACCTAATCCCTTGAAATTTTCACTCAACACGAATCATTCATAAAAATGTTGCAAATTGAGCGGCCCGTTTGGATTTAGGCCGCAAGTTGCCACAAGGTAACCATCGATGGGGCAAGGGTATTTGATGGCCAAAGGGACGGGGATGGGGGGTATTTGCCTGTTAACTTACACGAGCGAAAGTTTTGTATGCATAATTCATGATACAATTTGGGCTTCAATTCACATAAAAATAATAAATCAAAATATGTTAAAGCTTTGATAAACGTATCCATACAACAGTTTTCGAGCGGTTGTCGATAGAAAAATTATCCGTAGAATAGTTACCGATAGAACAGTTATCGATAGAATAGTTATCGATAGAGCTGTTATCGAAATAACAGTAAATCATATAATAGTTATCGATATAGCAAATATCAGTATAACAGATATCGATAGGATAGTGATCAATAGAGCTGTCATCGATAGCACAGTTACTTGGCATTTATCGTTAGGGTAGTTATCAATACCTCAGTTATAAATAGAACAGTTATCAATATAACAGCTATGGATGGAATCGTTTTCGATAGGACAGTTTGCGATATAACCATTATTGATTAGCTATAAAACAGCTATTAAGAGCTATTGATAGAACAGCTATTGTTATGGCAGCTATCGACAATCACATTATCCATGTGGCAGTCATCCATACAACAGGATCCATGAGCCAGTTATTGGACTGCTATCGATGGTCAGTACTTTTGGTGCGACTCTTAATCTTACTGTAAAAGCTCGGTTTTTTCCCACGTGGGCTCTACATGTCAATGTCATAGTCAGGGGATATTAAGTCGACCTAAGTTGAATAGGGATACCACATTTTTTAAGCTTCATTTTTATTTTCTATTCAAATGAGAAGACAACAGAGCTTGGTCTGCCTTCATGTCGTCGCAGACTGAGCAGGAATCCGACCTGAACTTACCCAGCAGATATTAGATTTATCTACAAACATGTAGATATTTTATAATATTAGATATATACATATAGATATTTTATATTACAGGAAGTGCTTATAAAACTAAGTTGCCTTTTAAAGTCAAGAGGTTTTTGGTTGATTTTTGAAATTTTTAAATACAAATGTCTGATCCTTGACATAATGGAAAACCAAAGCAGCCCACTTTCTTCCAGTTCAGAGTTTAAGCGTCAGCATATTTGGCAGCTTATACATGAGCACATCGTGTGTATTTTGCCTGAGCTTATGATTTATTTGCCGAACAACTTGAGTTTATATTGTTTTCCAAGCGAACAATGCACACTTAATCCATTGTTTGCCCAATTTTCATACCATAAATTAAACTTTAAGAAATTGCTTTTCCATAAACAGAAAAAAACTGAAGTCTATTTAATTGCCTTACAGGACACAGGATTAATAATTTTATTGAAGCGCAATTTATTTTGCACCTGAAGGCTTTTAAGCCTTGTGAAATTAAAAATAGAAATGCTTTGTTATAATACTTTAAAGTTAATCCAAACATATTATATTTATATAACTGTTTGTTCCATTGAAACAGCAAGCTTCAGCGATTTTGGTAATTCCACCCGTTGTGTCGGAAAATGCGTGAGAAACTTTGTAAAAATTTAAATTTGGCTCCGTTTGGCTCCGTTACCTTAAATAATATAAGAATGTTTCTCAAATATCCCAAATCATAATCATCTTCATTATAATAATTGCCCAATATTATTATCATTATTATCATTTCATTAATATCACATATACTAAAACTTTTGGATGGATTTTCATATTTGATATTATCATAAAGTCCGTCGCTGGCAGCGACTTTACTGCAACAGCTGCGCTGTCATTTACTGGCACGTCTCTTGTGAACCTGCTCTTAAATGGAAGTCATCAGCTAATTGATTCAAGCACCCCCTGCCCATGGTCTGTGGGGCTCTCTTTGTCCACAGACTTACAAAATGCATTTAGCCTGCTGCAGTTGCTGTGCCAGCTTATTGACCAAAATCCTTGGCCATAATCAGCTTCTGTTGCACTCAAAGTCATTTGCCTGCATCTGTGTATGCCTTTGAATGCGTGTGTGTGTGTGTGTGTGTGTGTGTGTGTGTGTGTGTCTTGTCTGTGTTGGCCACTTTGGTGCCCGGCAGCTTCAGCAAACACTTGGCGCCAGCTGCTGCTGCTATTGCTGTTGCCTTTCATTTGGAGCTCATCAAACGGTGGCCACTTTGCTGCATGCTGCAAGCATTTGTTGGCTTCTGGCTCTGCCTCCTATTGCCCCGTCGTCGGCCTCTGCTCACCTGAGCTGGCAACACTTCCGCTGTCTTTCACCTACTGTGTCCTGCATATGCTCAGGTGTCGAGCATTGTGTTTTTCCCGGGCGCTGCTGTTTCAATTAGTGCACAGACATCGCCTACAGTTCGCTCTGCCGTTCACCTTCCCCTTTGGCCACTCATTAGCAGCGCTTGCAGCTGCGGTCTGCGGTGCTTGTTTCCGTTTCCATTGCCGCTTCTCCACCACGCTCCACCACAATCCCCTAACTGGCAATTGGTGCATGCTTCGTCGCCTGCCCGTCCTGACGGTCCCAACTGTCCCGAGTGTACCGAGTGTCCCGGGTGTCCTCACTGTACCTGCTGTCTGGTTGGCTGAAAAGCTATTGTGAGCCTTTTGCCAGGGCTTGCCTCTGGTTTTCTCCTCATTTCGTTAGATACCGCCCCGTCAAATGCTTAATTATTTGCAATTTTTCGTAGCATACTTTTGTGTGCCCGGCATTCAAATTGCTTCGCAGTCTATCTGCATCTCCCTCTCACTCGCACTTAGCTGCCCGTCTAGCGGTCGCTTTTGCTGCATGCTTTGTGCATTTATAATCATTTTTCATAAATGTCCTGACCGTTGGGCAGCGCGTTTCAAGCACATTTACTGTGACAGCTCTCAAAGGATTAGGACGTGTTTCACATTTCATAAAAGAGCGCCGAGAGACTCGCGCAATCATGTTCACAATGATGATGATCATGATAATCGTGATTATCATGCTGCTGATGGGACCTGATGTCCATCTGCTGTCTATGTCACCCACCAGAAGCGATGATTGCTCAGCTCGTTAGTGGCAGAGGCCAAAGCAGAGGCAGAGGCAGAGGTAGAGGCAGAGCCACTCGCATGCACTCTCACTCTCTCTCTCTCTCTATCTTTGGTATCCTCATTCATCTATGTTTATTTTCATCTCTTTTCACATTTGTTGCTTCCTTTTGTTGTTGCGTTTCATTTTTATCTGTTCGCTGCTTTTTGACTTTTAGCAAAAACTGATTTTAAGCCGCTTACCCACAGCAACAGCAACAACAACAGCAACAACAACAGCAACAACAACTGCGCCCCACTATAAGTACCGTTTTCGAATACCTATTCAGCGTGTTGCCTGCCGTTTTACGTAGTTTGGGTAATTGACGTAACAGGAGATTATGCAGAACGTTGACGTCGACGTCGACGTCGACGGCGACTGCGACGTTACCGTGAGCCGCACTTTCTGAAGCAGCGTTATGAATAACGCCAGCTTTAAGTCAAAACTACAACAAAAACAGGCAACACGACTAATTGACAGAGTTTTGAAGAGCGAAAACAAATTAAATATAAACAAACATATATATGAATATATTTAAATATGAACAGAAATTTCAATTTACAAATTTTTTAGCTATTCAGTCCTAATACATAGTACATAGTATTATGCTAAATTATTTACTATCTTATATTTTTAAAATAATTGAAAATTATTGAAATTAAGTGTTTAGCCGGATTTTAAAATTCCATTGTATATTGAAAAGAAGGGCATTTTTAAGTTGCCAAATAATAAATATTGTTGCAGGCGTGCTCTTGACAAGAGTGCCTGACTAGAATATACCCTGGACGCAGCTCCAAGCTGTATCAGGCATGTATGATTATTGGCTCCTTAAGAAGGAGATGCATAGAAATGGAGGGACAGATGTAGAGACGGACTAGATCGACGCAGTCCTGATCTAATAAAAATAAAGATGCCCCCCCCCCCCCTCTGTCTGTTGCATAGTATAACAAGGGAACAGTATACCCACTTTCAAACTTTTTCCCAAGGATTCAGTGTAAGAAACTCTGAAGTTCTTCACAGACTTAAGACTCTCAGTTGTCCGGGTTCAGCTGTCTTTGATTCTGATTCAAACATGCCAAGCAAAAAAGAAAGTTAGCTTAAATATTGGTTCATGTCGTGCAATTAAAAGTCCTTTGGCAATGGTCCATGCAGAAGCCAGCGGGTGAGGGGGATGGGGATGGGGGCGTGCCAAAACTCTGTTTTTATGCGTGTCTAATGATGCGTCAACGAAGCGCCTGTCGAATTTTTGGCCGCATCATCAAATGAGGCGTCATTAAGTAATAAGTCTTTCAGCCGTGTCCAAATCCGAGTCCAAAACGAAACCGCGTGCAAAAAGTTGGGCCAAAAGCTATTAAAAGTAAACCTGCTCAGCGCCCAAGCTAAAAGCGCTTAACGTTTTCATTAAGCAGGGCTGCTGGCTGCCCCCAACAAAAAGGGAGGGGGTAGCGAGGGGTGGTGCGAGTTTAAGTTTAAAGCGCGCTTGCAGTTGCAAGTTGCCATGTTGCCATGTTGCTAGCTGCCAGTTGCCAGTTGCCAGTTGCCAGTTGCCAGTTACTGACTGCCCAGGCAGGCAGCCAGTCAATCAGTTAGTTTGTCTCTCTTTGTCTCCCCCTCCCGCTCTGTCTGTCGCCTACTCAAGACGTGGCACTTCCGTTTCCGCTTCAAGTGTTTCTGCCACCAATCTTCACGAAGAAGACGCAGCAGCAGAACAAGAAAAATGAGCATTGCACCAAACTGACAACACTTTTTCTCCAAGTGTTCTGTTTTTTTTTTTTTTTTGGTGCTTGGTGCTTGGGCGCCGCTTTTGATTTCGCTTTCGTCCATTGCGCATGCAGGAGCCACAATAGACGCCACGCCCCGCCCACCCTGCGCCCGCCGCACTTTGCTCCTTTGGGGATTTTGTTAGCCTGTTTCCGCCTGGGCGCGAAAAGTGGTTTCTATTTATTTATTTATATCCCCATTGTGCAGTTGCAGTTGTCAATGCATTTCGCCCAGATCCCGCGCTGAGTGGAGCACTCCCTGGCAGCCGGGACGGGCGGCTGAAAGCTGTTGCCAGCTTACAGTTCGATTGGGCGTGGCCGTGCAGCACGGAGAAGCATTAGATGTGAGCGATTTGGCAGCTAAGCGCGCGCTAAGCCGTCAACTAGCGAAGGGATTAGCCGGCAAATCCCAACAGAATTTTAGGCATTTGCTCTTTTTGTGAGGGGCAGTGGGACGCGTAGGACTCACAGGTGTCAAGGCTGTGGCTCAACAATAAGACCGAAAAAAAAAAACATATTTGCGCCTAGCGGGTATTACCCGGCATTGCGCGGACCACGTTGCATGCTTCAAATTTTAGACATCACATTTCCATCCTTTTCTGCCCGTGGGAAATTTAAATCTTATAAAAATATGTTTAAAATTTATTGACAACGGAATGGGCTGATCGGTGAGGTAGACAAAGAAATTTCTTAAAACCATTTTCCACCAATTTTCCGCAAGGGCAGCGGAGCTGCAGCAGCTGCAATGCTGGAACTCGGTTAGACTTCGAGCGGGATATTAATTAATTGATTAATTTGCGGCGGATCTGCTCCGTAGGCAACGCGCGCTAGCTCAACCCTACACACTACTCCAACGGACTTTTTTGGGCTTATCATATGTATACTAGTTATATCTAAACCCTTAAGCTACTTTGTGTAAATAAATAACAACGTGCAAAAAAGGGAAAAACACACATCGAGTAGGCGAAACTTCAGCAAGACTTAATGTCAATTTGTTGAGAGCCCAAGTTTCAGTTACTTCATGAGCTCATCTTATTCTTCTGCCATTTTGATGCGCACACACACACATGCACACACACACACACACACACACACATACACAGCAAGGATAAGCGCAAATACGTTTGTGTGCGGCGAAAGTTTATAATCCTTTACGGAGCTGAGAACTAATTGCAATGTAAATAAATTACAGGCGACATCGGCGGCAACAGTCAGCCCACATCCCTCGCCCGCCTGTCATCCCGCCTAGCCCTGATGCGCCCAGCTACCTCCTGACACAGCGCTAACACACAATATTTTACTCAATATTCAAAAGCAGGCAAAATGCAATGTCTCTCCCTCGCTCTTTCTTTCTCTCTCGCACACTCTGTCACTCTGTCGCACTCTGTCGAAAAACGCTTTCAACTCGACTTAACTAACTATTAAGCACTACTTCAAGTTTTACACAGGATATATGCATGTATTTGCACTTGGGTTGTCGTTGCTGCCTTTGCAGCATTGACTTTGTTAATATCCTACAATTTGGGAGCTATGCATCTATGGCAATGCTTATGTATTGTTAATTCAACTCATTTTCTTCACTTCAATAGGTTGTCGTTCACATATATGGTATTTTTCTAGCCTGTACACATGCTTTGCTATCTTTAATTTTCGACCTGAACTAATTGGGAATTTTAAGATAATTAAAGGCGCATTAGAGCCAACATCTTCTCTTTTTAATTTGCTAGATTTTAATATATATGGCTTTGTGTCTCCGAGACGGAAACATTGTTGACTATTTGTCAACTCCTTTGAAGAATCACAGTTAAAAAGTCACTTTTCCTTTCCTTTGAGCTCTTCTTAGGCTATTTGAACAGGGTAATGCGCAGTCGGCTATGGGCGGCGCAATGTTTAAACTTGTTTTTACTTGTAGTTTGTCGGCGTCGTTCGCAGCTCGTCCTTGTCGTTGGAATTATGACTCTTTCTCTCTGTGTGTGTGTGTGCCAGTGCGTCGTTGTCCTTGTCGATTTACACGAGTTGCAATTAGTGTGCTCTGCCTCAAAGCTCTTGTAGCTTTGGCAACACTTTTCGGGCCCCGTCCACGTTCGTGCTGCCATGCCCTACCCCGCAGCTCCCATTGAGAGATACGGCATGTTGCCAGCCTTGGTCATTGTTTGTGGTTTACTTTTGTGTTACCCAAATGTGCCGGAAAGTGTTGGGCCCGTATGATCCTTGCTCTACACCAGAGCCAAGCGTGTGTCTGTGTGTGTGTGTGTGTGCGTAACTCTCGTGGCTATCAACTGCATCCGGCTGGCATATCCGTTGGGCAACAGCTTTCAGCTTTTATGGCTTTTAAATAGTTGCAAGCGTTCACTATCCCACTGCCATTGCCTTGCCACACCCCCAACATCAACCAACCCCCATGCCCGCCCTTAGCTTTATCCTGCTGCCGGCTTGTGCTTCCTCTTCATCCCAAAGCTGGCCACTTTTGACAGGCTCTTGGCAGGCGCCAAATTTATGACTGTATTAAAGAGTTTGCCGACTTTTTGCCGCACATAATTTTTGCATAGTTTTTGGCGCCCGAGCTGTTGCCCCCGAGCCACCCCCTCATAACAGCCCCTTGCCACGCAGCAACCAACGCCAGCAAAGTTATGTGATTTAAACGTTATGCTCAGTGACAAAACCTGTGGGCGGGCGTCGGCTAAAGTGTGGGCTGTTCTATGGGCGTGACTGCCGCGTAAGTTATGTGCAGCTTCTTGGTAAACGCTTCAAAGTTGCCTCAAAAGTTGACTTCCCCGTCCCCTTGTGGGGCAGCTGAGCTGGTGACCAGCTGCAGTTCCAGGTAGTACACACACTCACAAGCACACATATTACGTATTAATCGCTGCTCAGTTGCAATGTTGCTGTTGCTGTTGCTGGTGCTGCTGTCGTCCCGGCAGCAACACGTTACTCCATTGCTCCAGTGGGCGTGTGGGCGTGCCCCTGCTGTGAGTGTGTGTGTGCAACTATTTAAATGTTGCTTCAAGCCTCATTGTTGGACACGCTGGTGGCCAGGCCCAGCGACAGACTGTGTGTTCTGTTGCATGTTGCTGATTTCCTGTTGCAGGATGTGTTATAGGATATGGTCGCTGTGGCTGGCGTAGGGGGAGCGCGGCCAACGCCTGGACACTGGGCGCACATGCAGCCAAGTGTTGAAACCTCTTTATTTTTGTGCGTGTGTGTGTGTGCTGTCGTTGTAAAACATTGTGTTGCTACTGCGGCGGCAACAACAGCTCGTGAGCGCCGCAATGATACTTGAGGCAGCCTGGCATGCTCGCACTTCATTTGCTTCTTGACGAGCGCTGATAATGCACGCGCTCTACGTTGCTTTTTACTTTCGCCAGCAACAACAACAACAACAGCAGGCACGACAACGACAACAACAACGGTAACGGCGGCAACAGCAACAATTGCCACGACAGCAACTTTGTTGTTGAGCATTAAGGACACGCTGCTTTGCACGTTGCCATTGTTGGGGCTTAGTCAACTCCAAGTCGAGTGTTAGTTATGGCCAGTTGCTGTGGTTGTTGTTGCTGTCTTTCCGTTGTTGTTGATGTTGTTGTTGCTGCTGCTGCGACAGAGGCTGTTGCTGTTGTCGTCTCGAGTTCTTATGTGAAGTGCACTCTTTATGTTAATAGTTGACACTAATTAGGTATGTTTGCACAACAAAGCGCTCCACAACACATTGAATTAGTATGTGTGTGTGTGTGTGTGTGTGTGCGCGTGTGTGTGTGCCAGCAGACATGGCGTATACGTATTATGCTAAGTCCAACAAACAGCACAAAGACTTTGTTAGTGGCGCCGTTTAGGCCGACCCACAATATTGATGGTGCATACAGTGAACACTGGCAATGAGCGCATTTGCATGTCACAGAAAATAAGTTAGACGCAATTGTCTTTCGATTGACATTTCTTGTTTAGACCTAGCGAGATACAATTTTATATTTTGCATGCATCGATTGTTCCTGTTTTGACTTTTTATTATTTGCATTATTTGCTTGATATATTTATAATTGCTTATGGAAGAACTGAACTCTCAAACGACCTTTGATATATACAAGAGGATTGTAAATCCAAGCAAAAGACATTTTAGGTGGTTCAGTTCAGATTTCGAACCAGCTTCCTGCCTTAAGTAGGGTTCGTCAAGCTGGTTTTCCACCTTCGTGCATCCAGCTTTAGATTTGTCATATTTTTTTCAAAATTCAGTTTTAAATTCACAAGAGCGCGTTTTACTCAACAATTTGCAAGCTAAATATCATCTTGATCTGAAATATTGACAACTACAAAATATGGTTAAATAAGTGCAGTGATTAAATCCAAACTTATATGTGTTTTGGAGAGCGGCATTTGCTAAACATTTTTGTTTGTTTAAAGATCCCTTCAATTTCAATTTCATTTAAATGAATCCTATTTGCCAGTTAGCACTGTGCACAACTGTAGCAACAACAGCTACAGCAACAACAATAGGCACATTCTTGCTGTCGTTGTCACAGTTCTTGGCTCTGTTGTTGCTTTTGCTCCACATAATACGGTGTTAAGCATAGAGCACAACTATTACTTAATCATTTTAACCTGTTTAAGCGGCTTAATGTGCCACATGAGTGTGTGTGTACGCTTGTACATGTGTGTGTGTGTGTGTGTGTGTGTGTGTGTGAGTGTTTGTATTTGCCTTGTGCGCCCATTGAGCTGTGAGCTGGGACTCTGGCAGTTGCCAGCTTCACAAAGCTGCTCTCGAGTGCCACACGAGGCATCTTAAAAGTCACTCGAAAGTTTAGGCACCCACTTCCATACACACGCGCCTCTCACACTCCACCCCTTCCCCACTCATCCGCCGTTATTGTTGCATAAAGTGTAAAACTAGCCATGGCTTTGCAGCTCCTCCATTGTCTGGATATGTGTGGCACCCAATCCGTTGGCTATGCAGATGTCGCTTTGCCTCGGTCTCTGTCGCTGCTCCTGCCTCTGCCTCTGCCATGTGGTGGCGCATGTGGTGCTGTGCGCCCCGCTGGCACCGCCACTCAGGCATCCGTTTTTGTTGCTCTTAATGAAATTTTAATTTGCTGCGGATATGCGCAGTCAGTGCGCCTGCGAACTTGGACAGAAGCTGTGTCAGCAATGGACCAGAAACCGGAGACCCGAGACTCGAGACTAGAAGACCAGCTCCAACCTCATCGCCAGCTCCAGCTTCAGCTCCGTCTTCGTCTCCATTTGCATCTGCTTTCAGCTCCATGCGCCACACAATTACTTAGACTTATGTATGATTTATGCCTATGACTCTGTATTCCCTGCATGGCGCTGGTGGCGGGGGGCGTATGGCATGTGGCGTGCGGCATGCGGGAAGTGGCATGGAGTTGGGCATAGCGTGTGTTTACCGTGCTGGCAACATACAATGCATTGCAACTTGGAGGCGAATTCGATGTTTAGCCCAATTTGTTGAGCGTCGAAGGGGGGGAGGCGGTTGCCGCGGTGCGACGGGGACCAGACACATCTATGAAGTAGCTATGGATTTTGGCAGCGTCATTTTTTAACACGCATGCGGCTTTGATGTGCTCTGCAGCGTTGATTGATGGCTAATGCAAAGTTTGATTGAGCACTGAATGCGCCATGAGGCAAGTAGTGTGTGGCAACAGAACAGAACAGAACAGAACAGAACAGAACAGAACAGAAAAAAGAGAGTGTGTTGCACTCTGGCGCAGTTGAAACTATGTGTTTAGAGAACTTCTGCAATTGCCGCAGCAGCCGCCAAATTGGCTGTAAATCTTGAAGCATTCAATACTGAAATCGTTTTATGGCCTGCTAATGCGAGTGCTCGCTCCATTGATTCAACTTAACTCAAATCGAAACGAAACTTTTCACAGCTTCTGCCACAAATCTCTAGCAGGGGCTATTATAAATTATGGGGTCATTCTTGGTGGGCTTCTTAGCGTATTGGGTATACAAAATCTTCATCAGTCGATATGCATATTGATGCCTCAGTTTTAAAGATAATATTATGCAAACTAGCCCTGGTTGCAAGCTGGTTTCCGGCTTGATCCTTTGCCTCGCTTGATAGTTCAATCATCATAAGATAATTCATAAGATTAATCTATGCACAGTACAGTTCTTATACGTATTTGTATTTTGTTTTTCAGATATACGCACAAAGCTAAATAGAGAGCTTCGCTCAAGAGTGGAGAGCTTTAATATAACTACAAAGGGAACAAGAGCTCAGAAGTTGAGCTCTGATAATATATTGCAAGAATATCTGGCATTTGACTGTGAGTACATTTAAACTTTATCATTTAGCATTACACTTCTTGCAATGTAATGGCAAACGAAATGCATAAACAATTTATAAAACGAAAATTATCAGAAAAACATAAAAATGATGAGGCAAGAATGCGGCTAAGCCAGTCTCCAGGACTCCAGGGCTTCCTGGGCATCCTGGCAGTCAGCGAAAGCGACGGCGACACTCGCGGCATGACAAGCTGACATGAAATCTAGAATTCGGCATTAGGTTGGGGACGATCCTGAGGAGCTCAGCCTGACGATGACTGCCAGCGATTTGTATAAAGTTGGCTGCGCCTCCAGCACGCGGGGCGTGCCACGTGGGCTTGAGTTGGGGGCGTGTGCGTTACAAGACAATAATTGTGACTGAGAGCAGCAGGGCAGCAGGGCAGCAGAGCGCTTCTTTTCCATTTCAAGTGTTGGAAATAAATGTGATTACATAGCCCTGCCGAGGGTGGCAGCTTCTGCCTAAGACCCACGGCTCAAGCAATCTAAACGACAGCCAGTCCAGTCCAGTTCTGTTCTCTTCTCTTCAGTTCGGTTCAGTTCTGTTCAGTTCAGTCAGCCAGACAGCCAGCCAACTGCTGGCAGTGATTTGTCATTTTGATGCCACTCGTTGTTGTCTAGCGCCCATAAATAAGCATCTGCAACTCAAGATTGTGGTAACCACCGAAGGTATAAGTATCATCTACATACATATATCTCCAAACATTCATCTGCATTCGTATTGCTAGCTGTCCGCTCTGATACAATTATAATACCACAATTGTCTGACTGAAGTGTGTACACACTGATAAACCAATTGTTATAGTGCAAATATTGAAACTAATAATATTATGTTATATTAACTGAAACAAATGACGGTACGATCACTTTTCCTGCGGCTGGGCCCTGTTAATCTTCGAGATAAATTGATATGGCTTACATTTTTTATTATACAATATTTACATTAACTACTCTATAAACAATACTCATTTATGCATCAGAATATAGTTAAATTATTTAAGCTGCGATTTAATTGGTCACAATTTATGGTCACATCATTAAGATATGGTCACATCTTTAAGATATGGTCACACTTTTTAGATATGGTCACACCTTTAATATATGATCACACCTTTAAGATTGGGTCACATCTGTAAGAAATGGTCACACCCTTATAATATGGTCACATCTTTAAGATATGTGCCTGCCTATTTAAGAATTCTCCATAACGAAGATTTCGACTGCAAAAAGAACTTGGTATAACATACTATATATTATGCGCCTAACTTCCTCAGGGAGACTTAATTAAGGTTACGCAATAAAAAAAATTGCTGACCATCGTAAAAAAATGAAATTTTTATTGATATTTATTGTTGATTGCCAAATGCTGCGTCCGCTCTTTAATTTGTACTTAAAGTATTTTGCTTTGAACAAATAAATAAACATGAATATATGTTGCGCCAGCTCCATAACAACATGGAATCACCCAGCCCCTGGCCGCTCAAGGGCTGTGCACGTTGCTTGCATAAGGCAACATGCCCAGCCGCAGTTGCAGGGTATTGGGTTACACTTTTTGGCCCGCCGGCTGAGATATATCTGTTCATAAATTTCGCGCGCGTGAAATCTGTAATATAAAAATTGTCTACTGTCTCTTTTTTCGTCTTTGTTTTGCTTTGTTTTATGATAACCATTTTTGCTGTTGTTGTTGTTGTTTTTTGGCTTTGTCGTTGTGTGCTTTTGGGGTGGGGGTGACTAGGCGGTGGGTGGTGGGTGGAGTGGGACTGCTGCTTAATAGAACAAATATTGAAACGACTTGGCACACGGGGGTGTCTGCTCTGCAATCTGTAAGCATGGGTTAACAGGGTGGTTTACCTATCTACCTTATTCTGCCCAGCCAATCCCCTCCCCTCCCACACACACACGTACACACGCCCCTTGCTGTTTGTGTCTTTGTGTTGTATAATGGGCATTTCATAGACCATTGACCGGTGGGTGGGCGGCCCACAGCTGATTAATTGGGTTCCATGATGGGCCCCGGCAACCGAACTGAAGCTGTGTCCTATGTCCACGGCGGCGGCTGCTGCTGCTCAGTTGCATGCGTTTAATACGTTTATTAATTACATTCCGGCCGACATTGTCGCTGGACATTGGCCAAGGCACAAAAATGTTGTGCGAAAGGTTCAACAATGTGTAAATAATTGAAAGAGAGCGAGTCAGCGAGAGAGAGAGAGAGAGAGCGCGTTGGGCTGGCATGCCTTGGCGACAATTTAAGTTAATGTCTCGCCCTACTGCGGGCACCTCTCGCATATTTTCGCCAATTAATTTGTTAAATAAACGCATTTGTCCGGCGACGACGTCGACGTCGACGTCGACATTTGCGGCGCTGCCAACGGCAGTGCGTGTGTGTGCGTTAATTATGTGCACATATACATATGTACATATGTGCGTGTGCTGGAATGCGTGTTAGCTACGGCTGCGTAATTGCATTAAGCAACGCTCGTGATCCCCGTGATCCACCTGACCAATTGTTCGATTGCCCAGCGACTCCTACTGCCACGCCCACAGCCACACGCTGGCCGCTGCCGAACATTTCTTATTAATTGATTGGCATTGGCCATTGACGCAACTGCTGCATCAACAGCAGCTGCGGTGGCGACTCCTTTTTAATTGAATTCCACGCTCCCGATGCGTGTTGTGTTTGTGATTTCCTCTCACCAACGCAGCCCCCCTGTCCCTCTTGCCGCCCACAGACGCGCATTTTCATAAATCAATTTTAATTGTAGGTAATTATTGGTAAAGTTTTTTTTCCCCCCATTAATTTCTGCTGCAGCTGAAACCAGACGCTCAGCGCCAATTTGTGTGCCATCGTTAATTGCGCTGAAATTATTATTATAATAGCTTCATTCAATCAGACAACATTTTCAAATCTCCGCACCGCAAAGGGCTGCCGCCCAGGACAACATAACTACTTTAAAGGCTCTTTAATTTCATGTGTGTCTTTAAAGCTGACTTGCTGATGAAACCAGGCTTTATCATTTTTCTTTGAATTGTGTTCACCTATTTGTCGAGCGTTGTGGTGGAATCGCCCTAATAGATGGGTATTTATAGGGTTTTGTGTGGGGGCTTGCAAGTATCAAACAGGAATTAAATCAAACTCGGATCTAATAGAGTTCTAATAGAGTTCCAAATCGGAAGGCTGACATTTATGTATGTGTGCCAAGGCTGACAAGCAGGCATTTGGGTGATCAAGTCTCAGTCGTGCAACAATTTCAACAAGAAATCTATTTATATACGATTAAAATATATTTAAAAAAATGGATAAAAATACCAATTGAGTTGTTATAAGCAATCAGAATTAACATTTTTCTATCGCTTTGTTTATTTTTACAACTGCAAAGCTTTCGCTTATATTCCTGAATAGACACTGGCAAAAATAAAAACCAGGCTTCCTTTTGATTTCGCTTGTTTCTTATTTCCATGCGAAAACTGATGCCATTCATGGCATAAATTGTACCAGTTTTGTCAGATTGTTTTCTAAATTCGTGTCGAATGAGTCCAAAATGATATTAATTTACTGGAAATATTCAGAAGTGAATATACCACAGGGATGGTTCTTCCACCCCCATTAAGGGTAGCTAGCTTTCGATGTCTTATTTGGTATGAAAAAACGTGTATTTTATTGGCCTGCTTTATCGTTCATTTGTTTTATACTTTATTAGCCACATGCAATGCATTTGGCTAATGCTCTAACTTGCCGAAAAAAGGGAAATTGAAATTCATGTTTTATGTTTCATTGGCACTTAACATACGGCAGTTCGAGTTGATATTGAAATTTCTGAGCACTTACTCATTTTTACTCCCCTTCTTTTTCTCTCTTTCACTGTCTGTCTCGCTCGCTCACATGCATTATGCATTATGGTTGCCCAACTAGTTGCTGCGTGTGCCCCCTGTTTTGTCTTGGCCTTCAACATAACTTGCCTCAAGTGGCACTCGTCCAAATGACCACTTGGGTGGTGCTGCCTGGAAACCTTAAACCCTTGCGAGTCCTGGTTTCTGGCTCTGGGGGCGAATGGGTTGACCAGCATCTGGTTTCATCTGCTTCACGTGCCACATTTCACATTACGTATTTCATATTTTGCGGCAATTGTCGTGGCGTTGGGTTCTTCTCTTTTTTTTGTTTCTGCTCATAACCGGCAAATACAAATGGCCAAGTTTATGGCTGGGCCATTTCAATTTCATGCAGCTTGACCAGTACATTTACAAAGTGTGCTCCTTCACCACCCCCAAAACCCTCCCGCTCCTTGCGACTCCTGCAGACTACAGACACTTGAGCTATAACTTTTTGCTCCTTGCTTCTCAATTTCCACAAGGCACTTGAACACTTCGGGAGTTCTTAGCTTGCTTCTTCTTTTTCTTTTTTTTTTTTTCACAGTGTAGCCGCCGGGGTCACATAGTTGTTCAAACTTTAAGTATCATTGACCTTTTCGGGGGGAGGCGCAGTGCGGGCATGGTTTGCCGCAGCCGTAGGCGCAACAGTTGCCGCATTGAGTTAAGCGTCGGCAGCCCAGAAAATTACCTTAAAACATAAACAAGCGCTGGCCAACTGGAGTGGAGGGAAGTGGAGTGGGTCGAGCCAGATGGGGCGGGAGCAGGCGGGCCGGGAGCCTAGAGCGTGCCAAGCAACGTGTGAAAATAATGAGCGGGCATGCTCAACACAAAGGCCGTGCTCCAAAAGGGGTTTCAGCTGGGTGGGGGTAGTGTGAGGGGGTCGGGCCGCTGAAATACAAATATATTTTCTGTATATGCGTGTGTGTGTGTGCACAGTAGTGAGAAAAACACCATCGAAATCCCTTAAAAGTCATTTTCAAAACTCAAAACTCGCTCAGTGTGCGTGTATGTGTGTGTGCATGTGTGTGCGTGTGGGTGTGATTCATCATCCAGTTGCTAAACAAACAAAAGTAACAACAACAGCAACAGTAACTTGTGCAGCAGCAGCAACTGCGCCGTTTATTTTCTGGAAATAAAAATTAATATATGCCGCAACACGTTTCAACTTCCCAGGTGAAAGAGACGGCAACAGTGCGTGCAACAGAGATCGGCAGCAAACGCGTCGCAGTCGCAGTCGTGTGTTTGTTGATTTTAAGCCGTTGCGGGCAGAGTGCACAGGGAGGAAGGGGGGGGGGGAGGGGCGGAGGGGCAGAGGGGCAGAGGGGGCAAGAGTTATGCAGCTTCAGTTGAAAATAGTTTCCGCTGAAAGAAAAAAAAATTAGAAAAAGAAGACGAACTTGCCACGCATGCACGGACAACAACAATAACATAGATGCGCCTGCTCGCCTTGCCACCGTCGCTCATTCCATATCGTTCGTGCAACTTTCTGGCACTGTGGAAAGTGCATGATTCAGCTGGTCAGTCGATGGCCACGCCCATTAATTACGTGCAGTGTGAACGGCAACGCAACAAAGCAGTTAATTTGATTTGTATTCCTGCCACTTGTCTGCCACCGGCAACTGCATTAAGAGGCACGCCCAACCCCCGCGCGAATCTGCCGCTTGTGGCACACAGACAAAAGACGGGCAGCAATGGCTTTAGCTTGCAGCTCCTCGGCAAAGAAACGAAATGCCTTTTAAGATGCCAGTTGAAAAATTGTTATAAAAATCTCCTCGCTGTCAAATTCAAGCGAGCAACAGCTGATGGCAAGCAGCCCATTTATGTTGTGCGCTTCATTTATATACATATTTATTATTTAATTCTCTATTAATCAATATTAACTTCTGTAGGTTACATTAAGTAAACTTCATTTACATTATATTTAGCTATAAAAAGAAATAATTCAATTAGGCAGGATTTAAAAACCGCACGAACTGAAAGTCAGTTTTAAATATCCCCGAATACAGAATACAGATACACAGCTGGCTGTCAATCCTATTTCTTATGCAATAAATGATATATCAAATGTTCAATAATAATAATAGACATATATTAATTATAGACACATACATATATATGTATACCATGGCTTATATAAGCAAATATTCTGCAGTTTGATCCTATTTCTTATAATAGTCAGATCGTAATTGGGGAGTTTCCTCCAATTGCCTTTAACAATTATTTGTGTTAATCTAACTTTTTGACCAAAACTTTCTATGTTATAAGTAAAAAAACACGCTGTGCCGTTTTAATCGGTTGAGAGTTCTAAGCAAACATAAAATCTCTTTTTACTTGTTGTCTTGTTTGTGTATATTTTTTTTGTTTTATTATCTACCTTATGAAGTGGGACATGTTACCCAAAATATGTGCTCTATACTTGCCACATGCAAAAATGTATAGCATGCCACGTTGATTGGATTCGCTTTACATTTAAGTTTGTTCAAACATAAACAGGTAACAGAAGACAAGCTTAGTCAAGGCTTCTTACGTGGAATACCCAACCGAACTGTAAACAAAGCGCACACAACTTGAGAAGTGTCACCCAAAATGAGCTGTCAGAGCGGAGGGGAGGGGTATTTAGACGTGGCATTAGTAAGCGCTCAGCTGAAGAAACAAGACGGAGACGGAGAGGTAGAGGGAGACGGAAACTATGCACAACAGATGCTAGTTCAGATGCATGCACAGTGGTGCAAAGTTATTGAGCTGCAAATAGTTCATGTAGTAGTTCACCTATTAATGTTCCTTTACGGAATATTAATAAATAATACAATATAATAATATGCCAGTGACAACTATGGCCTTCGACTAGGACATGGGCTGGGTCTTGAAGTCGGCTCCTCGCTGTTCAGTTGCCACTTGGGCATATTTAAAGAAAGGTCATTGAAAAAGAATGAAGGGCTTAGAAAGTCAGTCTGTTGGGTTTTAATTCGAAGTTCGATGTTCGATCTGCTCAACAGAAATTTATATATGTGAGAAATTTATTGGATGTAATAAGAAAATAATCTCTATGCCAATATTTAAATGTACATTAAATTAGAGCTGAAGTCCTTTTTAAAACCTTATTGATTTTAGTGAGACAAAGAATGGCATAGAAAGTATAATACTTATAAATAATGCCCAATAAAGATTTATGTGTGATTTACTGGAGATAAATTTGAAAATAATAGAAATATTTTGGCAATTATGTGGACATGGTGGGCGTTGGGCATGTGCGAACGCAGCTGGAAGCCAGCTATGTCTGGGGTACTTGGGCGCGTTGTGTGCAATGAATTGCATTTATTTTGGTTGGCGTAATCGTAATGAAGACAACTGCCGGAAAAAAAGAAGAAAAACGAAAATAAAACTAGTAGCTGCGACAAGGACACGGCCTAGACAGTGCAGCGCCAGTCCACACTGGTCCGAGTCCGGATGAGGGTAGGGTTCCGTGTCCGTGTCCGGGTGTGGGTGTGGGTTCCTGTCCATGTTTGTTTGTTTGTCTGTTTGCCAACTGTCTGGGCCAGCAAACAGGATAGGCAATAAAATAAGCAACAAAATGAAATGGCTGCAGACATTGTCAGCCGGCGACGGCATCTTGGAGACTGCAGCACCTGCCCGCAAAGATATATGGAGCTAGTTGCCCAAGGAGGCAGCTGAGGATGCCTCGGCGTGGGCGCGCATCCAGCTTGCGTTTACGGCTTCTTCTTCTTATTCTTCTTCTTCTTTTTTTCGCCTGTCGCAAATAGTAAAAATATTTACCAATAGACGAGGGCGTTACTCGAGCTGCTGCTGCTGCTGCTGCTGACTCAACTATCCCACTCAATCTATATCTAGTTCTCCATCTCAGTTTCGCTTTGGCGCTGCCTCGCTTGCTCCTGGCCCGCTCCCGGCTGGTGGCGCCACAGCTAACGAGTGGCCTTTGAGCGGCACGTTCGTGTTTAGACTCTTAACACATTTTTCGGTTCGCTTTCGTTTCGACTCAAGTGCAATCAGCAAAAGGAGACGGACAAAGGACGCACGGACGGACGCACAGACGGACGGACAGCGGACACTACTTGGCCGGGACAGCGGCACGTACTGCGTTGTCTCGCCCAGACAGTTTGCAAACAACAGACTGAAGCCTCTAAGCCCAACCCAGCCCAAACCCCGCTCCTCGCTGGCACATCCCTGCACTGGGCTTAGCCAAAAAGCTATCACAGCTCGTGCCGCCCGCCTGGCTTCAGTTCGTCCTTCCGGCGGGTCTTCAAGATAAAAACTAGTGGATCAGCAGCACTTAATTACATGAAACGAAAACTGTTAACATTTCGTTTCAGCCACTGGCAGCCTGTTTTGTACTCGTGGCCAGTGGTAGGGAACGGTAAAGGGGAAGGGAAGAGGAAAGAGGCAGGAACTAGAGGGCTGCTCTAAGTGGCCTGCACCATTGTTATAGCCTGACTAGGCTCATAAAAGAATTGAGTGATAGCATGTGACATGATAATCATCGTCAACGCCAGCAAAACTTTGTCCAAGCTGTGCTCACAAGGCGCTGTTGCACTGCCCGACAGAGAGATAGAAAGAGAGAGGGGGAAGAGAGTTAAACGCTAGCGCGTGCAGTCATAAAAGTGAACGCTTCCGGTTAAAGACGGGGCCAGGTGCGGAGGCAGTTTGTGTGGGTGGTTGGGTTTCGTTAATTGACCTAATTGCTGCCTGGGCGTCAGCCTTGGGGAACGATTGAAAAGCTGGCAAAACGTAAGCTGGCATTAATATTGCAATATTTATGTGGCAGCAGGCCGTGGTAGCTGACGCAAACATACGCCAGGAGTAGCGACCCACAAAAGCCCAGAGTCAGCGTCAGAGCCGGAGCTGGGGCCGGAGACGGGGCCAGAGCCAAAATGGGTGGTCGCAGCGAAGTCGCGTACGCTGTGCCGTTGCAAGCATAATCTGATGCGATTTTGCGATTTGTAACAGAGAGAAGCCGCTTTTGAAATGCAACAAGAACAACAGCAGCAGCAGCAGCAGAAGCAGCAGCGGCATCAGCAGCCAGGATGGGGCAGCATCAGGCAGTTGCCATAAAAGGAGCTAAAGTACAAATCGTTGTCACATGTGAGCCGCATTTTTATGGCCACCGGCTTGGGAATTTGCTGCTGCTGTTGCTGCTGGCTGTTGCTGCCGCATTCGCCAAAAGCCTCCGGCATCAGGAATTTATTGTGCGCGCTGTAAATGGAGTGGAGCAGGCCAGTGTTTGGGCATCAGCGAGTGGCCACCTTTACCAGCCAGCTAGCCAGCTAGCCAGCCAGCCAGTAGCACCATCGGCATCTCCCCCTCCTCAAAACTCCTGCTGCCATTCCATTCAAATGTGCAACAGGTCAACTGGCAGCGGGCGCTGCAATTTTTATTGCTTTCACGAGAATCGGTTGACGACGAGGCCCTTAAAAGGCCACCACTGGCTGTGCCCGGAGCTGCACTGGTTCCACTGGCTGCTGCCTCTGCTCACTGGAATGCATTGGTAATCGAGTAGCCGAGGCAAAGATGATTCAATTGATTGATTGATTGATTGATCGCTATCCGTTGCCAGCTGCCCGCTGCCCGCCGCCCGTTGTCCGCTTTTAACTGAGCGGGGCTCCGCAATTGCGATCACAAAATGACAACGCACCCAGCGATAAGCGAGTCGCACACCACTTTCCACGCCTCCCCCGGCCCAGGTCAGGCCATGCCTTATCAGGCAAACAGAACGAAAATAGCCTAAAGATCTTTATAGAACTGATGACGTGAATTTCAGCATACATACATACATATCAACTCGTTCATCAGCAGCAAACAGCTTGGGGTTACGAACATAAAATGTGCCTTCAATCGAACTAGTTCCGACTCAAAAGTTAGCCCTTTTAACCATAGCCACACTTTTGAATATCAATTGCAAAATTGCTTAGAGTTTGTTACAGATACTTGGAAATACCAAAGTTTATATTTAGTAACAGAAATACTTGACTAGATATAAAAAACGTTTAAGTTGCACAGCACTGGACTCGAGAACTAGTTCATGAGCTAAATATACTATTTATATCTGTACTGATTTGGCAATGGAACTAGTTCAGTTTAGAAAAATTATTTTAGTACTTTTACAGTTATTTGCAGCAAAGATTGGTATGAGTTCTAGTTTAACTAAGCTCGTTATTGTATTAAATTCAATTTTGTGTTCAAGCAGATTAGAAATTTGTGAACTAGTTCCGATTTGGTGTTTTGGACGGATTTATGCCCTCGTCGGCTTGTGCCAACAAATGAACTAGTTCTGAGCCGTATTCGAATGTCAGAAGCAGTATTTAACATGAGCTGGCAGGCAAAGTCCAAGCTGAGCAGAAACCCGCGCGTTGATAAGACGTAAGACCGCATTTTTTGTTGATATCACTTTCACGTTTGTAACGCATCCGTCAGATACATTTGAACGCTCGCTCGTCGCGGATCGTTCGTTTGAACCAGCTCGCATATTCATTAGGTATTCATTGGGCATTCGTTGAGTATTTACTATGATGCTGGCGCAGAGCATAAGGCGCACCATTTCGCACCTGTCGCCTCCGATGTGCCGCCCGCTGAGCGCACGCATCGTGGACAAGGTTAACATCGAGGTGCAGCCAGCGCAGACGGGAGCTGACGCTGGGGCTGGAGGTGCTGTGCTGACCTTTCCCGGAGTCTGGTTGCGCGACAATTGCCGATGTCCGGCGTGCTATCACAGCAGCTCGCAGTCGCGGCAATTGGACTGGAACCACTTCGATCCGGGCGTGCATCCGCTGGCGTTGCATGTGGACGCTGCCAAGGAGCAGCTACATGTGCGCTGGAGCGATGCGCACGAGAGCAGTTTCGAGCTCGACTGGCTGCGACGCCGCAGCTTTGATGGGCAGAGCCAAAGCGCCTACCTGAATGACTTCTATCGGCCACGGACAAGCCACTGGGCGGGTGCCCAATTCGAGCAGATAGTGCAGCGCTTCAGCTATGACCAGGTGATGTCCGAGGATGAGGCACTGCAGCACTGGCTGAAAGCGCTCGCCGTCTACGGCGTGGTGCTGCTCAACGGCGCACCGCTGGACGAGGGCGTGGTGCGTCGACTGGCGGAGCGTGTGGGCTTCATACGACGCACCACATACGGCGAGGAGTTCATAGTACAGGCCAAGCCGGGCGCCAAGAACTACGCATACCTCTCGCTGCCGCTGCCACTGCACACAGATCTGCCCTACTACGAGTACAAGCCCAGCGTGAACCTGCTCCACTGCGTGGTGCAGACGCAGTCGCGCGGCGGCAGCAATCTTCTCGTGGATGCCTATCATATAGCGGACCGTCTGCGCCAGGAGCAGCCGGAGCACTTCGAGCGGCTCAGTCGCACGCCCGTCGACTGGAACGACATTGGCAGCGAGGACGGACGCGAATTCCATAACATTTGGCGTGCGCCCGTCATCTGGTAGGTAACCACGAGCCAAGTGCAGCAAATTCTAACGCGAAACTCTGCTCCAAACAGCCTGGATGCCGACGGCAACTACACGCGCATTAACCACAGCGTGCCGCAGCGGGACAGCCACTTCAATGTGCCGCTGGGCCAGGTGCTGCCCTGGTACGAGTCCTATGCGCGATTTGTGCAGCTGGCACGCGGCGATGCTTACTCCTTTAAGACGCAGCCCGGGGATGTGCTGACCTTTAACAATCTGCGGCTGCTCCATGGCCGCACCGGCTATGATGACACTGCGGACAATTCGCGTTACATTGTGGGCGCCTATCTGGACTGGGATATCATATATTCGCGGTTGCGCGTGCTCAAGAAGCGCCTGAGCAAAGCCTCCGGCACGGCAGCTGCCTAAATGTGCCAATAAAAAAGTTAAGAAAAAAGTCAGCGACATATTTTCCAAGCCATTTGCGTTGAGCTCATTTGAATAGTTGCCCGGCTATGAGCTCAGCCGCGGCACATATGCCTGCCATGCCCATTATTTTGTATGGCCAAATCCTGTGGCTGATTCGGCCCACAAAAATTCCAAGTCAAATCCGCCGTCGTCTGTCGGCAGTCGGCAGTTAAAGCAGCTCAAGCGCGAAAATGATAAGTTGTAAAAAATCATGATGATCCTGGGCGCGTTGTTGCGGATTATTAGCGTCAGGATGCTGACAAATCGCTTGTGAAGATGATTGACAGTGGGCGGGGGAGGGGGCTTGGCGGTGTGGGGCGGGGTTAGGCGCAGTTTCTGCAAATTGGCCGCCGCAACAGCCACATCCGCACCGCATTCGGTAAATATGCAAATTTCGCGTCGGTTCTAAAGTGTCAAATGTTGTCAACTTGTGACGGCACTCAAGGATGTTTACCTGCCACAGCACTCAAGAGGCGCCCAACCGCCCTCTATGCTCACCCGGTTGCCTGCTCGCATGCCTGCTCATAGTAGACGCTATTCAGGTTTGAAGTGCATTAACCTTTAGCAGGCGCCCAATGAAAATGCCGTTAATCGTTTAACGCTCGGAATTCCAAGGCATGCCCAATGCCCAGACCCAAACGCTTCGGGCCTCACATGAATGCTAGCGGGTGGCGGCTCTCCATCTCCCCCTCTCTCTGTCGCGTTCTGAAACTTTCTATGCCAATTTCTTTTGAATATTTTATAGAGCTCCATTATGCCTACTTATGTCTTGTTATAGTAATAAAATAAAATTTAAAAGAAACGCAGCTGGGGGCTGTTCTCCAAATCGTTAAGGAAAATACGAGTAGGAAAAATCTACTGTAACTGTTCAAGGAGCAGCAACATCCAACAACAGCAGCTCTGGGGCCTGAAAACATTTTTTTGTACAACATTTTAACAACAGCAACAGCAAAGCCAAAAGGAGTGAGAGCAAAAGTGAAGCAGCACAGCGAAGGCCCAGGGGAGTGGGCGGCGGCGCTTCCAGGTTGCGGTTGAATCGGCCAGGTCGACTAATCTGCGCGCTCTAAATTGCCAATTGAGAAATATGCCTGCATATATAGCAAGTTTTTTATAACCCCTAATTTATGGATACTTGTATCATGGACACACTTGGTTTAGCAATATTATTGTAGCATATTAACGAATTAGACATTTGTATCTTAAAGATTTGTTTATTTCTATAATATACGGCACTTACAGATACATTTGCATGTCATTCCTTTGGTCCCTAGGAAATGATATCAAGTATCTTATGGATATATGTATGTTTATATTTATCTAACATTTCATAGATACTCAAAGATGCATTTAAATCCCACTAAAGACAGCCGTATGTGAATAACATAACATAATAAGTTAGGCATTTGTTTCTCGTATCTTGTAGTTGGGGACTCATAGATACATTTGTATCTTATTGTGTATCACTCTATTTGAGATACATTTGTGGCACAAGATTGGGCAGTTCTGCGCGCTGTAAGCTACAAATTGAGGAATATGGCTTGGAATAATAACATTTTAACTCAATGGTACACTTTACACTCACATATAGATTTGTATCTCATTAAAGTCAAATTATAGCTTTAACAAATTTGAATGTATCTCGAAGATAGATCGATATAATTGTATATTTATCTAATGCCCAATATTTTTTATATTTGACTGATAACATATTTGGAATGAATTTAAACGTGGTTGATTTATTTAGATACATTTGCTATTGTAGAATCTCTGCTTAAAAAGTATGCCACAGAACTTATTCTACGCACAAGCCCCGCTAAACTGTATCTAATAAAGCACTGAACAGCTTGTTGCATACTTTTGGGGCAGAAAAAATTCTCAAAATATGAAAAATAGCTAGCTAGCGAAATATACAATTCCAGTGCGCAGCTAATCATCCCGCCTTGCTGTAGAGCATCGGAACTTTTCCTTTGGCTTTCATGCCTTGCGAGGAGCATTTCCGCATTGCTTGCGCCGTGGCCCCAATGGGAGCTGATCCTGGCGCCTGCTCCATCAGAGTGTGTGTATATTTGTGTGTGAGTATTCGTATTCCCTTAACACGCATCATAACGCCCAGACGAAAGGCGTACGAATTATATAAGTTCAGAGAGAGAGGAAGAGAGAGAGCGAGAGCGAATGAAAAGTCTATAAAAAAGTTTACTTTTTTAATACTTTTCGCATTTATATATAATAAAAATCTTGTAAAAATGCGCCTTTTTTGCACTTCACAATGCGAACCTTGAGTGTGTGTGCGTGCGTGTGTGTGTGTGTGTGTGTGTGTTGTTGTGTATACAAAAGCTGTACACTCCCGTTTAGGGTTCAGCGCAAAATTCTGTTATACTCGAATGCCACTGGCAAGAACTATGACTCGAGCTTGGGCTTGGGCTTGGGTCTGGTCTCTGGCCCTTTCTCGAATGGCTTCCAGCACTCTTATTGTAGCATTTGCTGCAACGACAACACCAATGGCAACAGCAACAGCAACAGCAACAACAACTTGTGGCAGGCAGCACTTGAAATCCAAGCGGCGTAATTGCCGCACTGTAACAGACGCTGGCGATGACGAGGATGCTTCTTAGCCGGGCAAAGCATCTCCTGGGGCAGAAAAACGCAGCTATGGCAAATGAAGAGAAAAAAAAAGAAAGCCTTTGAGTAGAGCATCGGCAACAGTCAGCCAGGGGCGGCAGCAGGGTCTGCCATGCGGCGGTTGTGGCAGGCGGCTGCGGTCGCCATCTAAGCGTAACAAAAAATAAAAAAACAAAAAAGGAAAAACAACATTATTGAAGCAAAAAGGTTTTAATGCCGGCCTAAGCTTGGCCCTGGCAACGGATACGCCCAATTGTGCTGGGCATTTCCATTGGCATTTCTAGCCATGGCAACCGAACCGAGGGCCACCCAAAATCAAAATCGTGTGGGTCGAGCGGGCAAGGCGCGACCGTGCCAAAGCTGCGACCGTGTGCAGCATGCTTCCGAGCTGCCACAAATCCAGGCTGCCTGCTCTGCGCCTGATTGGCCAGCTAATCCTGTGCATATCTCGCACGCTCCTGTGCCCGCCGCACGCCCACTCTTTTGACTTGCCACGTTTGGTGGCGCGTAGCGAATTCAAATTCGCCACTCTTTGGCGCAGCGTTTAATACACTAAAAGCTTATGGTACTGTGTTTGGGGAGAGGACTGCGGGCTGCGGGTTGCGGACTCCGGGATGTGGGCTGGGGGGATGGCTGGTGTTTGGTGTTTGGGGTTGCGCTGCGGCAAACGGCAAGTTTTTTTCAGAATTTTTCAATTTTTCAATTTTTCACTTTAATCAAATTAAAATTCATTCGTCGCGCTTATGAAGCGTGCAAATGGAGCTGCCACTGTGTGGCATCAACGGCGTGTTTTTGTTGTGCTGTTTGCGCTGACAGTGGCAGCACAGCTTTGTCCTTGCTTGTGCAGCATTGCCAGCCAGAGAGTCAGCCAGCCATCCAGCCAGTCAGAGAGCCAGCCTATTGAGCAGGACCCACCCAGCCAAGTGGTTGCCCAGCCAAGCGCCGCTTTTTGTTAAGTTTTGCTGTGGGCCAAAACTTTGTTCGCCGTTTTGCATTGCGGTTGGGCCGGCTGCGTCTTTCACTACCCCCCTGGATCTTGCTGAAACTCTCGAGCGCTGCAAGGCATTTTTCGGGCAACTACAATGAATGTACATTTGGGAGTGTGCCAGCGGGATGGGGCGGTGGCGGTGCGAAGCTTGGGCAGCTGAGTGCAACGGAAACAGCAGCAGCGCTTTTTGCAACCCTTGAGGCGCTGAAATTTGATAAATATGCGTATTAGTTTCAGTTGCCGGCTCGTGGAATGGCACAGTAAAAGGACCAGGAACAGAACCCTGAAACAAGCAGCAAGGAGCAGCGCCAAAGCCAGTGGCAATATCAAATACTAAGCAGCCCTGGGGGCTAGCATGTTACTTAAATTGCGCTTTAAAATAATTTGCTTTGCATTTTATCTGCTGCGTGATTGAAAATTCACTGAGCGTTGCTCGAAAGTATGCTACATTTTTTGTTGCCGCCCAAGGGGTGTAGCTGCAGCAAGCATGCAGGGAAGGGAGTGCTACCACAAGCTGACGCACCGCAGGGCTTAAGGCATAAGCTTAAGCTTCGTATTAAGAAATTAAAGATTCTCAACGGTTGGAGCCCCAGCTAGGTCAGCCAAGCGTCTCTGGCGATATCACTTCGAAAGTGGCCATATTTTCATCTCATGGCATATTTTCATCGATGGCTGGATGGTTCGGTAGGTCTTCAGACCCTATACCTTATTCCATCTCCGATTAAGTAAGGTTCATCAACTGTTTTATTTCATAGTAGTTAGTCTCTCAGTTTTGAAGCTTCCTTTGCTGCAGGCACAAAGAAATATAGTCCAACCAGTTCCCAGCAAACAATCGCACTGAAACCTGAACTGGATCTTATTATTTACAAAAAATATCTTACTTAGGCTTAAAAGCATAAATAGCTTGAGTCCCAGTTATCTTACCATTCAAATTTCGGGCAGGCATACAACTTAGGCTGCATATTGTGTAACAATAAGCGTGCATGAACGAGCCGTTGCCAAAGGCAGGGCGCTGGTTCAAATCGTCCACATATAGGCTAGCAACTCTGCCAGCTGTCTGCTCTGGTATTTTATGTCCCACAACTTTCGTTAATCGGCTGAAAAAGAATGCATACTTTACCTGCAACAGTTTGTGGAATGACCATCCCACCCCCCGCTGCCACCAGCCGAAAAAAAAGTGAAATAAAATCACATTTGTCACCCATTGAATTTCGTAATATATATTAGCAATTTGTCCACTTAATTCGATTAAACTTTGTGTCTTGTTTGCTTTGCTTGTTTTGTTTATCGGTTGGTTTCGTGTTTGCTTTTCCATTTAATTTATTCAAGTACAACATAAATGATATATGCGTGTGTATATGAAGATGCGCACTCACACATACACACATATATATATAGGTATATATCTAGAGGATATATAGGTATGTATATGTATATATGTGTGTAGCTTGTTGTTCCTGTTCGGCTTGTCTTTAATATATTTTTATTAGCTTTTGCTTCGTTTGCCACAAAAGATGCATAAGTTAATACACATGTGTGTGTGTTTTAGTTTTAAACATATAATTATACATATTTGTAGGGCCATATATATATATACATATATATATGTGTGTGTGTGTATATGTGTGAGTGTGTGTGTATAAGTAAATACCAACTACAATACTTTAATATCAGACAATGTTTATTTATTTTGCTGCTATTTTGATCGTTTTTTTTCTTCATTCAATCGCTTTTCTTGTCAATTTTGTTTTCCATATGTATTTTATTACAACATAATAATTAGCAATAAATATTGTTGATTACTGTTCGCTGTTTAATATATGGTTTATTTTTTATGGCTTTAGCTTTTGCATTTTTTTGAGTATTTACAAAAATCTAAGAAAAAAAAAAATTGCCGCCGTGTTGTTTGTTCTTGATTATATATAGCATGTTTATATATAAACATATATATATATATATATATATATATAGATATAGATATATATGCATTTAAATAGTGTTTACGTTAATATATAAAATTGCTTTTGCATCTTTTTTTTTTGATATATATATTTTTCTTAACTTGCGACACACACAAAGATAATAAACGTTAGTTTTTTTTAGTGATAAAATATTTTATCTTAAAAAAAAAGAAAAAAAAAACTTGATTAAATCTATTTAACTTGGCAAGGGTGCATACATATGTGTGTATGTCTGTGTGTGTTTGTGTGTGTGTGTGTGTGTGTGTTTGTGTGTGTGTGTGTGTGTGGGTGTGTGTGTGTGTGTGTGTGTGCGTGTGTGTGTGTGCGTGTGTGTGTGTGTGTAGGATATGTAACGTTAGTATTGTTGTTTGTTTTTGCACTCAACTACATGGAAATAGTTTTAAGCACAATTTGTCGTCAGACAAAAAAAAAAGCGTGCAACAATTTGCTTCTTCTTCGGGCACGCTCGTGTTTGTTGCACATTTGCTTTGTGTGCGCTTTGCTCAGAATATACAAATACATCAAGCATTTATATATATGCATATTTTTATTTATTTATGATTATATATATATATTTGTGTATTCGATTATATATATAATAAATCAAATACAGTTTACGCCAACAAAAACGATTTTTTTTTGCTTTTTTGTTGTTTTTTCTTTGTTTTTTTTTTTTTTGTTTTTCTGCTGGCTTCATAATTTCAATTTATAATTTAAGTGTATAGTTAAGATTAAGAAAAAAAAATATATTTATTTATTTATATGCGCGTAAATGAAAATAAATAAACGGCTTGACATATCAACTAATGACTAATTTGGTTATGTTTGTGTCTCAGTTTTTTTAAGTACTTTTTTAAAAGAGTATTTATTTTGTTTTTGTTTTTTGTTTTTCTTCGCTCTTAATGTTTGCTCTTTTGTGGATTTTTGTTGATTTTTAACGCGGAAACGGAAGTCAATTTGTCAGCTTTTGGGGCACAGAAATCTTAGATATGTGTATGTGTGTGTGTGTGTGTGTGTGTGTGTGTGTGTGTTTGCCAAATGCCTGCGAGTGTGTGTGCGTGTGTGAGTGACTGGGCCTGACTTTTTCGCGCTCAACTGGCGCACATCAATTTATATGCTAATGGCGCCAGCAAGTTATTTAAAATATATATGCCACGCCCACACGCCGCTACAGCCGAGTCAAAAAAGTGAAAAAAAAAAAATGAAAAATAATCACACAGAAAAATCCAATTTATTTAAATATATATAAATGTTTTATGCACACGCACATACATGTACTATTGTATGCATGTGTGTGTGTGCGTGTGTGTGAGTGTGTATAAATTAATATGGTTTCGCCTGGCTGCAGCACGCCCACGTTGGCTGCCCGGCTGGCCACGCCCCCTCGTCATGTTGACAAAATTCAGTTAACGCAAAAATCTCATTTAAATATGCATGAAGGCAGCGTCCAGGCCGCAATTGAATTTCTCTTTCATTTTTTGTGTTATTTATTTATTTTGTTGCTCTTGTTTTGCATTTAACTTGCTGCAGGACACTTCATACATCGTCTGACTGTGTGTGTGCATGCATGTGTGTGTGAATGTGTGTGCGTGTGTGTGCGTGTGTGTGCGCAATGCATTGTTTTCGGAGCCATGTCGTCGGCTAATTATGCGGCCCAGGCGCAGCACACAAATCTCAGCTTAAGAGCAGCAGCATGTTAACTGTTCAGTTGTCCGTCCGTCCAGTTGATCAGCATATGTCGAGTTGGTCGCCGCTCCAGTTGGATATATAATATATCATGGTCACGGTCGCCAACTGTGGCAAGGGACATTGGGGCAAAATGACAAAAGCACGCAGACAAATACGCGGGGGCGAAGTCAGCGCATATGCAGTGGAGCGAGGGGGCAGAGAGGCTTGGGGGGGTTAGCAACAGTGAATGGCGAGTCTTGTGCAGAACACGAAAATAAATTCATTAAAGCATTTATCAAGTTCGACACTTGCTGTCATATATCATGTTACATTTTGAGCTGTAACATGTTTAATCCGCGGCCCCAGTCAAATAAAAGAGTTAAAAGCAACAACAAAAAACACAACAGAAAACAATGTGTGTGTGTGTGTAAAATGTAACTGTGTAAATGCTAGCAAAGGGCAATGCCATAGGAGCAGGGGGCAACGGCAGCGGAAGCGGCAGGGGCAACATATCAGTGTTCAGCCTACGAAGCTTTTGTATATGTATATATTATTTTTTCTTGTTTAATTTGTGTAACGTGTTTCGTGTTGTGTTGTCCCTTGTTTGTTTGTCTGTGAAGCGCGCGCGGCATGTCGGGCTTATCGTATACTACAGTGAGCACTGCCTGATGTGCGCCAAAGAGCAGCCACATAGGTCGCATGCGTCTCTACTCTACTTGCTGTAAGATATGGAGATTGTCTAAAAAACATGTTACACAGCACTACAAACTGCAGCTAGTCTTTCTCAACGCCCTTCGCCACGCCCCTGTAACTGCCCCTGCCGGTGCCCCTGAAAAACACTCAAACGCTTACTGATTTGCATGCATAATTCAGATTGAAAATTAAATTCAAATAAATGTATTTTAAATTAATTTTACTGCTGCTGCGGCAGTCGCTGCTGCTGTTCGTCTGCTTATTATTATTATTATTACGCTTTTTTTCTGCTGCTGCTTCGGTTGCCTCAAACAAATTGTTATGCAAAAGCGCGTGAAAATCAACCAACAAATGGGAAATAAACATCTGCATAATTAACAGCAAAACTGTTTGCATACATTTTATAAATACAGATCGAAATAAAAATAATAATAATAATAAAACTGCCGTTGAAGGCAAACAGTAAAGCCGAAAAAGAAGCACTAACGGCAAATATATATTGAAAATACAAATCAAAATACAAATATTAAAAAAATTAAAAAAATAAAATATTTGCCAGGACATTAGGGGTAGTCAGCACATGAGTAAAACAAATAACTCTTGAACTAACTCATGCGACAGACAAGTTAACAAGATTAAGGTTACATTTATCTTGAATACCCCTATTGCATGCAGTTCTATGCGAAAGCCTGATGTTTGTTGGCCTGTTTGTTATTGTTGTTGTTGTTGTTGTTGTTGTTGCTGCTGCTGAATACGCCTGTTTGTCTACCCTGCACCAAAATTCCATTCTATGTAAAACTGCGCCCTACTGCGCGACACACGCTCCACGCAACACTCAACATGCAACATGCAGCATGCAACTCTTTTCGCACTTGTTTCAAATTTTTAACTGTTTTTTTTTTTATGACCCTCAAAACTGTTACGGACACGCACACAGACACACTCGCAGGCTCTCACTTTAAATTGTAATTAGCATTTGGCTAGTTGTTGTTGTTGCTGTTGGTTTTGCCCAGTGTTGTGCAGTGTTCGAGTATTGTAGACTAGAATGCCGCTGAGTAGCTTAACTAGATAATTTCGGATGTTTTTTTTTTTGTTTTTGCTTTTAGATAGTTAAGTATATTCTTTTATGGGGAGACTCCGCTTAGGTTTGTGAATATAGGTATTAGTATATGTGGGTGTGTGTGTGTGTTTGTGTGGGGGGGGGGGGGGGGGGGGGGGGGGATTAATTAAAGCATGATGCCGAAAAAGGTCAGAAACTTGAGTAAACTGTACAATTTATACAAAAACCGATACCTAGCCAAGTGTATGAAATTGAAATCCGCTCTGACATATTCCGTTTCCGGTTCGATTCAACTGCATTTGCGGGCGCGCCGCTGGAAGCGTTTCATGCGCAACGACCACTCATCCTTCCACTCCAATACAACTGAACTGGGTCCAATGGCCAGATAGCCGGGCGCTGCCTCCGAGTCACGTCCAAGTATAAGATACGATCTGTAAGGATTAATCAATAAGAAGCATATCGTTAATTAAGAATCGGAGCGAAAGAAACGCTTGTTCAGTTGGAGGAGGGAATACTCACTTGTTCAGCTTGATCTTGGGGCACTGACACTCGATGCTCTTGCGCGGCACCAGCAGCATCATGTTGCCACGTCCCAGCAGCGAGCTGGTCGTGCCCGACATCGGGTTCCGCTTGAAAATGGTCTGTATATTTATCTCGTACTTGTATATCTCGTTCTGTCGCTCTATCGAAAACTTTTCGGTGCTTATATCCTGAGAGGCGCGATCATGGCCAATTACCTTGGCCAGAAGAGCTGTAAGCGAGTAGTAATTAGGTTAAGTTCGGGCATATGGATTGGACAACAAGCATACGCACCGTAGTCCTCCATACAAAACTTGTTGAGATTGAGCTTCTTGGGACTGGCCTTACACTTGCCGCAATCTGTGTGGAATATGATAAAAACATATGTTTATTTCAAAGCGTGTCGTTTTTGTCATTCGCAATACTTTATACAAGTCAGTTTTTACTCGTTACTCGTCACAGGTCACTTTTTACTCGTTACTCGTCACAGGTCACATTTTATTCGTTACTTGTCACAGGTCACATTTCAATCGCTACTTTCATCTTCTTTACGCGGTACTCGCTAGTTGCAACTTACACTTTTTCATTTCCTCAGCCTGGGAGCCTCCACCATCCTTGTAGTCGCCAGCTCCACCGCCGCCGCCGGCGCTTTCGGCTTGAATCATATTCGCATTTGTGGGCACTTCTGTTAATTGCAAAAAGGCACGTGAGTGAGGATTACGCTAGGGTACAGCGGAGCAAGACAGCGAGAACTGGACACTTACTTATGCAGGGCGCCACATGGGAGCGCGTTTGCTGATAACCGCGAGCACAGCGATTGCAGGTCAAGCCGGTGACGCCCTCCTTACAGGGACACTGGCCACTCAGATGATTGCAGGTCTTGCCAGTCGAGCCCACGGGATGGCAGTCGCAGCCTATGAGACAGGGTAGAAGAAAAGAGAGAGAGAGGGAAGGAAAGAAGGTGTCATCATTAGAAAGATATTTTCCCAGTTGACAACTAACTAGGCCGCTGATTGATGAGCGAGCAGCGTCTTAACATCACCAGGTGACAGCTTTAACAGCACTTACGTTTGCAGACTTTACGATGATTGGGCGGCTTGGTGGCGTCCCGATAGTAGCCCTCGCGACAATAGTGGCAATACCGTCCGGTTGTATCGTGCTGACAATTGTAGCAAACGCCGCCGGACACACGACCCGACAGCTTGTACAGCTCCAGATTGAATCGGCAGCGACGTGCATGTCCATTGCACTGGCACACTGATAAAGAGCAAAGAAAATGGCATTGAAAATGGAATAATAATTAAAACAAGTCTTAAAGATAATTATTGAAGAGAAGCATTTACTGAAATGAAATATTTTCGTATGCATTCGATGAACCTATTACAATTCTTAGCCTATTTCGGTATACTTGTACATTATAGGACTGGTCCAATATATAAGTAATTAGGTGTGACAAGATTCATCTAACAAATTCTCTTTTATATTTCAGGAGATGCAATTTTAAAAGTACCATAAAACAATTCAGCAGTTTTCAATGCTAAAGGAAAGTATACTTAAGTTTAATCATGACCAACAAAAATTGGTGAGTTTTATACAAATACTATTCATCCTTACATCAGTTGTTTTTCAAATCTAATTAAGAGTGAGGTAACTTCTGTCAGTATTTATAATTCTAAACACTTACAGAAATAAGTCAGTTAGTACACCAGTTAATTAGTCTATCATTTAGTCTATTAGTGAGCCAGGCAATCAGTCTGCCCATCAGTCAGTCTTGCCGTCAATCAGTCAATCCGTCAGTAAATCATTCAGTTACTTAGTCATACAGTGAGTTACTCAGTTAGTCAGTCAAACAGTCTATTATCCAATTAGTTTGACAGTCATTCGTTTGGTCGGTCAGTCAGTCAGTCAGACTGTCCGTCTGTCAGTCAATCAGACTGTCCGCCAGTCAGTGTCTGATTCTGACTGAGTATCTGATTGACTAGCCAGCTAGTCAATGAATCAGTCTGTTAGTCAATCAATCAGTCTGTCAATCAGGCTGTCGGTTAGACCGTCAATCGGTCAGTTAGTCAATCGAACAGACAGTTAATCAGTCAGTCAGTCAATCAGTGAGGACTTTAACTTTTTGCTGATCTCTTAAGTTTAAGTAGCATTCGGAGTGAATATGAATATAAGCATTCGTCTTTATAGAGCTTAGCTTTATTTGCGTTCAATAATTTAAGTTGCCCTCTCTGGTTCAGCACAGCTGTATTTCGGCAATTGATGCATCTATATTCATTTATTCATCTTAAAGATTGTATTGTGTATTGCTTCCTTAAGCTCCTTACGTCTAATGCTGCTGTCTAGGACAGCATGGGAACCTAATCGTTTAATGGCAGTCGCTTCTCGCCTCGCACATTTCATAAATAATTAATAATCAGAGATATTTTTACGTGCTTTACTTATTTGGGACAGGTTGAGGGCTACCCTGCAGCTACCCCTGCTGCTCGGCTATGATTGATTGTTGGCTCGTGCGGTTGATTGATGAAACTGCATGCCAGCTACAATGCTAAAGGTGGCTAGAAAGGGAGACAAGGGGCTGTGAAGGGGGTTGGGGCACCTGTCTCTCGCCTGCTGCGACTTTTATCGATTTTTGACCAGCTGACCCAGGTCCCGCACTGGAGCTGGTGTCCTTGTCTGGACACTAGCCTTAACGTCAGTCCAGCGTAATGCTGGTTTAATTAGTTGGCCAATATCATAAAATAATTTTAGCCAACTAATTGGCAGCACTTGACTGCAATTTATGTTCCACAACGTACTCGGATGTTCCAGTTGCCCCCGTTGCCAAAGGCATTAAGCGTGATTTATACAACGCAACTCATATATGGACAGACAGCGAGACGGGACGGGACGATGCGACGCAGACGGACTGAGTTGTATCTATAGCTGGTTACGTATCAGGCTGGTGCCCACGCAGAGCGACTTTGACTTGCACACGCATGAGCGCCTGCTTTGTGAGCTGGGTTATAAGACGGGGGGGACAGGCGGGGCAGGGAGAGCAGGCAGCACAAAGTGTCCCTTGCCTGTGCGGTGGCTGCGGCTCCAGCTTCAGCTCCAGCTCCAGCTCTGGCTTTTGGCTGGTGCGACTATTGTGATGGCTGTTGCTTCATATTTTTCATATCTTATGTCTGCATCATCGACGACGACGACGTAGCTGACAACAATGGAGACGCGTCCAGCATGAGGCATGAGGAGTGGGTGCGGGCGCGGGAGCAGGAGCGTTGGCGGGGAAGTAAAACGCGGGCGGCCGTTCGCTTATTTGGCAAATAACAACAATGGGCAACGACAATGGGCAACGCGGCTGGATGCGATGCCACCAACGCCCCAACAAACTTATCGATGAGTTTTATCCTGCCAGCAGGCGCATAACATGTGCCCGAATGCTCTGCCCCGATATTGAACGTGCTACCAGCCTGCCCCTTGTCCCCTTCCCTCTTGCTTTATTTCCCTGCCCCATGCAGCTATCCACTCGATGGTCGTCATCGTCGTCATCGTCATCGTCATCGTTGCACAAATTAAAATGAATTTTATTTCTACTTGACACTCGGCGCTGCGTCTTTGCGCTGAGCTGTTATATCAGCTATGTGTCGAGGCCGAGGCTGGCAAACGAGTTGGGAGTCCAACGTTATAAATCCCATCAAGAGCTCACATAGTTATATCATTTAAAAAGGTGAAAGTCTCAACGACAGCTGGAGAAATGATATCAGTCACAAGTGAAAAGGCAAAAATGTCAGAATAAAAGATTTAAGATTAAGGATTTTTTTTTCTTCTTTTTTGAATGCATTCAGCTTGGAAAGTTGCTTATACTAAAAAATGATTATTTTCGGAAATGTTATATACTTTTTAAATATAAATATCAAAGTTGGCATTTCCTTCTGCATATTTTGGGTATATTTTGAAGACCTGATAAGGAGTCTCTCATATAAAACTTGAAAGTTCATATAACCTGAAAATATTTTATTAATTAAATATAAACTTAGAAAGTGAATTCGTTCGACATTCAGCTCAACAATTTGTGGGCAGCGCATTTGAGTATCGTTGCGACTCTTTCATTGCCGCCGATATATGTGGACTTAATGGTGGCAATAATGATAATAAGATAGCTAGACTGTCCGGCATTTGGAGCACTGCTATTGCCATTGACACATACGCATTGTAAATGAGTTGATTTTGCGGCCAGCAATAAGCCGAGTTGAGCTGCTGCCTCATAAATAGGAACAGGCCAGCTGACGAGTGGAACAGATGCAACTATACTGGATGCAGTTGTGGTAGCCAACCCCTAGCCGTATGCTAAATGCTGCTGATGGGAGACTCACTCATAAATTCCATTGGAAAAACAATTGGAAAAAACGAAATCGAAACAGTGAAAAGCGTCAACAAAATATTCGACGCTCTCGACGATTAGCTAAAGTAGCGCATAAATTGTTTTTTGGGTTGGGTCGTGCTGATGTGCTGTGTGGGATTAAACGAAGCATGTCGGACACTACAGTTTTACAGTCAATATTGTTTGTGGTTTTGTGATTCAGCCTAGATGCAAACCCACACACATACACATGGATATATATAAGCATATATGTATATATATATATACATATATATAAATATATATAAAGCGACGCACTCAATCAGCTTAATTGGAAACAATAAAACGCATTTTAACGCGAATTTTCTTTACAGCTCATTTGATTTTCAACGCGTCGACTCCCAGCAACACGAACTGTTTTGGGTAGAGCTTCGCATGCTCCACTCCAGCACACATTGCCCCATTACTCATCTACCCATCAACTACCCGTCGTCCCAACCAGCTCATCGGCACATTGAATTCTGTTAAAAGAAAAATAATAAAAGAGAAAGAGGAAAACTTATTGCCAACCGGCTGAGAGTTGGTCGAAAAGTTCGACAGATCATTGGCGAAAGATTTTACATTTGGCATTTCGCATTTCGTATTTCCCACTGCCAATCCCCAACCACCGGACTACTCCGCCTATACAAAGAAGAAAAAAACCGACTCGCATCTGGCAAGCAATTTTTTGATATATGACTTTCGTGGCGAAAACAAACAAATTTGCAGGCGGTCGAGAAAGAAAAGTTCATAATTTTGCAGGCTTTTTAATTAAATGCCATAGCAGCGCGCAGCCAAAGTGCGAGTGAAAAACACATGCAAAAAGAAAAGTGCGAATGGAAAACACACACAAACACACTAACAAAAACATGTGAAAATCATTTGGCACCATGCGAATGAGTGCGAGTGCGAGCTGGCTCTACCCATAGACCAAGCGGCCCATAGACCGTGGGACTGCATCGACAGCTAGCGAGAGATAAGGCGGGGACAGGGCCAGGGTCTGGGGCGGGGACTGGTACTGGGACTGGGACTGGGACAGGGACAGGGACAGGGACCGGGATCGTTGCGGAACCGGGGCCGTTCACAAGTTATGCGACCGTTTGTTGTAAACGGCGCAAAAATTATGGGCGAAAAGCAAACAGGCCTCAACCCAAAGAGGCTGGCCCACCATCTCTATAAACTGGCTACAAAATGTCTACATTTTTTATTTTATTTTCCTATTTTCGTTAGTTTTTCGTATGCAACAAGAGAAAAGCAAAGGCGGCGCAGACTCCAATGCTGGAGCTATTGGCGAAAGATATCGCCACGCGGCAGCGGGGGCAAGACGCGAGGCAGGGTATATACATATATCCAGCAAGATGTGATCGAATTGCGAGTGGGCTGAACAGGCGCCAAGGCTTTAAATAGAAGAAAAGCATTCAAGTTATGTATAATTAAAGCCAAACAGATGTAACACAAAGATTTGCTTAGTTGCGTAGAAAAAAACACAATAAAAAACTCTGCCACTGCGGGCATTGGAAGTTGCGCTTAAAACAGGACTGTGATTAGTTTTAAACTGGCCAACAACTTAGCTCTTATCAGTGAAGCCTTCAAATTTTTTAATCGCATTATCATTGCCATAAACGTTTCTACTTTTATTATATTGATAAATGGTAATATATATATTAATATTATAACTATTATTTTTATTATTATTATTATTATTATTATTATTATTATTATTATTATTATTATTATTATTATTAATATTATTATTAATATTATTATTATTAATATTATTATTATTATTATTATTATTATTATTATTATTATTATCATTATTATTATTTTTATTATTATTATTATTATTATTATTATTATTATTATTATTATTATTATTATTATTATTATTATTATTATTATTATTATTATTATTATCATTATTTTTATTTTTATTATTATATTTGAGCAACTATGGCCTTTGGCCTTTTGCCTTTACTTGTGAATATTGACTTCAAGGCATCATTTAGCTTTGCAGAGCATCTTTCGCTTAAAAACTCTCTTTTGGTGGCTACAGGGTAGCTTTAAGTTGTACACAAGCATCATTATCGCCCTATTGAAACATGTAATAGTAAAGTGAAGGCGTTTTCTCGATTGGGTGCGCCAGCAACATAATTTTACTCTTTCCATTTTACACTCTCGCCGTAATTTACAACAACACCTACACACACACGCACAATAAATTTGCCATATCGTCAAGTTTCTCCCTTTTCCTTTTTTTTATTGGAACACCCTCGCAGTCCGTTTTTGCTATCACAAAACACCGAATTTGCTTTGCCGGCACAAAATGTGCGGCCCGTCACATCCTGGCCTTCAGCTCGCGCCTTAGCGCCAGCTCCAGATTTGTGCTAAGAAATTTGCTAGCTCGACCATCCCGTAGCATCCCGTCCTCCACTGCCAGTCTGCGTGCCCGTCTTCAAGCTCGCCCGACTTTATAGCTAACGTTGCCTTCGCTTTTGGCTTTGGCTGTGGCTCTTCATCTGAGACTCTGTCTGTATTTTTATTATTATTTTTATGTACTCGCATTTTTATTTTGCCCAACGACGATTTGCGTGGTTTGTGTATTTTACAATTTGATGTGATTTGAATTTTCAATGATGCCCCAATTCCATGGAGCGGGGGAGCGACGCCCGGTTGAGATTGCGAGAAGCCAAATCAAGAAAATTTTGCAAAGCACACGGCGGACCCAAAATGGAAAAAAATCAACTGACGCGTAAAGCGCGTCGTCATCTCAGACCCAAAAAAAAGGCGAGGGAAAAAAAGCTCAACTCAACCGTTGACAACGTCGACGCTTGGCGCTGCCTCGAGATCCCGCAATGGGCGGGGCTGAGAGCCAAAAGGCATAGAAGCAACATCGATATATCTTTGGCCAATGATTTCGAATGTGTTGCGACGCATAATTTTATTTACTTTTCAATTTGGCTGCCCACTCTGGGCACAGTCTCTGCTCCGGCTGCTGCCGCGGCTTCTGCTCCTGCTCCAGATCCTGCTCCTGCGGCCTGTCTACGTCCTTAAGCACTTTGCTTGCTTATGAGCTAAGGCTGTTATGATACCACATTGCCCTTTCCACACACGCACACACATGCTTAAAATGTGTTGACAATTTGATGTCGAAGTCGTGCCGCGTGCCCCGTGCCCCTGCCCCACTGTGTTTGCCAACCCCCCGTTGCCACCAGCGGCACATCTTGTCATTGCCAGCATATTTTCGCTGGCCGCTTCAATTTTTGGCTTGCCAAAATATTTGTCGCTCGACTGGCATCCAAATTTTATTTTTTCTTCTTTTTTTTTTTATATTTAGCTTCGAGTGCAACTCTCACAACTGTAAAGAGAGACAACACAGTAAGCACTCAATAAACTAAACAACATAATAAGAGCTTGCATTAAGAAAACAATTTGATTTGTCGTTAACTAATTAACTTTGTAATGCCGAAGTTTTAATGTCCCAGTAATGTGTTTTTGATGTCCAAGCTTCATTTGGAACCAATTGTTCCCATGGGTGACATATAACAGAGTAGATATATTTTCGAGTTGCTCAGTTTGGTCAGGATATATATAAATACCGAAATGTTTTCCTAACAAAAACTCTTTTTGCTAGATTCCTTCAATAAAACTATTAATACAGTTGCCAATGATAATGAGATCAAAATGTGCTTGATTAAATTATGTAAATTTCAAGTTTGGTTAAGATGTCTTCAAAAAACTAAGTAGTTTTTCACAGATCCAGTTGGTTTTAATATATGTAGACGAATCTATGCATAGTTTTATAATGAAAGCCCTGAGGACATAGCAACAGATAGACAGATCTGGCTATATCGACGAGTCTTTACTTACTGATCTTCAGTTTCTAATACAATTATAATATACTCATCCGGATTGTGCTTATTATGTTTTATTTTCTTATATTAATATTTTACATGAATGAACATCGCTTTATTCTTAGCGAGGCTGCACTGTATTGTTAAATATGGCAACATTAATTTCATTCAATGAACTTTTCCCATTCGAGATTCTCGCCTCAGTCTTGCTATTAATGCTTGGCTGTGGGTGTTTTCGGAGCTGTTCTTGTTGTTGTTGCTGTTGCTGTAGATGTTGTTAATGTTGCCAATTGCAATCGCAATCGACACCCCCACAGAAAATGTGTTGACGACTTTGACGCCAACACGCGAATTTGGCAAACAAATTACCCAAAATGCATTGAGCCAAATTGCTGGCAAATCGAAGCCAAATCGGAACTAAACCAAGCTGAAGCCAGAGCTAGCTGGTGCTGGAGCTGGCGCTGCAATCATGTATGTGGTCGGTGGTGGTGGCAGCACTTCACATAGTTGGAGCGCTGCATAGATAGTCAGCCGGCTGTGGCATGCCTGGGCGTTGATAATTGAATTGAAAAGTTTTTCGCCGCACTTTTGGCACGCCAATTGATGGGGCAGCGACAAAACCGAATACAGTTAAGCGAGCCAACAGTTAAGGCGGCATAATTTGTGGATTGTGCAACATAGCCGCACATTGAGCGGAACAGCCATAGCCAAGGAGTGTGCAAACGGGCCGAAATGAAAACTGGAAATTGGAAAAGCGCAAGCAAATTAATGGCAAAAAAAAAGGCAGCACAGCGCGAAAAAAAATAAGTAAGAGTGCTAAAGTCGAGTGTGCCTGACTGGGAGATACCCTTAAGATACACACGAACAAGCCGCAAGCGACTGTGCAGCCATTTTATTGTCCCTAATTGTGTGTGGGTAATGTGTTCCCAAGTAACTCGGGTAATTATTGTGCGATCCTCATGAAACTTTCAGTTCTGAAAGATGGCACCCGAATATGTGTATATACCAAGGAGCAAGGCTGTAGCTGTTAAACTGTTTTATTTATTGCTGTAGTCTAATCGGACAGGTAGCCAAAACTGAAATATTCTGAAGTTGTGTGCACTTAACGAGAATCTACTATGCAAGAAAACTCACTTTCGAAAATGAAATTAAGCGAAGACATCGTCTAGCTCATCTTCCTGATCATGAATAAATGCACTTGCTAGGCTCAAAGATGCCTGTTTTTGCTTGTCGCATACATTTGCAAAAGCACAGCATACCCCTTATAACTACTTGGGGTACGGGGCATGCAAATAGTTAAGCACGCAGAGAAGTGCGCGCTGAATGGAACCATAATAATAACTAAAAGAGATAAATCAGCTTTAAATTCTCAAGTTTCCCCAGTGCCCACCGTAACGCCCCGGTGTCACCTTTCCACTGCCTTTGTAATCATGATTTTTCCAATACCCTACACAATGTGTGAGTTGTGAGACATGAAGCAAAGCATGTGCCCGGCAAGTTCCCAGGCATTTGTGTGCGCATCGGCAATGAAATACAGTGGCTACAAAATGTATACAGTCAGTTATTTAATACGACTAACCATTTGTTTGCAGTGTTAGGGCATTGAGGCGTCGTGTCGTTTGGTTAAACATGGTTCGTTTTATTATAGCCTCGTACATTAGCATTGCCTCTTGTGGCAATGTCACTTGGCTGCAGCTCCAGAATGGCTGCGACTGCGGCTGTGACTGCGACTTGCAGCGCATTTTCATAAGACATAAATTCTGCGATTTAGCTAAATGCGCTCTACGGACTTTGCCTGGGTAATTTGTGGCATGCCAGCTGGGGCCCGCGGGCGGTGGGGCCAGCTGGAGACTGCAGCTATTTGCCGGGGCGAGTGAGCATCAAAAATAAAGAAGAAGAAGAAGGAGAAGAAGAATAAGAAGCAAGGAAGAAGAAAAAGAAACTGCATTGGCATTAAATTACACTCGCACACGGAGGCTCCGACAGACGGCGTTGGAAAAAGGCCCAGACAAGGCGACGCGGCGACTGCGACAAGAGCTCATATTGCTTTATGTTCGTCTACTGGCAATAGCTCCAATAGCTCCAATAGACACCATACCCATACACCCCATCCCACCCCGCCCCATCGACCACTCTCCCCGTACCCATCACACTTCCGCTGGCTTTTTACAGCCTGGTTATGCGCTTTTAATGGCACATTTTATACGTAAATTGCATTAATTTTACGTCTAAGGCCCAAAAACGCGACGCAAGAAAAGATTGCAGAGGGGCTGGGTGCAGGCGGGGGCACGGCAGGGAGCGGGAGGCGTATAAATTGCACAGCGCCTATGACACACGACCAAGTGGCACAGCCAACGGCCAATGGTGTTGTCAATGTGCCACTGATGATTGAACGATTTATGAGCCGCAGCAACTGCCACTATAAGAGGGTGGCAGCTAGCAGGGGGTAAGGAGCTGGAGGTGGGATGGGAGGGGGCGGAGGGGGTTAAGAGGGGCAGCCGGTTTTATAGCCAAGTTTCGATTTGTTGGCTCACATCAGCAATGCAATTAAAAGCAGATGCAACGGCCAACCCAGACAGACAGTTGCCACAGAGCTTGAGCCCAGCACTCAGCTAAAGAGAGCGAGCGAGGGGGAAAAGGTTGCCGCAATCAGGCCAAGGTACTTAAAGAACAGATCTGATAGAAACGCTGTTTCGAACAAGCTATAACTCAACCTGTTCAATAGATCATCATCCAATCGTACGCATTTCAATTTGTGGAGAAATCACATTCCAATTTCAGTTGTCAGCGGAACTGAAAGTGTCCCGAGTCGCCAAGTCGGAGCTGTGATTAGTGCACTGCCAGATCCGAAGGCTATCGATTGTGTCATTCCACAATTAGGTGTGCTAGGAGATGTTTGTTGAAATCGTAATCATGAGTCTGGGTGCAGGTACAAACCATTCTATTAATTAAAATTGAGATTTTTACTTTCACTTTTATTCCGCCCGTTGCGGCGAAAACATGTAACGATTATTTTCTAATAAGACTGAAACTGAACTCTTTTTGGTTTACACGAGACTCAGAGGAAATGTTTGATAAATAGTTTTTAGGGTTTCTCCGAATGCTGCCAAAAATGGTAATTCAAGAGTTTATTCGATTCGATTCGTCGTAAGCAAAAGGTCGAAATTTCAGAAAATAATTATGGTTTTGCAGGCATTCAAATATATACCCATAAATACTAAAACACAAGCGTAGTGCTGTGAATGGTTTTCTATGTTGAATTCCATCAGATTTTATAACTATGATAGTATAGAGCTCGGTTGTGGGTGTGTGTGTGTGTGTGGGTGTGCGTGTGTGTTTTCCTTAATATTGTTGTGTTGCTTTTGTCTAACATTTACACACACACACACACGCACACACACAGACAGACAATAAGAGCCACACAGTAAATAACGTAGAGATTTGTATATTTTGTCGAATGATTTTGCGTGTTGCGAAAAATGCAAAGCCAAGTGCTACGAATGCAAAACTAAAAGCTCTTGCTTTCTAACTTTGAGTGTGTATGTGTGTGTATGTGTGTGTGTGTGTGTGTGTGTGTGTGTGTGTGTGTGTGTGTGGTGTGTGTGGTGTGTGCTAAGCGGCAAACAAAAGCTGTGGGAAAACATAGAAAATCCCTTTGGGAAACAAAGTATAGAGCAAACACACAGAGAGACACATTTACCACTTGCCATTTGCTGCAGTTGCATGAAAAAAAAAAAAGAATGAAAAGAAGAAGCTGACAAAGGCAGCCTGAAGCAGAGCTATTATGGGGCCAAAACTGCATATAGTACTTATCTATATGTGTGTATACATATGTGTGTGTGTGTGTGTGTGTGTGTGCATGCAAATGTGCATCTATAGGTGTTCGAGGAGCGGCATCCTTTGGCTGTATTTGGACTTGTCGAGCAGCAGCTGCCTTCAATTGTCACGGCTGCAGTTTTAACCCAGAAACATAAATATTGCAATTTATGGCAAAATCCATGAAAAGCGGAGGCGTGACAGGGCAGCATATACAGCAAGCCGACACGCACCCACATCACACACACACACACACACACACACAGAAATATCGCAATGCAGCGCGTAATGAAGCTAAGTCCTGGCACCACCTTACATTCCGCCCCGGCCGCTGTCTGTGGCAGCCTTATGTTACACGCTTTTAGGCGACACACTCGAGCTTAAGTCGCAGTCGCTGCGTTGCTCCCAAAATGCTTACCACTGGATCGGTTGGGAGCGACAAGGCGCAAGTTTTTCTGGATTTCCCAATTAAAATGTTGCGCATACGCCACGTGCAACATGCCTGGCGACAGGGCACGCACTCGAACGAGAAATGTATTTAACTTAATTTAGTTGGAGTAACTTAAAAAAGCTTTTAAAAGAAACACAAAGGCAACAATAACGGCAACAACAGAAAGTAAACACAAACAGCAAACGAGCAAAAGAGAGGTAAGAAGAATAAAAAAATAAAAGAACTGAAAAGGCAAAACTTTCATTCAGCCCATCCCCATACGGGAGCCTGGGAAAATGCTGCCAGGGCAATGGCCAAGTGGGCGTTTGGCGTGGCTGGAAATACATTAATATGCACATATGTAGATTATATGATTAAAAGTATAACAAACACACGCCCAATCTCTGCTTTAGTTCCACATGTTGTTGTGCAAAAGTTTTTCACTTCTATTTTTTTGTTGCGACTTGTTTGCTGTAGATTTTTACATTTTCATTTGTTTGATTTGACGAGCTGCTGCTGGTGCCGCTGCTGCTGCTGCTGTTGCTTCTGTTGCTTCTGGCTAATGGAATTGAGCACGAACAACAACGACCCGGCAAAGTTTGAGCAACAGCACAACAAACACCAGCGAGTTGGGCTCTGAGCAGCTATCGCAGCTAGCCCAGCTTCTGCATGTGATTAGGCACATCCGAAGCAGCCAACTAATGAGGCCAGGACGACGGCTAGGCCGCAAAGGATCAAACGAACTGTAAAAGGGATGAATGTTGTGTAAAGCCTAGGCTGGCGGGCTGGCGGGCAGGTCTGTTTACCGTGGCTAAACTATCTGCTAATGAAAAACAAGAAAAGGATATAAATAACACACACATATGCTATGTCAAAGCCAAAAAAAGTGAAAAAGCCACCCCAGCAACCACCAGTGGCCAATGCCGTGGCCACCCCCAGGCACAACGCACACTCAAAGGGTTCCAAAGTTATTTGTTTGCCCAAAGGAAATACATCAAAATAAATGCCAGCCAAAAGCGAACCAAAGTCATATGCAAATATGACGAGTAGTGCGAATGTGTGTGTGAAAGTGTGTGTGTGTTTGTGCGAATATGTGAATGCGCCGCCATTGGCCATTGACAAATATGGGCTACGGGCCTAAACAAATATTTGGCACACTTTTGCTAGCAGTCGTTACCTGCCGCTCCCCCTTCCACTCACACACTCTCTTTCCACGTTCCATCCAACAACAACACCTGGTAGCGTCTGCTAATATGGAGCAGCAGAAAAGGCCAGCAAAAAATGTAGAGAAATTTACCTGACGTCAAAAGTAATTAAACGAAATGCCAGCGACAGCGACAGCGGCAGCGGAAGCGGAAAAAGCAACAGCAACAATTTGTCACGAAGGCGCGTTAAATAACGGCAAAAACAAACAAACTTAAAACAAAAAAATGGCCGCATGCATAAGGCAAATAGAAAAACAAAATGGCGTCGGCGTTGGCAAATTTAATAATAGTGCAAAGTAGGGCCAAGTTTCGAGAAGTGCAGCGAACGGCGAAAGAAAACTGCGCACAGCAGCAGGAAAAGTGTTCAACGACAACGACGACAACAACAACAACAACAAAAAGAACAGAAACAACAGCAACAACAATAACAGAAACAACAACAACAACAACGGCAATAAAAAGCAAGAAAATTTTGCAACGTCAGAGTGCACATTAAATGCTCTACAAAAAAGGAGTCGGGACAGGAGTAAATAGTCTGTGTATAAAATTTAGACTACTCTGACACGGCGGGAATATCCAGCATCAGAGCCAAGCGGGTTATATGAGCTGAGAGCTGAATTCAAGGAAAACTCCTTCTGAAAACTCTTTAAAACGTGTTTTGCACTGAACCGGTTCGAGACCTGAATTCTCATTCACTTTTTAACATGAACCGAACCTTATACCTAAAGCAACCGCAGTCGAACTCAGCCAACCAGATTTGTTAGATGTCAAATTTGAGTAGAAATCAAATTTAGCTTGCATTTTCTATATTAAAATAGAAATGGATCAGAATATATTTAGGACAGCTCGTAATTGATTCATAAAAATGTTTAATATGTATGAAAGAGGAAACCAAAAGACAGGGCGCTGGTTCAAATCGTGAGCCGAAACACCGACTAACAGCACTTCTTCATTGTTTATTTTTACGTAAATATTTTCTGCAAACTTGAATTTCACAAATGTGGAATTTTAGTTTTAGATTTGGGTTCTTGTACAGCTGAGTCACACTTGAGGTCAGTGAAAAGCAAATAAAGCTGAGTTCACATGAAAGAATGCTAAATTCTTAAGGCGCTTGGATACATATTTAACTATTAGTATATTCATATTTGAATGGGTAAGCTCGGCTAATAGTAGCATTTAGCTGGCATCGCATTGAAAGTATATCAATCAGACAACTCTTTTGTAATTACCTCGAGCAAGTTTCGGCTCAAAAGTCGATTCGAGTCATTTAATTACCTTGGCAAAGTAGATACAGCAAACGCAAAAGGGCAAAAGGTAGGCAAAAGTCGAAAGTTTGCCGGCATTGGTCTGGCATTGAAGGCAGCCGTAGTATGGCAAGAAGTCAACGGAGCTGGAAAAACTGTAATGAGAAAAATTTTACGAACCGGCAAGAAAAGTTGAAAACGAGGGCGACACAAGACCAAAAACAATAAACAACAAAGCCAAAGACGGCGGCGGACATCGAGAGAGAGAGAGAGAGAGAGAGAGAGGGGGAAAGCGAAAGAGAGAAAGGGGGGAAGAAAAGCGTAAGAGGTATGAAAACTTTTCAATAGTAGTGTGACTGTGGGCGTTTGCCTGGAAGGCGTGGCGCCTGCTAAGACAACACCAAGCAACAAGCAACAATTTTGCGCTTTGCTTTTCCGTTTCCCTTTGAGCGACATCTTTAGAAACTGTGTCGGCTCCCCCTTCGGACACCCCCTAGCCTGGCCACTTCCCATTTCCTGCCCCAACTCTAGCTGCTCCAATTGACCTGCCCGCCGCCCTTTCTCACGTCTGCTTCTTCTTGTCGCTGACAGCCGCTGTAAGTAGCTGCGTAATAAAATTACTTTTTAAGTGCGCTGCGTACCTGCAGAAGGCAGCAGGTCGAGAAGGAGCTGGAGCAGGAGCAAGGAGCAGCTCCAGGACACAGGAGACGGGAGTGCAAAAAGGTGCTTCATTTGAAGCTTACGAGCTGGTTGTCATGAATTGGAAGCCCGCGTCAAAGTCAAAGTCGGAAGTCATTTGAATTATTTAGTGAAAGCAGCGGGCAGCAGACGGAGGCGACGGTGGGGGCGGAAGACATCGTCAACGGGAAACTGAAACATTTGTCTGTCTGTCAATGCGGCGCATGAATAATGTCTAGAATTTCATATGTAAGTGATATGTGGGCAAATATATCAAAATAGCCTAGAGAGAAGCTAATGCTGTTCTTGCTGTTGCTGTTGGCCTCGTTCTGTACCAAAATTTATCGTAAATCAGCGCAAAAGTTTTCTCCCATTTTATTTTTTATGGCCGAGTCGCTAAGCGTACAGTCTCAGCATCAGGGGGAGGGCCAACTGCAATGTGGCCCATAAAATATGTTGCAAATTATGAAATATTTGAAACTTTAGCCCTGGCTGCCAGTACGGCCAGCGCGGCCAGTGCCGCACCATTTGCCCTAAGACAAAAAGTGGAGGAATGTAAGGTTCGGCTGCCGCTGGGAGGCCGCTGTTCGTTATGGGCATTTAAGTTTTCATAAGTTGCGCAAATAAATTTTAATCGAAAAATGCGCCAAGGCAATAAGAACTCAAAAGGTTCTGGGCCAGGACACCAGCCAATGCGGGTCAACGGCAACGGCCAGGGGCTAAAAGCGGGCGGCAATGCGACAAGTTTTAACTGCAGCAGCCCGTCAGCCAATGGAGCAGACAATCTGGGGAATATTTACAAGTATCAATCGGGCAGAGCAGCCTGTGAACGCAGGTCCACAAAAACTGTTTGATCACATGGCTTATGCTCGGTGGCTTCTCTGTGGCATTGACGCTACACATGGCTAACGCTTGAGCAGCTAATATCAAGCTCTTTGGCCTTGTGAGGAGATTTGTAGCAGCTTCTATGCAGCTCCTTTTCTTAAACACTCGATTTTTTTTTGCAGCACACGCTGGGAGCCAACTGCAAATGAATACAACTGTGAGTTCTGAACAACAAGAGACTTCTGCTAATAGCTATATAAGCGGAATGCTTTAATTAAACTCTGCCAAATTTGCAGTAAGTGAGCGTCTAGCATCTGGCTACTCTCTTTGAAAGGAAACTCTGATTTATTGCACCCCACGTCTGCTCTAGCAGCTTAAAGCTTCTGTTGATGCATTTTTAAAATAAATTTAAAATTTAAGCTCAGTTTAATTGTGCAATGGTCAGCTACTGCTATGCATTACTTTAAAAATAAACTCACATTTATTGCACCTCATGTTGGGCGCCACTTAAAAGTTTTAGCTCTGGTGCTTAAGCAGCCTGCTAGACTTGCTATTAAATATTTTAGGTAAATGCCAGGCTAAAGCTCTCTTAAATGTGCAGTAACTAACAGTTGCTGGAGGTTGCTATGCGTTAGGTTTTAAAAGAAACAAATTAAATGCAACCCATGTTGGTCGCCGGCCGTTAACAAAGGCAACACATTTCCTTAAATGTCCTGAAATGCCGTTTTACATATATAACTAAATGCAAACGTATTTTCATATAAATTAATTCCAATGAATTATTATTAACTTTATATATAAATTTAATTTAATTTAATTAGCGCTTAAATTAAATGCTATCTATGTTAACAGCCTTGACCTTCTGCCACAAGAGACTTGAATACTTTTACAGCTTATTTACTTAGATGTAATCTGTTGGGCCCCCAAAAAAAATTGGTACAGCCAAATGGCCAGCAAATGAAGTCGAGTCCCAGGGCGCCGCGTAAGCAGTAAATGAAAAGAAATGAATGAAAAGCGGGAGGAAAACAGGTTGATGGTGGAAAATTGTGGCTATCATTGGGCCGCTTTAATTTTGTTTGGCCACGTTCTGCTCTGTTCATTTGGGCTTAGCTCCAGAAGAAGAGTCCGCTGTTTATAATTTTTTGGTGCGGACATCGCATTTACAAGACTTACGACTGGGAAAATCCTTTGCTTTTTTCTTATTTTGTTGCCTTATTTTGAGCTGTAGTGACTGTACTGGCAGCTGCTAAGGCGCTGCTGTTGCAGCTAAATTCAAGGCGCGCGCACATAAAATTTAATTAAATGCAACAACAACAACAACAGGAGCAACAACAACAATAATAGTAACAGCAACGCAGCGGCATCGTTTATAAAATTCACATAATAACAATAAATTTTAAAATGCGCCCAGACTAGCAGCGCTGTCGACGCTGGCAGCGCTGCCAACGTCGCTGGGGTATTAAAATTTATCGCCGGTTGCGTAGCACGCGCAGAAATTTTGCGTGTCCCAAAGCAAGCGGCAGGAGTGGGTGGCAGACTAATGCCAGCAACTGTGCCCTGCGAGCAAAAGTAGCGTCTTTGTGCTGCACCCCGGCTTGCCCCATCGCTGCCACTGCTGGGGGTACATGTTGTTGCTGCTGCGGGCTACTGGTTGCTGGTGTCGCTTTTTATTTCACTTAATTTTATTCCTATCATTTGTGAACTCACTTCCGCTGCGCATAATTGAAGGAGCACAGCACAGTCACATATGCTGCCCGCCCCTGGCCACCCCGTGACAGTCGCTCTTCCTCTTGGCAGCTGGCGCTTTAAGCAGGCGAAATTATTTGTCTGTTTGTTTCTTTGTTTGCTTGGCTTGCTTATTCATTTGGCGCGCATTAATTACACGACACGCATACGCCACGTTACACGCTGCGAGTTTGGGGGCGGGTGGCATCATTTATTAAAAAGCCAAAAGAACGCCTGTGTCCCAACCATGCTATCCAATTTCTTGACAGGCTCATGCTTATGCGCATAATTTTAGGCTGGTCCAAAATTCGCTTACATGTGAGCGGGAGCAGCTGAAGCTGAAGCTGAATCTCAAGCTGAAGCTGGAAGTAAGGAAGCAGACCGTCTGATGCCATGGGGATTTGCTAGCTAGTTTCGTCTTCAGCCTCATCTTCATCCTCATCATCATCAGCTGCTGTGGCTGTGGCTTCTTCTGCTGCCTCTTTTGCCTCCTTGTGGCATCCTCGTCAACACAAATGACTGTCTCATGTTATCTGCTAAGCTGTCTTATCTGTTTGCCCTGCCACAACGCTCTAACGCATCTGTTTGCATGTTTATCTGTCTGTTTCGGTTCGGGTTCTCTCTGTCTGTCTGTCTGTCTGTCTGTCTGTCAGACTGTTTGTCTGTCTGTTCGTCTGTCTGTTGGCCTGCCTCTGATTTCGACTTTGTTACTTATTTAATTTGTTGCCTATTTGCTCCGCTCAGCAACAACTCGCAACACATCCACGCATTTGTTTGCATATGTTTTACATGCCCCCATTGATGCTTCACAGTGCTTCTGGCTCCATGTCCCCTTCTTATTTTTCGCACCCCCTCTCCCCCTTTCTCACCATCCCCCTCCCCCTTCCTATCCATCTACCCGTCCTGAGTCAGCTTACTTATGTTTGCTAATGATTTGCCAGCCTGCTAATCAAATTGGTTGTCCCGGAGGCTAATGGCATTACAAATGATGCGGAGCCCTTCTCAACGCTGCATTATGTTTATTGATCAACACAGAGAGAGAGGGAGAGAGGGACAGAAGCAGAGAGGGGGCGAGAGTTGCACTGACTTGACATTAAAGAAGTAAAAATCTAAGACTCTTCTCTAATTGTCATAAAAATCTTCGAAAATAAATTCGTTTATATATTTTCATCTTTTTTCCTTGCCCGTTATACTAATTTTAATTTAGTTTAAAATTATATATGATATATTTTTTTATGAATCAGTTTACGTTAAAGGCCGTTTTGGTTTTCAAACATTTTATTGCAAGAATTCAAATGATTATCAAATATAACAAGTAAGAGGTTCTAGTCTGGAGCTTCCGACTAGGGGATACCCTGAACGCTCTTCTTCCAATATGCTATCCAATATGCATATATATTCTATTTTAGAAGCTATATGTCAAGTTTGGTGACTCTAGCTCTATTTATTTACCAAAATTTCCCAAACAACAGGATAGCGATATCGATTTTTATCGATTGCTTGGAAAAGGATTAAGCTATCGATTATCGGAAATAAACTCGATCTGCGCGGGAACTAGGAGCACCTACATCTAAAATTTCTCTAGCACTTATAGGTTCTGAGATCCTTGCGTTCATACATACGGACGGACGGACGGACGGAAAGACAGACATGGCTAGATTGATTCGGCTATTGATGCTGATCAAGAATATATGTACTTTATATACATACATTTGGATTTTGCACAAATCCATTATACCCGTATACCCATTTTTAATGGGTTCAGGGTATAAAAAGGATTTAAAAAAAAACAGTTAATTCACATTAATAATAAGGTAATTAAAACAAATTAGTTGATGGGGGTTGCTAAGCTGATTCAAACAGTGCATTTTATAACATTTTATTAGCCATTTTAATTAATTCGGGAAATCGTGGTCAAAGTTTTCATAAAAAAAGATAAACCACACAACAGTTATCTATGTGGGAGATCGGTTGCTCCAATCCCTTGGAAATCTCTTCAGTTTATATGCTTTTTTTTTTATTTCATATTATTGACAAACAAACAACATAACCAAACTGTTAGATGTAACTTTTTTACAAATTACATAATGTATATTTTGTCATGGCTTTTCAGCTCGCTTATGAGGTGAGGTGAGCTAAGCGTAAGAATCACGGGCAGAAGGTCCGGAGTTCGATCCCCAGTGTAGTCAAAATAATAGAATTTTTTTTTATATAAAATAAAAAATAGTGCCGCTACAATTAGATGTATTTTTGACAACTGATTAAAGACATTGTTATACCCTGAAGCCATTTTAAAGGGTATGTTGGTTTTGTGCCAATTTATGTTACAGGCAGAAGGAAGCATCCATAAACTATATATATTCTTGGTAAGCATCAATAGACGAGTCGATCTGGCCATGTCCGTCTGTCTGTCCGAACCTATGGAAGCAGCAGACTTGAAATTATATATATAGGTTCTGCTATTTTCTGCTGTTTTCGATAATCGATAACTTGCCCCCTTTCCATGCACTTGATACGAAGCAATATCGAAATAATGTTTTTTAGAGCAAATCTCTTAGGTTTTAATTTGATTTTAATTTGACATGTAGTAGTAGGAGCCGAGTAAGATATAAATTATAATATTAATGAAAATTTACTTAAGCATGTAAACACCAAAACTTATAATTGATAAGTATTTTAAATTTATAGATTGAAACGATTTAATGTAAGCATATAAATATATATGTATATATATATAGAATAGACTTTGCACCGCCTCCCCCCAAAATAACTTCCCCCTTTTGGGACTTACATCGAAATCTCCAAATATCAAGTGATGCGTTTCGGAGCGGAGTGGCAAAGTGTTTTGCCAAAAGCAACGATGATGATGCCAATAAATTTGTGGCGTTCGTTTTGCATGCAGGGCACCAAATAACTGCATTCAGGGCAGGCCGCACACCGTGGCACATGCCACGCCAGCAGCGCCCAATCCTGTGCAGTTGCCGCACGCTTTTAGCCACTGTTGTTGTTGCAAGCACTGCCAGCTGTCGCGTGCAGCAAAATGAATGAATGCGAAAAGAAAGCAAGAATTATGTGGCAACAGGATGCGCTGACATTTATCACCTGCGTCGCTGCTGCTGCGGCTGCCGCTCGTGTCATGCAGCGCATCAGACGTTGCAACGTTTAGTAGTTGGGTGCCTCCCCCTCGTTCCACCTGACACAACGTTGTGCATTGCCATTGCCAGCTGGCTGGCAGTTAAAACCAAAGTTTTGCCAGTTGTTTAACTTGCAGACTGTTTGATTATGCCCCAACGCGGACGCCGATGCCGTCGCCGACTGCGCAGCGAACGGCGCTGCGTGCGCGGCAGCATTAGCATAAATTTTCAGCAGCTTATGCGCGCATATGAATATATTATACCGGCTGCCGTTATTTATGTGTACCGGCTACCGAAACTTGGCGCAAGTTTTCTCTACCGAATTGCGACAAGCGTTGGGGTGGGGCAGGGAGCAACAACAGAAGCAGCAGCAGCAGGACTCGTGCCAGGATAATCGCTGCTTAGTGCAGTCGCGCGCATAACGCGCCAGCCGCCATTGAAAACCATTCCGTGCCCCGTGCCTCGTGCTGGTTCCCATGCCCATATACCCGCCAGGCATACATCTAACATCCTGGCATTCCCGTTCCTGTTCCCGTTCCCGTTTCCGCCCAGCTTTCGAAAGCTCATTGAAGAGCATTCAAATTGAATTTACATGCAAGCAACTTTTGTTTACTTTGTGGCAGCGGCAACAGCGCCAGTGAAATCAAATTTAAATTCGCAGCCTCTGCCGCATTATATGGACGAGCGCCCAGCGAAGAAATCAACAGACTCACCCAACCAAGTTGCTGGAGCCAACCACCCCCAACCACCCAACCACCCCCAACCACCCAACCACCCCAACCAGCCCAGCTTGGCACTCAACCACCGCTCAGGTGGCAGAGGCCAAAAACTGTTTGAAGTGTTCTTCGCTCGCATTTTCCCTTGCTTTGGGTGTGGGGGGGTGGGGTGTGCTTGACGCTGTTGCCAAATTATTTTTATTTATTCGTGCGTTTAACACACAAACAACAAAAAAAAAGTTGTGAAATTAGCGCCCGCTAGATGGCGCGAGCGCAAAGATTTATGGCCCGATTCTTGGCCTAAAGTGCGACCTTGCAACAATTTGGCAAGAAACTCAAGCGAAAACACGCATTCAAATCGCTTCAGTGCCAAGCTCCCCAAACGGAATACTACGTATATCAAATATCCAAATATTTGCCAACGCATTAAGTCTACCTGGTATATATAGTATATATAGACTACTAGGCATACATTTTAATAATAAATATTAGGAATAATATTTTTTATTGTTCTTAAAGCACTTTTTTAAAGATTGCGTGATGAATCTTTCAGATAATTAAAATTTAGATGAGTGCAAAAGATTTCAGCAGATTCAATACTTTTTTACTACTTTTGCTAATATACTAATATAATTTATTTGATTTTTTAAAGTACAGAAAATTTGTAAGTAATTGTTTATTTTTCTTTTGTTGAAGAATTAGCTGCTCACTGTGCCGACGCTAACTTGTATAAAATAAAGCTGAATCGCTTATTAAGAAAAATATTCAACATGAATGGGAATAATAAGCAACGAAAAATCAGATTGAAGTTCCCGGTAAGTGTATACTGAACAAGAATATCTTATTTAAACCTGTGCGAATATTTATCCGAGTTTAAATATTTATTGATTACGAGTCGTAGCAAAATATTAGGAATGATTGTTTAGGTTAAAGGAAATGGCTTATGAAAAAGATTTCTCTTCCACATTATTCTGCAACTGCGCTGCTAAAAGCCTCGCACGCGCTTACCTCAATATACTTATTACTCATTATCCTCAATCCTCCAATACTCGTACGCAACTACACTGTTCACCTGCAGCTGCTCTTCTGTTATACTGCTGTTATTTGACTGCTGTTATTTTGCTGATAGCTAGCTGTTCATCTGCAGCTGCTCTTCTTCTGTTAGTCTACTAAGCTGCTTCCTATAGCTCGACCAAGAGTTATTACCAAGGGGTATTTTGATAATTCATAATATATATATTTAATCCAAATACGTTAAAATCTTTTAAATATTGGCATTTGGCTGGGCACAACTCTTTCGGTACAAGGCGCCACTTGCCGCGGCCGCGGCCGCTGCCGCTGCTGCTGCTGCTATTTCTGCTGCTGCTGATTTATGTGCGATTTTTTATGAATGCAACAAACTGCGGCCTTGCTTCACAAATTGCCGACAAAACGCAAATCTTTTATTGGGCGCGTTTGGCAGCTCATAAACCTCAAGTCCGGGCCTCATTGAGCCCGCCTATTAACCTCAACGTGTTACCTGGCACATGAATAAATCAAAGCCTTCCCACACACAAACACACCAAAACACCAGCACACACACACACACACACACACGCACACACGCACACAGCTGCCCCCTTCCCTTGCCCAGCATGCTGCCCCGTTTCACAGTCATTCAACTGCCTGATGATAAATTTGTTTGAGGGGGGATTTTCGTGCTTTTCTTGGGTTCGTCTTCGATTTGCTTAACAAATTTGTAAGATTCTTAACACATTTGCATATTGCGTAAGCGAGAGGAATCCCAACAGCTGCCCCCGGCCCGCCCCGCCGCGCCTCGCCTGTATACTGGTATAACCCAATCTACCCCTCGACGAGACTCCGTTTCTTGCTTCTGTCTCTATTTTTATACTGCATGCTGGCTTCTGGTATCAAGTGTGAAAATACTGAAATTCCTTGACGAGTTCAGCTTGGACTCATTCTTGTTTTGCGCGTTGTTGTTGTTGTCGTTGCTCTCAATGAGTTGCACAGTAATGACGACATTTCCTTCCGACATTCGACAACACTGGCGGCGACAGTGTTGCGCGCTGTCGTTTGCGCTTTTTATTGCCATCGTCAGTGTTGCCAGCTCTTTCGCCTTTTATAAAAGGATTGCTTGTATTGAGTTTATTTTGGCTCTCGAGCGGGCGAGCGGGCGGATGTTCGAGCGAGCGGTTGCTCAATCGATGTAGCTCAATAAAAGAATGTGCTGGAATTTCATACTCCCTCCGCTCCGCGGTACTTCCTGTCAATTTTCATGGCAATGGCTTTGGACAGTTTTTGTCGTAAAACGTGTGGAATTTTTCGCCGATTTTCCATTGTCTGCCCGCCAACTTGACACTCAACTTGAAATTGACCTGCATTTGTTTAGTGGATTTAACGCGTATACCAACACATTCTGTATGTCAGCTAAGGAATGCGTCAGATTTACGCCCACAACAACAACAACAATAACAATAACAACTGACGCTCCCATTGAATCGCCTGCCTGCCACAAGATTTAGTTCCTACTCCTCAACTGTCCTCCCACACACACACACACACACACACACACACACACAGGCGCACAGGCACACACGCAACCTGCCACAGGTAAAGCCTTTTAGAGCTCGCCCAAAGTCTGGAGCAAAGCAGCCAGTGAGACAGCAACTTGTGGAGCGCTCTGCAAATATTTCCAATTTCTGTTCTGCAAAAAAAAAATGCAACATCTCTTGAGACCCTCAAAGAGCTGACAGCTTTTATATTTGCAAAAAATAAAAATTCCCTTTATAGAAAGTCTTATTGTTATATTTATTAATGGAATTTTATGGAATTTCAACAGTACCGGCATTTATTGACAAATAGTCAGAATATCAATTTTTGACAGCCGATAACAATGTCGAAAACTTGCCAAAATTTGTGGTGTCTGCGAGCAGTCGATAGCAATATCGATCACGTATCGACAGTTTTTGATAAGAGCTTTCTGACCTATCGTAAAGTAATATTCTTACATTTCTTGATTGCCGTTCAATAAGCCTAAGAGAATTAATTAGTTACGGTCATACTCTACATAGATTAAAATTAGAGTACTTTTCTGTGCCTCTATTCCCGCTTACCCAAAGCTGCGGTGGCTGCGGCCCCTTCTAAGCGAGTGCCACTGCGCTGTGGCTGCTGCGTTGGCATTGCCGCATAAATTGAATGCATGCAACATGGCCCCGTTCGCCATGTGGCAGGCCAGCCGCCACGCCCCTTTAAGCGCCGCCACTTGGGCAATTATTAATGTTAATGTCTTCATTACAATTCATTCCCGTGTTGTTTCCAGGCCGCTTTTTGCCTCGGCAGGCCACGCCCCTTGCAACGAGTGGGACGGGTGGGCGGGTGGACAGTTCCAGTGACAACCAGTGAAAACGCTTTGCAAATAAATTAACGCTAATCAGTGGCAGAGACGCGATTTAAGCTGCCACAAATGTTGAGCTACTCAAAAGTTCCATAAATTACGTTTGCCGCGATTTGTGAAATCAATAGGGCGGTCGGGAGGATGGCCAGTTTGGCCGGGGTATAGGGCGGGGGCTTGGGTTGCATTGCAGGGTAAAGCTTGAGGGCGGCCGTTGACTTTAATCGCAGTCAGGTAGCTGGGCGTGCCATAGAGGCGTGTCAATGTGGGCGGCAACAGAAGCTCGTCCGGATTGAAAAGCCGAGCTGAGTGACTGCAAATGATACTTTAATGTGACAGACGGACGTTTCGAGGAGGCGCCTGGCAGGGGGGCGCGTGGTCGGTCGGAAACTCTATCAGCATGCTGATGATTTTTGCACCTCTTTTTTTATTGCGCTGCGGTTTTTTCTGCTCTATTGCTGTCATCATAAAAAGCCGAGGCAAGCGAAAGAGCGAGCGAGAAATGAACGAAAAAAACTATCGCATCCCATTCTTTGGCGCGCGCTTTTCTTCATCTTTTTTTTTGCGTTTTAATTCCCGGAGCGCGCTTTCAACGCTTGTCATCTTACCGCTAATGGCGGCTACATGTCAACCACTCATCTCGGGCACCGGCTCCATCTACGTCTACGTCTCTGTCTCTGTCTCTGTCTCTGTCTCTGTTTCTGTTTCTGTCGCTGACGTTGGCTTCAACTCCGACTCCGGCTGCGGCTGTGGCCGCAGATCTGGCTGCTCGTTTTCCAGTCATTCATTTATTTGGTCGTGTCGGGCACGTTGACGGCAGCATCATCAGCAGCAGGAGCAGGAGCAGGAGCAGAGGCAGAGGCTGTCGGTGGCACCCACCAATGCAGTAGGCTGAGCCGCTAGGTGGCGCCACAGCGCCCGCATGGCGACGACGTCAAGCGTGAAATCGCTTTGCCAGCCCCTGCAGAGAATCAACCAGCCAGGCAGTCAGGCAGCCAGTCAGCCAGGCAGCCAGCCAAGCAGCCAACCTGTCGTCATAAAAATTTTTATGCATAAAAAACAAACAAGAGCAGCAAAACTCAAACCCAAACCCAAACCCAAAGCCCAGCAGCAGCAAAGGTTGTTGCTGCAAGGAGGCAGGAAAGAACTTGCAACGCGTTGCCAGAGGGGCGGGCGAAGACGAGGCGAACACAATGGGTTGTCGCTAACGTTGAGGGCGTTGCATGGCAAACGCACAAAACGTGACCCAAGCCACTACGAAGCTTAAATGCTCTTTGAAAAAAGGGAATATAGTGAAGATGAGGTCATACAATGTAAAACAACATACAAATAATATTCACAATTTAAAATAACTTAATTAGAAAATCAACTTGCGATATACGAATGAGAATTAAATGTTTGAAAGTGCGAAGAATTTATTTATTTAGAATTAACTAAAGTGAGAGATCTTAAATCCTTTCGACACTATTTACAATATTTACTTCAACCCATTAATATTTTGTTAATGCAGAAATTTAATTGATTTTTAAAATAATTGGAAAATGCTTAACAAATAAAATTATGCCAGGTCTCAAACTAAGTTCACAAACTGTTAACAAGACCAAGATGCAGATGAACCTCCAAAATCGTAAAAAATTTGAAGAAAAATAACCAAGATTGAACCAACGGTTTGAAGCAAGCCGGTTCGAACCCAGACAAAACATTTTATACTACGAACGTAAGCGTAAGCCAAAATAGTTGGGCTTAAGAATATGGAAACCAGCACGACTTAAGCCAGGGCGCTGACTCGAATCTCGAACAGATTAGAAGCTTTATCTTTTTGAATTAAAAGACATTTTGTTTACGCACACAGTCATGCGCAGCTGCCTATAGCCACTTGTTGGTTGTAGTGTAAAGTCACATTTTGCGGCTGTTCAATTCGGTTAGGGTATTAGCAGCAGCACATAAATTTTAAACGCCTCATAACGATGCTGCCAGGTGACACAAGCAGAGGCTGCAGAGGATGCGGAGTGATGGGTGAGTGGCCCCGGGGAGGGTTTGCAGCGGGGCTGCACTGGGCGGCAAGGACGCATATCGCTTGCGACGGCTGGCAGAGATCGGCGGCTGCCAAGACACAGTTTTCGCTAATGAGTTTCCGTCTGCTCGCAGTTGTTGTTGTTTTTGCTATTGTTGTTGTAGTTGCTGATTGCGGTTGCTGCTGCTGCTGCTGCTGCTGATGACGTCGCTTAAAAGAGCAGCGAAAGCAGCCGCCAACGCCTGATGGCGGCAGTTGATGCCTGCCTTAAGCCATTTACGAGGCCTTTAAATATCAGTGAAATGAGTTGCAACATGGCAGCAGCAGCATCTCCAACTGCAACTGCAATTGCAATCATTCAGCGTCATTAGCGGGCTCATTAATTGGCCAGTCAGACTTTTATATCCGCCCGGCTGTCAATTGTACAAGTGGCAACAGTTTGTTGCTGCCGCTCTTGTTGTTGTTGCTGCTGTTTGCATTGACAATACAAACAAGCAAACAACAGTCAAACAGTCAAACAGTCTGTCAATCTATCAGTGAGTCATTCACGCGCTGACAAGTCAAACAAGGACAAGGACGTCGCCAGTTGTCAGTCGTCGGTCGCCAGCAGCAATGGGGTGGCGGGGGTGTTGGGGCCAGGAACACAAGCTAATCCCCAACTGAATTTCAGCAGCTCGAAGTGCTGGCAACATTGCCAACGACAACATTGGTTAAGTATCTTGAAATAATATTTACACTTTACGCAAAAGACTGAACGCAAACAGTGGCAGCAGCAGCAGCAGCAGCAGCAGAGGAAAGAAAAAGATGCGCCCCACTGTAAGCCGCTACCCGCCAGTCGCTGCTTCCGCTCCTGTTGCTGTAGATAATGTTGTTGTTGTTCGGATGCCTGCTGCCTGCTGCCTGCTAGTCAAATAAGTTAATCGCTTTACCAATGCAGCAACAGCCCAGTGTGTGTGTGTGTGTGTGTGTTGGGGAGAGTGCCTTGGTCTGACAGCGGTCAACACTTGAGCGCAATTGTGAACCGGTTAGCTCTGGCTTTGCTGTCATATTTTTAGATTTGAACCTACTACCTACACCCCGCAGCCACCGCTGCCCCCGCTCCACTCCAGCTGCATACGCAAAACTATTTTTAAATGACATCGAGGCAGACAAAACGGCGCAGACAACGAAAGAAGGCGCAAAACGAGCAGGAGCAAGCGAAGCAGCAGCAGGAGAATGAAGGCGCAAAAGCTAACGCCGCAACTAGACAATTGATAGAGATAGATATATGGGAATAGATGGCTGGAGAAGCGAGACGCCAGACTGCCGCCTTAGTCGACCTTTGCCAAACCAATGCTGCGGTCAAATGTAGCCTGTAAGATGCTCAACGCAGACGCCGATGCCAACGCCGATGCCAACGCTAACGGCGACGTCGTCGTCGGCGTCGGCGTCGCTTCAATTGAAATTGCATTTGCATTTGAGTTTAATTGAATTGCATTGTTTCAAGGCGTCGACATCAGCTGTCTGGCGGCAGCAGAAGAAAGTAAAATAAACTGTTCTTGTTCTTCTCGTTTTATTGTGGTCTAGCGCAGATTTTCATACACTTTCCTATAGAAGGGCTACATCAATTATCTAAATCGGCTGGTGGTTTTTGAGCAAGGTTTATTAATACAAAAAAAAGCATAAATAAATCTTAAACTATCATTGCTAAAATTACTTAAAAAAACTTACCTAAAAAAATATATGCTAGCAAAAAAAAAAAATTAGAATCAAAAATAGTCCTACAATCTTAAAAAATACGAATAAACTTGTATATACAGTACCTAACTGGTTTCTTAAATATTTCATAATCTTATTGTCAAGATCTTTAAGCAAACCTACTTCTGCAGTCGCAAGTTCACCGAACCAAATAATTTCCAATCAAACTAACTCAGAAAAGTCTAATAATAACAAAAATATTATTACACATTTTAATAGCACTAAAACAGAAAATAATTCCGAAAAATCGAATATAGCCAAATCCTCTTTCATGTATTTAAATTTTCAATATAAGTTTTATACATCGTAAGAAGCAAAACAATCCGATTTAAGGGATAAGCTTATTTGTAATTTCTATTTTAGCCCCAGGCAGTCGAATGCTCAGCTTCACTTCAAATATACTTGGATACTCTACATAATTGGGATAACATATTATACATATAAGTATAGTTGAAAGTGCATCTGCACTTCGGCGCGGCGACCTTTTCGTTATTTCCTTTGTGCTTGTGAGGCCTCTTGAGAACGGCTCTTCAGACACGCATACGTAATACGCCCAAGTGAACAGATTTCGAAAGAGAAACAAAATATAAAAAAAAAAAAAGCCAACGGTATAATTACGCATTAGGCCTATTTGGCTTTGATGTGGTCTAGTCGGGTCTGGTCTGGTCAGGGCTCCGTTTTTCCCATATGTCCATTGGCCCTTTAATTGGCCAATTTGACGTGACGCGTTTTTTCTTCACTCGCTCGATTTTCGTTTTGTTATTTTGTTTACTTTGACACCGCATAAAGTTATGCGCAGGGCGTTCATGGAAGGGGGAGGAGTTGGGGCAGCAGGTTGGCAGCAGCGTCTGGCATCAAACGCATTTGATTACAATTTGAAGGGCTCTCTCTCTCACGGCCCACGCTCCGCGCCCCTCTCTGCCGCTGTGCATCTTTGCATTTTTGGCTTTTGTGTATACATTTTGAGAGATAATTGAAAATTAATTGCTTTGGACAGCTGAACATGGCCGCGTAGCAGCCAGTAAACCAAATCTCAGACGGAGCCAGACCCAGACCCAGACCCAGGCCCAAAGCCAGACCCGTTCCCTGTCCAGATCAGCCAGCCACAAATGAACGAACGGGTTATTTAATTAGTTTTGACGCGCCCATTTTCATGCGACGCGCGTTCATTTAAGCCGTAAGATCAATGAGGGACTGGGCCCGAAGCCCGGGCTCTGGAGGTGTTCGGTTCGACACGCGATCGCATCGCGTGCGCCACCTGGCGTGCCAAAACGGAAGCTGTCGCAGTCCCAATTGAGTTGAGTTCGAATTGTGTTCGGACAATTGCTCGAATAATAAACCATTTGCGAAAGTTCAAAGGCGAGCTGGGCATGGGCGTTTGAGGCGGTGGGCGTGGGCGTGGGCATGGGCATGGGCGTGGCAAATGCAGCAACGAGACAAACAAACAAGATTTCACAATCAGCGTTGGCACCGAAAAGTGTGTTTGAATTTCGAGTTAAGTGACAAAGATGACGGCGGTTGTGGGGGGAAGGCAGCGGCACACAGGGGACATGGGACGGGGCTAGGCGAAGGTGAAACAGCATGAGGCAATAGCAGTTGCAGTTGCAGTTGCAGTTGTTGTTGCTGCTGCTGCTGCTGATGATGAGCATGAAAAATGGTGCAGGGACAAGCAAATGCAAATCGCATGTGAAGCTGTTGCCCCAGCGACTCCCCCCTTCCACATACACGCACATACACAGACACAAGCACGCACACAAAACGCCAGGGGGCGTTGTCTACTGATTTGGAATGACAACCTGCTGCAGTTGCAGCAGCTGCCTGCTGCTCGTGTGGCAGATATTCAATGTGCCTCAGCCATAGGCCACAGCAGAGCGCACAGCTGTCCACTCTTTGTAAGCCCCACTGTTGGCAGTGACAGCCAGGACAACTGGCCAACTGGACAGCCCCCGGACAAACGGACAGACAGACAGACGAACAGACGAACAGACGAACAGACGTTGTCCTGTTGATGAGCCTCTGCCTCTGGAATTGGGATTTGCGAATGGATCTGAGTCTGGGTCTGAGTCGCAGTCGGAGTCTGTGGCAGCAACATTTGGCAGCGCTTGCTGCCGCCGGCAATGTCTCTGTGTCTAACTGTGCATGTGTGTGTGGGTGTGTGTGTGTGTGTGTGTGTGTATGTGTAAGTGTATGCAGCCCTCTCCCCTCCCTTCCCCTTTGAGTGTGCCTAAGCAGGCAAATAATTGAAGCGTCTAGTCTTTTACCGTTTTAGCATTGTGGCCAGAGGGCAGATTTGTTGTTCGACTAGCAAATTCGTTAGCCAAGCGATTTTTTGTGATGCGCAAAAAACGCTTGAGAAACGCGCGTGAAACGCTTGCCAAACGCGCTGTCTCAGAGAAATGCAATGTTCAGTGCATGCTGGGCAACTGTGACAGCATCTTGTGACTCTGAAACTGTGATTGTGACTCTTTCTCTTTAATTGGGTCTGTGAAAGACTTTGCTTATCTTATCTTTTGCTTGTTTTGGAGATCAGCGACAATGTTGCGACTCTTGATTTGAGTAGCGCGAAAATGAGCGTCGCGAAAATGAGCGTCGCGAAAATTCGAAAATTTGCTCGGAACAGGCTGAAAGATCTGCCCCCTCCCTAGGGTCATCTCGGCCGCTCTGTTCCTAAGTCTACTGCTCTCTACACTATCTCTCTCTATCACTCTCTGTCTCTCTCTGCTGCACTTTGGCATAATCTGTTGCCATGAAAAGAGACTTCGAACTGTTCTCGCGCATCGTGAGTCACGCGTGGCCAGTCACGCGTGAGCGTTTCACACGTCGCTGTGTTACGCGTGAGTGGCGGCGTGTTTGCCGTGCAAGTCAAGCGCATTTGGCAGCTAATTATGGCTACATAGGCGCAGAGGGGTGAAGCAAGGCAAGCGAGACAGAGAGAGAGAGAGAGAGAGAGAGCGAGAGCGGGGGTATTGCTCGCATTGCGCATACGACACGTTGACCCACTTCGTCGGGCCAGGCATATAAATTATAATTTCTCTTTGTTGCTGGTGTCATTTGTTGTTAAGCGCATTTTTGGCTAATTAAAAAAGAACGACAGCAGCGTAAAAGGAAAGCAAAGACAGCAGCTAAAGCAAAGGCAAAGGCAATACAAGGCAAAATGAAGTAATGGAAAGCGGAGAGTAAGAAGACAGGCAGCTAACTGAAAAGAACACTACGAAGAATGCAAATTAAATGAAGAAAAATGCGGGCCAATAAAACAAATGCGCAGGCGGTCGGCCAGGGCGGGTGGGGCCAGAGAAGTGTAAAGAAGCGCAGCTAAATTGAACAACAAAAAAACAAAGCCAAAACAGCAGCACGCACGAAGATTTAATACACTAACAGAAATATGACTTTGAGGGCTTAAAAATAAGAACCTTATTATCGAAAGTGTGTTCCTATAGGAACCTTTTCACATATATGTGTCATTAGCATACTCCAGATCGTAATATCCGAGCTTGATCTAGTTATGTGAAAAGTTTTCCTTACATACACTCCTGTTTCCTCGGATTCTTCCTAAAAAAAAAACCATATGATCGGTGGTCGTATTATAGCCATGATATGGTGCTTAGTCATATATGTAGACGACATAGCTATTAACTCTGGTCAAGAATTTATGCACAGTAAACAGGCTTTCCTAACAAAGTCATTTAACTTTTATATATTTTTACAGTCACTTTCACTCTATATGCTTTTTGGCGTCAAAGATGTCTCCTTCTATGTGTTACATATTTTGTAAGAGAAATTTAACACCCTCTGGAAGGGTATAGAAAAAATCAAAACAAAACAAAAACACTTTAATGAAAAAGCAGCTAAAACAAGTGTGGGGAACAACAGGGTGAGAGGGAGGAGCGTGCAGAGCAGCAGCAAATTTAAGGTTTTTGTGTTTTTGTATTATTATTTCTTTATATAAAAAGCAGTCGCAACAATAACAACAACATCAACCACAACAACAACAATAAAGCAGCCGCAGCGACCGTCAACCAAAATTTCAGGCTGACAAATTATGATTTATGCTGCAGCTGTTTGCTCTTAAAGTTGTTGTTGTTTTTATTGTTGTTGCAGCTCTTTGTTGCTTGGGCTGACATTTTGTCACTGTCGTTGACGTGGGCGCCGACGCAGCTGGGCGCCGTGCAACGCGTGACACGCGTGACTCACGTAGCTGTTGCAGCCAAATGTGTCCAATTAACATAAATGATGACACGAATTCCTTTGCATCAACCAGCCAATAACGATTGTCAGTGGCAAAGCGTATGAAGCGATATATGAAGCTCAGCTCGTACAGTTGTGGCTGCGTGTTGATCAGCAGTCAGTCAATCTGCCAGTCAATCAGTCCGTCAATCATTCATTTTGCCAGTCAATCGGTCAGCCAGTCTATCAGTCAATCTTTCAGTCAATTATCAGTCAGTCAGTAAATCAATTGATCGATCTGACAGACAATCTGTCAGTCAGGCAATCAGTCAGTCGATCTGTCCATCTCCCAATCAATCTGTCAGTCAACCAGCCTTATAGTTGATTAATCCACCAGTCAATTTGTCTGTCAGCCAATCAGCTAGTCAATCAATTTATCAGTCAATCAGTCAATCAGTCAGCCAGTGAGTGAATTAGATAATCAGTCAGTCAGTCAATTAGTCAATCAATTGGTCAATCTGGCAATATGCCAGTCAGCCAATCAATCAGTTGATCGTCCAATCTGCCGGTCAATCTGTCAGTCAACAAGTCTTACAGCTGATCAATCAATCAGTCAATTTGTCCGTCAGCCAGTCAGTCAATCTGTTAGTCAGTTAGTCCATCAGTCAGTCAGTCAATCGATTGGTCAATCTGTCAAACAACTAGTCAATCTATATGTAAGCTGTCTGTAAGTCAGTCCCCGTCTGCCGGTCAACCTGTCAGTCAGTGAGTCAGTCAATCAATCAGTCCGTCCGTCAATTAGCTTTCTCTCATTTAATGAATCTGCCAGTCAATTGGTCAACCTGACAGTCAACTTTCCAGATGTTTAAGGATGTATGCAATAACTTAATCTCAGCTTTCAAACTGCACTAGCCTTAAGCAATATTTAAATGATATTTAAAGCCTTAAAGATTGATTGAATGCTCCAAAAGGTAACCGCACGTTCCACTCGCACCTTTTGTGTTTGCCCAAGCAATCGGTTACGTCCATTGATTGAGTCAATCGTTTACTCATCTGATCGATGTGACAAATGGCCAATTGCTGCATGTCGATTTATCCATTATCACACACACACACACACATATGCAAATCAATTTATGTATATCAAAAAGCAGTCTAAAAATCATATTAAAAAGCATACACACAGGCCCCAAAGATCCCCGGCCCCAGTGGGCCCCAATGGATATCTGAATTTCCATCTGCAAATCGAACGTTCAGCTCGCCTTTTTGCCAATCAAATGCTGCTCGTCCAGTCAATGAATGAATAAATGGCAACTGTAAATGAAAACAATTCAAATTAAACTTGGTCGGGACTGGCATGTGTGTGTGGCAAGGGCTTCCAGGTGGGGGCATGTGCCTGAAAACTGCAACAGAGGCAAGAACTTCAATGGGCCCAACACAAAAATAAAATAAAAACAGCAAAAAAATGAAAACAACAACAATAAGAAGAGAGAAAAAAAAATCAGCAAGTGTTCTTCAGGCTAATATCACAAACGCAATTACATGGGAACTCAAGGGGATCAGAGGGGCAGCGAGGGGGTTGGGGGCTCTGGAAGTTTTTGGGGCAGGGGCGTCTGATGAAGCGCTCTCTGGTCCGACGAAAGCCGAGCAAAAATGTGTTTTTTGTTCTAGCCAAACAAAAGCAATTGCCCATTGAGCCAGGAGCAAGCAGGACCAGGACCAGACTTCACAACAGACGACTCAGCAGCCCCATGTGGCCTGGTCATTGTGGCACATTCAATACAAACACACACACTCACACATACACAGGTTTCAGCAGGGACTAACTAATAATAGGCAGGCACTTGGACTGAGCGCAGAGCTTTTGTCTCTCAACTGTTTACAGGTAGCTAAAGTTTTTCTCCCTGTTCCTGTTCCTGTTGTTGTTGTTGTGGGCCCGCTGGGCAACTTAACGGAAGCGAGCAATTTAGTTGCTAAAAAGGCTGCCAGGTCCCAGTGGACGCAGTCGGAGGACCAGACAACGATTGAAAATCCATGAACAGCGAATGGTCGCAAGGGCTTAGATATACGTGCATCAATGACTATCGATAAATTTTCGATAATCGATAGAGAAGTTTGCACTTACGGTTTTAAGTAGAAATAATTTTCAGTGAGGTTCTGAACTGATTTGATAAGAGAAACTTCATAAGGAGATAAGCGCTTCAATGGAAATACGCTATACATGTATGTGCGATAAGCGATTAATTTTTCAATGGCACTAAAAAACATCAAGTTTTAATACCCAGTTTTTAACATGAAACTAATACAGAACGTGATGCAGACCGTTTTGAAAGGGGAAACCACATTTTGACCAAATGAAATTGAATTTAAAATTATTAAATAAAAAGGTCTTCGCCTTAAACATATATTAAAGATGTGAGTTTCAAAGCAATATAATATTGGAGCTAGAGAAATCCCAGCCGAGCAAAAACATTGCATTTTTGCATTCGACATGCCAGCTAATAGAAATAGAAACAGGCATCAATAATAGAAGATGAGTGGGAGACAGAAACTTTTGGGAACACGAAAGCGCAATTATGTTGTATCCTCCAACCTCACTAAACAGTTCCAATCTCAACTTGATGGGTAAATGTAACATGACAAACCCAAACACATTTTTTCGGTTTGATTCGGTGCAAAGTTTAAGCCACTGTCTCGCCTGAAGCAGCGTCAAGTGAACACCTTTGTGTACTCAGGGTCCGAAGCTTGGATCTTATCAACTATTCAAATAAGAACAAGTAAGTGGTTCTAGTCGGGAGCTCCCGACTAGGGGATACCCTGAACCCTCTTCTTCCAACATCAAATGCATACATATATTCCATTTTAGAAGCTATATGTCAAGTTTGGTGACTCTAGCTCTTATTATTTACCAAAATTGCCCAAAAAACAGGATATCGATATCGATTTTATCGATTGCTTTTAAACGGAGTAAGTTATCGATTATCGGAGCACCTACATCTAAAATTTCACGTCTCTAGCTCTTATAGGTTCTGACGGACGGACGGGCGGACGGGCGGACATGGCTAGATCGATTCGGCTATTGGTGCTGACCAAGAATATATATACTTTATGGGGTCGGAGATGCTTCCTTCTGCCTGTTACATACATTTGGATTTTGCACAAATACAATATACCCTTATACCCATTTTTAATGGGTTCAGGGTATAAAAAACATAACCCTCTTCGAGCCAAATAGGGGTTTTTAAATATGGTTTGGTTCGGGCTTAGGTTTGCCTGCTCTCGAACCAACTTCTTGGACGGCTTAAGGATCAGTTTGTGTTGGCCTTAAAATTGGTATTAAGGGCTAAAACCGGTTCATTTTTAAAAAACGATTTGCTGTATTGAATAAATTACTTTAAGCTCTTCAAGTTGAAGTTGCGGCGTAGCTATAATATTTTTCCCTTTCTTTAACTCTCGCTCGGTCTCTCTTTCTCTGTGTCTCTCTCCTGGCGCTCTGTAGCTGTTTTTAACGCTTTGTGTGCGTAATTTGCGCGCTTTGTTTTAATTAAAATTCAAATGCGTTGCAATTTCATTAATTACCAGACACACATATGGACACACACACACACATGCACAGACACACATGCACACTTGGTCAGTCATTGCTGCTGCCACTTTCAGCCATTTTGCAATAGAGGCTTTGAAACTGGCGCTGACATGACTCTGCCCCGTTGTCCCCGTTGCACTCCGCTGCCTCTCATTGCTGCTGCTGTTGGCCATTGCATGCCGGCAGCTAAGCGAAGCATGAAAGCAAACGCATACCCATCAACTAAGCAAAGTGCTTGGGCCCGCTGCTCTCGCTCCTTTATTGCCGCCACGCCCGGCCGTCCAGCTGCCCGCTTCTCCGCCTGTCCCCGTGGCGGTGCACCGCATTCGCACGTTGGCCTCCTGTTGTCTCTCTCAACGCGGCTGCTCTGCTGCTGCTGGTGCTGCTGCTGCCCCCGCCTGCTGCCACGCGACTTTGCTTCGTGTGTGTCAGTCAACAATTCAATTAACGTGTTGATGATTTTGTGGCATGCAACATGGCGAGCGAGTCCTGCCAACGCTATGCCTCATGCTGCACCCAGCAGTCTCTTGTTCTGTCTCCCTCTCTCTCTCTCTCACTCTCTGTCTCCCCGTCTCGCTCTCGGTTTCGTTCTGTTCCCGTCCCTTGGGTGTCTCTGCTTGTGCAATTTGTGTTGCAGCATTTTAATGAGCAATTGATTGCCATGCAACACTCCAACTTGCAAGCTTCGTAAGCGCGCATTGCCTACTTTGCAGCGTCAATTTGTCAATTAGTTTGTCAATTGTTTTGCAACACTTTTCACTTTTCCCAGTCGACTTCATCGAAATGCCAGCGGAAAACTTCTCTCAATGAATCCGCAATTTAACAAATGCCGAGCTCCATTGTTGTTGCTGTTGTTGCTGTTGTTGTTGCTGCTGCTGTTTCTGTTGTCGCCAATGGCAAAAATGCTTAACACTTTCAATTAAACGCATTAATTTTATGGGATTATACGTTAGAAGCTGCTCCAAGAGGATGCGCAGGCTAGGTGGGCAAGGCGTCCGGGGAACGGCCAAAGGTTGGGTGGAGGTCGGCCGCATCGCATATCAAATTTAATTTGCTCATTTGCCCTAAAAGCTTTTAATGTGTCTTGGGTGGCCCGCCCCCCCGTGTCTTGGGTGGCCCGCCCCCCCGTATCCTCCTCCAGCCGCCGCTGGCCGCATAGTCGAAATAGCTAAACGAGATGGCAGAGGATGCGCAGCGGCAGGCGGGCAGGCACAGCGTGTGCTCGACTGTTTTGCTACCTAGCGCTTGCTTACCGAGCAAAAATGCGCCCCTAATTAAATTCAATATTAAATTGAGCAAAACGCAATTAACTCAAAAGGCGCGCAGGCCAAAGCACAGCAGAGCGGAGCAGACGACGGCGACTGGCAGGGCGCCAGACCTGGCCATGGACGCAGACTCCCCTTCAGACTTGCTGCCGCAAGTTGCCGCAAGCAGCAGCCACGTTACGTATACGCAGCGTTCGCAGCTGAACTGTGATTTGGCTGCAGAGCACACGGGGCAGATAGAAGCAGACATAAAAAAAAATCTTGTAAGAGTTAGTAGAGAGTGGCCGACTGTATTATACCCAGCACAAATACTCTGCTGCAACATGGCATGCAACCTTCTCTTCCTGCACCACAAGAATAAATGTTTTAAATGTCAACCATCTAGCCCGTATAGCTGATATATAACCCAGCTCGTATATACAGAAGCTTTGTCTGTACATAGTTCAGGTTGTATACTAATGTAACCGATACCAATGTATACAGGGTATACAAATTAGAGTGCTCAAAATGACAGATAATAAGAATAATCCCTTAAATGCGTAATCGTGGAGTTTATCGATTAAGTAAATAATTTACATCGATAAATCGATGCATCAAAATAGTTTAGATTTTAATAGAATATATAAATAAAATACTTGGCATATATTTGTAGATATTTTACAAAAGCTTAATGCTTTAATCGATATGTATCGATAACATCATTTGAGTTGGATATCGATGAGGATAAGTCTCAAAACTGCTGAGCACATCTTAACCTTGATGGCGTCAACAGCAGGATAATAATTAGTTAAGTTGAACTAATATTTATTGAGTGATTAATCGAAAACATGGACTGATAGTAATTATCGTAACTAGGTATTACTCGATACATACATCGATTACCTATTATCAGTTCCATATCGATAATGCTGACTGGTTTAAAAGAACTGTACTTATGTTAGAACAGAGATTTATCGATATTTATCGATTAATTGATGTTCAATATGTTTCTTTTCCTTGTAGCGTATGCATACTATTTTTACCACTGTGCGACAAATGCTACGATAATAGGCCGCCGCAAACTTTAAGCTGATGTAGTTACTGCTGCTGCTGCTGCTGCTGCTGCTGTTGTGTGGGCGTTGAAACAATGAGTACACACAACGAAGGACAAGGCAGCAGTTACATAGATAACAATTAACAGCGTTTCCCAGTGCCGCCCCCGATCCTGTCCCGTGCTCTGCTGCTTGGCGACTGTGTAACCCGCTGGCTACGTTTTGGCAATCTAAGATGTCGGCAAACATTTTGTGTGCGTGTTGACGTTGCCGCCGCAACAGCAGCAGCAGCAGCAGCCGCCGAGTCTGATGTGTGCCAGCGATAACAATACGCCCCAGAGGCAAAAACTACGAGACGGCAGGCCTCCCCAACCCCAGCCCGCAGACCCCTGTCCTTGCCACGCTGCAGCACATGCGAGCAGCAAAATTAATGTCTGCTAATGATTTGTGCCGGCATTTTGCCCTCTCATGCCACGCCCCTGTAACACAACGCACACACACTCATATCCCCCTCGCCGCTTTGCGGGGCATGCAAAGTGTTTAATGTTTCATAACTGAACACTGGGAGAACTCAGAGCTGAGAGCTCGGAACAGATCACAGAACACACAACAAGACAAGGCGCACAAAGTCAACTTGTAGCCGCAGGGCAACTATGTAGATGGCCTGTAGAGGGCGGGTAAGGCGGTGAGGGGAGCTGCAAGACAGGGGGCCAGGTGCACAACTGGCGCTTGGCATTGCAATCTCACTTTCAGTTTGTCAGTCAGCTGGACAGGCAGGACGGAGGCGGACAGCCAGGAGTTGCATATGTGGAGCGCATAAATTGTCAAAGCACTGAACCGGGGAGGGGGAAACAACTATAGGAGGGGAAGAACAGTTGCAGCATTTAGTGAGTGTGTAAGTATCTGTGTGTTTGGCAACATTGTCAACGTAGTTTGTAACATGTTTCTGTGCTAATGAGTGGAGAGCGGGCGTAGAGCCACAGCAGACATACCATAAGTTATCGGACTGAAAAATATCGATAATCCAACTGACGAGCGTTGCAACTGAAGCTAACCAGTGCGAAAACAAACTGTACATATCGCTAGCTCTTATCGATAATAGATGTCAGTTAGCCATTAAACTGTCGATAACATATCGAAATTCTCATTCGATATTAAAACCCGTTCTGATTTCACTCAATCTGATATCGATAATATATCGAGAAAGCACTTTTGAATAATCCACATCGATAGCATGTAAAATCTATTTGGGAAGTTAAAATGCTTGGCTTAATGAATGCCACCCATCGATTTCAGCTACCGATAATATATCGAGGCGCATATTCAATGAGTTCAAAATCTAACATCCATATCGATACCAGGTTAGTTAAGAGCCTTAAGATTGTTTCAACAAACTGATACGATAAGGAAACAAAAAATGGTATCGATTGCATTTATCGATAAACGATATAGATAGCCTGGAGCAAACCAGCCTTGGAATATTATCAATGTCAATTTGTTAATGTATAAAATCGAGTGCCATGCCTATCGATTTCAACCAACGATAACATATCGAAGAGCTTTGCTAATGAGCCCACAACTTGGCCACACCCAGACCAAATGGCTGTGCGAAGAGTCTCGGCCCCAGTCGCAACAGCTCATGCATATTTATTGACCACACACACTGAAGCGACATGGCCACGCCTACTGCTCTGACCCACAGGCACGTCTGTGGGAGTTGCCACTAAGCGCGAAGAAGAAACGCGGTTCCCTCAACTCAATTGCAATTACATGAAATTTTAGCTTATAATTTGATTAAACTTTTCAATTACAATATGCAATGAAGTTGCTCGACGACAAGACTGCAGGGCGTGGCATGCCGGGACCGGAGGGCGGACCAAAGCGGAACGGAACGATGCAAAATGAAACGAAACGGAAGGAGGTGCGCCAGCAGAGGCGACTGCTCGGACTGCTAATGCCCACAATTACAATTTGCTGGCAAGCAATCAAGAGCAAGCGACCAGACCCAGTCAGACCCGACCAGACCTCCCAGGCGAAATGGCAAAAAGCACCTGCACCAGCTGTACTCCAGACTGGTCTCCGATTCCATCAGAGCTGGCCAAGTGCCAGAGCGAAGGTAACCAAAAGCCCAACAACTGTCAGCGGTCGCCAGTCGCCAGTCGCCAGTTGGCAGTGAGCATATGGCCAGGCCTAGACTTGAATCTGGACTCTGGGCTGGGCAGCGAGAGAGACCCCCCATACCGCCTCCTCTAGCTGCTGTCTGCGTGTGGTTCATAATCTTAAATTGCCAGCCAACTGGTTGCCCCCCTGGCTGCTCGCCCCTAACCACAACGGGCTCTGGCCTGCCCCGTACGTGCTCATGTGTGCGATAGAATTTTCCTTTTTCTTGTTTTTCTTTCTGTTTTTTTTTTTTTTCGTTCTGCACAAATTTGTTTCTTTTTCTCTTTTTTTTTTAGCTGCAGGTTAATCTAAATTAGTAAAATATACACGCAGCCACAGCGCAGACAGTCGGCGCTGAGTTTAACTAACTCAAAGGTAAATAGACAACAGCTCTGCCGGCGCCGACGTCAACGCGTCGCAGCATCTCAGCCGCAGTCACAGCCGCAACGACTTCGTCAAGCCTCGACAACTCTTCAGTTGTCTCATGTATTGTTGTTGTTGTTGTTGTGAATGTTGTTCTTGCTGCTGCTGCTGCTGCTACTGCTGTCTGCTGCTGATGCCACGATTCCTGACGTTGCCGCATGCAAACCGAAGTAAACTTTAAACAAAACTTGGCACAAAGCTGCTGCCGTCTCGTTAGCCAGAGTTGAGCAGGCACTGTGACTGCGAGAGTCACTAAATGTGAAGCCAGTCACAGTCTAGCTGCGCATATATAATTGTAAGTTCAAGGAATTCCAGATGTTTTCGGCAAAGCAAACCCAACACATGTTCGAAGCAATGCTCCACCTTAAGATTCGATAAGTTCGTTAGACCACTTTAAACATATTCACAGCTCGGGCAATTTTCAATATTCATTAATTTGAATATTCTTTAATTCCTCAGTATTATAAAATTTTAAAGGAATCATAACAAATAGATTTACATAAGGATTCAGTATTGCAAAGCTGCAAAAGAAGCATGGCATATAGATTTAAATTTGTACTTAACGTTGGAAAGAGTCGAAAAATGCGAGCAAAAAGGCATAAAGCCGTTACCCTCTTATAATACCTAGTATAGATTGACTTCAAGTGTTTAAACATGTCCGCAGTTCAGTTTGTTTTCAAGCTACATTTAGTACAATTTTCCTCAATTACTCTCAATGTATACGCAGTGTTGTAAAATGTTAAAAGAAACATACAAATAGTTTCAAATGCTGAGTATTGCAAAAAAATCATAGCATAAAGACTTGAATGTGCAGTCAGTGTTGTGAATGGCATATCTATCTGTGTGCCAAATGCTTGCACAGTGTTGTAAAGTTGCATGAGCAGATAAGCATATAGTTTTAGATCTGTACACAGGGCTGTAAAGCCCCAGCATATAGCTCACAGTTACAATATACAATTATGTAACACGTAGTATTGAACAAATTTGTACAGAACAATGTTAGAAAGTAAACGCACAGTGTTAAGTCACAGTTTCCTGTGTGCGTTCGTGACTTTGCGCCAAAATCGCCATTTATTCACATTTGCCCATCTTAATTCATTATTTGCTTTTCGGTATTCGTTATTCGTTATTCTTGCTTTGCAGTCGACAGGCAGCATAAGAGGATTTTCATTAAAGCGCATAGAAATGTGCGCGGCGCTCCATTGTTGTTGCTGTTGTTGTTGTCTCCACATGCCGATACAGCAATACAGACAAGGTGATTGCGCTTCCTCTTCAGTTTCAGCTTCATCTCCAGCCTCAGCTCCATTTGCAGCTTCAGTCACAAGCACAGCCGGAAATGCAAGGGCAAATACAAAACGCGCGTGCCCCATGAACACTGGGCACATTTCAGATTGTTGGTTGTTTGTTGTTTGCTGCTGTCGGTTGTTTGTTGCTGTTTGTTGCTGGCTGCTGGTTGTCTTAGCCTTTGGCCTCATAAATGCAGCTAAAAGTAAACGGCTTTAAGCTGAGGGCACCCAGGCCCAATGGGCGCATCCTCGACGTCTGCTGCTGCTGTTGCTGTTGCTGTTGCTGTTGCTGCTGTCATTGAACGTGTAATAAATACAGCGCACCGCAGCAACATTGCCAGCATGCAGCGCTAGCAGCAACATTGCCAGCAAAGTCAAGTACATTGTGCGCTATAGTATCATTTGCAGGTACTTGTCACTCGGCCTCAAGTTGTTGCTGCTGCTGCTGTGGCAGTCGCTCTGTTGCAACCTGCTTGTTAACATTGCCTCGCGTTGCGCTTGCGGGGGCAGAGCTTGCCACTGCAGTCAGTCTATGTCTATATATCCAGCCTCTGTCTATGCCTATGACTTTGGCCATTTTCCCCCCTCTCTCTTCCCCAGACCCTTTCTTTCTCTCTCGTTCCCCCATCGCTCTGTTCTTCAGCTTGACCTGAGCGACTTCGCATTATGTCCAGCTCGCTGGCGTCTTTGCTTCCACTTCGGGAATATCTTCCGAACGCTGCACACTTTGCATAAAATTAATATCAAGCCACTGGCTGCCTGCACTGAGACTCCAGCCAACCGCCCCCTCTCTTCGAACTGCCGCTCAGCTCATCTTCTTCATGTTTCCGACAGTTCATTGCGAGTGTTTTAACGGTCGCCACTTCCGCCGCTGGGCGCCTGCCGCCTGCCGCCCGGCTGCCTCCTGTGTTCGTCCGTCCGCTCGCATAATTCGCTTTTTATGTTAACTTTGCCATTTCAAATATTTAATTTTAAAAAATAATTTATTCATTTCCGGCGTAGTCGCCGTCACGCGTCGCTCTGTTGATGATTTTTTCTCTCTTCTTTTCTGCTTTTGCTGGAATCTTTTTTTCAGTTGGTTTTTCTTTCACTTTTTTTTGTGCCCAGCCGCAAAGTTGATTTGCTTTGTTTTGGCCGGCGGGTGGAAATTGAAACTGAACTGTAATCAAAGCGCGGCTATTGATGTCATCTGCTGCCGCCCGCCAGCTCAAATGTAAATGAATTTCTGCATCAATTCATCGGACGCACTCGCATTTACAATATGAATTTCAATTGTCAACGCGGCAAATGAAGATTGTGTATTGGACTGAGTTCGGGATTGGGTATGCAAATTGAGTAGCTCTCTCCCTGGGAATATCCTTAATTTGTAGTCATTATTATTTTTATTTATATTATTTTTATCCTTATTATGATGATTATTATTAATTATAATGTTTATATTACTATTGTTATATACTCCACTTATAAAGTACTTAATATGGCCTTTCACAAAAAATATATATTATAATATACTCTTACACTAGTTGGACGCTCTCCCTCTCTCTCTCTCTCTCTCTATAAGACCTGATATTACACACATTGTTCAACATTGTTTCTACTTTTGAACCAACGACCTTTTTTATAGGTTATATATAATATCCCAGAAGTGCAGAATCCACACAACACTTAAGACTTATGCCACTTCATAAAATATTTATCAATCGCATTATGGTTTTTTCGATCAGCGCCCATATAGTAAGGGATTTGAGCCTGCATCCTGCTTACTAAGTGGCCATAATGACTCACTTACTTGTTCAACACTTTATCGTCTTGCCAGTGATTGTACTAGTTTGTTTTTTCAGCTAACAAAAAAGATTACGTATACGCGGCGTTTCACATGAGCATTGCTTGAAAAATGCACATAATTAAGTCGACGCTTAAATTGATTACACACACATATTTTGTGCGCAGCTTAAAAGTGCATTCGATTTAATTATCGCGTATAAATTTCTGTCGTGCCACAAGCCCAAGCTGCCAATCAGCAACTGCAGTAGTTGCTGCAACAGCAACAATTGCTGCTGCTGCTGCTGCTGCTGCTGCTGCTGCAGTTAATTGTGCGGCATTACCGCAACGAGACTTAAATGTAATGCTCATCAAAGCGAATGTTAAGCGCTTTAATTTTAATGGCATCGTTGAGCAATTGATAGAATTGTTCCAAAGGCCAACCGGATAGATTGCCGTAATCAAATGCTGTTTGTGCGAACTGAACAATTTACGAAGCCAAATATTTCAATAAACATATTTGCAGTTTGCATAACTCAAGCTCATTCAAATGACAAAAGCATTCTCATTCAATTTAGGTTTGTGCCTTTGTTTCGTTAGCATTCCATGTATATACATATTCATTACTCAACACTGGATAATGCCAATTAGAGAGAATTTATTTTGTTTGGCAGCTATTTAGTTGGCTCGTTGAATGATAAATGGTTAGTTAAAATTTTGCTAATATCAAACGGTCAAGAGTTGTAAAATAATCGAATTTTGAGTGGAACTGATGATGGGGCAAATGCGACAAAATGACAATAGAACTGAATAGCTCTGTGTTGCCAGTCTTTTACGGTATATAAGTTGACTAAATCTTGGTCTTGGTAAATTAGGCAACTTAGCGACACGGACTCGGTATCGTGTGCAATGCTTTGGTAGGGTTGAAGTATTTTCGCAGGGCAATGTATTAGCCCTTGCTATTTATAATATAGCCTGTTATTAAACTTTGAAATTATATCAATGATCTAGTCAAATATTAAGTTGAAAGTGTTTTCTATTTGGCTGCAAGCTGAGTTTAAACTTATGTTTAACAATTCACATACCAAAGACCTACTTTATTAAACGTGGCTATAAAGAAATCCATTTCAAGGCGTCAACTTCCATGCGGGCTATAAGCAATATAACAAAGTTTAAGCTGCTTTAGTTTCATTATTCACACCAAGTAATCTCTGTCAAACTCTGGTTGTAACGATTTGTATACACATATATGTATATCATATGAAATTGGACTTGTCTGTGGTGCAGTTTGTGTGTATCTATTTCAGATCTGCTGTCAATAGAGCCAAGGAAATAAAATTTAAATCCCATCACGTTTTGGCATTGTGGCTTTTGGGTTTCTGTCAACATTTCTCACTTTGTCAGTCGATTTGCATGCAATTCAATGCAAAAACAATGAAACAAGAGTTGACAATTAGAGGCTAATGTGCACAATGCATGCAAAATGGTTGCAAAAATAAAATCAAATCAAATAAAATTGAAATAAAATAAAATAAAATAAAATAAAATTGAGCGGGAGCTGAACTGAACTGAACAATTAAAAGCCGTACGCAACATTTGCTTTTAATTTAAGTATTTCGATAAATGTTTTCAAATGTGAATTTATTTTTTTCTTCTGCTCTTCAATACGCACACACACGCACACGCACACATGCAAAACAATTAAATGTGTGTGAGTTTTAAGTGTTGCGTAATTTGTTGCAGCTACAACAACAATAACAGAAGCAAATCAGCTGTTAAACATATTAATGAAGTCAAAAATGCGTGAGATTTTATTAGTGCGTTTTATTGTTTATGGCTTTTCCACATTTTTATACCCTACATCCAGCAGAAAATAACTAAGGGGTATGCCGCATCAGGCTGACGAGCTGCAACGATTGCTGTCTGTCACGATCTCAGAGACAGAGGGAATTATTAATTGATAACACTCGTAGAGTAGCCGGAACTAAGGGATTTGGATTGTGGATGCTTGTTAGCATACCCAGAGATCTCTTTCGTTAGTACCCTATATTTTGTAATACTCTATGTTAGGTATACATCGGGAAGAAACACTTGAAACACTCACCCTGTTGGGAGTGTGCAGGGTGTCTGCTAGTCTAACACATTCGATCAGGTCAGTCTTATTTGTTTCTCTGTTTTTTTATTTGTTATTTTTATTTTATTGTTATTGCTGTTGCGTTTTTTTGCCCGCGGCTGCTGCTGCTGCTGCTGTTGCTGGCCATAAATTATGTTGGAAAAATTATGAACTGGCCAGAAAACCGATACCGAAACGCTTGAAAATTGCATTTACATATTGTGTTAAATATTTAACACTTGACTCTACAGTTGTGCTTGTGTGTGTGTGTGTGTGTGTGTTTTTTTTTACACATTTTAATTAGCTGCATTTTATTGCCATGCAACACCCCCCGCCGCGTACCTCATTAGTTGTCATGCACTCAATAAATGGCCGCAGCGATGCATCATTTAAGCCTTCATTAGTTTATCGGCCAAGCGCCTGGTAAAAGTTATTAGCGACAGTTTAAAATTAAATTGCCGGCCTTTTGTTGTGTGCGAGTGTGTGTGTGTGTGTGCATTAACATATTCATTTGGAAGTTAATGAACTCGTCAATTAGTTAGCCATTGTCTGAGGCACTGATAAATAATTTCAATTATTTCTTTTTTCAACTTTATTTCAGCTTAAAATTTCAACTACTCATTTGAAGCAATTATTCAGTTTATTCACATGCACTCACAATCGTAGAGGAGTGAACCTTAACCCCTTAGTGCCAGCCTGACATCAACAGTTGCCCAACAGTTGTTCAACTCTGCTTTGACTTGACGCTTAACACAAAACATGGCGCTGATGACTTTTTGCCTTTTAGCAACACTAAATCCTCTATTCCCCCCGCCCACCTCCTTCTCTAACCGTGCTACTTCCCAAATCGGCTGCTGCATGTTTCTGTTTCTGTTTCTGACTTTCTCAAGCAATTACTATTTAATTTGCGCAAGCATTTTGCGCCAACTGCGGCGCATCACGACGTTGGCAGTGGCATTTGCCACGCCCCTTAACGGCTACTCCTCTTACGCCCAGCAACTGTTGTTCAGGTTTTTTGTTGCTTTGCTGCTTTGCTTCACGTCTGCATCTTTCTCATTTTTGCCGCTTTTGACTTTTGTTGTGCGGTCTTGTTCTTTGGATACCCTGTAACCACTTGAAATACTCAAAATGGCGTTCCCGTATCATAGGTGTTTTGTATAAGGAGTGCATGTATATATATGCATATTTATATTTTTCTATGTACTTGTTATCATTGTCACAGCATTTCATAAACGTATCCATTTTTCCAACTCTGTTTTGCTTTACGTTATTAACTCCAGCAGAGGGTATCTTCTAGTCGGTCAGATTGTGCTTAAGCGACTGCTTACTTGCTTTTCGTTTTGGCAGTTTCGATCTTGTCTACGTTGCTGACCGCAAGCCGCTTAACAACAACAACAACAACAACAACAGCGAGAGGCTGCCCCCACGCGAATCTGTGGCTGGACATTCACGCGTTTCGCTGGTCTCGGATTCCGTGTTGAGTTTGTAGGGGGATGGGGAGCGGGGGGTACTTCACCGCATTCATCTACTTTAGTCATGTTTTATGGCTCTTTTGGCTTTATAATTCGTCCGACAGCTGCGCCACAAAAGACGAGGGCGATGCGGCAACCGCTCCTCCCTCCCCCCCCCCTCCCCTCTACCCTGCCTTCAGCAAACACCCCTGCCACAGTACGCCCCTGAACTAACTAGTTCTCAGGTTATGGGCAGGCGGCAGAAAACTTCAAAGCGTTTTCGCCTTTTTTGGGCACATTTTGGGGTTTGGTTCTCGTTGTTTTTGGAGGTTGCTCCAATTAGTTGCCAAATGTTTTCTTGTTAAATTCAAATTGCAATTTTATGCTTTTGACCAAATGTTGCTGCTGCCTTTGTTGTTTTTGTTGTAACCACAGCAAAGGCAACGGCAACAACAGTTGGCTTCATTTAGTGCTTTTGACTAATTTATTAGTCTCGCCTCGTGATTAAATTAGATTTAACACACGGAAATTAACATATACGAATTTGCATACACTTATTTTATATTATGTTCGTGGCCTGGTGGCGCATGCCACGCCCATAGTTGAACGCTTTGTGTGGTTCTCATGCATATTTACGTTTAGATACTCTGCACACAGCTTGACAGAGGGTATATTGTTTTGGTGCAGGCCATGCAAGAAGACTTATCTCAATGTTTTGTAGCCGGCTTTACCAAATTTGTCAGTTGGCTTATAAAACGGGCCAACATATTCGTAGACTACAGGCAACTAATCTATCCTGTACAGTGTATTGCGTAGTCGACATCGCCCAACAACCTGGTTTGTACTTGTTTTCTGTTTGTGTTATTTATTTTGCTCTAGGCAAGAAGGTTTTTATTCTGAGTTTTTGTTTATTTTTCGAACATTTCGGTTTTAATATTTTTGTTGTCTCTGCTGCTGGCCAAACATTTCGTTTGCTTTGTTTTACATGCCTTTCTTTTTGTTTTGCTGGTTTGTCGTTTTCTCCGTTCTTTTTTTGTGTCTTTGCCACAAAGCAGGGCTGCCCCATGGCAGTTACAAGAGCATCTTGACCAAATCATGGCCGACTTTTCTATACACTGCTGCAGTTCAGGCAAGATGCTGGGATTCTTAATTGAAGCATAATTATCTTTTCTATCTATTCAACTTTTGCTCTGACTATTGACGGATTGACTGACTAAGCGACTGATTGATGAGCAACGCACAGACCAAGCTATAACTAGCTTGTAAGCTATAAAGTTAACCCTATGAGCATTAAAATTCATTTGATTCATTTTACTTTGTATGGAAAATAGTCTACCTGCCTGAAAGAAGCGGGTCGAAGTTTGCTTGAGCGAGGGTTGAAGTTCCGTCTGATCGATTTCAAGCTCATTTTTAACATAAAATGTATGTTTCGAAGATTTTGTAAAGCTCATCCTAATCCCTTTTCTATTTAATTCGATCGCTATTTAACTTATTTTCAAAATATTATATAAAACATCTCTCAGTTTTATATGTGTGTCTGACATTGCAATTTATATATATATAAATATATATGTATAGATATATAGATTTCCATAAACATGACCTTAAGTTAAGGGCTAACTTTTCAGGGTATTGAACCGTCGTAGTGATAACTGCTTTGCTTTTCTGTTTGCATTGAGCTGTGCAAATTAAATTGCAAATGTGTCTTGCTTATACTAACACACACACACACACACACACTGTTTGTTGCACTCACTCGTTTCATTCATGGCAACTAAAATCCAGGCAAACGCTGACGCCGCCAATGCCGCCACAGCAACAACCAAGAACCAACAGCCCGACAACAACAACAACAACAACAACAACAAATTACGCACACACACGCACACACACACACACTCATCCATAAATATGCACACAGATTGCAGTTGCTTTTGTTTTATTGTGCGCTATCCTTTTACTTATGCTCTGTACTGCACCCCACATCTGTGTGTGTGTGTGTGTCTGTGTGTGTGCTTAGCTGCAAATTGCAATTAGTGTTGACTTATGTTGAAGTCATCGTGCACCAGTTTCAGTTCATCCCCTGACAACAGCTCGCCCCCACCGCAGCCTGACAAAAGTTACTGCCCCTGCCCCTAGTTCCTGCCCCTGCCACACCGATTCTCCTTTAGTGCCTCCAGTTGATCTCTTGTTGTAATTGCTGCACTCGTTGCTTGTGTCGTTGTCGTTGTTGTTGTTGTTGTTGTTTTTGTTGGTATTTCTCGACGCCATCGCCATGCAATGTGTGGCACATAAAAAGGCATTTGCGGGTGCAGCCGACTGCTGTTAACCAACTGCCAGGCAGTTGGTCAAAACCAAATGTGCACAAATGGCGAGACTTACCAATTTTAGTATTGTGGCACAGACTATAGGCGACGCCACCACCCCTCCACCCTCCCCACCCATCAACCCCCATCGTACAACACTAGACCTTCATTAAAGGCCGAGAACAACTTTTAATTTCCAACGTTCATAGATCTTGCTTTGTGCTAAAAAGCAACAACAACAACAACTTTCATTAAGTTGATTTAAACGACTTAAAACATTACAATTGCAACTGCTCAATACTCCTCTAGCCGTATAAATAGGCGTATGAGGAGGTGGCATGAACAATTTTTATTTCAAGAGAGTTGGTTCAAACCGTGAACCGAACAAGCGACTATTCTTGGAAGAAATGTGTATATCCAATAAATATATAGATATAGATATAGATATAGATATAGATATAGATATAGATATAGATATAGATATAGATATAGATATAGATATAGATATAGATATAGATATAGATATAGATATAGATATAGATATAGATATAGATATAGATATAGATATAGATATAGATATAGATATAGATATAGATATAGATATAGATATAGATATAGATATAGATATAGGATATAGATATAGATATAGATATAGATATAGATATAGATATAGATATAGATATAGATATAGATATAGATATAGATATAGATATAGATATAGATATAGATATAGATATAGATATAGATATAGATATAGATATAGATATAGATATAGATATAGATATAGATATAGATATAGATATAGATAGATATATATATAGATATAGATATAGATATAGATATAGATATAGATATAGATATAGATATAGATATAGATATAGATATAGATATAGATATAGATATAGATATAGATATAGATATAGATATAGATATAGATATAGACAGGGTGGTCTTTATTTATACAGGGTGTTGCGTAGTGTAAATTTGCACAAAATAAAAATACCCTGTGGTTGGGTTAAATTCTGTTTCCGAGTTGCTTGAGCATATTTTGAGCTGCTGCTGCGAAAAAACTTCATTTAAAAGCAATTTTCATGGCAATCTGAAAAGTATGGACAGGGGGAAAGTGGGGGCCCCTTATGGCAATGCAAACGTTGTTGCTGTGTTTGTGCAGCTCGTTTGGCATGTAAAACTGCCCTAGAACTAACCGCCCCGCCAACCCCTCTCCTACGAGCACTTCCCTCAATGCCGCTTGGCCACAAAATGTTTTTAAATTCACATAAATTAAAGGCACGGAAAAACTATTAAAGCGTTTGTCGTGCCCGCTGTGAGTGTGTGTGTGTGTGTGTACGTATTTATATATGTGAGTGTGTGTTAATGAAGAAAAATAGATGAGTGCTGTTTGAGGTGTGCGAGGCGGCGCTCGCATCCGCAGACTGTAAAATAGCAGCCGAAATGTGCTTAACATTTTATGTCTCCTCTTCTTTTCGGGCGTACAACTGTGTGTGTGTGTGCGTGTGTGTGTGGTTGTTTGTGCTACTGTTAGCAGCTGCCCCCTTCCCTTCACCTAGCTCCACCCAGTCAAACACTTCAGCTTTGCTTCTAAACAGCAACAAATTCATTTAGGGGCCAACTCAGGCCCCCAGTATTTGATGGCCCTTTTTATACCCTTCCAAATGGGGTATTCCAATTTTGTTACAAAATGTGCAACGCATCAAAATAGACATCTAGACATCCGACTAGTTTACTTAGCCATAGAATAATATCTGTGTAAGCTAGTCGGATTAACAGCTGATAGACATTTGAGTAGCAACAAAGAAAAGATTCTTGCTTATGAAAGAAACATTAAAAAAATGTTGAAAAACCTTAAAACTGTTTAAATATGTCTAGATAATTTCTCTTTAATTTCGAGGTAAAACATTTTTGGTAAATTAATATTGTTGTATTATTATATTATATTGCTAATATTTTGGCCTAAAACTGTAAGTGAACGTGTTCAAAATAATTTTTTTATTCTTCTCGCTGCCTTTGCCTCATATGGTCGGCATATGATATCGTTCATTATTCAACTATCAATAGAGCATTTAATAGTCGGGGACTCGCAGCTATTTATTTTATTTTTTGGCTGCTGTTGGACATAGTTAGGTGCTACTGTTGTTGTTGCTGTTGTTTGTAAATAAGTTGCAGCGATTTGTCGCCTGTCCGACCTGCTCGACCCCAACAGACACACACGCACACACGCACATGTACAAGGGCGTTAATTACTTCCAATTGGAATTTTGGTTAGTTTATAATTTGCCATGCCCATTTTTAATGGCCGACAAATTGATGGCCTCTTTTAACAAAGGCACTTTATGCCCCAAGGGTGGGGGGAGAGGTATGGGTAGGGGGGACTAAGGCGCTGCCATGAGCAGTGGAGGGGGTTGGGGTGCAACACTATGTAGCAGCTGCAGCTTTGCGGGGATTTGCAATGCGCGCCCCGCAATTTGAAGCCATTTGAATTACGTGTGGTCAGCTGGGTCAGTAAGCCAGCCAAGCAGAGAGGAAAGGGGGGCTGCCTCCTGGGCAGTCAGAGTGCTAGCTAGATTGCCGTAGCTAAAAGGCAGTTAAAAACTGCGGCACGTAGCCAATGGTAATGGGCGCGCGAAAGCGTTGCGATGACTGCGAATGAAAAGCCAGGCAAATAAAGGCGGCCAGAAAAAGGGCCAAAGCGCTTGGACCAGGGCAAGGCAAGAGGCGGCCCGAGGGGCATGGGCAGTTAGCACAGGGATAGATCGAGTGTGTGTGTGTGTGTGTGTGTGTACGTGTGTATAGAGAGAGAGTGGGGAACGGTGGGGGGCAGGCAAGCAATGCACAGATTCGATTACACTGAGAGCATGTGGAGTAGCGAGTGCTTTCGAGCAGGTATGATAAGGGCACGGCTGCGCAGGCAGTGGGGAGAGTGGCGGCAGGTGTTGGAGCATAGACCGCAAAATCATGCGGCTGCGTTAGTTTGAATGCAACAGCAACAACAACAACATAAAGCAACAGTCAGCATAGCAGTCAGCAGCAGCAGCAGCAGCAGCAGCAGCAAAGTTAGCTTCCAAAGCATTTTCAGATTCCGTTTCCGTTTTATTTTCACATTTTGTTTAATTCATTTTTACTCTCTCTCTCTCTCTCTGTGCTTTGGGGTTTTTACGCTTTGCTTTGACTTCGACTTTGCTGTGGCATGTACCAAAGGTGGGTTGGAGTGAGTAGGTGAGGGGGTGATGTGGGCAGCGATGGTCGTGTTGCGGCTCGGCAGGAAGCTGCGGATTTGGGGCGTTGGGCTGGGCGACTGGGGTGTTCGGTTGCCGTTGCACTCCATTGAGCCGTGCAAGTGTTAAAAGTGTTGCAAATTGCGTGGTTTTTATGCCACTGCCACTGCATCAAATGACGCTGGCAAAACGCAACGTGGGAACCTCCTCAGTTGGAGCCGCAGAGAGATCAGCCAAGAGATATATATACATATATATATACGAGCATATTTATTGTGCAATTGTCAGCTGAGCTTGCGAGATTGCAGCATTTCATGGTCAAAGAACTGGCTAATTGAACATTAAGCTGCGAGTTAAAGATTTTTAAAGCACAAGGATTTAGCTTTTAAAAGGCGACTTTTCAACTCTCCGTCGAACTGGGCGAATTATCTAAATAGTGAAATTATCTTAAACTGTATATACTATGAGAGGCCTTAAATATGATCTCTCCAGCTCTTAATATGTGCGAGTTATGCTGTATAAATAAATTGGCTTTACATTCGTTAACATTGTGAATATAGCCGGAGATATATAAGTACGTTGTTTTAGATATGAGCATATGCAATTTAATTTGGAAGACTGTAATGTTTGCAGCTCTCGAGATTGGCGCATTAATAAGGACGAGGAGACGAACGTAGCTAGATCCTGATCGAGAACATATTTACTTTATGCAGTCGTATAAGATTCCTTTTCACTGTTGTAGACATTTACAAAACTAAAGAAAGTTCAGGGTTCATAACAAAGTGTAGTTCGCACAGTGAAGGGTGATACAAGCAACACCTTATTCTTTGCGACTGCCACTTGGTCAGTTTGTCTTCTAAAATAAACTTTCATTTTTAACAAATATTTGAGTCCATAAATTCGCTTACACACCTTCATTTCATTACCTGTTCCGCTCTTTCACCAGCTAATATTACAGGGTCTCAGTGCTGACCCTCGCTGCTGACTAAGCTATCTCGTATTCACTTGCAACATTAGCTGACCTCTTTACTTGCAGCTTTAAAATATGAGAATAAATTACATTGTGCTTAACCTAGTGCCTGATAAATTTAACAGCAGCTTTGCAGTGTTGGCAACTGCAGCAGAATTGCGTTTTACCTTGCTTAACAGGAATAAACCAATTTTCCAGATAAAGAAAAGTATATAAATTATAGAAGAACTCTCCAATGCCAAAAAGTAAAAAAGTGGACTAGAGAGTTACTGCTAAGGGTTTATTTACTTTAGCAGCAAAATTAAACTACATATTACAAATCTTTTACTAAAGCAAATATACCATTTGCATGAAACATACCTATTATTAACATATCCGCAATCGGAGGGATGGAAAGGGCTCTGCTTATTTATAACGAATTGATAACCCATCAGTCATTTTAATATAATTTCTCTTTAACCGAGTAAACGTACTGCAGCTTTAAAGAATTATATTTTAATTATGGCACAGTTAACCAACACTACTTGGGTGTAGTAAGCTCTTGCGCACTAATTAAAATTCCCATTGTAGTTTGGCTTTGGCATATCTTTGCTTTTGATTCGAATTTTTCGCATTCCTGACCAGCACAACAAATCACATTCATAATCTTAATCCCCCGCCATTATCCGACCCCTTGAACATTCCCAAAATAACACAAAATTAAGTACAGTCTGCGCTGGAGTTGGGAGTCGACTGAAGCTGAATGAAGTCGAGTCTTGGCACAAAGGACACTCATTATGCATTCCCATCAGTTCTCTCTCCCTCTCTCGCTCGCTCCCACCCACTCTCTCCTTCTCTCTCTCTCTCGCTCTGTCTCCGTCACTCGTATCGCTTTCTCTAGTTTTTTACGTTATGCTATTTTTTAAATAAGCAACTGTTTTTTTGCATACTTTCAGGCGCGCTGCCAACAAACTGCAACAAAATGTAACCGCAGCAGAGTTGCCAACATTTTTCCTCCCCCACCAACAGCAGTCCGCCAAAAGGCACGCCACGCCCCCTCGACGATGCCACATTGTTGTGGTTGGCATATAAAGTGTTGCATTTTGTTTTGTGTTCCAAGCGATTCGGTCGCAATTCGATGCCCCGTCTGCGACGCCACACGCCCGCTGCCTGCCCCCCGCTCTAGCAAGGCCCAGACATATGAGCCGCAATGATTCTTGTTGCATATGTGCAACAACTTAACTGCCAGCTGATAGCTGTAGCTGTTACTGAGCAATGGCCGCCGTTAATTCGCGCAATTTGTTGCAAGTCAGCCAAAAGGAAAAACCAAACCAAACGAATCCGAGAACTATCCGATTCGAACCGAGCTGAGCGCTGTCCTGGCTATTGTCCTGGCTTTTGTGGCCATGCTAAATGCGCACAGCTGTCGGGATTAGCCGGGGTACGGCACGAGATTGCAATGTAAACGCCGCGAATTAGTTCAAGCCGTAAACCGCCTCAGCCACCCCCGAAATCGCACAAACACACACATAAATGTAATAAAGAAATAAAATTCTGAATGGGGGCGCAACAAACAATACCCTTGGCCTGTGCTCGGCCACCATTTCCCATTTCGCATTTCCATTTCGATTGCAGCCGCTGCCCAAAAACTCGGAAAACTCTGAAAATTAAACAGATGGCGCGCATTAGATGCGCTTCACTCGGATCCCCGGAGACCAAAAGAAGAGCCGCGACCAAAAACACCGAATCCAACATAACACACACAAATATAACCCACAAACTTCCACCAAGCAGTGGACCACAATCGATTCATCTCTGGCCAAAAACAGGTGAGTTTCTTGATCAAATTCAAATATTATCTGGTAATTGCAATATTATATTTGCTTACAGGTGAGTAGCATGGCTTATATTTGATTACATTAGCTTAGTTTCCAATAATTACAAGCTGGCTGGCGCAAGAGCTGGCCAAGCCAAGAGCAAACAGGTAAGCAGACTGCTTATATAGATTCTTGATTTCTTGTTAGTTTTCAAGTTGCCTCACTGTGCAACTGCTTAAAGCAACTGATTTAGAGACACGTATTATTTTTTCATATGATCATTTAATTATAACGCTGTACAATAATTTGTGCGTTCATTTTACGCCCTTACATATTCATTTACTCTGCTTTGGTTCCACTGTGCATCAGTTGAAACGAAAATTGTAATGCTTATTTTTTTTTTATATTGTACTCAATATTGTGTTACATTTACGGGCTGCACCCCAGCTCGAAAATGTTTTGAATAAGTTTATTTGTACCAAGTAACTTTTATTTTGTCTTTGGTTTCCTGTCATTTTGTCCCACTGTGCGCGAGCGTGCAGTGCTGGTGGCTGGGTCACCGTTTCCATAACGAAATCGAAACAAATTGCTGGCGAATAAAGCAAATCTAAATATTAATGTGCGACTCAATGAGTTGGAAGCGAGTCGCGTCGCAGTCAGGCACTTGGGTTTGGGTTTGGCTTTGGCCATAAGTTTCGGCCAGGGTTTGGGCATTTTTGGGGTAGGCCTCCGCTCGATTGCAGGTAGCGAGAGCAGCGTGCCGCGGCTAGCCGATTCCTCTTTCAATATTTACTCTGCTTGGCTCGCGTAAATCTTTGGCAAAACCTTCCACAGCCAGCTGGTCAGTCCGTGTCGGGGCGTGGGCACGGTGCCGGGGCTTCAAATAATGGATGGCCGCGACCCAGCCGGGCAGACGTCGCTTGGAATTTCGCTCGACATAAATATTTTTATCACTTGCCTTTGCCGGCGCTTCGAGCTTGTTTGTTTCCGTTTATTTTTTGTAGCTTTCTTGTTGGGAAATGAAAGAACGGACACGGATGTGGACTCGCTGAGCGAGTGGCTGCCCCGCCCAAATAAACAGAAAAAAAAAAAGCAAAACTAATTCAAATTAAAGCCTTTAATCTCGGCGCTGAATCGCCGCGACTTGTGCGTTAAATCAATTTGATGTTCCCTCTTTAGCAATTGAATAGGGCCAGAGAAATTTTGATGCTAATCAAAGTATTTCGGAGCTGCAGTCAAATAGAACGTTCGAAAACTTCAGGTACTATGAATGTGTGTGGATATTTGTTGGCGAAGTACGTAAAATACTGGACATAGAATATACAACTCAATGTCGACAACTTTTTGAGCAAGAAGAACAACAACAATTTTTATTAACAATAATAATTGCATTTCCGTACTGGAAAAAACAACTTTTAGTCTGAAGGGGGATAAAAAGGATTCTTTCACTAAATGAAATATTCATGAGATGTGGACAGAAAGTCCGCAAATCCAGACCAGAGTTTTAAATCGATACAGAAAAAATGCCTACACTTGAGTAAGAGTTTTCCCAGTTTCCAGGAATATAAGACAGTCGAGAGAGAAAAGAATACCTTGGATCCGTGTATACAAAACAAGTTTCTACATCTGACAACTTTAGCTCTTAAAAGCTGCAATATCTGCTTAAAAAACATAATTTCGATATTGATTTCTTTCGACTTCCTGGAAACGCGACAAGATTTTGTAGACTTGAAAGAAACTTGAGATACACGTGCCATAGCAGAAGCTGCATACAAAAAGTCAAGTCTTTAGCTTTTAGAGTTTCCGAGATCGCATAGACGTACGTTTAGACGGACACGGACGGACGGACGGAAATATTGTCACCCGGAATGCAGCCGGTCGCAGTTCGGGCATATTTGTCTCCACAGATTCGTCTATGGCCCACGCACAGCTGCCGGCTTGTGGTTCATTTCCCAAATGCCAATTGCCCAGGAGATTTGGTCTATAAGCCATAAATTAGCACAGTCGCAAGAGCTGACGCTGACCTTCGACTGCAGGCCGTGTTACCGTTATGGGGTTGACCCGCAACGTCGTGACAGAAGCGACGCCCTAACTTGATGTCGCCCCGCTGCGCATTTGTTTCTTTGATTAATTCTGGACGCTGGCCCACAAAAAGTTAATCGTTAGTAATTTATGGCTCTCTGTGGAGGCGAGACAGCCAAATAGCAATGGACATGGACATGGAGAAGAGTGGAGTGGAGTGGAGTGGAGTGGAGTGGGGCGGATTGCGTCTGCGTGCGTCTGCAAGGTGCGGACAATGCTGAGCCAACAGCAAAGAACACAAATAATTGGTTTGTACAAATGCGGACACACTCGGATGACGCTGATGATGCTGATGATGATGATGATGATGATGACGGCATAAATGACCCGCTGACTTTGACAACAAATATGCCAGGGGGCGGCGGGGGTAGATCGCGGCACATTGCTGCGACACGATTCGATTGGAATCGATTGGATTGGTTCTGCAGCTGGTCCTGCCAGACGCTATACGCCACACGCCGCACGCCGCATGCCACACGTCGAGGCATTCAAATGCGCCATCCAAGTGTTGAATTAAGCACCAAAAATGCAAGGCGAAGAATGCCGATGACGTCGGCCTCGTCCACTGGCACTGACACTGGCACTAGCACTGGCATTGGCCATGAGCATGAGCGGAGCAAACGAATGCTCCGCTGCCTGGCAGAATGCATTCAATTCGAGTTCAATGCGCTTCAGGAGAAGTACGAGCCGCACAATGGTGGCAATTGAAAGCGCCACTCGACGGGGCCGAACAACAGGGCGAACAACTGTCCGACTGACCGTGCGACAGTGAATGCCAGCTATGAGGCTTGACGAGGGCTACTCAACAGATTGCCGCACTTTTCCCAAATTAAGTTCAGCTTTAGCTCAAGCAATTACACAATAGCTAATTAAAATATGCAACCTTTAAAATATTTCAAATACTCAATTCCACCCGCAAGCGTGGATAAAAAGCGAAATTAAGCCAAGATATTTTTCACTATTTCATAAAATTCAGCTCCCCTCGATCGTATTTGTAGGTCAGGTTCGGGCTCATTGGCAAGAATCTCTTTCGAAATTAATTTCACATGTGATTCACGCTTTCACGCCTGCTCGTGGAAAATGCGTGTAAAAGTTTATATGAGCCTAGCTTTAGGTTTTGTTTACCGTTCGACTTGACATTCATTTGTTTAGCTCTACGTAAAACTTAATTATTTTCACAGGTTTTCTGAAATTCACTATTTAATTAGCGAAATCTTTCTTAAATGTGGAAAACAGTTTTCTGATTAAGTGCAAAAATTTTGTTGTATATGCAAGTTAAGGTGGGACCATACCCTGAAGAGGGCTATAAAACAAATGTCCATATATTCTAATTCAGAAATATATGTGAATATAAGATATGGATATATATATTTATTTGGATAAGCAAATTGCAGTGGCATTTTATTGCCAGTCCTCGTCGCATATTGGGGCCAATGGCATTTTTTTTATGAGGCATAGGGGATGACTTTTTCTATGTACTTACTTTTGCATTCATTGGCATCGTTGTCGGTGGCACGTCCCCAGGGGCGATCGAAGTAGAAGGGTTTGCAGCGCTCGCACTCGGGTCCGGCGGTGTTGTGCTTGCAGGCGCAGGTCATGGCCAGCTTGGCGCTTAGCTGCAGGGCGGAGGTGGTGCGTCCAAAGTGGACGCTGTGCAGCGAGGCGGGCATATCGTCGTCCTGGCCATCGTCCGCGTCGGCATGCACTGAGCCGGGGCCGGGGCTGGTCGCAATACACTCGGAGGCGTGGCCATTGCACTTGCAGCGTCCGCCGACAGCGAAATCAGAGACGGCATAATGCTGCGAGACGGAAAGCAGTTGCTGCATGGCAACGGATGCTCCGGAATTGTCCGAGGATGTGCCCGATTTGCTGGGCGACGTTGTTTTGGGCGTGACTGGCGGAAGCGGCGGTGCGGGCGGGGTACTGACCGTGAGCTTGCTTTGGAAATGTTTCTCGTAGGCGCTGCTCTTGTGCTTGGACTGGCGCTTGCTCTCGCCATCGTTGGCATAGTCCAGATGCAGTTCGTCATCGAGCTCGAGATGCTTTTTGGGCTCCTCGTACTCCTCCTGGTCGTAGCCGGCGCTGTCGTTGTCCTGCAAATTGTAATCGTACTCATCCTGTTCATCCAGCTCATGTCCATCCAGTTCCTCCTCCTCCTGGCTGGCGGTCATCTCATCGCTGAAGCTGTTCGCATTGCCCTTGGCCTTGGCCCGACTTAGTAGCAGCTGCGGCGGCAGCTCCAGACGATGGAACACCACACGTATATCGGTTGCCGTCACCCAATCCTGCAGTACCAGCGACGCGTCCAGATCATTGGCCGACGGACGACCCTCGAGCGTGTTGAAGGCAAAACGCTGTGCGGCGCCGCCGCTTGCCCCATCGTGCTGTGAGTTCATGCAACGTGCCTCCTGCTCGTTAAATTTGCTGATCTTGGCCCGGTCGGCACGTCCGTAAAACTTCTGGCACTGCGAACTGTAGAACTGGAAGGGCTGCCAGGTTTGGCCAAAGTCCGAGCTCTTGTATATGGCCAGCGAATCTGGCCGCGGTGATTTGGGGCAGAACGAGAGCGAGATGTAGGTCAGCTCGTATTTCTTGCCCAGCGACAGGGTTAGGGTGACATTGTCCGGCGGCGCTGTGTCTGGATCGTGGGGCACATTCACGCTGCCGGAACGCCAGCAGGTCACATTGCTCGGATTGTTAAGATCCGTCAGGGCAGCGGCACCATAACGACTTATCCCATGCTCTGACTTATCGCAGAGCCGACACTCGCCGGCGCTGCCATCGCGCTGGAGCTCACAGAAGCGCTCCGGCTGCTGGGCGCCACAAACGCTGGACGCCTGCACCGGATTGCCATAGGCGGCATTCACAAAGCTGGGCAGGCACTTGCGCGGCTTCCCCTCAAAATAGCACGGATCGTTGGCATTGATATTGATGCCGGCGGCGGCGTTGGCCAAGCATGCGGCAAGCAGCGCGCCCAGTTGCAACTGCAACAGCAGCGGCAGCCTCATCCTTGAGTTGTTTCCTAGGCCAATTGCGATTTGAATACCGCAATATCGCCTCTCTCTGCTCTCTTCTCTCTGTTCTCTTCTCTCTCTCTCTCTTGAATCACTCTCTTTTATGCTTTTGTATATGTGTCTCTGTCACTCGCGAGGATCAATGCGCGTACGAAGCAAGCACAAAACAAAAACAACAAAAACTCGCAACACACAGCCCGCAACACGCGGCACGCTGGACGCTGGACGCTGAGCGGCGGCGTCACTGAGTCTGGCACGGCGGCCGCATGCAACAGCTGCCGCTCCGATTGCCGTTTGCTGTTTGCCGATTTCAATTTCGGTTTCTGTTTCACAGTCTGCTGCTGATTCTTCTATTCTCCTTCTCTCTCTCTCTCTCTCTCGCACACACACACACACTCTCGCTGAATGTAATTGCCACTTGTTCTGGCGCTTGATGTGGGCTAAGAGACCGCGATGCGATTTGCGATGCAACTCGGTCAACGGCCAGCGTTGTTCTGTTTTGTTCACGTCCTCGTCGCGTATCCTGCAGGCGAGGCGACAACAAGCCAAATGATTTGTTGCTGTTGTGTTGAGTTTCTTTGCGCTTCGATTCGCTTCTGCTCTACGCTTCGCTTCGCTTCGTTTCGTTTCGTTTCGTTTTTTGGTCTCGCCCAATTCACCACTGCATGTTGCGGATGCTGCTGCGGCTGCTGGCCGCAAATGTTGCTACAGCACCAAGACACCGAAAAAAAAAAATGCTAACAAAATTTATACGACACACATACGCGCGTGGGCTGTGCGCCAAGCACGAGCACAAGCAACGACAACAACAAATACACACACACACACACACACACAAAAACACGCTTTGCTCGTTCGCTGTTCACTGTTCACTGTTCGCTTTGCGTCGGCTTCGTTGTTCACCTGGCAAACGTTTGTCAGTTACTGAACGGCCGCAGCATCTCGGGCCGGTCGCTTGCCGGCTGCTGTTGCTGTCGCTGCCGTTGTCGTCCGTTGCTTGTGGGCCGCAACACACGCTCTCTCTCTCTCTCTCTCCCTCTCTCTAGCTGTCTCTTGCTTAGTTTTGTGCACTGTGTGACGCTGCTGTTGGCATCGCTTCAATGCGCTACAAGTGTGTACATTTTATTGAAAGGCCATGTGACAATTGCGTTACAAACTATTCACTTTAATGGATAATAATATCTTTTGTTTCCTACCAGGCAATGCTCATTTAGGAACCATAAACGTGTTTTTTTGGTATTGTTTTTGAGCAAATTGTGTATATATACACGAAATTTACAAAATACAACAATTATATATACACACACATATGGTTAATGCAATTTGTTTAAACTGTAACCTTTGCAAAAAATATGTCTTGGTTTTGGGCCTGTCCTACCACTGTGCGCAGTGTGGATGTAGGTTTTGTGGATGCTGCTTCTTAGCAACATTTGTTGCTCAGGCACATGTTGCCACTGGCATTTGTTGCAAACATTTCTTTTGATGTGCCTAATTTGTCGCTGTTTTTTTTAACCTTTTTGGCAACCTGCCCAAACTTCAAGCCCAGACATTTTGAATTAGTTGACTGTGGCTGTGGCACAGGAAATGTAAAATCGTTTGCTGATATATGCATGTGTGTGCGTGTGTGTGTGTGTGTGTGTGTGTATTGTCTGTTCATTTAAGCGCGCGTCTTCGCCTTAACCTCAATTCGCGCAGCGCTTTCAAAACTTCCGCTGTCATGAATTCAATTCAATTTATTTCATTCAGAATGCAAAACGCCGACAAATATGCTGCGTCAGACGTCGACGTCGACGCAGACGCAGACGCAGCGTCGCCGCGACGCCGGGACGCCTGCGCAGCAGCAGCCTCTTATTGACAGTTAATGCCGCCAGCGCGCCAAAAGGCATGCTCCAGTCGGACACGCTGCCAGCCCCCGCCGCACCCCTGACCCACTCGCAATATCAGCCTTTTCTTTACTTTTCTTTTCTTTTGTTTTCTTCTTTTATTTATTTTTTTGCTCTCTTTGCTTCGCTGTGGTGTCATCTGCAATTTGTAAGGCCGCATTACGCAGTCCCTAAATGCCCCCCCCCCCCTCCCTCACTCTCTCTGCCCCTTCATTTCTCCGCACGCATTTATTTATCGCTTGTTACCTTTCGGGCCTGGGAACGTGCCCAAGCTGCGACGGCCGTCGCTTTGCTTCCGTTTGGCCGCGCGACTGTCCAACGGTTTGCCCAAGGCCCCCTTCGCGCGCCCAGCTCCTTGCTCCCCCCTTTGCCACTTGTCCCGGCTCCTGACCGCCTTTTTCGGTCGCCTTTTGATTTATTGTTTTTGACATTTTGTGCGTCGTCTGCGCTTATTTCTCGGTTTGCAGTTGCTTTTCGAGTGGTTCCCAACAATTCGAGTCGTTATGTTTTATTTATAACGGATTTGTAGCCGGAGCTCGCTTTGTTTATAAATATTTATGTACGAGAGCTGCGGCTCATGTGTGCGCCCAGGGGGGTTGGGCTGTTGGGTGTTGTATAGGCCTTGTATGGCAAGGCGGTTAGCGGTAAACTTTTCGGTCTCTGGGCTCCTGTCAGGCCCCATCAGCGTCCAAGCTGGCCAACTATGAAGCGTATTTGACCCGTGGCTGTGACTTTTGAGCCGGGTTCGTAACGGAATTTTAATTTCATTTATTTACGTGCGCCTAGTTGCGCCCCAACTTGGATCCGATTCCAGCTCAAAGTCGGGCCGAGCCGGGCCGGGAGCAGCTTTAACTTTCAGTTTCACCTGCGAGCCGAGCGACTTTATCAGCTGTTCCACCAACTGCAGCAGCTGCGGGGCAGCTAAAGCAAAATAAATGCTTGCAACTTGCAACGGGAGCAGTTGCAACGTCTAATCATGATTAGACTAGATGCTGTGGCAGTTGCACTTGCAACGCCAGCTGCGGGCGCCTCACACTGGGCGTGGCAGGCCGCTGCCAAGCAAAGTGCCCGCACTTGACGGATGATAATGCTTGCGTTGCTCGCAGTCATAGCCAAGGCTGCAGCTGCAGCTGACTTAAGTGAAATTCTCTTTTGGGGGGCGTGGCTGTTTGTCACTTGCAGCCGTTTGCCAAATCAAAGAGCGCAGCTAACTGTATATTTTGTGTGCAACCAGTTCAAACTAATTTCACAGCGACCTCTCTATGCGATTCTCAAGCGGCAAAACCAAAACCAATTGTGCTTGCGCTGAGTTAAACAAATGTTAAATAAGTGTAGAGAAAATTCAAATTGTAAACAGCATCAAAATATCGGTTGAGTTTTGATAAATTCTTTATTTCTATATACACTCTGTGTCCACAGAGAAGAGTATAATATAGGATACGGGCAATGTCCTTTTAAATACATTTCCTTGACAATCTTCAGAATTGGCTTTTCAAGCTTGGCATATAACTCGTCTTATACAATTCTCTCTCTCTCTCTCTCTCTCTCTCTCTCTCTCTCTCTATCTCTCCACCCTCATATAGCTGACACATTTCTATATCAACACACTCACTTAATCCGTTTCTCATGATGCACTTCGAGGCATAAATTTCTTTGAGTGTAGGCAAATATGCCCAAGTCGTAACGCGTGATTAGTCATGGGGTTTGGCTGTTTGTCTACTGCTGCTGCCACTGCAACTGCAACTGGTATCGGCTGCTGTGATGCTGCTGTCTGTGTGATCCCTTGCATCCACTTGCGGCAACAACAACAACTCCGCGGGGTGCATGCCACAATAAAATCAAACGAATATCGACAGGCGGCCAAACTGAGGCCGCAGTTCGCGGTTCCTGCAGTCCCTGTGTGAGTCTGCCGAAAGTCAAAGTCAATGTCAGTTTGCTTATTGCCGCCTCGACTACTGTTTACAGTCGCTGCCGTTGCAGTTGCAGTTGCAGTTGCCGTCGCTGCGGCAATTAAGTCAAACAACAGCAGCAGGAAGTTGTCGCCCCATTGCCTACGCCCGCGCCAGCTTCTGTTCCCGCTCCCGCTCCCGCTCGCACTGCTGCTGCTGCTCCTGCTCCCGTTCCTCATCGTCGCTTGTCAAGTCAATTGGTTTGCCACCACAATATTAATGCAGCCCGCTCTTGCCCCTGCCCCTGGCCACGCACTCACCCGCAACCTTATCCACACCTTGCCCCATCTCTGCCTGCCTTCACGCTGCGTTGCCCGCTTGGTCTTAAGTAAATATTTGGCCTACGTGCCCATTACGTGATTTTCCGATAGTCTCGTCGAGCTGATGTTGATGTGCCTGCTGCACTTGAGATGCAGCGTCAATGATGAGCATGATGATGCTTCTGCTGCTGCTGCTGCTGCTGCTGCTGCCTCACCCACTTGACATGACCAACGAGCACGGAGAAAGACAGAGGAGTTAGGAGTTGGGGCAAATGTGTGGACTTAAGAACTGCTTCTAAATGCCTCAATGCATCTACGAGCAGACTTTCTCTCTCTCTCTCTCTCTCTGTCTCTCTCTCGCTCTCTGCAAGATTCACCCGGAAGTTAAACCTGCTATAAATTATTATTGTCTTTTCCAATTCATAAAATGCCTGAAATTCTTTTTGTTCTACAAATTTGTGTTACCCATTTTCTAGTGGAATCCGAAATGACAATTCCAATTCAATTTCACAATAAAGCAAAACTTTAACCAAATCATAAGCAAACTTATTTTAAAAGTCAAAAATGATTTAGTTAAAAATACAAATTCTTTTGCAAAATTACAAACAACATTGGCCCTAACCATTTTATTTATCCAACCATATTTAACAGATGCCAATTTTAGCTAGAGCACGAATAGCCTGGAATAGCCTGGAATTTGTATATGAAAATATTTACGATTTGCAATATTTTCTGTGCAACAAGCAAATTTATTTTCAGAGCTTTATTGATTTTATGAAAACTTTTCAAATATGTGACAGACCGTTTCTCTTCTAATATAATTTATGTATTCTAAACAAGTTTTATATGCCTTTTTTTAAGGCCTTGTAGAGGGTTTATTAATTTTTTCGTTTTGACATTTGCTTAAGGCATCCATCCCCGATCCCATAAAGGCTATATATATTCTAGATATATTTCATAGGCAGAGTCCAATTGCCCGTCCCTCCATCTGTCAGTCCGTCTGTGCTTCCGCGTGTCCATCCGTCCGTCCGTCTGTCAATCTGTCTGTTTATATGCGAACAAGTCTCTTTGTCTTGAAGCTGTCGTCGTGAAACTTAGCATAGTTTTCTGTTCCGACATTTGTCCTCTTAACCATATAGCTGCCATATCCGTACAATCTCGTTTTAATACAGTTTATATATTAAAAAGGTTTCGGACAACTAATCTAGTTACAGGGAATCTTGCTTGTTAAATATTTGATAGAGTTTTGTATATTTTGTTTGTCTAACAGACATCAGTTAATTTTGAGGATATTTTATTAGATATTTTCGCATTAGAATAATCTCTGAAACCACGGTGTGGCATTCAACGAATGACTACTGTACCGAAATACTTCATGCATATGGAAATCTACATCTTTTCCCTTTTTTTTTGTGCGGAAAGGGTGCTGTTTGTCGTATAGTAATTTTGTAATTTGTTGATTTAATATTTCCTGCAAATGAAAATGCCTATTTGATATGCTGTCAGGCGCAGAGGAGGGCAGCTCAACAGTTTTCGGGGCGAAATAAACGAGAAAATATCTGTATGCCACTTTTTTGTTCATTAAGAGACGCCCACACACACTCACACACACACACTCACACACACACACGTACTCGCGCAGAGCTCAACCGCAGAGCCCAAAGTCAAGAGCTAAAACAACAGCAACAACAAGGATGTTACTGCCACTGCTGCTGCTGCTGCTGCTGCTGTTGCTGCTGTTGCTGCTACTGCTGGTATCCTGTTGCTGTTGCCATATAAAACTTTATGCTTCGTTAAAAATGATGTACAAATCAAATGCCAGAAGCAATTTAACAACAAAAACAACTGCCACAACAATGCGCCGGAGACGGGCTCAGGCGAAGGATATGCCAATGTGGGCGGGAGCGGGGCGTGGGAGTCACTGCAGAGCTAGGGCCAAGGCGTCCACGGCCAACGCAGCGAGAGCTGTTGCAAAAGGCAATGAACAAAATAAATAAATCATTTAAATGAAATAAATTACACATACACACACAGACGCACACACACACTATACAGCTGGGTGGGTTGAGGTAGGTGGTGAAATGCCAGCCACAGGGCTCATTAGAAATACATAACAAATCCACCCGCACACACACACACACTCGACTAGAGAGGGAGAGCGAGAGAGAGAGAGCGAGAGAGAGAGAGAGAGAGGAAGCGTTAAGAAGCTTTCAAGCGTGCAGCAAAAACTAAAAAATTATGTATTTTGTGCAACAACAAGGCGAGAGAAAACAATGCAAAAATACAAAGTATATACACAAAAATACAAATAATAATAAAAATAATATAAAGTGAAAAAGAAAAACATTTTTGAAAATTAATTGAAACCAAAAGTGCACACACGGCAAATAAATAAGCCCAACGGGCAATCGACAAGCAGCTAAAACAACAAAATGTTCATCAAATAAATATAAACCATAAAACGGTACGCTTCACATTTTACCATATGCGACGAGTTGTATATCATAATTTCCATATATTCCGCCCGCCAGCGGGGCGCAAGTGCAGCACGGAGCTCGACCTCCCGGCTAGGTTATACTCGGAGTCCTGGCTATTGAAAAGTTCAGCTATTTGTTTGTTCACACAACTTTCCCATAAAAAACTCTCTGGGTATATGTTCATATAGAAATTCAAAAAATAGCAGTTCTTATATCATTTGTGTACCCTTTTAGAGGGTCCTATAAGTTTGTCATGAAATGTGTAACGCAAAGAAGGCGACATCTCCGAAATCATAAAGTATATTTATTCTAGTCGATTTAATATAGCCAGATCCGTGTGTCCATCTGTCCGTCTGTCCTCCCGTCTGACCATCCGTGCGTCTCTCTGTGTAAAACTTAGCTAAGGTCCTCTGCAGACAGTACATATGTATATCAGAACCGACCCGATCGAACCGCTATATCATATAGCTGTCATATGAGAGATCAGTCGAAAAGCAGGCTCTTATATGGCAAAAATTTCTGTATTTCAAGATTTTTCCAACTAATACATATTCCTACATATTATTACCCTGTTTTGATACGCTCTTGCATTTCTCTAAGGAGCATAATGTCCTGTTAACTCGCCTGCCAAATGATTTTTTATCAACACCATGTGAAGTGAAGCAAGCGATAGAAAAGAGATCTCAGCTGAAAGGAAATGTGCACACAAATAATCGAAATGCTTTAAAAATATGAACAGAAAGGAATTTCGTCACAGTGAAGACTTCAAGTGGCCTTCCAGCAAATATCAAAGTCAAACAAATGCGAAGCGAAAACAACAACAATAACGACAACAACAACTGAAGTGGAGTCGAGTATTTTGCACTAAAAGCGAAACTACTTAGCATTTGGCATCAGGCGAAAACCGGAAGCGGAAAAGCCAGGAATGAGGTCAAGAGACAAAATAAGCTTCCGCCGGTGGCAGCATGTGTGACCCCTCCATTTGCCATAGACCCACCAACCCCGGCCACGCATCACTTAGAAAGTCGGCTGAACTGCTTCCTGCCAGCTACCCAGCCCCCCTCCCGCCGCATCCCCCCTCTCTATTTATCAGCCGCCCTTAGCACTAGAAGGGAATTTAACGGTCAAATCGCTTGACTTTTTTCGCCATGTTCGGCATCTCCCACCGCCGCCACTGAGAGCTCGACGAGGGGCTTGAGGCCCCGAGTCCCAGGCTCAAGTTCTATTTTGTAAGTGGGCCCTGGTCATGGCGGTTTCTACTTCGTTTTTTGTCTTCTTTGAGTGGGGGCAACTCACGCTTCATTAACTCGTTTGATGCCCAGTATTGAGAGCGGGGCGAAAGGAACCACAGAGTTTCCCCATTTGAATTTGATTTAGTGTTATCATTTGTGAATTTATAGTGGTTTAGTGGCCATTTGGAGCGTTAAGAGACGAAAATCGCATATTAATTATGCGGCACGTTGTCGGGCTGTCATTTCGCTGCAGTCTCAATTCATTTGCTACAACTTTGGGGCATGTTCAGTGAAGAGTTTTACTGTGAAATTGTCAAGAAAATGCGTGTTTAAGCCAGATTAAATGCAGCTCTGCGTAGATTTATGGGCCCAGTTACCCAAGCCCTGGCTCTGGCTCTGGTTCTGGCTCTAGCTCTGGCTCTGTCTCTGGCTCCGACTCGGGTTGATTCCAATTCCAATTCGTTTGCCCTGTCGCTCTTCGCATTGTTTACTTCAATTATTTATGGGCCAAAAAAATCATCTGACAAAGCTATCAAATTTCCAGTGCAACGCAACATCTAGCTCAGCAACATGCTGCCAGCAAGCAGGCCTATCAACAAAGTTGCTGGCAACATGTTTGTGGATGCTGTTTGGTGAGTTTCTGGCCCATTCCCGCTGCCGTTGATCCGATCGAGTGGGCGCCCGCTGTGGGCGTGCCCAGGTAGGCGTATGCGCCCAACTGCCGTAGTCGATATCGAAAAAAGTAATTAAAGGCAGCGGAGCTGCGTTGGGCAATGTTGGGCAATTGCCACGCCTACCAGCCGCCCTCAACCTCCAACGCGCGTGGCTGTCAAGTGCAGTATGTGCCGCATGCGGTCGCCAAATGGCAACAACGATAGCAACATCCCAACACACGACAGCACCACGAAGCGCGAGTGCTCTGGCTGTGAATTATCAAGAGCGATTGATTTCGCGTTATCGATAGTCAGACGAATATATCGATAAGTAAATATACTTGAAGAAAAAGATATTTTATAGCCAAAAGGAAATTTCAAAGGACATTGTGTGAATGCTTACCTTGAGACAGCATCGATGTACAGCAACAATTACACATAAAATATAATCGATTAACCAATTGCAATCAATGCGTTTTATGTGGCATATTAAACAATATAAATTAATTGATTGCAGGCAATTTTATTATGTAAAATGTGCGTTAATTTGCGAAAACAAGTAAAATTTATAAATTTAAATGCTTATCGCTGGGTAAATTCTGAAGGAATGGTCAGCAGAACATTATGAGAAGGCAAGAGATTTGTCGATCATTACATCAGGCGAAAATCGATTAATATCGACTAGCTCTGAAACATCGAGTTTTTAATTAAAATTCGTATTACTAGATAAGTTTTGAATGTGCAGCGGAGGACCCAAAGATCACCCAACGAATTAAACGAAAATCGATTAATATGGTTTAATTTTGAAATATCAAATACTTAATTGAAATTAGTTTAGTTTTAAGCGAGAACACGTTGCTTTCGATAAAAAGGTTCAAGTTCACCTGAGCTAAGTACCAGAAGAGCGCTTAGCTCTGGGCATAGCTGATGTGCCCGAAGTAGGGAAAACATCACGCATCCGTTTTATGCAACGCAAACGACAATTATCAGCGACATGAGCAAACCAATTGTGCGGCCGTTGTTCGCTTTCCGGCGGACAGGAAGTGCGCGATAGGCCGGTCGTCCAGCCAGTCAGCCAGGGAGGCAGCCAGGCAGCCAGGCAGCCAGGCAGCCAGGACATTTTGGACAGCAGTCTCTCGACCTGGTTTGGGTTGTGTTATTTGTGTGTGTAATTGTCGCGGCGCAGTTGCCACAAAAACTGATTACAGTGTTCCATTGTCCAAATAGGCGGTGTCGTTTTCCGACATATCCTGCGGCCACATCCGCTATGCAAAGGTCAAGCTCCGATTGGACGTTATTAAATTTATTCAATACTTTTACAGTCTTAAATCTAAGCACAAAAAAAATATAATAGTACAAAGACGCACAGAAAAAAAAAACGTAGCATAGCAAATTCGATCCGAAAAAAAAATATTACAAATTTTTCTTAACTTAGGGCTAAACAATTTACAGATCGTACGATACGTAGGTACAGATAATACGCGACCTGCTTCACCGATTTGGAGGCACTTCAAAACGCGATCTCGGTTCGATTCGCAGGTCGGCATAATAAGTAGGCACAGAATAATTATACAATATATATATAAGATGCATATATATATATATATGTGTGTGTATATATATATACATATAGCAGACGGGTACGTGCTTCTAGGTATCCTTGACCTTGGCATCCAGTGCGTCCTGCACATAACCGCGATTCTCAATGCCATTTTGCCGCGACGCTGTCGCCGTTGCCGTTGGGCTTGGATGTGCCTCAGCATGTTCCAGGGACTCGTGTATCACATTTGCAATGATGCCATTCAGCTGGCCCTTGGCCTCGCTGGCCAGGGCCAGCGCCTCGACAGCATTGATGTTGCCATTGGGCTCTCGTATGGAGCCGTGCTCCGTGTCCGAGCGCGACTCGTTGCGACGCTGCCGCACCTGGAAGCGGTACATCCAGCTGCAAAGAGAAAGTCAGGGTGTATCAAGAGTGAGTAGCTAGACGTACGGATGTATACTCACAGAAAGATGCCCACGGAGAAGACGGTTAGGCCGCCGCCGAGAAGAAAGAAGGCTCCGGGCAGCACCCGGAGCGTGGCCGCGTACAGAGTCGTATACATGGGCGCAAAGACCATGGGCATTAGTGCCTCGGCGACGCCAAAGAGCGAATTGACCTTGCCCAGCTCATCCTTGGACACCAGCTTGGTGGCTATCGAGCGCATGGCTATGAACGCGGTGCCATTGAAGATCTCAACCAGTCCGCCCAGATACATGTGCCACGGCAGCGTGGCAAAGGCGTACACAAAGGACGACAGTATTTTTGAGGTGCTGGAGAGCACGCCCACCAGCGCATCATCAATATTTAGTTTGTGCGAAAGTATGCCCACACAAAAGATGACGCCAATGAGGCCCGTGAACATTGCATAGGTGGAAAAGAAGCTGAACTCGACCTCGGACCAGTTGAACCGGAAGCGCGTGAACAGATACGTGACTGCCATCTCGCCATGAAGTGGCCCAATGATCACCATGACGACAATCATCAAGAGGATGACACGCTGGCGGCGCTGATTCTCGCCCTTTTTGAAGGCCACACGGAAGGTCTGCACCACATGCTCCTTGTCGAAGAAATCCGCCAGCAGACTCTTTTGCGGTGCGGTCTTTTCCGGTCGTGCCACGGGCTCTTCCAGAAAGAAGAAGCCATACACAAAGGCCAGCACGTAGAAGGCCGCCGAAATGGAGAATACGCCATAGAACCCGATTTGCCTGGAAAGAGAAGACGGAATTAATCGGGAGAGCTACCCAGCTGCGCCTATTTGAGCACCTACTTGAGCAGGACACCGCTAAAGGCCATGCCAATGGGCACGCCCACCGAGAAGCAGACGTTGAGTATGCCAATGCGCAGGGTGCGCTCCTCCTCGGTGGTTATATCCGCAATGTAGCTAAAGACGCCCATCAGCATGGTGAACCAGCCACCGCTGAGCGATGGAAAAATGGCCTCCGTTAGGGCGGCCGCCTCCATTGGCGCGTTCTCAAAGTAGACACAGAGCATAAGGCCGACAACGCCGAGGAACTCACCAACCACTGGTATAAGAATGCACGGCTTGCGACGGCGATGGCGATCGCTCCATGAGCCCCAGAACAGGATCAGCAGGCAGGGAAACAGCGACTGAATCACCGTCTTCCATGCGGCCATTCGAGCGACCATCTGTTGCACTGTCTCCTCCTCGCTGCAGATAGAGAATTATGGGATTCAATTATTGTCGAGAGCAAGAGAGGGAGAGAGAGAGAGAGAGATAGATAGAGAGATAGGGAGAACGGGAAGCTCACTCACAGCGTGTAGTTGGCCGTTTGGCGGCGGGTGAGCGCATCGCAGATCTCGTCTCCGTAGGCCATGTTCACACGACACGCCTTCTCCAAGTTGAGGTTCTGCGTGGCCAGATTCGAGAGCACACTGGGCATAATATACGCCGCTAGTATGGGCTCCACCGTAATGTTGTTGGCCACCAGGCGCAGCTTCTCGCGCCAGGTGCGCTTCGCCGTTGGCGTGGCTGTCTTTTCACCGCTGCCATCGGTAGCCTTCTCCTGGCCCAGCTGCGTGCCTGGCGACGTTGTAGTGTGACTGAGCGTATATTTGTTGTTGTGCTTGGTGTGGTCAATGCCGCCGCCGTCCTTGGGTGACATAATCGTATCTATTTGAATGAAGCAACAAAATATGACAAGAGAATCTATTAGAAAGCCGATATTTAAGTGACAAAACACGTTAAAGAGATTGAATATCGGTGATAAGCACGCCCAACATAAAAAGTTCACAAGCTTAAAAGGTCTGACTTGACTTTACTTTGACCTTGACTTTTCTAAAGATATACATGAAAATTCTACAAGCCTTGAGGCCATGAGTTTCTCATAGAAGAGCCTTATTTTAGAGAGGGCTGGTTGAAGCTTTTGACCACGGATCAAATTTGTTTTCAATTTAACAATGTAAAAACAATTCAGCTCTTTGATATCTTAAGCCAGATTTACTAGGCTACTGTCCACCCCTATAAGACAGAAAACAGTTCGTATTTTCTTAATTGAGACCATGAGAATCTCATAGAAAGACGACATTCAAGAGAGCGCTCGTTAATGCTTCATAATATTGATCACAAGTTTAGCTCTATGAACAATTACTTTGCTATTTAATTTCATAATCTAACTTTTAATCGCTATCCAAAGTTTGTAATCAACTGAGAACACTGTAAAATAACATGTTTTTGGCTTGTAATCAAAACCTTTTTAAAGGCAATATTTATGTATGCAATCATTAAATTTCTCTGCCATTCCACCCATACATATTTTCTATAACAGCCAATTACACGTACTCGAGACTTATAATCGTGATATTTATAAATACAAAAGTTTTTCCATTTAATAAGCATTGCTATGACCGCTAATAAAATGTATAAGTTATATATACTGTCAGCTGCAAAAAGAATCAGCTGTAGCAAAGTCCATTGAATACTAAGATCTAAAAACTGGGAGGACGGAACGACTATAAAAAGTGAACAACGGACAGTGAGACACGGTTAGATGGAGATTGGCGCGTTCAAGAAATTATAATCTATTAAAAGAATGTCGGAAATGACAGACTCTGAATACCCTCTTTGGCTGGGGTATACAAATTTCAATCAAAACCTGGTCTTTTTCCCAAATGTATAGGTATTTATTAAACCTAACTCTAACTTAAAAATTATGACTAGAATTTCAATTACAATATATTTGGTATTTTCACTAAATGTACTTCATGTAGCTATTAAAATGATTATAACTGGAACTTTAAAGTCAATACACACATACAAATATGTAATGCGTTTGGCTATGTCTTTAACAAACACACACACACACACACACACACATGCACACCCCTGCCCTATGCTATGCATACCGTAGACATTCTGAAATGCATGTATAATCTGCATTCCACAGAATCCATCAACGCAACATACATACTGTAATCGATCATTCAGTAGGTCGTGTTGTGATCGCAAGTCGTTCCGCTTCTCTAATTTTCTGCTTAACGGCATGAGTATTAATCGTGGTCGAGCGGGGGGTGTGGGGACAGGTGGGTTTGGGGTCATTCAAGCTTCAAGCTTGCCGCCAGCCCCCTGTCACACTGTCCGCTGTCACATTTTGTTGTCATTCTATTTTCGTGCGCATCTCCCACTTATTCTGATTGGATTATTTGCCAGTGACAATCGCCAGCGAAAGTATTTCGTTTGTATATCTGTTTTGGGTTCTGGTTTTTGGGGTTTGCCCCTCGTTTCGCTTTATGTTTTGCCTTTGCCCTTTTGCCGACTCTTGCTAGTCTATGAATGCTACGAGCGAGTGTCAATCAAGCGCTACGCTGACATCAACATTAACGTTAACGTCAACGGCAACGGCAACTTCGACTGCCACGGCCTGTGCCCGTGCCCGTGCCCGTGCCTGGGGCTCTGCCCCTGGCTGGCCGGCTGCTGTGGTTATCATTATCAATTATCATTATCAATTACTCTGTACTGCTTTGTTCTTTGCCTTTATCGATATAATGCTCGGCAGCTGTTTGTCAAGTTCCGATGCAGACTCGTTTATTTTGACAGGACATTTGCCCGGACTTGTAGAACACGACGCATTTTCGTCGCATTACGAGCAATCGAAAACCTAATTACATTTGTGTCACTCGAACTGTCTCGAATTGCTTATCTTGGCGCGTGTATATATATGTATATCTATTATTTTGGTATTCCCCAAATTGTTTTACCACCTGACTTTGTCTTTTATTGTCGCCATTTGACGTTCTATTTCCCTCTATCTCCATTTCTCTAACTCGCAGTTTAACAGACACTTTAGACATACTTTCAATTAGTTCAAGTACCTGGAGCTAAATGAGGCGTTTAGTCTTTATGTGACAACAACAACAACTCGCCTTTTCAGATCATAGGATAATGGCATAGCCGAGGTTTAATGTGTGCCAATTAAATTCTGATTCTAATTCAGCAGAGAGGTTTACCCAATTTTACATTTAAATTATTTGCTTTAGCTACATAAAGATTGCCCCGTCGAAACAGGTTCAATTTGTACCTCAATCTGACTTAATTCATTTATTTGTTTATATAAGACGCGATAATCTGCCTTTATAATTAATTAGGAAAACTACGAAATTAGTCATCTAAGGGCCAGCAAATATTGTTTTCTTTTCAAGTCTCGTTCCGCTCGTAATTGCTTACATATCTTTTTTATATGTATATATAGAATATTGTGATTTTTTTTGTGATAGAATGAGGAAAGGTCTTGAAGCATAAAAATAGTTTAAAGTCCCAATCAATCAATAAATAACCATCTGAATCAAATATTTGAAGTCCTGTTCCAAATCAATTCGAAACTGGTTTTAAAACAATTAAGAAAAATAAACATTGATTGGAATAATACGTAGAGCGAGATGCACAATAAACGTAATTGCCTGAGAATCACGGTACATAGTATAACAACTATCAATTATATTTGAATGGAAGAAGAATTTAAGAATTGCAGCCTCATAAACCATATGCACAATAGAATTTACAGAAATAAACTGTTTTGTTTTTTTTTTTTTTTTATACTCATATAACTTTAATAATAATGCCATGGAAACTTTATGATTATTTTTAATATTCTTAGATCTAAGCTAACATATGTCTAATGTCTATAATAAACTGAACGACGAGGATCCGGGTTCAAATCCCAGGCTATTGTATTGTCTTAGCCAAAGAGCATTGCAACAAAAAAGTTTGATTAATAGTGTAGAACCATATCTTATATTACTTATTAATAATTAAAATAATATTCTTATAGTATGCTGAAATGCGCTAACATATATGATATTATATTATATCATATTATGTCGTATCTGTCATATTAAAGCCCATTGAAATATAATACTTGGATACCGTAAATAATTAAAATAATATTCTTATATGCTGAAACACACCGATACACATGATATATGATATTATTTTATATCATATTATGCCATATCTTAAACAAAACGCATTTGAAATCCTAAGACAACAATTCGTATGTATATCATATTATGTCATATCATACCTTTGGCTACAAGGCAAATAAGAGTGCTCTAGACGAAAGTGCCCGACTAGGGGATACCCTGAACCTTCTTTTACCAACACCAAGTGTAGATCGAGCTAGGGGTGGGGTTATGAAATGAAAGGTACTTGATCTGCAGATACTATTCAAGAAGCTACATTTTAAATTCGTCGACTCTAGCTCTTAAAACCTAAGAGATGTGCTCAAAAACCCGGATTTAGTATTCGATTTTGTTTGATTGATTATCGGAAACAGGCGGAAACAGCGAGAGCTCTAGTAGGACCTACGTTCCCACTTACAAGTGTTTAGCTCTGAAGGATTCTGATGGGGTCGGGGCTGCTTTCTTCACCCTGTTACAAACATTTTCATAAAATCAGTATACCCTTTATAACCATTTTCAATGGGTTCAGGGTATAAAACCTACATTTATTTCGGCTGACTCTTATGAAAACTTGGCAACTACTTTTTGTTAGCATCCATTAAAAGTGACAGAAATTAAGCACGGCTAATTGACCTTGACAGTCACACACAAGCACACTCACACACGTATACACATGCACACAAGCACACACACTCACATACTCACAGAACTCTAGCGACCCACAAAGTGCATTGCTGGCCGTTTTAATCTTCAACTTCCGTCAACGCTGCCGCCGTCGCGTCGCTGCCGACGCCGACGCCGCTGCCTCTGTCGCTGCCGCCCAAAGACAACTCAGTTCAAGCTTGGCTTAATTATAGCGTCTGCCTGTCTATTTGGACTAGCATGCCAGCGTGTGCACGTGTGTGAGTGTGTGGCACACACACTCACGGGTCTTTTTCAGATACACACACACACACACAAGATCATTATCATGCTTTGTTCGGCTCCTAAATCGTAGTTTTTTCGCGATTTGCTCGCGAATAAAATTTCTCAATTGCCTTTAATTGCCGCTTAGTTTTTTTTTTTTTTTTTGTTTAGTTCGGCTCGCCAAACATTTTTGACAACGATTTGCATATAACTCAAATCTCTAGATCGCATTATCCAAAACGCAGAAAGTTGACGAGCCACTAGCTAGTCTGGTATTTCCGAAAAACGAAGTAAATAAATACTAAATAAAATAATACAATAATCAAACGCCCCCCTACCCCCCCCCCCCCTCCAAACCGCTTTAAAAACTGGCTTTAATTTAGCTAAAATTAAGTCGAAGCAAATGCAATTAGACTTGATTGCAGTAATACTCTCTCTTTTTATTATAAAAAAAAAAAAAAAAAACAAAAGCTGAACTTGAAATATTTTCGCGATTTTGTCAAAAACAATATCTTTGAAATTAATAACATTCATCACACCGATTACTATGCAATTTTGTAATTACTCCAGTAATTTTCAGCGCTGTTCGGTTTCACATTGTTGCACCTTATCAGATATTCTCTCTTTTGTAGGTGAGTAGTAGATAGATATAAATTAAATGCACAAATAATTTCATAGGGTGTTGATATAAGAAAAAAGCCAATCAGTTACATAATATATACACGTATGATATGCAAAAGCAAGTTTATTCACATTCGTAAAACAAAAGGGCGTAAGAATAAATTTTAGCAACAACTTGAGACAGTAAAAACCGCACAGAAAGCTAATACTTAAGAGCAAGCAAAAGTGGCGAAAAAAAAAAACAGAGAGTAAGAATGTGAAAGAGAGAGGGAGAAAAGAGATTAAGAGTGCAATTAAGCAAAAGGACTTACAGCAAATATTTTACAACACATCACTCAAAAAAAAGAGACATCTATTAAGCTTACTCCAACTAATGAAAATCGCATAGAGAGGCGATAGCAAAAATGATTTATTTCAATAAACGTCATTGCCTAGGTGTTTTAAATGTCAAATATAATTGAAAACCTTATTTTAATTTGCAATCTCTTGTCCGACTCTTCTATCAGGTAAATGCCATTCGCGTATATAAAACTCAATTGATTTGAAGTATAGAACACATTAGAAACAACATTGAAACGATCATCAAAGAGTCTTATGCTTTGGTTCGGCTCCAAAGCTGTTGACTAATTAGCATGCATTACCAGATATAAGCATATGCTTGTAGTGCTGCGGCCTACAGTTACTTCTATGGGCCTCGTAGTGCCATCAATGTCATCCAACTTTTGAGAAACGTGCGTTGAACCCCAACAACAACAAGAGTTGGGGCAAAAGCGTAAGCATTTCCATTGAGGTCATTTGCTCAATTACAGCTAGACAAACATGTCGATGCACTCTTTTGGGTCTGGGTATTGGCTGTATTGTACCAGGAAGTGTCGTGATCTGGCATATTAACTAACTGTCGCTTAGACAATTGTACTTATAGACAATGTGTCAATCGGCTAATCGAACAGACTTTCGACGAAATTTATCGCGGTTTTTTTTTTTTTTTAAATATTCTTACGATAATTTTGCATAATAAATTTGATTTACTGGATTGCGCGAGAATTTCAAATGAGCTAAAATATGTGTATTTAAATTCAGTTTTTCTCGCATCTGGCATGTTTTGCCACTTTAAATATATGGGCATTAAATATTTCGAAAGTTTCCACGGTGTATTTTGCAAGCTTCACGATGAAAGATATATAAACTTGAAGTGTGTTTTTCTCGATTGTTGGGAATTAGTTGTTTAGCCTTGAAGTTATGTTTATTAAAATTAAACATGTTTTTTTGGAAGGTTCATGAAAGTATTAATTAGCTGTAAGCTTATATAACTCTATAAATTTATATAAATTCGCAAATCTAAATGTTGAGACCTGTAGAAAGGGCAATCGATTCTGAGTCAAAATAAAAGCACAACCAAAACTTGTTTTTTTCAAAAATAGCAAAATAAACAACTTTTAGGGAAGAGCATATATAACTGTGGTCCGATTTACTAGATTACCAGATGTCTGGTTGAAGTCAAGCTTGACCGAAGTTCAAATTTATCTATCACTTTGCCTTGGGCTTACAGTCTATTACCCAATTAATCGGCATATAACATTTCTTGCGGGTTTCTAAGTATTATTTTACGATAGATGTATAGATTCTTATGCCCCGTATACCCCATTGAGTTGATGCAGGAAATTCTGAGCTCGGACAGATTAACACAATAATGTACATGCCGACGCAGTGATAAACAGTAAAAAATATATATAAATGAAAATTAACTTATTAGATTTGCCAGCGCGATGCGCTGCAGTGCGGTGTGCGGCGTTGAGTCGCGTTGCGCGGCGTTGCGCGGCGCAAGCCGGCTGCTGTGAAAACAAGCTTTGCCAGTTAATAAAACAAATTCAATTTGCGGGAAATTTGCTGGAAATTTGCCGGGCTGTCTCTAATCATATTTTTACCCATTTCCGGCTGCTGACAAAACTTTTCGCACACCCACCGAAACACACACACACACACATACACATCTACGGCGCTCTGAATTGTCCATTAAGTTATTGATTGCATGCCTATCTGTGAGATACATCGCGACGATACACAGATATAAAGGCATATTCACATATAAGGTTGGCTTAGGGGGTGTATCGGTGGGCAGGGGGTGTACGGGAGGGTGGGGTGTGTACATTGGGGGCGGCAAAGCCGTGTGCGGCATACCACACATCATATAAATTAAGCTGTGCTTTAGTTCAGCTCTAAATTGAAAATAATTAAATACAATTAGTTTGAAAAAAAGTAAAAAAAAAATAGAAAATAAAGCGACTTTAGGTTTTATTTATGCGCAATTCAATGATAAAATAAAGAGCTAAAAATAGTTACACCCACACACACACACACAGACACACACACACACACACACTTGGAGAGCTGCGTGTGTGTGTGTGACTTTGAATAGACAATGTTTTATTTATGGGGACTTAAACAGTCTAAAATTGCGGCAGTTCCAACAAACGACGTGTGCGGCGACTCCGTAAACAAAACAGAAAATGGGAACAGTTCGCTTTGATAAATTAGACACTAATTTGGCAATCAAAATAACAGGAAAGAAAAAACTTCCCCAACAAAATAAAATATAAAAAAAAAATGTAAATTAATCAAAAAGCACGCAACAAACGAAGACTAAAAAAATCAAAAATCATCACGCAAAAGTATCAAAACAAAATATCATCACACAAAAAAAAAAACAAAAAACAAAATCAACAAAAAACCAACTTAAAAATCAGCACATATATCATTAATCAAGTCAATGACAGAAAAGAGCAAAAAAAAGGTACATAAATAAATATGTAGGTAAATAAATAAAAACCAGAAACTTAAAAAAAAAAAAATATGCAAATAGCATAAATGTTATGAACGTGAACAATTTGTAGTACGTTAGTTTGTAGGATGTCGCTGGCACGCAACACACAAACAACAAAGTATGAACAACAATACAATGACACAAGCACACACACACACACACACACATGGAGAGAGTAATTGTCAGTGAGAGCGTGAGCGAAAGAGAGAGTGCGATGCACATACGAGAGCCCAAACAAATTTCACGACAAACGCGAATTTGATTTAATTTACATGTCTTTAATGAAATTAGTAGTAAAAGCCACACAGAGACACACACACACACACACACAGTCGCATGCACACACACACACACACACACACACACAACCGGTAACGGGAAACTCACTTTAGGCAAGTTATCTTTCGATTCCTTAACACACGCTTGCAGCCAGGATATGATATTTAGGCACGTTTTGTCTTTTCTATTTGTAACTGCGGCGATTTTACAGAAGCAACAACATGGCAAACGTTTGCAACTGTGTATTGTCTATTGTCTATGCTTGTTCTTGTTGTTGTTGTTTATTTTCTTTTTTTTTTTTAATACAGGGCTTGGTTAACGAGCTTTGCTTTATGCCTAAACCAGCGACGTTGAGCTGAACTCAGCGACTAAAATTTGTATTGAATTTAATGAGTGCCGTCGACTCGCCACACGGTAAACTTTGCTGGCGGCGACGTTGACGTCGACGTCAGCGTCGCTGCTGGCAGCAGCGCGTGCGGGCGGCATGCGACGCGTCGATCGCCCAGATCCCAGCTTGTGCTTGGGCGACGCCAACGCCAACGCCAACGTCGACGCCGACGCCGTCGGCTACTGCTAGTGCGACATCTGATAAGCGACAGCGATGGCTTCTGCGCTGCTGCGACAGTGTCAAAAATCCCAAAAGCAAAAGGAATTTGAAAATAAAATAAAAAGTCATATTAATGTGTATATACATGCATACACAAATGTACATATGCATATGTATATTACATAAATATATTCAACTGCAGAAAAAAGTGAGTCGTAAACTTCACATCGTCTGCAATTTCACTGACTCTCTCTTGCAAAAAGATTTTTGCCGAATTCAACAGTGTGCCCGACTTGAAAATATCCTGGAAAATGGTTTAAATAGTGTGATCCGAGTGATCCGCGATTCAATTACTTACAAGTGGGTTTAGACAAAGAATTATGCACAAAATATATAAAATATTTTGAAGAGATATAAAATGTATAGATAAGTATAAATATATACCCCAGAAGTATTGTCTTTTATATATCATTTTGATATCTGCGGCTAGATGTTGCAAGCCTGCTGCAGGTAATTAGCCTCTGAAAACAATATTTGTTTTTATCGATATCTTTATAAATCGAATTCCGTCGCAACGGTTGCTCAATTTTATAATACCCTATGTACTCAGTTTATTGACACAGCGTACGAGATACGCAGATACTTACCGGCTCTATGTACAAATAGTATGTGAACAATTGTGAATTGTTGCCTTTAGATATTAATTGTGAATACGTCAATGCTGCTATTGAAGTTTTCAATTATTTTCGCCTTGTCACTTTTGGTAACTTTTGCTTACGAACGACATTCACGTCGTTAGCACATTTTGGCTCTAATATGAACGAGGCTAAAAGCCAGCGACGGAAGTGGGGCGTTGGGGAAGGGGCAGGGATTTCAGCACTGCAATCTGAAGTGTCACGGCTGGAGCCACCTTGTTATCGAGTGGCTTAAAGCATATTGCAGCCAGTGGCTTAGCAACTAGTACAAGCCGCTATTTGATCTGGTCCCATGAGTTCCAGCCAGGCTTGATTAGCATACGATTCCGAAGAAGCAGCAAATGTAACCTACAAAATATATTCAAAAAATCATTAAATTAGCATTATTAATTAAGATTCGATCTAATCGATTGAGGGAACCCCTAAGATGTCAATCTGTGCATGTGTGTGTGTGCCCTGCGGCAATTCGTGCACAATTTTCAGGTACCTAATGCACCCGCAGCTTTTATCCCCCTCCCCGTCTCGGGCTTATCACGACCCACCTGACTGCTGGCCAATTGTTGTTGCTACTACCTCAATCAAATGTTTATTTTTATTTTTTTAATTTTTTTAAATGAGGTCTTAATTATCGCACTTGTTCTGTTGTTGTTTTGATGATGGCAGTCCACGGCCCATGTGCCACGCCCATTTGCCCCTGACTTACAAAGCCGCAGTGCCGCAAAGACCGCAGCTCTACGGTGTCCGTTGACTGATGCCAAAGCGAACAGCGTCGCTGAGCTGTAACGCTGTACACACCCCCAACCCCACCACCCACTGGCCCAGCCCCTTCGCCCTGTGCAGTCGCAGCCACAGCCGCAGCCGCAGCCGCTGTTGCAGCTGCAGCCCGCTTGATAAGTATCAATAATAATAATAATAATAATAATAATGATAATGCTTATTATGATTTTCGCAAAAAAAAAAAATGCATGTATATGCATTTGGTAATTCGATGCAAGACAAAAAGTTAATACGAATAGAAAAACAACATAATTAAGAGGTATCTAGGCAGTGTTGTACTCTAAATACCCTGTAGAGCTCTTCGATTATTATAGTTATTTTTATAATTATTATTACTTTGATTATGCACAGCTATTTCAAAAGCCTTTTGACTTATTTCAACAACAGACCGTTCTGCCGACTCTTCTTCCCAGTCTAAAGCCAGAACCACTTGAGAATTATAATTTGTTTAGCTATTTATTAGTATTTATTGCACACCCAATGCACCAGGTGGCTTATTCTTTTATGTGCAATAAAATAGGCATACCCTTCGCAAAGAGTATAATTAATGTGCATCATGTTTGGTCGCTTGGAACGCGTTGCAGTTGCTGCCGCTGCCGCTGCCGCCGCCGCTGCTGCTGCTGTTGATTAAATTCCAATTGTAATTATGCGACTAAAACAAAGACAGCAATCCAAGTCGCACCATAATCTGCCAACCAAACCCCCATCCCCCCTCCATACCTCATTGCCGCCGTCCCCCCTCTAAGCACTCAACTAGGCAGCCGTTTTGAAGCGCTTTGTTTACCCGCCTGCAGTTATTATTATTATTTTGTTTCTTCTTTTTTTTGTTCAGTATGTAAATTCACGCTGACAGTTTTGCACAGCATAATCAGTGGAAACTTTAGACCAGCAGCAGCAGCAGCAGCAACAGTTGTTGGAAACTATCAAACAGGGGGGCTGGTGGGGGACAGGGGGCCTGCATGTAGGAGCTCACATGACTCGCTCATTCGTATGTCAATAAATCAAAGTTATCAAGACAAACTTTCACTTGACAAACGCTTCCATCGCAGCTCGAGGGTACTCGTTCTTGAAGTTTCTCTCGAACAAATATCCAACAAGGCGAGGGAATTCAACTAGAAGATACCCTGTGTTGTACATAAACGTGTCTAACAAAGAGAGGTACTACGACACTTACTGTTCGAGAGCATAAAAAGTATTTGATAACCTGATAGCCACATGTATCCGTCTGCCGTATATACGAGGTTTACAGAGATATAACTGTTTAAGCAAAAAGAGTTTTTATAGCCAGGGCTGCAAATAGTTTTCGAATCGAACCGCTTGTAGCCCGGAGCATCAATTTATTACTTACTTTTAAGCGAACCTTTAAAAAGCCCAGCTGCCTGAATTGCAGCAAAGCTAAGTGCCGAACCAACGCATATTCTTTCTTAATAGCTTGGCTTAAAGCATAATTAACTTGGGCCCCAACCACTAGACTTTTCTAACAATATTTGGCAGATGCCAGTGTTGGTTAGCGATTAACTTAACTCTGAACCGAAACAAACCCCGTTTTCATAACACTTTTCTGAATACGCGGACTTGATGACAACAAAGACGGACTTGGCTTAAATTCCAGAAAAGCGCATTAATATTCTTATAAAATGTTAAACGTTAAGAATATATTCATGGCTGCAAACCAGAAAAAAGTAGTCGCTGGTTCAACTCATGGTTCGCCACAAACGCATCGCATTCTAATTTAGCACCCCCATTTTATTTCGTGCCTTGGCACATCCAATTGATTCAACTGTTTTTTCTTTTTTTTTTGTTTGGCAATAATAAACGATGACTGGTGATTCAAATATTTCAGTAATTTCATTTGTTATCTATTTGAATCCCATCTAATCGCGTTTGTATATAATTTAAAAAAATTATTATTTAAGTATTTAATTTGCTTAGCAATTTTTGCGCATATCTGTGCTTGAAGTGTTTCCGCTGTCAGGGCTGCATTTTGTCACAATCGCCAGGTGTGGATGCTATCAATGGGCCAATTGATTAATTGGACGCGCAAATTGACATCATTTCATGGCTTTTTGCATATTTTTATTATTTTTCAATAATTATTTGTCGCTGCTTATTAGCAATCAACAAGCAACAACAAAACGCAGACAAATTGGGACTTAATGGGTTGGAGATGTTACCGGCGTTAGGAATGGAGGCTTAAGCTGAGAAGGGAGTCACTGGAGTTGGCGTGTAGATGGCGATAAAGCCAAGCCCAAAGCCCAGAGGCGAATGCGCCATTAAGTACCAGCCAGGTGTCAAAACTTTGCCCATAACGTTTATAAATTAACAACCAACAACAACAATAACATTAGCAACAAGAACAATTGAATTGTGGCAAAGATTTAACAAGTCGTAACTAATTTCGACCAGTTCAATGCTGGCCAAGTTTCTGGCTGCTGCACTTGCCGTTAGTGAGAAATCACTAACTGCGTGTTTGTGGATGTCTTGGCCAAAAGCTTCGCTAAACAATGCTGTCTGGGCTCAAATAAACAAGTGGATCCAAGCGCAAGGTGCCGTATATTGGATACCCTTTCCATACAGTAATTTCATCTGGGAAAAAACATTTAATTTCCGACTTAAAATATGCATACATTTATACATTACATATATATAAATGAATATGTATAATTTATTATTATGTTTATTGACATGTATAATGTATCTTTATCTACAACTATATATACATACATATATATTTATTTATACTGCATCCACTCCAGATACACTTGAGACAGAGCTAGAACTCAAATACAGGCCTCAGTAAAGCATACTCATAGAATATCTTTTGGGCAACTTTTCAACAATCTCTGCCCTGTCCCAGACATTCATAGTGTATGGAGCCAGGTGTAGCTCGATTCGGAAGCTACTGCTAGCCAAAGCTATAAAAATGTTATGGTATTGAAAAAAATTAAACTTGCATACCCTACTGCCCACCTTCATAATTGTAAGGTATATTCGAGCAGCTGAAAGCTTCTGTCGGCCATTGGACATTGAAGGTCTGCCAAGTCATTAACAGTAATACTCACTTATTATTATACCACACAGTTTTATTTAAAGACGGGTATATATAATTGAATTCGCATCAGTTACCAAGAATGGAATATGGCAGAACACGCTCGTTTCGTTTAAACAAGCCCAACGGCACTCGTTGAATAAATGAAATTTGATTCCCAACGCTTGCTACTACCTGATTTAAGAGCATTAAATGATTCATATTTCAGAAATAAATTGAGTCTTAATCTGTATCTATATCTATATCTATATCTATATCTATATCTATATCTATATCTATATCTATATCTATATCTATATCTATATCTATATCTATATCTATATCTATATCTATATCTATATCTATATCTATATCTATATCTATATCTATATCTATATCTATATCTATATCTATATCTATATCTATATCTATATCTATATCTATATCTATATCTATATCTATATCTATATCTATATCTATATCTATATCTATATCTATATCTATATCTATATCTATATCTATATCTATATCTATATCTATATCTATATCTATATCTATATCTATATCTATATATATCTATATATCTATATATCTATATATCTATATATCTATATATCTATATATCTATATATCTATATATCTATATATCTATATATCTATATATCTATATATCTATATATCTATATATCTATATATCTATATATCTATATATCTATATATCTATATATCTATATATCTATATATCTATATATCTATATATCTATATATCTATATATCTATATATCTATATATCTATATATCTATATATCTATATATCTATATATCTATATATCTATATATCTATATATCTATATATCTATATATCTATATATCTATATATCTATATATCTATATATCTATATATCTATATATCTATATATCTATATATCTGTATCTGTATCTGTATCTATATCTATATCTATATCTATATCTGTATCTGTATCTGTATCTGTATCTGTATCTGTATCTGTATCTGTATCTGTATCTGTATCTGTATCTGTATCTGTATCTGTATCTGTATCTGTATCTGTATCTGTATCTGTATCTGTATCTGTATCTATATCTGTAGCCGTATTTGTTGGAAACAAAACTCATACATGTTGGGACATCTAATGGAACAATACAAACCACTTGCTTATTGCTTATTCGCAGCGTGGATCCCAGGCTTTGGTCTCTGCCAGTCTAATTATCGTACATTCGCCTTTTGTCTGCTGCACTTATTTTTCAGGAACACGCGTCCGCTGCCACGCCCTTTTTGATTATTACCTTTCTGCTGCCTGCCGTGCAGCTCCAATAAGTTGATTGCAAAACCGCAACAGTTACAGCAACAGGTCGGCCAAATGATGCAATAGACCAGGCTGATGGCAAACACTTGCTGTGCCAGGCATTGAGGCTTTGCTTACACACGCACACACATATACTTACGCGCACAGCAGCCATTGTGAATTGTGGCCATTCAGTTGTAAAAGTGCTGCTCAATCAATCGATTTCGAAACTTTGGGCCATAAATAAAGTTGTTGCTCGTGCATTTCAGCTTGTGATCAGTCCAGTTGATTGATGGACTGATTGATGCCGCAATGAGGCACCAAGTTTTAAGGTGCGCTTCAGCTACACCTTCGCATCTGGACTTGGCGTGTCAACTGCGCCCCTGGGACACGAGTTTTATGTGTGCTACTTAACCAAATACTTATATATTATGTTATGTACATGTATATATGTCCGTGTGTGCATGCGTGCATGTGTGTGTATGTGTGCATTTATCCACATATTTATTATCTTACATGGCTTCAAGTTGCATGCGTTCACTCAATTTAACTCGCAACTGGACAGCGTTGAGTGTGGCCCCAGGGATTGCGATGGGCGGGAAGGGACCTGCTTAGTTTTTGGCCCATTCCCGATAAGAGCCGGAATGTGTTATTGTTACTGCTACTGCCACTGATACAGTTGCTATAGCCAAGATGTGGTTGTTGTTGCTGGCCAGCATATGCCGAGTGCTGGCCCGGCCCGTGTCTAAGCCTTTGTTTGCTTGGGCTGCCAAGATGCTGCGGGGGCTTATTATTTTCTTTCTTGGCATGTTTGGTTTCCTTTTTTTATGACTTTATCAACGTTTATGGGCCGGTCCAATGAGTGCTGGATGCGGTGGGGTGGCGGCGCACTGTGGGCGTGGATGTGGCAAGAACGCCTCCCCTAGGATTTGCTTAGCTACAAGGCAGATGCCAACTGCTGCTAAGGCGGCTGCTGCGGCTTTGTTATTGCATCATTATAACTTGCTTTATGTGTTATGTACATGTGTGTGTGCGAGCGTATGTGGTGCTGGCAATGACGCGCCAGCTCCACTTTAAAGTGCCCTGAACTTGATTAATGAATGGCGACGCTGAAAAGTATGCTACGGCATGCAGGACACACACACACACGCACACTCGACATGTCAACGACACGTAGGAGTCGCTGAGCTGTTTGGTTGTCGCATGAGGTAAAATAAAAAATTATAAGCTTAAAAGTTGCAGTTTGCAATTAACGACTGCAAAATACTCTGTACCAAGTCTGGAGCGGGCTTTGTAGGCATATTTTCTGGGCATAGCTTGCAGAATATCTTAAGCCACGGACTCAAAGGATTTTATTCAAATACAAGAAGCTATATATGCAATAGCTACTCAACACTTGGCACAACAGTTAACAAGTCGCTTCAATAGTGTCGCGGACAAAACCCATTTATTCCACTTCATGCCAAGAACAGAGTATGCGAGCGCAGAGGGAAAAAATGGTTGTCGCACAAATTGAAATTGGCTCACAACTTGGCAGCTAATTTAATAGCGAGAAGTAGATGAAGAAGAAGACGAGGATGCAGAAGGAATAACTGCTGCTGCTTGCCACAGACATAAACAGCTGCATTCATTAGCAGATAGTATCTTTATGTTCTTAAGCTAGCACCGGGAAAGAATTCAATTTTCTGAATTTGTCGCAGCCCTCAGCTTAAAAACTTTATTTCAACTTGCACTTTCGACCTGGTCTGCTGCTTCTGCTTCTGCTATCACGCTATGACTGGGAGTATAAGTGGCTTTCCAATTTGTTAACTGCTTTCCTGGCCGCAGTCCTCTCTATCGCTTATTCTATCTATCTCTCCCTCTCTCTACCTCTCTGCCTCTCCCGCTGCCAACCAAACTTGAGCCACAAAAGTTTTGCATGTCCGTTTATAAATTGCCTTATGATTGCCTTTCGATAAACTTTGCTCAAGTGAAATGCTAATACATCGTCGACTTTAAACGCTTTTTGGCACACGCAGCGAGCTGGCGAAAGAGAGAGAGAGAGAGAGATGCAGTGAGTGACTGAGAGAGAGAGAGAACGAGAGCGAGAGGGGGAGAGACCTGTAAAGTACCGCCTGGCTCGTATTCGTATCTTGTGCAAAAGTTGGCGCCGCTTTTGCTTCCTGTCAGCAACAATTTTTATGGTTTCCTGCGCAGCACTTAAACAGATACTCGCACCAGCACATACCTTGCCGATAATTTAAATTGTGGCTCCTACACCAGCCTACTCCAGCTGCTACTGCTACTGCTGCTGCTGGCTCTACTGCTGTTCCTTTTGCTGGGCCACTGCTTTCTGTAATTTGCTGTAATTGAATTTTAACGATTTGCAGCATAAAAATTTCCTTGAATTTCATTTCTTAACATTACTCAAAAATATAATGAAAAAAATATTAAAAAAATAAATAAGTAAATTAGTCTTCTGTGCATCGATGCTGCCAAATACCCTACGAAATATATTTCGATCCTACTTATTATACCCATGGCAGCTACATAATACAAAAGTCCTTTGGCTTAAGTCTAAGGCATATTTAAGCTTGTCATTTGAGAGTTTTCTCGCAACATTTCGAATGAAACCTAATTTATCATTATATACTCAAATATTATATGGATTATATATAATATGTGTTGGGCCACTCTAGCTGACTCCGAAATACGATGGCTCTTGTGTTGGAAAATAAGTTAAGATAGAGACAAAGTCTGTTGGCGTAGATCGATCTATATGTATATAAATATGACTAAATGACTAGTTGATGATCAGTTCAACCTTTGAGAGCTGCGAAACCGCACTGTCATAAGATTATTTGTTAGCGCCAGCAAGTGTGGGTAAATGGTGAAAAGCCTTACATGAAACATTTTTATTTATTTCGAATTCAGCTACAAGCTTATTTATTGAGATCTATTTTGAAATATATATTTTGGAGATGTGTTTTGCACAAATTGTGGGTGTACCCTCCACCCTCATGCGATTGATTTTAATTGCATTTTTTAAAGATCTATGTAGAGGGACAAATAGGACATGGGTAGCACACGTAAATTTTATTTTAACCATGGGCAGTTAATGTGCTTAAAAATAAGAAAAACAATTGGGCCGGGTCAGATCTCCCCGCTATATGTACAAGCCATCTAAAGTCAAAGCTATCGCCTTTGTTACATATGGTCTTACAAAAGGACAAAACGCACTGCTAGGGTATACGAATCATTTTCTTACAGACCCGACTCCGTCAACTGATTTTGCATTCTCGCTGATTGCCCATTGGCTGCTCAAATTGCGCATACGCAGCGTTGCTCAGCTCATTAAAATTCAATGCTAGAAACCGTAGGAAGAAACCACAGCAAACCCATCAGCGGCCATCAGGCAACATCAAGCAGAGCCTGTTGGGCTGGTGGTTCGGTGGGTCGGTGGGTTGGTGGTGCTCCAGTTACGGTTCCAAAGACGAAGCTCATTTTCGATTTGCGCAACAAATGAAGTGAGAAATTATTATTATTATTTTTATTATTATTATTTCCAATGTCGGCAACTAAAAAAAAAAAGATGTATATTATGCTAGCATAAGCAAATGTGTGCGGCCCTTCCACAGGCACAGACCCACACCCAGCCCAGGACGTCGTCTTGGATGGCGCCTGCCATTACCCGTGGGCGCATCACGTATTCACAAAGCAAACAAACGCCGGCGCACGCATAAATAAACAGATGAACGGGCGCGGAGAGGGTTGGTTGGCGGGGAAATATGAAAAAATATGAAAACAAAAAGGAAACGTACATGAGTACATTTTTGGTAAGCGCTTTCGCCCGTCAGTCACATCATTAAAATCGAGCTCGTTGGCCGTCGCCACCTAATTCCAATCCTTGCCGCAAGTTGTGGATGTGCCGCAGCGCGTGGCAAGCTGCTTTATGGCAGCGCGATGAAGAGTGGGCGGACAGGAGCGGACGAGGGGCGGGGGGCCCTGCCAACAGACACAAGCGCACTGAGCACAACAACACAATTCTCTAGAGGCATTCATCAATATGCCAAACATGTTTTCTTATCATCAAATGGAAAATGCTTCATTTTCACGTACGAAAGGCTGAAGCCAGTGCTGAAGCTGAAGCTGGAGCTGGAAATAGACAGACAGGGCTCATGGGGGTCTGCAGGCAACTGTAGCTGGGAATAACAGAGCGCGATATGAGTTAGCTAGTCGAGCTGAGAACTTTTCCAGGTGAGTTTTGCCAGCTAACTGGGCTGAAGACAGCTGCCAGTCGCTGGCTCTGTGGTTCGACCACACGAACTAAAGCTGCCAGCTGGAGTTGGGCGCTAGAGACGTCGCGGAACATATAAATTGATTACCAAAACATTTCACGACAAATTCGGCATGTAACAACAATGACAGAGCACAACTGAAGGCGTGACGCGGTCTGTATGTGTGTGCGTGTGTGCCTGTGTGTGTGTGCGGTGGGTTGTTTTGACTTGGGGCTGCGAGCTGGAACTGTTGCTGGCGCGCGCTTATAACAGCGATTGCAATAGACAACAGTTGCCAACAGCAATACCCATACGCATGTTGGCATCAAAATCAAAGAGCCCGTCGACGGGATGCGAGGAAAACAGTCTCGGTGCAAAAGCAATGCACCGACTGCCCGCAGGCAAGCAAATGAAGCAACAATCTGATGTCTGATGTCTGGCATAAATACATACATGCATGAATTGAAAGCACCCCATTGTGAAATTTAACACGGACGCAGAAAAGTATGCAGCACATTTTGCAATTTTTGCGAGCACACGAGTAGGTATTCACAGAGTGAAATATTTTGGATCTGTATTCACTAGAGCCATCATACCAAATTTGGTATCCATAGTTCATATAAATTATGAAATATGGGCTAGTTATCGAGCCTGATCTCTGAAAGGATGACAGGTCAAAGAACAAGATTTGCTCGACTCTGCTGTTGATTGCGATCAAGAATATCAAAGCCTTTTAGTTAAAAAAAGCATTCTGCTGCCTGTTAGAGAAATCCTTTGATACCCATGTAGAGGGTATTGTAACTTTGTTATGAAATGTTTAACGCATCGAAGGTGACATCTTCGACCCCAAAAGGTACATATATTCTAGATCAGCATTGCAAACGTTCATTTTTCTGTTGCTCTACATATGTCGGAACCGGCCAGATCTGAACACTGAATCATATAGCTTCCATAGCAGCGATCGGATAGAGAAGAACTTTTTTATTTCTAAGATATCTTGACCGAACTCGACATTTAGTTGTTAAACTACGATGCTGACAAATGAGCCAAATCCTGTCAATATCACAGTACTTTATTATACAGCACTATAGAGAGAATCGGTAGCTGTAACTAGCACATACCTGCACAACCGTAAGGGTATTAAAACATGGTATTGGTCATAAAAAGCCTAACAGTTTTTTTTTAAATTCATTTTCCATGGCCTGTTGCAAAGTATGCTGTAGTTATATTTGGAATATCTTACATATTTTCACAAGGTATACGTAATATTTGCATCGAAGCCCCTGCAGAGTCAATCGGCTTACAATTTTAAAGAGTTGCCATCGTTATACAACTTAATTCATTTTATAGGCTGCACCTGTCCAGCTCAGAATGAAACACTGGCACATAAAAGTATGCATCATTTTCGGGCCAAAAATATATAAATGTGTAAAACGCTGTCCGGCACGTATCTAAACATTTTGTTTGCTTGATTTTAATTTTTCTAATATTATTAGGAACATCTTAAAAAAATGTATATGGAACTTAAACTTATTCTACTGGTAAATCTAATGTACAAATTTACAAGGGAGACTATATAAATCGATCTGGGTGATGGCTTGGGTGTGACCTTCGCAATCTCCACTGCGTTCGGACTCCTCCAATTCTACGCCTTTTAAGAACACGAATAGCCAGACGATTAGGATAGTTTTCCAGTCGCGCTATGTAATTTGCACGAGTTGAATAATTCATGTATAAATCTGTTCATATTTATCTTTAAGTTATCTCTGCGAGTTATCTCAAGCGCCATTCAAAAGCAATAATTGCTTTTAAGCGTAAAGTTGAAGCTCATTCAAAAATTTGCTCTACTAAGTATCTCTACTATCATATTGTAGACGGGCTAAAGAGCACAAATATTTTTGCTTCTTAGGAACGCAATGTTATTCTTTTTTTTTTGACAAATAATTTACGCTACAATTGTGTTGATTGCACAACTATAAAATACCCTGTATCCCGTTGAGAATTCGCCAGCATATATTTGCCTAGCATCATACTGTACTATGAATTTTCCTATTCATTTCTGCATCTGGTTAATCGTGTTTCAAATAGCATTTCAAATACATATTACCTAAAATTTTGTTTGCCAATCGGACAATACCAAAACTTTTCAAAATTGGAAGTGGATAGTGCGAAACATGTCCAATAAATGTTCAAAGAGATCTTTATAAATGCGTGTGAACGATATGCGAAAAATAGAATGCAATCGTTTTTCAACAATATTCCGAATTTGCCGAGTGAGCAATCAGTTAGTCAATCAAACAATCAATTATAAATTTCAAATTGCCGTCGAAGTCTGAGACGCTAGCAGGAGCACATGAAAGTCGCATAGAGAGGCGAACTCGCTGATTCAACCTTTATTGAAGGAAATGTGTGCAGGGTTAATAAAAGTTGATTTCTTTAACCAATATAGTCATAAGAAAAAGCAGTAGAGAGACAGATCTATAATGGACTAGTTTACCATCCGTAATGGATATCGAAATAATACAGTAAGTTTGAACTTCGTTGTGCCTCTATCATATTATGTTGCTCCGTTAAGTAAAAGGACTTAATTAAAGCCGCAGAGCTGTTTCCTGTTGCTCAATAAGCAAAAGCAATATCTCCAAATTCCAATTAGAAGTTCCCATATTCTTTTGTATGCATTAAGTTTATTTCATAACAATGTTACGTGAGCCTCAGTAGTTCAGGTTGTTGACATCGTAGACTTCGTTGGTGCTGCACAGGAACTTGTAGCTGGGATTGACTCCCGTGGTGCACTTGCTGGCCGGGACCGTGCACGAGCTGTACATCTTGACGCCAATCACATTGGTGGCGGCATAGTTGCAGGCCATGAGGAAGGCCTTGTAGGACTGACCCGAAACCGAATAGGTAGATGCGGCGCAGCCCACGTGCGTATTGCGATCGGCGACCATAACGGTGAAATGGCCAATAGTAGGTCCGTTGTAGTTGGATGGATAGGCATCGATTTGGGACTGCTGGGTGTTTGATACCTCGTTGTACCACATGGTTACGGAGCTGATAGCATTGGCCGTTGCGTTCAGCGGATCAAAATAGCCGATCCAGGCCAGATTCTGGCCGGACCATTTGAAGTCGTCCGTATTGTGGCAGCCATCGTGACTCATCTGGCAGCTCTTGACGTTCAGGGATGCCAGATAGGCCAGCTCATCGCTCCACTGCATGGTGGCCATGCGGCATGCGGGCGACAGCTTGCTATCCCCGCCGCCGGCAATGAAATTGCGGTATTCATTGTGCTTGGCCACAATCGCGTTCTGATCGGACGTCGTCAGATCCACCAAGGCCCTATCGCTGGGGCATGCCGATCCCCAGGCCTGTAATGGAAAAACAAGTACGTTAGCTAGTCATAGATAGAACGCTACATTCGATTGCCCCTCACCCCACTGTTGTTGCAGCCAATGTTCTGGGTGCTGCCACAGCTCGTTTGGCAGTAGTCCGTGCCACTGGCGATGCCCAGCAGTAGGGCTACAGCTGTTATGGATAGTATGTTGCGCATTTCGATAGCCTGGCTCGATTGTTGCCAGCTGTGGCTGCGGTTCTTGCTTTTATACCCACTGTGCCGGCAGCGGGCCCCTTTATCTAGCGGGCGTAACAATTGATTAAATATTTATTTCAAAGTTGGCTCAGTTCTCACAACGATATGCAAACGTTTATTTCGGAATGGAGCCAAACAACAATAAAAGACGTCACCAGTAGCTAAAGATAATGCACGCTGATAATTCACCGAATCCACTGCCGAAAATGTCCAAAAGAAGTGGAAATGCCAAAGTGCGAATTTTCAAGTTCAATGCTATAAAACGCGACGGAGAGATGGCTGGCAACAAGAGAGAATGTTTAAACGCAAGGGAGAAAGGGGCAGGCACGTGCCTTGACCATATTTACTTGTCAAACACAAATGTTGACCCTATGGCAATGCTCTACAAACAGGAACAGTAAATTAGCTAACCGAACTTAAACAAAAGTATTAAAACAAATTAACACACACACACCCACTATTCAAGTTCTATATGCCGTGAAAACTCTCCCGAGAGAGATCGGCCGAGAGCGATCGTTGTGTATATTGTTATATCCACGTTGTCGGGGTTTTTTAAGTGCAGCCTGGTTTAAATTGGTGTGTGCGAAAATATTCGCCCAAGAGGCGAATAGTGATAGTGTTCACTGTACATATCAGATAGAGAAAGAGGACGAAAGAGCTAGAAAATAAGGGAGAGGTTTTCGCAATTTGAAAAGGCTACTATACAAACACACACCACATACATACACACATTGACACATATCAATAAAAACATAAAATTTCAAAATCAGTTTTCTTAAAATAATCTTCCCGATTTTAATCAAAGCATGAAAGCCTGCAAACCTTATGGGAATATTTATTATACTTTAATGTGCAGCGTTTGGCATAAGAGATCATACAAATATAGTTTTGCTGGGAGCATGTATTTTAGTTTTTATTTTTATTTAATTATTTACTAATGCTCGACAAAATCGAAAGTCTTCCTAAGCATTCAATACACCTCAATATGAACATTAAATGCTAAAAAACCAATTAGAATACACGGCGAGCTACGCCCCTTTTCACAGCTAATTTTGTCAGTGACGCTATTAAAGCCTACGGCTAAAAAGTAAGGTGTTCGTAGAGAAAATAGTGTTATTAATTAAAAATTAAATTAATCTAAATTTACTATATTATTTAAGAATAAACAATAAACAGGAAAAAAGGAAGATAGAAGTTATTGATAAAGTAAAGAAATGTATACTAGATATATAGAGTGTTAAGTGTATAGGAAAAAAAGATGCCGGTGAGGGAAAATTTAAAGTCTGTCCGGCAAGTTATTAGCTTAGAAAATAGAGAAATTTAAAAATATATATTCATTACATAAAAGAGTTCCTGCTCCAACATTGAGCAAGGCATAGCCCAAACCTTGAAAACCAAGAAACTGAAATTTGTACTAAAACTTTCTTTTGGGTTGAAAGTGTGCACCAAGTCGGATTTAGTTTCGACTCCCAAATGTGGAAAAAGTTTTTCATGAAAATCATCGAAAATGCTGACCAGGTATCTGAGTGCGAGCACTCGCTTATTTAAATTCGGCAGCAATTGTCAATTTATAATTCGGCAGCAATTGTCAATTTATAAATGTTGATTTAGTTGCGGAGTTGGCTGAGCATCAACACAGTTGGTACGAGTAGATGGAAGACAGAATACTTGTTAATTTAAATTAGAAAACATGTGTTGAATTAACTAAAACAGACCTTTTTTTTGGTCTTGTGCATCAGAGGCGAGACAATTTCTATGAAGCCCAATTAATATGAGCAGCAAGCTCAATAATAAGTTTCTTAGCTCGTGTTTACTTTGTTGGTTGATTGGATCTGAGTAAGCGGCAAGATCTCAGAGCACATGACAGTCTTGTTGTTTACAAATCCGTTTGTAATGGATTTTATTGTCTTGTGTGTGGCACGGACATATGGTGAATGGCCATGGAAGGGTTTCTATATATTATTGGTACCACTTGCATTGTCGACATTAGGTTGATTAAAGAACATGACAAAATAATAAAAACTCTGTTTTGGACGATTAGCGATTGACGGAATAGATCTATATATTAATACCGACATAATCCCTACAATAACAAGTGAAAATATGATTGCAAAAGATTTTTATTCATACAAAACGTGATTTAGACATTGTAGACTTCGGCCACCTTGCAGAGACCCGCATAGTTGACATTTGTGCCCGTATTGCAGCCTGCAGCTGTCGGTCCACGCACGTAAACAGGTTTGCCGACCCAGTTTGTGGTAGCATAGTTACAGGCCAGGAGGAAGTTATTCCAGTCGCCTTTGACAAACCTGGCGGCAGCGCAGCCAACGGCAATGTTCGCCTGCTGGGCCATGGCAGTAAAGTGGCCAATTTGACTGCGCGGAGAGGGAGGAGAAGCAGGAGGAGAAGAAGTGTAGTGGGTAAGTCTCGGAAGAATTGAATTGATCAATCGATGGCTTCTGCTGTTACTTACCCTCCGCTCCAGCTGCTTGGATAACTGTTGATAACCACCATGTTCGCATTCTTGAGCTCACTCCACCAGCTGTTAATGGAAGAGGTGAGCAGCTCCGCGTTGGTGCGGCTCGCCTGTGCGCCCGTGTAGGAAATCATAGCCAAGTTTTGGCCGCTGGCCTTGAACTTGTTCGTATTGTGGCAAGCATCATGCTCCATCGCGCACTGGCGCACATTCAGTGCTGCCAGCGTGGCCAGCTCTGGACTCCAGCGCATGGTGGCCATTCTACGGGCTGGCCCGTAATTGGCCACCTTGCCCAGAGCCAGATTGTTGCGCCTGACGTTATGCAGCCGCACCACAAGTTGCCTCAGGTCCAGATTCATGTCGATAACAAAGGGCGCCGGACTAGTCGGGCAGCTGGCGTCCCAGGCCTAAGAAATCGACAGTCAATTGGCTGGCAACATGGCCACATATGCATATGCATTTCCAATAGTCTTACCCCATTGTTGTTGCATGCAATGTGCGTCGCGGTACCGCACAGGCTCTCAGCACAGTAATTCGTCTGTCCGAGGACCAGAGGCAGCGCCGAAAATATTGCCAAAACAATTCGCAACATGGCTAAATACGTAACTGCCAATGTGCCTCTAGTTTGGGCTTATATAGTAGTCGCTGAATAAGCTGTCCATAAACGTGAAAATATGGCAAGGCATTTTTAATTATTTAACTTGTATTTTATTTATTTAACTTCTATTTGTATATTTTGTAGAAATATAAAAAGTTATATCAATAAGCCAAACACATGCGATTCATGCCTCCAACTCTGTTTGCCAGTTGCCGAGCATCTGTATTCCAGGCATTGATTAACAATATTTTACATTTACCAAAACAATTAATATGCTCATTATGGAAGTATAAGTATAATATCATAACAGAGCCAAACTCTGCTTTAGCTCAAATGTTGCCCCATGTTCTCAAGTGAAGACAACTGTTAGTTAATAAATCTATTTTCAGTATAGTTTTAATATTTGTCAACCTGCCCCCATCATTCCAGGTGTATCAACAATACAGACTGCCTTCCGTAGACATAAATGAGGGCTGTGGCATAACTGATATTCGTAAAATTTGGCTAAAGTTCTCACAAACAGAGCTGAAAACCAAAAAAAAAAAATTAAAAACAACAAATGTCGATGGTGCAGATCACGACTTAAACCAACTTCCTGTCTATAGGTTCGAGTCTCAGAACTCAGATTTTCATTTCTTTTATGTTTTCAACATTTCTTTGGTTATCAGAATCAAAAACCAACCAAAAAAATTGATTTGGCTTAAGCCTCGACATATAGCAAATAGTGCATAAGACTCAAACTGGTTCGTTTCAAGCCCGACTTGCAGCCCTGATTGCGAACCGCTCTAACAATATTCAGCTCGTCCAAAAATTTGCATGATTATTCATACAAAGCGGCAAGTATTGTAATACATAAGACTACAACCAATTGGACTGCGCTATGTGATGCGTAATACCTTGTTGTTGCTTATCAACATGCAAAAAGTTCAAAACAAATAAACAATCGAAAAAAAGAACACCAACCAAAAAACAATACTATTGTTTTTTTATAATAATAGTAAATACTTAAATGCGTGTAAAACTGATAAAGTAGTTAAGATTATGCTCAGATGGTTTAGGGTTTTGGAAATACTCTGACTACTAATCAGCTGATAAACTTATATCAGGCATCGGTCCTGCGTGTGTGCAAAACTTGTCAAAGATTACTTAAATTAGTTAACGTTAACGCGGGTGCAAACTAACATATTCAGTGAAAAACCAAACGCTTGAGCCTGAGCATAATGAATGAAATAAATCAAATTATACTAGATTCCAGATTGTTAACGTGATTAAATGCGATTGTTCGGAAACGAACCGAGACCTAATATTTATATATATATATATATTTATATATACGCGAACAAACCTGCTTCTGAAGATTTTGAAAATCTGCCGTTCTTGACATAAATTGGGCTGTAAAGTAGCAAAGTATGTGAAGCACACTAATCGATTCAGTTTCACGTCTTTTATGGCGCAAATTTTGCTGCCCAAATCCTAATAAGATGTGCATTAACTAATATCCGGATCAATCCAGAATAATTAAATAGAATGCTTAGCCATATGCGAGAAAGTTATTGGAATTTCCAGAAATTATTGTCAGCCCAACAATTGTATTTGTTCTATCTATCTGGCCAATTCGTTTCTAGCTACAATATTTGGCTAAGACTATTGCCAATAACAATTTGCACAAATGCGTACCTTTTTTCACGATTTAAGAAAGCCAACCATTATCCACTTGCAAATTAGAAAATACTCGATATTTGATATGCTGCCATTTAGTTATATTTACTTGTAAGTTTTTATTATGGGTCTTTAATTTTTGCCGCACTCAGCTATATGGAGATACAGCTATAAGTAGTTGCTTTTGTTTCTGCTCACACATACATTTCCATATGTAGTATATATAATTTTTAAAAATTTTGTTTTGTATATATCTTTTTTGTAGATACATAGATATCATTAATTTGCATTTCGGTACAGAAAAATAAATATCATGCCTGCAGTTTGTTGCAAAACTCTTTCTCTCTGTCTGTCTCTATTTCTCTCTAACTTATTGCATCGCTGTGGTTCTGTGATATATATATATATATTATATATATAGGTATTTATTGTGTATATACTTTTGCGTAATATCTCTTTAATTTTATATAATTTTTGTGGTCTGCATAAGTTAATCTGTGGGCTGTTTTGTTGTTATTTGCTTCTCTAGGTTAAATGTTCATTTGTTGTTACATAATTACGTAATATGTATAATATTTGCGCTCAGTAGCGTTCTCATAAATTGTTCACACAAAATATGGGCTTTATTTGTATTCTAATCTTTGTTTGTTTTTCATTTTGTTTTTTTTCTTTTCTTTTTGTTTTTTTGTTATATCTGTTTTAGTTGTCTGGGTTGTACGTTTTTTGGGTTCATCACAAGACAGTTATCAACAATATCTTTGAATTTCCCATAGTTTTTTGTGAATCATGTTACGATACATTCATAGTTTATATTTCAAAACGTATTAAATAGGCAAATACGATCTACATGCACGTATATACATAGCTATACGTCTACAGATTAAGCAAATTATGCTGCCGTATGGCAAATGAGAAAATCTTTGCGGGGAAATTTCGAAAATTGTGCAACAGCCAACAAAAAATTGACTTAGAGCCTTTTCGACATATTTTTTTATTTTAGCAAAAAGCTCGCTTATAACTTAAATAATTATATGATAAGTACGTATCGTATGCGTGTGTTTATGTGTGTGTGTGTGTATGTACAAAAGGTGTGTGCGAGCCAGGCCTCAAAGTAGGCAACATTTTAACGCAGCAGCTAAAAGTAGGCTACGATAAATGGCACATGACGCTTGGCGTAAGACCAACAGATCAGCTAGATATATAATATATATTTATAGTTAAGCAAATACAGAAGCCGTAAGTTTTCAATTAAAAGCATTAACGTATTGGAACAGACCATCAAATTGTTACTTGCAATTTTTTTTTTTTTCATCCAAATATGCAGAGGGCGTTCATGAAGGTTTAAATTGTAGACTATATATATATATATATATATATATATTTCGCTTTATTTACAACGTGTCATGCATTTGTTGTAGTTATCTATTCGATTATTAAATAATATATGCCATACAGGTAGGTATACATAGTAAATGATGTACTACTATTATAGGTATATGTACTTATATTGTGTACAACAAATTAGAAAAGTATATCTCATAGAGGCTAAGCGCACAAATTAATTATGTATCCACAAATCGTTTTTAATGATAATTGTGATGGTTTTGCCTATATATACCTTTAAGCATATACATACATACTTCGCATAATATCAGTATAGAGTTTATAGAATTCACATCGTAATTAATTCTCAATACATTTTTGTTTTTTTTTTTTTTTGTGTGGGGTTTAACTGGAACGTTCAACTGGGCCAATGACTAAATATATCTATTTGTAATTACATATATTTATTTTTATATATACTATGTATATAATACCTAATAATAATGACAAAAAAAAACATACAATCCTATATTTAAAGAGAGTGCCGTTAGTAATAGAAATGGAAAGCAACCCATGAGAACTTATGTCTCGTTTCTGTTTTCCTTCCTGTACAACACATATGTATATATATGTATATCTATATAGGGTATATATATAAATATATATCTTAACAAACTTTGTTGTAGTTGTAGTATTGTAAATTAATAGACACCGTTTGCATTTAGCAGTAACAACGTTTTGAGTGCTGGATTTCTGTTTTTCTGGTTTGCTTTGCGTGCTCAATAACTTCATATTTTTCATCCTTAAGTACAAATCTCTTTAACTTTGTTGTTGCTGCTGCTCCGGCAACTGTGCTGCTGGTGCCTGAGTTACTGCTCCAGCAACTGCTACTGCTGCAACTGCTGCTGCTGCTGCTGCTGCCGATGGCTGCTGCTGTTGCTGTGCCGGCGACGGCGGTGGTCCAAACTTGCTGGTTATCTTGTGCGAGGCATTCACAATGGCCAGAACATGACAAAATAATAAAAGCTCTGTTTTGGACGATTAGCGATTGACGGAATAGATCTATATATTAATACCGACATAATCCCTACAATAACAAGTGAAAATATGATTGCAAAAGATTTTTATTCATACAAAACGTGATTTAGACATTGTAGACTTCGGCCACCTTGCAGAGACCCGCATAGTTGACATTTGTGCCCGTATTGCAGCCTGCAGCTGTCGGTCCACGCACGTAAACAGGTTTGCCGACCCAGTTTGTGGTAGCATAGTTACAGGCCAGGAGGAAGTTATTCCAGTCGCCTTTGACAAACCTGGCGGCAGCGCAGCCAACGGCAATGTTCGCCTGCTGGGCCATGGCAGTAAAGTGGCCAATTTGACTGCGCGGAGAGGGAGGAGAAGCAGGAGGAGAAGAAGTGTAGTGGGTAAGTCTCGGAAGAATTGAATTGATCAATCGATGGCTTCTGCTGTTACTTACCCTCCGCTCCAGCTGCTTGGATAACTGTTGATAACCACCATGTTCGCATTCTTGAGCTCACTCCACCAGCTGTTAATGGAAGAGGTGAGCAGCTCCGCGTTGGTGCGGCTCGCCTGTGCGCCCGTGTAGGAAATCATAGCCAAGTTTTGGCCGCTGGCCTTGAACTTGTTCGTATTGTGGCAAGCATCATGCTCCATCGCGCACTGGCGCACATTCAGTGCTGCCAGCGTGGCCAGCTCTGGACTCCAGCGCATGGTGGCCATTCTACGGGCTGGCCCGTAATTGGCCACCTTGCCCAGAGCCAGATTGTTGCGCCTGACGTTATGCAGCCGCACCACAAGTTGCCTCAGGTCCAGATTCATGTCGATAACAAAGGGCGCCGGACTAGTCGGGCAGCTGGCGTCCCAGGCCTAAGAAATCGACAGTCAATTGGCTGGCAACATGGCCACATATGCATATGCATTTCCAATAGTCTTACCCCATTGTTGTTGCATGCAATGTGCGTCGCGGTACCGCACAGGCTCTCAGCACAGTAATTCGTCTGTCCGAGGACCAGAGGCAGCGCCGAAAATATTGCCAAAACAATTCGCAACATGGCTAAATACGTAACTGCCAATGTGCCTCTAGTTTGGGCTTATATAGTAGTCGCTGAATAAGCTGTCCATAAACGTGAAAATATGGCAAGGCATTTTTAATTATTTAACTTGTATTTTATTTATTTAACTTCTATTTGTATATTTTGTAGAAATATAAAAAGTTATATCAATAAGCCAAACACATGCGATTCATGCCTCCAACTCTGTTTGCCAGTTGCCGAGCATCTGTATTCCAGGCATTGATTAACAATATTTTACATTTACCAAAACAATTAATATGCTCATTATGGAAGTATAAGTATAATATCATAACAGAGCCAAACTCTGCTTTAGCTCAAATGTTGCCCCATGTTCTCAAGTGAAGACAACTGTTAGTTAATAAATCTATTTTCAGTATAGTTTTAATATTTGTCAACCTGCCCCCATCATTCCAGGTGTATCAACAATACAGACTGCCTTCCGTAGACATAAATGAGGGCTGTGGCATAACTGATATTCGTAAAATTTGGCTAAAGTTCTCACAAACAGAGCTGAAAACCAAAAAAAAAAAATTAAAAACAACAAATGTCGATGGTGCAGATCACGACTTAAACCAACTTCCTGTCTATAGGTTCGAGTCTCAGAACTCAGATTTTCATTTCTTTTATGTTTTCAACATTTCTTTGGTTATCAGAATCAAAAACCAACCAAAAAAATTGATTTGGCTTAAGCCTCGACATATAGCAAATAGTGCATAAGACTCAAACTGGTTCGTTTCAAGCCCGACTTGCAGCCCTGATTGCGAACCGCTCTAACAATATTCAGCTCGTCCAAAAATTTGCATGATTATTCATACAAAGCGGCAAGTATTGTAATACATAAGACTACAACCAATTGGACTGCGCTATGTGATGCGTAATACCTTGTTGTTGCTTATCAACATGCAAAAAGTTCAAAACAAATAAACAATCGAAAAAAAGAACACCAACCAAAAAACAATACTATTGTTTTTTTATAATAATAGTAAATACTTAAATGCGTGTAAAACTGATAAAGTAGTTAAGATTATGCTCAGATGGTTTAGGGTTTTGGAAATACTCTGACTACTAATCAGCTGATAAACTTATATCAGGCATCGGTCCTGCGTGTGTGCAAAACTTGTCAAAGATTACTTAAATTAGTTAACGTTAACGCGGGTGCAAACTAACATATTCAGTGAAAAACCAAACGCTTGAGCCTGAGCATAATGAATGAAATAAATCAAATTATACTAGATTCCAGATTGTTAACGTGATTAAATGCGATTGTTCGGAAACGAACCGAGACCTAATATTTATATATATATATATATTTATATATACGCGAACAAACCTGCTTCTGAAGATTTTGAAAATCTGCCGTTCTTGACATAAATTGGGCTGTAAAGTCGCAAAGTATGTGAAGCACACTAATCGATTCAGTTTCACGTCTTTTATGGCGCAAATTTTGCTGCCCAAATCCTAATAAGATGTGCATTAACTAATATCCGGATCAATCCAGAATAATTAAATAGAATGCTTAGCCATATGCGAGAAAGTTATTGGAATTTCCAGAAATTATTGTCAGCCCAACAATTGTATTTGTTCTATCTATCTGGCCAATTCGTTTCTAGCTACAATATTTGGCTAAGACTATTGCCAATAACAATTTGCACAAATGCGTACCTTTTTTCACGATTTAAGAAAGCCAACCATTATCCACTTGCAAATTAGAAAATACTCGATATTTGATATGCTGCCATTTAGTTATATTTACTTGTAAGTTTTTATTATGGGTCTTTAATTTTTGCCGCACTCAGCTATATGGAGATACAGCTATAAGTAGTTGCTTTTGTTTCTGCTCACACATACATTTCCATATGTAGTATATATAATTTTTAAAAATTTTGTTTTGTATATATCTTTTTTGTAGATACATAGATATCATTAATTTGCATTTCGGTACAGAAAAATAAATATCATGCCTGCAGTTTGTTGCAAAACTCTTTCTCTCTGTCTGTCTCTATTTCTCTCTAACTTATTGCATCGCTGTGGTTCTGTGATATATATATATATTATATATATAGGTATTTATTGTGTATATACTTTTGCGTAATATCTCTTTAATTTTATATAATTTTTGTGGTCTGCATAAGTTAATCTGTGGGCTGTTTTGTTGTTATTTGCTTCTCTAGGTTAAATGTTCATTTGTTGTTACATAATTACGTAATATGTATAATATTTGCGCTCAGTAGCGTTCTCATAAATTGTTCACACAAAATATGGGCTTTATTTGTATTCTAATCTTTGTTTGTTTTTCATTTTGTTTTTTTTCTTTTCTTTTTGTTTTTTTGTTATATCTGTTTTAGTTGTCTGGGTTGTACGTTTTGGGTTCATCACAAGACAGTTATCAACAATATCTTTGAATTTCCCATAGTTTTTTGTGAATCATGTTACGATACATTCATAGTTTATATTTCAAAACGTATTAAATAGGCAAATACGATCTACATGCACGTATATACATAGCTATACGTCTACAGATTAAGCAAATTATGCTGCCGTATGGCAAATGAGAAAATCTTTGCGGGGAAATTTCGAAAATTGTGCAACAGCCAACAAAAAATTGACTTAGAGCCTTTTCGACATATTTTTTTATTTTAGCAAAAAGCTCGCTTATAACTTAAATAATTATATGATAAGTACGTATCGTATGCGTGTGTTTATGTGTGTGTGTGTATGTACAAAAGGTGTGTGCAAGCCAGGCCTCAAAGTAGGCAACATTTTAACGCAGCAGCTAAAAGTAGGCTACGATAAATGGCACATGACGCTTGGCGTAAGACCAACAGATCAGCTAGATATATAATATATATTTATAGTTAAGCAAATACAGAAGCCGTAAGTTTTCAATTAAAAGCATTAACGTATTGGAACAGACCATCAAATTGTTACTTGCAATTTTTTTTTTTTTTTCATCCAAATATGCAGAGGGCGTTCATGAAGGTTTAAATTGTAGACTATATATATATATATATATATTTCGCTTTATTTACAACGTGTCATGCATTTGTTGTAGTTATCTATTCGATTATTAAATAATATATGCCATACAGGTAGGTATACATAGTAAATGATGTACTACTATTATAGGTATATGTACTTATATTGTGTACAACAAATTAGAAAAGTATATCTCATAGAGGCTAAGCGCACAAATTAATTATGTATCCACAAATCGTTTTTAATGATAATTGTGATGGTTTTGCCTATATATACCTTTAAGCATATACATACATACTTCGCATAATATCAGTATAGAGTTTATAGAATTCACATCGAAATTAATTCTCAATACATTTTTGTTTTTTTTTTTGTGTGGGGTTTAACTGGAACGTTCAACTGGGCCAATGACTAAATATATCTATTTGTAATTACATATATTTATTTTTATATATACTATGTATATAATACCTAATAATAATGACAAAAAAAAAACATACAATCCTATATTTAAAGAGAGTGCCGTTAGTAATAGAAATGGAAAGCAACCCATGAGAACTTATGTCTCGTTTCTGTTTTCCTTCCTGTACAACACATATGTATATATATGTATATCTATATAGGGTATATATATAAATATATATCTTAACAAACTTTGTTGTAGTTGTAGTATTGTAAATTAATAGACACCGTTTGCATTTAGCAGTAACAACGTTTTGAGTGCTGGATTTCTGTTTTTCTGGTTTGCTTTGCGTGCTCAATAACTTCATATTTTTCATCCTTAAGTACAAATCTCTTTAACTTTGTTGTTGCTGCTGCTCCGGCAACTGTGCTGCTGGTGCCTGAGTTACTGCTCCAGCAGCTGCTACTGCTGCAACTGCTGCTGCTGCTGCTGCCGCCGATGGCTGCTGCTGTTGCTGTGCCGGCGACGGCGGTGGTCCAAACTTGCTGGTTATCTTGTGCGAGGCATTCACAATGGCCAGCTCATGCTTTGAGTCCAAATCACAATCATACAGCCCGCTTAGCGAGTCCAGGCTGAGCAGGCGCGAGCTGGCCCGACTCGACACCGAGGTGTCATCCACATCGGGCGCATTATACAGCGAGTTGACGTCCGACAAGGCGCCCTCAGCATCGGTCAGACCAGCCTCGTTTAACAGCGAGATATTCTCCAGGCCAGGCTCATCGGTTATATAGCCTGTTGACTCTGCGCCGCCTTCGTGATAGAGAGAGAAAGAAAAGTAGAGCAGTTATGGTTTGTTATCGAAAATAATTGCTGGTCTATTTACCTGTGGCCTCCTCGCGGCAATCATCGTCCGACCACTCCGATTGGCTCTCCAACGGATTGGAGTCCATGGACTGGTGGTTGTGATGGGCCGCACCATACTTCAGTTCATCGTTTATCACATTCGCTTCCATGCGCAAGCTGCCATTGGTCAGCGGCGCCGTCTCCCCCCTTAGTTGCTCGTGCTCCTGCTCCGTTTGTTGCTGCTGCTGCTCCAGCTCCTCGTTCTGCGCCTGCTGCAGCTTTTCATTCTTTTGCTTGTTGTGGTCACTCTGCAGCAGGCGCTTCTGTCGCACGTCGCGCCCCACCTCATCATCCTCGAACTCCTCATCGGCCAGGTTGTCTTCGGTATCATCGCGTTCCTCCTGCTCCACATGGTTGTAGCGCTGTTGCTGCAGTTGCCGCTGCTGATGGTGGTGATGATGGTGATGATGATGTCTTTGCCGCTGCGACTGCTGCTGCGGCATCGAACCATCCAGCCTGTCGAGGCTCTCGTAGCTGTGCTGCAGCTCCTTGGAGCGCGGACGCTGCCGATGCGATCTCTGCTGCTGCTGCTGCTGTTGCTGTTGCTGCTGCTGCTCCTTGGCCGCATGCAGCTCCAGCATGGCCAACGCATGCATCTGGCTGCGATTCTCGTGCAGAATCTCGCACGATTCCGTGTCCGAGGTTTGCCTGAAAATTATAAATTATGCAACATGTTAAGTGTGAAATCTCAATGCCACTAATTTGTATGTCCTCTGCCTTGTCTACTTTACGTAAAATCTAAATCTCTATTTTGAACGGAAACGGTACGCCAATTTTGTAGGACATTTATATACTTATTCTATCCTGGAATTTTAAACGTATTTTATTAGCCTCGTTAAGTCGGCGTCTAAGAATATTTGAAATCTAAAACCGAAATAGGCGTATTCAGCTCAGGTATGCTAAAACAGAGCTGAGGGATTTGCTTGTATCTTGACCGATCCGGCGATACTTCGGATCCTATAAAAATGCGTAAGTGATTGGAACTTGGTTATGGTTATGGTTATGGTTATGTCGATGGCTGCTGCTTGGTATTAGATACATATGGGGGCGGGTGTCGGAACCGGTTCAAGGCATTGGCCAATGGGTTATGGGTGGTGGGTTATGGCTGGCTAGGCTGGTTAATGATTGCAGTTAGTTGTGCTTTACTCACATTTGACTGGACTCGGAGGGGTTCTTGTGGCGCGTTATTTCCTTGATGGCCTCGAGGCCGACGGGATGCTTGGATATCATGAAGCTGTTGCTCATGGGAAGCTTGCCGTTTACCTGAATGGCCATGGCGAGCAGATCATGATCCTGCTGCTGTTGATCCTTATGATAGTTGTTGTTGCCGCTATTCGAGTTGCTGCCACCACTGAGATTGCCATTGCTGCTGGAGCCGCCCTCGAGCCCCTCGAGACCCTGCACGTGCCCATTGATGGAGCTCAGCTTGCTGTTGCTGGCCGAATAGCTCAGATCGACGTTGTGGCGAGCGCTGCCATTGCTGGTCGTTTGCTCGGAATCGTTTGCCACCGCCGTTGCGGTGGCCTGGCAGCGTGCCCGCGAGGATTCGTTGAGCAATCTTTGCAGTTCCCTCTCAAAGGGCGACTTGGTGGCAGCTGCTGCTCCCGCTGTTGTCCCCGATACCGCCACTCCTGCTGCCGGCTTCTGCTGGTAGTCAAAACTATTGCAGCTGTCGCCTTTGTGCTGCGTGTTGCTGGTCGTGTTGCTGGTCGTCTGCTGGCCCTGGCTCTCGGTCGTCGAGCTGAGCTCAAAGTCGCGCAGCTGCGCCATGTCCACAATCGGCGATGTGGGATCCACTTGTATATCGCAGGGGTAGAGCCATTGCAGCGGATTCACTCGACCAACATTGTAGCCAATGCCAATCCCAACGCCGAGCCCGTTGCCGTGTCCGTTGCGCTGCAGATGGCCGCCATTGATGCGAGGCGAGTCCTCGTCGCCGTCACCCTCGCCCTCGGTGGTCTTCGAATAGCTCTCATCGGAGCTGCTCATCGAGGGCGAATGCGGCCTAGAGCTCAAATCATCCGTCGATGACATTTCGCGATTCTCCTCAACATCCGTTGGCAGCTTGGGCAGCGGCTTCAGGTAGCTTCTCAGTGCCGGCTTCGGTGGCAGCTGCGGCAGCGGCGGCTGCTGTGAGTAGAGCGCATACTGACGCTCCGGCAGTTGCTGCTGCTGCTGTTGCTGCGGTTGATGTTGTTGATGTTGCTGCTGCAGTGACAACATGGAGTTGGGACAGGTGTAACGTGGTGGCTCGTACTTTGGCGCATGCTGCATGGGCATGATCTAGGTGTTAGTCGTGAATGTGGGCGTGGTGCGATAGCATGCAAAGAGTGGAACATAGTTAGAGACACACAGATAGTCAAATACTTATATAATACAAATACAAATATAAAAACAATCAATAATGGGGCATCATTCACAAGAGTTGGCACGGAAGAGGTTTATTGTAATATATCAAAAATGTGTGTGTGTGTGTGTGTGTGTGTGTGTGTGTGTGTGTGTGCTGTTGTGTGTGTCTGTCTAATTGGGTGTATAAACGGATCTCCATCAGTTTATTAATACAAACTGAAATATCAGCTACATCACTTTACTGAATCAATAAATATGATATGCTATCCGAAATCTAAGATACCAACGGGATAAACAGAAGCAAGTTTTTTTATATTTAACTATAAAATAGTTTTGAATAGCTCAGTTAATTAAAAAATCTAATATAATGCATCTTAAAAAGAGTTTTATTCTCAAGCTTACCTACAAAAGCAGTTTATATTGCAAGAAAAATGATAATTTTTATTGATTATTCATTGGGTCCATAATAAATATCCCTTTACTGGTAGCTAAATTATACTACTCTCTCTCTCTCTCTCTCTCTCTCTCTTTCTCTTTCTTTTTCCCTTTCTTTCGCTCTCTCTCTCTATTGCACTTATAGTGGAAATATGGCCCATATTTGCCTAATTTTTGTATATCTCTTCTTTGCTCCTTTTCTATAAGTATTGCGAACGGATGTATACGGGCCGAGCCTAATGTCAGGGAGTTTGTTCGAATCGTAAGTCGAACCAGCGACTTTTTCTGTGTGCGCTGACGCACACACACACACACTCAAACATTTACATGGGTTGCTTTATGCATGCTTTGTATTAGTTACAAATGGATGGGTTGGTGGTTGGGCGGAGTTGGGTGGAGTCTCGGCTGGTTGCCTGGTGGATTGGCACGTTAGGTGGCTGCTGGGGTTGGGAGCGGGCTTCGTTTAGAGTAGTATCTCTTTGCTCCAGATCATGAGGTCAACGTCTTCACTCACCTTGGCTACCGGTGCGACGCTGCTGGCATGCAATAGCGGCTCGCTCTCACGGCAGTGGCCATAGCTTAGGCTGGAGGACGATGGCTGATGCTGATTCAAATGCTGATGCTGGTGATACAGATGATGCAGTGGGTGATGCTGGCCATGCTGGTTAAAGGGCAGCGCCGGCGGCGGCGCATAGCTGCGCAGCTGTTCGCGCCGCGGCACCATGAAACAATCACCGCCCAGCACACCGACCACACCCCCAACGCCACCTCCATCGAGGCTATTGGCATGTGGATATGGCCGCTGCGCCGACGGCAACTGTTCCAGCTGCTGTTGCTGCTGTTGATGCTGCTGCAGCTGCTGATGCCTGCCACCGGTATTCGGATTCTCAATTATATTGAATTCGCGCAACATTACCGAAGGAATGGACTGGTGCTGGACCTGGTGCTGGTGCTGGATCTGGAGCTGGTGCTGGAGTTGGAGCTGCTGTTGCTGCTGTTGTTGTTGCTGTTGTTGTTGTTGCTGCTGTTGTTGCACTGCAGCCGTAACTGTTGCTGCAGTCGGCATCATATTTGTGGCCGAATAGTGCAGCTCGCCATTGTGTCCATTCTCGCGTATATTGGGCAATCCACCATTGGTCATAAAATTGGGCTGCTTCTGAAGCTTGCTGTTGAGCCGCTGCTGTTGCTGCTGATGCAAATGGTGGTGTTGGGCGGGTGGTGCAGGCAGCGGCAGCGGCTGTGGATGCTGATGCTGCAGCAGCAGCTGTTGCTCCTCACCACACACATTGTACAGATGGCCATTATCTTTTTTGCTGTACGTATCCGTATTGAGACGATTCTCTTGGAATTGTGACGTCTTCTGGTAGTACTCGGCCGGATGCATGCCACCGCCAGCGCCACCGCCACCACCAGCAGCACCATGTGTGAGGGACTGATGCCCCTGCGTTTCATTCGCAGACGCCGCCGGCCGGCTGCTGATCATGGCGTTGCGCACCTCGCCATTGAGCGCATTGCTGCTGCTATCGCAAAGGAAATAGGTGACCATGTCGCCTTTCCCCTTCACCTTGATGGTGCCACGGCAGCGGAACTCAAAGTGCGAGCCAATTAAACTGTCCACTACCTCCTGGGTGACCTGTGAGTAGCCGGGCACGCCGGTGGAATCCATGCGACTGGCCACATTCACCGTATTACCCCAGATATCATACTGTGGCTTCCTCGCACCGATCACGCCCGCCACAACAGGTCCAATATTAATGCCTGTTGATTGGTTTGGTTTATTATTAAAGTGAGTGCCACGCATGGTGTCTAGTGCTCTGGAGGAATACTCACCCACGCGAAGCATAAAGTTATTGTAGGAGTGACTGTTAATCTCCTGAAGGGAGAGCCGCATGGCCTTGACATATTCAACAAGCGCTGTCATGTGACGACGCACCGAGTTGGGATCGTTGGGTTGAATCTTGTATTCGGGTATGAGGCCAACCACGGCCATATAGGTACTGCCGACGGTCTTGATCTTGTCAATGCCCCGAAAGCGATCCTCCTTGAGCAGCTCATCGAAATCGGCAATGATCTCGTTGAGCAGGCGCAGGCACTCCAGACCCTGATCGGACCCATCCATTTCGGTATAGAACTCATTAAAGTTTGGCACGCTGGCAAATATGACGCCCACCTTGGCGTAACTCTGATGATAGAGCTCCTAGGCAAAACAAAAAAAGCAGGTGGTAAAGTAGTGGGTCAATGGGTCAGTGCGAGCTGCTGGGTGCAGGGTGCCGTGTGCCGCGGGCCGGTTGGTCGGGCTACCGGATTGGCCGGACGGTCGATGTCTCTTACCATATTGTTACGAAATTGCGCATCGAGGAAATGTGCAGCCACATGAGCGGGCAGCAAATTGTGCAAAATGCGCTTGTTCGACTCCTGCAGTACATCCATTTCCTTCTTCTCCTGGGAGGCCTGCAGCTGCCAGAGAAAGTCCAGACGGGCAGTGCCCTCCACCAAACGCCCGTGCACCAATATCGCAATCATAAAGATGACAATGCGCGCCAATGAGATCAAATGAAGCGGAATGGATGCTCTAAAATGTTGATTAATGGCTTAGATACAAGCATATAAATATATGTATATGGGGATATGGATAAAAAAAAAAATTGTGTATATATGTGGGTCAGTAGAGTGACCCTTGACCACCTACTTGACGCGCGTGTCGTAGCACTCAAAGATATTCTGATGCGACAGCTCAATGAACAGGCCATAGATGGTCCCCATGCCCAGGACGAGCAGCGATTTGAATATAATCGGCAATCTGCGAAGATGGAGAAGGTCACAGTTAAAAGAATTCCCGAATTAAACAGCAACCGCACTCACCTGAGAAACACGGAGACGGACAGAAAGGCAAAGGCTGCCGAGAGGGATACATATTGGGGCAAGGAGCACTTGCGATGAGCATCAATCGGTTTGCTGGGCGCCGGCGACATGTCGAACCCATGAGAGTCCAGGCTTTGATAGTCCAAAATAGATACGTTACCCGAGCAGGGATGATCCGTAACGCAGGTAAACTGGGCGTTAAAAGGGGGTCAGCTTTGAACGTACAGATGCCATTTGCTATGGCAAACGCTTAACACTTACCACATTCACCTGGCCCACGGAATAGATGAGTATAATGGTGAATATGGTGATGGCCATGCGCAGCGAGAAGCTCTCGGATATATCCCAGATGATCCACTTGAGGCGAACGGCCAGCAGGAGCATCAGTATGGCACTGACCCAAATGAAGGCCGTGAGGAACAACAGCAACAGGATAAAAGTGCGCGGCAATGCGGTCACCTGCAGTGCGGCGCCAAGTATTAGCAACAGCAGGGAACAGCCCATGGCCGTGGTGAAGCCCAAATCAAAGTCCTTATGGTATTCCCGCTCCTTGTCGCTCTGCCGAAAGCGCAGCGTCAATCGGTCCACATGCTCCGATTTGTCACAATCAACGGAACGCGCATTTATGGCCTGGGAGAGGAAGCGATTCACCCGATTTGTCGGCTGATGATGAGCAGCCACAGAATGACGCTTGCGGAACGGTCGCTTGAACTTGTCCGCGACCTTAGACTGTGACTGTGTGGGAATGCAGGTAAGACAAAAATGGGTCAAGTTAGTGCTAGTTATTGTTCTCGGCAGGTTTTTGGCAGTGTGCTGGCTGGCTGGCTGGCTATATCGAAAGTAATAATACCAATACCAAAGTACCAAGTACCAAAAAGTAAACTAAATGGATCTAGGGCATGCGGTTGAGAACAGAGCTGTGTAGCGACATGCTTTGTGAGACTCGACGAAAGTAACGCAACTGGACGAAATGGGTGCGTCACGACTGCACATGCGACAAATGTTCAAATGTGAGCTAATCGCAAATTTTTATGAAACTTAACGACACTTAACGAAACTCAACGAAACGCCGCAAATAATTAGTATTAAAGCCCGCCCCAAACTAAAAGCCATAACAGGTACAAAACATAATAAAGATTAAAAAAAAAAAAAACTTAACGAACACTTAACGAATCGAATACTTATGAGTTAGCAACACAGCACATAACGCACGAACGTGAACGAACGTGAACGACACAACACAATACATAACGAATACAAGACTGAACGAATGTGAACGAAAATTAAACATTTGTTTTTTTTTTTTTTTTTTTTTTTTGTTGCTCCTCTGCTCACTTTATTATTCTTGTGATTGTGCCTATGTATGCGACTAATCGTACTCGCTGTTGAATTGGGACTTGTGCCTACGGTCACTTGAACACTGCCCCCCCCACCGCCACCGCCGCTGCCGACGCCGCTGCCGACGACGCTGCCATAGCCGATGCCGTGCGGTGGCGGGGTAGCATGCAAGATTTTTTGTAGACGTATTACCTAGATCAGAGAAGTATACACAGTATTCATATATATGTATATATATAGTTTGTATACGTATGTATGTATATATATATATATTACTTAAATTGTAAATTAAAATAGAATAGCCAAAAATATAGCGAGAAGTACGATAGTTAAATATGGTTAAGGTAGATAAGGATTAAGTTATATAGATAAGATATAAATATTTATAGAGAAAATGATATTGAGACAAAGGATATAAATAGCTTATAGAAACAAAGGGCAAGATAAACGCAAACGGAAACGTAATTCGGCGACAGGAAACTTAACGAAAGTGAAACTGAACCGGAAACTGGAACTGGAACTGGAACTGAAACTTTGATAGCAAATATGCAAAATAACAGTGTACAATTTTTAGTGTATGTTTAGTGTTTCATATATTCAACTTATTTTTCAAATATCAAGCAATAATTGGCTTTCAATATTTCTAATAATTCAATTGTTTGAAAAATTTCAAATTTAGTTTGCCTAAAGCTGCTTTAGTGTAGTTAATTGATCTGATTAGTTGCTTTTTGTGAAATTGTGTCAAGTGTTGTGTGTGTTTTTTCTTTTTTTTATTTCTTCGATCAGTAATGATAAGATCAGAGGTCGTGTCGGATGTCGAGTGTTGCTGTTAGTGGGTATTACCGATGAGTCCAATAACTAAACGTTATTTTTTTCTTCTACTCTTTACACAAGGTACGCACAACATCGACACAAACACAAAAAAACGATAGTTTATATAGTTTCGGCCAGTACAGTACAGTACAGATGTTAGTAGATACAACAGTACGGATTACGAATTACATAATACGAATCAAAAGATAACGATTACTGAGCTCCAACTGTTCTACGCATATTCCGATTAAAATTAATAAGTATTCATATGCTATGCAAGATATTGCGTCTACAAAACAAAAGGGCCCACAATTTTGAAAAACAATAAACAAAGGGGTACGGAGTTTTGGTTGGGACTTTTGGGACATTTCATACTATACTTATATGTAAGGTGAACTTACCGCATCCTGAAAGTAAACGAAAAGAAAGAAATCAACGAAAGAAATCATAAGGAATTGTCGTGCTTTACAGCAAGCCGACGACAGATCATTGAGATTCGAGTGTATCCCTGGGATACATTTTGAGAAACCACCCAAGACTGTGCCCCATGAAAAAAAAATTAAATTAAAATAAACAAAAATAAGGATATTACCCGGACATGCACAGAACTGAGCTACGTCTAAGGAGCTACGAGTCTCTGATCTCGAAACACTGGACTAAGGTCTTTCAACTAAATACTATAGACTAAAACAATTGTGGGCATGGTGAGCACTTACCTTGCGCGAACCCTTTTCCGACACCTGAACGCTGGCCGTGGTTGCCGCGTCGGCGCTGCTGCCACGTGCCGCACCGCCGCCCAAGGCGGCAGCCGCCGATGGAAATGAGCCGGTGGCAATGTTGGAGAACGGCACCGGTTCCGAGAACTTGATGGTGTGCAGCAGCTGCATGACCACATTCGAAACGTTTCTAAATGACAACTTGCGCCGACTACCGATCGCCGAGCGTACACCAAGCGTGTTTAGCATTAGAGGCTGCAATAGAGACATCGATGCACAATACCAACAAGTAAGAGTTAGAGATGGGCAAAATGAGAGCAAACGCTACAAGCAGCAGCTAATTGAAAGATCACAAATCGCATACAACAACTCACCTTACGTCGATGCGGCGGCGGCACAATGAAGAACGTGTCGACACCATGATCCCGCAGATACGAGGAGCGCTCATCGCCGTGACCCGCCTCCACCTCGTACTCGCCCGAGAGCGAATCAAGGGTGGCGCGCGTCACATGCACTCGCCCCGGCTCGCCGCCCGACTCCATGTGGTTGGCAAGCGTCACATCATTGGACCACACATCGAACTGCCACTTGCGCAGGCCCAGAACGCCGCAGAGCACACGGCCCGTATGTATGCCCACGCGCATGTTCAGGATGACATCGGTGGCCTCCACAACGGTACTGTGCGACAGCAAGAAATTGGATTAAGCGACGAAATTAAAAATGACAACTAAACACGGCGATCTGTGACAACCCGGCAATTAAGTACTCTTGCCGACCGATTGTTCCCATACTAGCCATATATTATATGCTAGTTAGTTAAATTGAATACAAATTTGCAGCTATCTGAGTAAGATATCTTGGGAAATAGAAAAGGTAAAGGTACGAGTTTTGTCTATATGACTGTGTGATCTATTAATTCGAGCATGGTGAAAATACTAAATGCCGTATTAGCTAAAAATATCTTATATATTGGCTGCAAAAGGATAATGTGTCTATGGTGGAAGACGTCTTCTTTTTCTGTGCGTATCACATTTCGTGACAAAAGTAGAATACCATTAGCAAGGATATAAAAAAATTCCCAAAATGCGAATATCAAAGGTGATATGCTTGAATACATTTCAGAAGCTTAATAAAGCATTTTACACAGCCTAATAAATATACCCTTAGCAAGAGTTTTACAGATCGATATATTTTTAGTATTAAATATAAATATATATTTGAAAGATATTCTGTACTCACGCAATGGCATCGATCATATCGAGTCCCATTTCCACGGCGCATTTGGCGTGATCCTTGCGCGGCTCTGGCAGGCCAGAGACGCAGTAATAGCAATCGCCCAATATCTTGATGCGCAAGCAGTGGTTGTCCTAAACAAAAAACGGAAGATTAGAATCTTGAAGCCGGGCTTTGGCAGCAAGGTTGCAACTCACATGCGCCAGCTGATCGAAGCGGCCGAAGAGCTCGTTGAGCAGGCGCACCAGCTCCTGGGCGCTGCACTGGGAGGAGAGCACAGTGAAGCCGACTATGTCCGCAAACAGGATGCTCACGTTCTCGTGCTTTTGTATGTAGATGCGATGGAATTGTCCGGCCACTGGCGACAGTATATCGTTCTTCATCTGCATGGCCACGTGCTGCGGCAGCACCGAGAGCAGCAATCTCTCCAACTTCTCGTTCTCATCCTGTATCTCGAGACGTGCGGCAATGCAGTTGCGTGTGTCCAAAAATGCCCGACGCTGTGCACGTTCCATCATAATGTTGACCACCAGGCCGGCAACATTCACTCCAATAAAGATGACAATGTTGGCTATCAGCTGATTGTATTCCAGATACCGCAACGCAGCTGTAAAGATCTTATAGACCGTAATGCTAATGTGCACCGAGGGCAATGCAATGCCAAAGGCGACCGCCTCCCAAATCTGCAGCGGCATCATAGCGTACGCAAGAAAGACCACAAACACTATCTGCCAGACACCCTCGGCCATCACCTCCTTGGTATCAACCGGAAATACGCTGCCCAGCGTCGGCATGGACACTATGCAAATGCTGGCCGTAAACAGCAGAATTCCATAGCACAGCGTCGGCAAATGGTGATCCTTGATCACCGAGCACTGCAGCAGCACCAGCACAACGGCGAATATCACACACAAAATCGAGTTGAAGATATTCTGAGGTCAAAGAGAATAACACATTATCAATTAGGTTGCGTTTCGTAAATGAATATTAAAAGTTTTGACAGACACTGAACTGATTCTGATGCCATCTTCTGCAAATAAGCTACGTTCATTGAGATTCCAAGTTGGGATTCGCATGTCGGCTGGCGTTAGGTCTTAGTAGGAAGAGCTTTTTAGTTCACAATTCCTTCTGACTCAAATGCTTATATAATAAATAATAGTATTATATACATATGCGTGGCACATGATTTGAAAATATATTAGATCATGTACTAGCTTCGGATAAACTTTACATATACCCTGAACCCATTGAATATGGGTAGAAAGGGGATAGAAAGGGGGTTTTGTGCAAATGTACATATAAGAGCAAAAGCAAGCATCTCCGACCCCATAAAATAAACATATATTCATGATCAGCATCAATAGCCGAGATAATCTAGCCAAGTCCGTCTGTTTGTCTGTCCGCCCGTCCGTCTATGCGTACGTATAAACGTATCGATGTCAACACGTATTATAGCTAAAGACTTGCCATTATGAACATTATGAACTTGCCCCGTTTCCAAGCAATTGATTAAAATCGATTTCGGAAGACCCCAATCCCTACCCCTGATCCGAGAAGCATGTAGTGTTGGTAAAAGAAGATTCATGGTACCAACATATCAAATTAAGTTTGTTCAAGGTTTACATGACGCGAGTCTTTAAATTAGTTCCAAATAAACGAAATATTCTATAAAGTTACGCTCTTTCAATAAGTTATACATGGACCATATATTGTTATACGTATTATTACGTATACGAATTATACGTATGTATACTCGTATACGTAATATTGCTTATACGAATTATTAATAACCAAAATAAACAAAATAAACATGAATAAAATAATAATAATAATAGTAATAATAATAACAGCCCAAACTGAATTTTTGCCACATCGACATGTATGTGTTTAATCTTTGGCATCCGTCTCAGTTACAAATTATGCGTATACGTAATAATCGAAATAATAATATTAATAGTAATAAAACATGAATAAGATAATAATAATTATGGCAAAAGTGCAAACTTTAGGTCAGGAACAATCAATCAACAAATAATTTTCAATCTTTTTTCCACATTGACTAGTATGTGTTTAATCTTTGGCATCAGTCTCTGTTATTCGCTGTCTCTAAATACTTATTCAAACATATTTATAGCCATTTAAATCCAGTTGTTGTTTACTTTTTAATCGAGTGGCAAGCCCATCGACAGCTTGTATATGCAAACAAGCCCGGCTAACTATCCGGTACCAGTTGGCTTTAAGCAAAAAGTTCGCATGAAAAGTGCGCATTACTTGCATTACTTACATGAAAAGTGGCCGCATTGTTGAAGGCCAGGGATAGGGCGGCCATCACACCACAGAGCACCACCACGAGCGCAACGACGCCCAGCACCGAGAAGCGCTGCAGCTTGAGGGTGTAACGCTGGTAGAGGCATTCCAGCTCGTCGTTCTCGAAGCGCAGCGTGTTGAGCGGGCGGCCGCGCGTCGCCTTGACGGCATGATCCATGCGGCTGCCGTCGCCGCCGCCGCCAAGCGGCTGCTATCCAACGGTCTGCCAAGTTCAAGGGCTGCAATGAAACAGGTGGAAATTAGTTAGTGGAAGGGGCATTTTTTTTGGCTTTTGTTAGGTTTTTAGGGTTCGACCTTGAAATGTTGCACGTCGTTTAGGCAAATGTGTTTTGGCATTTTCCGTGGCACGCAATCACTGGCTAGGAAAATTGTGCCGCCTGCCAACCGCGCCGCTCGCCCGCTGTCACACAACTTAAAATAACATTTTCATTTCATGCCCTCCGCCAGCCGCAGCGTCGAACTTCACGCCCGCTGAAAATAACCGCTAAAAATAAGCAGCTCGCTCTGCTCTGCGGCTGTTTTCTGGCGTGAAATCAATCAATGTTCATGTCCGTTTGGTCAGTTTTCCCATTTTCCGTATTGTGCCGGTTCACTTTTGCGGGCCACGCCCACGCCACAACAATGTACCCGCATACCACATGCCCCCACTCACCGAGCCAAGCGGCCGCTTCTTCGGCGACAGTCAGCCAAAAGAGAAGATAAATCACGATTTGTATGCGGCAATCCGTTAAATTCATTAAAATATTATGCACAAATTCATTTTGCGAATACTTCAAGTTACTCGTACGGGTCTACGCAAGCAGCATGGAATATCAACGAGAGAGATAGAGAGAGAGAGAGAGAGAGAGAGAGAGAGAGAGAGAGAGAGAGAGAGAGAGAGAGAGAGCGAACGATGGGTAAAATATGAAAATTAAGAATGCTACTTAATCTCGACTAAGAAATACCCTCACAGTAACATGTAGATTTCTTGGCTCTGTGGGTTTTACCTAACAAACAATCATATTATAATGGCTATAAAGGTGGGTATAATGATATCGTGGCAATATGTGTATAAAGCAGAAGGAAGTATCTCAGACCCCATACATGCATACATATATAAGCTAGATCAGGACGACGAGCCGAGTCGATCTAGTCAAGTCCCTTTAAATGTCCGTCCGCATGTCTGAACTATATATGAAATATATATGCTCGCATACCAAACGCAGAACGAGGATATTTTCGTTTAAGATATCGACTCGACTCCAAACTTGGTGTATAGATTCTTGTATAGTTAACACAGATTCAAAGTATTTAACACCGAAGATACTTAAGAATGACACTCACAGTAGCTGCGTTAAGAGTATGTGTGCATGTATATGTGTATACTTCTGTATGGATAGATAGAAGCTAGATTGTGTGCAACGACAGCTTGCCGCGGGGTACAGAGCATCTCCTAGTCTGGCACTCCTGACTAGAGCACTCATACTTATTAAATCAATCTTTCTGTAGCGCACTTTTCTTTTGCAAAATCAGCCCACACCAAACGTTGTACAATTAATATACTTTAACTTAAGCAGAATATTAATGGGCAACAGAAATGAGTGCATCGACGACAGCCATGAAATTAGCACACACCACCAATTTATGCTGCACACATAAATATGCAAGTAATTGTTGAAAACAAAAAAAAAGTAAAATAAATTGAAGCGAAACATGAATTTCATTTGACGTAAATTGATAGCCTGCGGTGTGAAATATTTACACTTGCATAACTCAAAAATGTTCTGAAACTAGTCGGGGGCACTTGGCGTGCCTCAAATAGAATATTTTTTGGACAAGCCCACACGCACACACATATTCGCAAGCGTTTAGATTGGTTGGAATAGCTGTGGATTCGGTTTGGTGGAGGCGGTGTGCGGAGGGGTTAAAAGCATTAAGTATGTGCATGCAAATTAAAAATATTCACGTCTTACAATTATAATTATAAATGCCGCGAAATGCAAAATGCGCACATCAAAATTTATTAAAGCTGCCAAATGCGAAAGAAATCGTCAAACGGACGGAAAGCCAAGCAAACAAACTGACAAAAAGTCATCAAAACATTTCTGATACAGCAGGGGATGGCAAAAAGTATGTGTTGACGATCAATTTTGATGTCGGTGCCTCACAACTGTGCAAACATCAGCTCAAATGTTGCGATATGGCGATAAACATGAGTTACTCTAATTATGCTGGCAAGTATCTTTAGCTGGGGATATACCTCGCAAATTAACTGCTAAAGTTCAACGGATTTCAAGTGCCTGCTGAACTGAACTCAACTGAATGGAGTTGAATTGAACAGTGCACAAATATTGAGTCAAATGGCTTTTATTAATTTATTAAGCATAGAGCGCATAGAGTATATAGAATCAAAGGGAGAAGCAGAGCAGATGGTAAAGTTAAAATAAACGAGCAAAGCGAGAAACAAGCAGAAGCAAAACAAGGCGCATCGCGGCTAGCAAAGCAGCTGGGCCTGCCTTAGCGCATGAAACTAAGCAAGAAAAGCAGCAAGAAGCTAAGCGAGAAGCAAAGTAAACAGGTGATGCTCAAAGGAAGAAGCTCGTAGAGAGGCGAGAAAATAAGCTTAACATAAATAAATAGCTTAAGCGTTAAAGAAGCTTGTTCTCGCTTTTTTCAATAAAAATGTCACTTGAAAATACGATAAGGGGGAGTTCATTGAAAATAGCTATGCCTGGGACCTCATTGATGCCGCGAACACAGTTCTTTAATAGGTTATTTTCGGACAAAATGCAAAAATTAAATCCAGGATGTAGACTTGAATGATTTAACTGATTCACATTAGGCCCTACTCCTAAACGATTAGAAAAAGACTCTCAGCAATGATTTGGCTATCTTAAATGATTTGCCTAAGCTCATTTGAAGTGATGCAGCTTATAGCTTTCAAGCAGATAATGTAATGGGGATGTGTTGCCAAATGGCGTCATCTAACGATGATCTGCTTTATAGTGACAGCTTTTCGAGCATCGCATTATGAAATGACTTGCCAAATCAGGCAGCCATCGGGCTGCCGTTTAACCAACGCAAATCTTTTAGACACGCGCAATTTGCTTGACCAGCGTTTATTTTTTCTTTTCTTTCCGATTTTTTTTTTTGGCAACAGCTCTGCTCTCTTTCTCTGGCTGGTTTCGCCCACACAGCAGCAACAAAAGCAATTTAAAAATTGGTTAGGAAAAAGCGAATGTCAGAAAAACAAGAAAATTTCTTGTGATTTTCAATGTTTCCGCTTGACGGATGCATGCGACCAGTTTCTACGGGGCGCTTAATGAATTTCTTTGCCAAAACACTAGAAGGCGGCAGACACTCAATTAAAGGCTACGCCCTCCTACACGCCCCCGCCTACAACGAGGGCAGCCCATTGTCAATCAGTGGAGACAAAATTGCAAATACAGCGTCATGTAAAAGGCTTCAATTAGAATTTTCACTGATTTGTGATTGCTGATTTTCGAATCAAACGAATCTTAGCAGTGTCCCATCTTTGATTGCATCAATTGGCAGCAATTAAGATGCGCAGCGCCAGAATCATCATTAGCTGCATTGTCATTATCATCAGCATCATCATCATCATCATTAGACGACTTGGTGGGCGCAACTATGTAATTATAATCAATCAAATTGATAATTTCCAATTGCCAAATTCAGATGTTCGCTTTTGTTGGCCAGAAAGCTCTAGCAACAAATTAAGCAAAGCCAAACAAGTGCCAAGAACAATAACAATAACAACAACAACAACAAACTACAAACAACATAATGACGCACACGGCTGTAAATATTAAGATACAATTAGGAAAAAGGAAACCAAAAAGTGCCGACCACTGATGCAGTCCAAAAGCAACTACAAACCACTTAAAGTGTATCAAAACAATTTTATAGTTTATTCTCTGAATTGGTTTAATATCGAATATATCTGCACAATTAGGCAAGTATATATATTTTCTCTTGTTAACTTAATACATTAGCAGAAAGAACTATTGACCCTCAGACCTGACATGTAGCTTCTAGTTTTTATATTATTATTTAAAACAGAAGTAACGAGCGCATCATTTACTCAGTGTAAGCAATTTGAGTAGATTCAATTACACAATACATTTTTGTACCATTTACATTTTCAACTTTATTAATTATACACCGGCCACGCCGACGCCGCCGCCAGGTAAAATGTTCAAGTACTTTACTGCATCTAGGCAAAAGAGAATGCTGACAGTTCTTGGAATAAAATATCGTTACTCTCAATTTTATAACTCGATTGTTTCGCTTTCCGGCACTTTTTGGCTTCTAGAGAACGTGCTATTGCCGTCTGTGCAGTTTTGTGTGCAATTAAAAACATTTCCAATAGCCAATGCTCAGCTTCACTTACAACCCGCCCCAGGCACAAATAAACTCGCAAACGCACTCATACGCCATGTGGTACCATAAATATTTATAATAAAAGCAGGCCTTTCGTTCGCTTGCCTCTGCCAAAGAAAATTCAATCAGACAATAGTTTCCGATTGCAATTTGCTGATATATAGTGCTGCGCCACTCTGAGGTGCAACGCCCACATCAAACCATACGTGGGCATGGCACTATCAGCCTGTAGCAAAATTAATTAATTTTACATACATTTTAAGCAGTAAGTTAATTAAGCGCTGAGTGGATGGCGGCTGCGGCACGCGCTTTAGATTTTTCGCTCAAATTTTGACCTTTTAAGAGTCTATTAACAAAATGCAAACGAGCATATTGGCTTTGTGTTCGTCCTGTTGTCCGTGCAGATAAAGATAAAGTAAGTCGACATATAACTCGTACAGTTTTTTAGCTAGATTCAACAGATATGGCAAGGAGGATTAGTCATAACCCCTAGAGGTCAAGATCAATCGCTAAACTATATCTCCGAAAGGTTCAGAAAGAGTTAGTTAGTTAAAGATCTTGCCAAAACTTTATTTGCGTCCTCATGAATTGACCGTTGAAAGCCATTGCTCACGGTTTACTCCCTTAGAGCCGCTGAGCCCATCATCAAAAATGTTCTATTCGATTCTGTGAACAGAGAATTGTTCAGTCGGTTGCAACTACACTGCATTGTTTTTACTTAACTTGTATTCGTTTTTTTTTTTATTTATTTATAAAATGCCGACGACAAATCAATTAGCGGACCAACATGAAGCAGAGCAAAGACTCAAAGGAAGCGCAAAATAATTGTATTATAGGCCAATTTTCTATGGCTTTTGGTGCCCCCTCCCCCTACCCTACCACGCCCTTGGGATTGGCCACATCCAAAATATATCGCCAATCGATTGGGCCAATTTGATGTCGCATGTGGAACCCCTACATGTGTCGGCCTCACGTTGCCCCCCTCTGTCTCTAGATTGTCCAGATGGTTGTGCCATGGGATATTTTATTATCATGTGTTGAATTCAACTTCCATTCCAAAACATAGTGAAATATATGCGTGTATCTACATAAATAAACATGTATATATGTGCCAATATTTGTGTGCGTTTTGTCGCTCAATTAGCTTTCTCAGCTGCTGTTGTTGTCTTGTTCTTCCTGTGATGTCAGCATCAGCTTGGTCGGGTTTATTTATGAGCATAATACGAATATATATGTAGGTGGTATCTATACCAAACACATTGTTCTGGGCCCAAAAGATGTTCACTTATACGTCCTAATTGTCAGTGAGTCATTGTCGTATGTCCAAAATACGAACACGTCTTATGTGAGATTATGCTTAGATTTTAGTTGATTTGCGTCGGTTTCTAGAGATTTGCAAACGCACTTGTACAACAATTTGGCCGAAATTATAGACCATTGCCTACCGTGTTCTACAAACTGTAATAAATGTAAACTATACTCTGCTTCTCTAGGACAAAAGGAGTATATTAAATATATGTTGAGTATATAGGGTATATAAAGAATTCATATTTGGCATATATGCGTTGTTCTGGTTCCATCAATACGTGTGCTCAACTGGAATCTGATTCTAGCCGTGAAGCGAACCACAAAGAGTATTTTATGGGTTTGTAATCCTGATTAAAACTACATTTATTAATTTATATAATGCGACAACTAATTGTAGCACTTCAATAACAAATCAGCTCTATAAAACTTGCTTTAATAAATAAATAATAAAAAATAATAAATAAATTGGCATCAGAAAGTATCAATATGTATTACTAATATGACAGCTATAAGTCATAAATAGTCTTTATCAAAATAAGTACATTCATTACCGCATAGTAAAGCTTAAATGCAAAATGGTTCTACTGTTTTACTAATATAATAAACATAGATTGACACTCTTTATACATATTATTGTATTGTGGTGCATCATTTACTTGATGAGCTTTGCTAAAGCCCAGCTTAAATGCTAGCAATTTATACGATGAACGCATTATCTAGCTGTGTTTCTTGAATGATGCGCTTATCAATCAAAACTTGTCTACTTCCCGTTTGGGGGAGTTCACTGTGGGGTTGAGGGACGCCGTATCTGTAGCTTATTTACCGTTGGCTCAGTGCCTCTATTTGCACGGCAACTTGGCTGGCGGCATTGCAGTGCAATGCACCGGGGCAGCTGATACAATCAAGAACAACAACAACAACAACAACAACAACAACGACAACTGGCAGCCGCCAGAGAGATGCCAACAGCACCTGGCACTAGCCCGTGTCAGCCGCCAGCCCCACACGCCCCCTCACAGTGGGTTGATATATGCAAATAGTCGCATAGCTGCCAGCCGATAAGTCGGGGCAGGCGATCTTCGGTGGTGGCAACAACAAGAGTGAGCAACAAGCCAAGCGATAAGCGAATACCAAATGTGGGTAGGTGGATGTGGATTTGGTTGGGTTTGGAATTGAAATTGGAATTAGAATTGGAATTGGGCATAGGAAGCGCTAACACTATTGTCGATTGCCATTTAGCTGTTTATGGCATTTTTTGCGCCTAATTAAACGCAAATCGCAAAATGCAAACGCAAGCGCAAACGCATTGAGCATATGTAAAACTGTCTGAATCGCTACGTGGCTTTTGCCAAGGCAACGGGAACGTGGGTGGGGCTAGCGATTGGCAAGGCGAGGCAAGGCAAGGGCATGCGAATTACCACAAAAGGCCACATCAACGCAGCGCTCCAACAGTGGCAGCTAAACAAAATCAATAAAAATGTATTTTTAACACATTTTTCTTTTGAAAATTATGTTGTGGCATATCGCACTGCGCTGGGCAAGGAATGGTTAGATATTGTGGAGCTTGGATAGATTTTGGCGTTAATCGCGTGTGAATGCATCCCTTTCGTTTTTCAACAAGCCTCCAAGCCTCCAACAGGCAATGCTCAGGCCCACAGTTCGAGCTGGCGAGGTGTGTAAAAATAAAATTTATGAATAGTTCAGCAACATCAGCTGCCCAGATGGACAGCACATACACAACAACAAACACACATACACAGCCACATGTATGAGGTGTATGTGTGTCCTCCATCTCACAGCATCGCATCGGACAGTTATCTCGTTCAAGAATTTATAGACGTGCGTTGCTGTCAAATCGATTTTCAATCATGACGCAAATTAAATAATATACATATAACAAGACTGCTCTAGTTGTGAGTGCTCTACTAGAAGATACCCTGCACTCAACGCCGAGCTTACAAATTACAATTACAAGCAGTCTAGCTTCCTTTTAGGCCCACGAATACCGCAAGCTGCGCACTTTTTGCCACACCTGTGCTTCTTCTTTCCACAATTCCATATTTTGGGAAATCCTTTCCGGATTGATTTCGGTATTTATTGATCGATCTTTATGCTATATTCAGGGTTTAAATATCGAATTCAAATGTGAATATATACCAAAGCCAAGCTATACGACCAAAAATTAGTTTGTTACACTTTCACTTACACTGAAATATTTTCGATAACAAATAAGGTGTTCCTAGCTCTAGCCTGTTTAGCATTTGCTCAGCAAATAGACAGGCAGACGGACGAACGGACAGACAGACAGTCATCCTGGCGCCTTCTTTTGCCTGTTACATACACTTGCACAAAACCATTATACCCTTTTTTTATCTATTTCGAATGGGTCCGGTGCATATGAAATTCTTTTTGCAATTTTATTTCATATTCTTTATTTTATAAAATATTTTTACAAAATGCATTATTGAAGCGTAACATTCGTTACCCTCGATTTACTTGTATGGCAAAATGAAATTTCATGCATATGTAATACCCAATTTCAAGGGCTCTCACACGAATGACGAAATGTATTACAAGCTGACAAAAATGTTATTTCGATTTGGCAATCCTTTTTTTTTTTTTTGTTGCTTTCCTGTTGTTGTTTTTTGGACTTTTTGGCAAGACTACAAGCGAGTAAAGACTACACGAGTACACGTTTCGCCCTGACTGCTGAAATGTTTCTAATTAGACAAGAGATTGACGGCCAGCATTCACCAATGCTGCCCCGACCCGACCGCCCCACCCCTTGTGGCACCTGGCAGGCAGGCAGGGAGGGGTTGGAGTGTGGCAGGTGCTTGATGTGGGGATGAGTTGGTAAATTGGTGACTGGATGACTGCCTGACAGACTGATCTGGTCATGGAAACTGTCATGTCAATGTTCGGGGTGCCGCCCACTCTGCATTCAGTGAAAGCCTCAAAGCAGCAGAATGATCCGACAAAGGTCACTGCAGTGATCAGTGCTTTGCAATATTCCAACATTTTCTAGACGAATAGCAAGAAAATTAAATATTACATATACATATATTATTTGTAGATAAATGTAGCGTAATAATAAATGTCAAAATAAAAGCTAGCTCTACATTCCAACTAAGCTAAAATGAATTTATCTGTTTATAGTTATGGATCAGTAAGAAATGTGTTGTTGGCAATTAACATATATTTACATGACTGTTACGATCTTTAATTCAACAATCAATTTCCATACTAATCGTTTTTTTCAATTATAATATTTATATCACTAATTGATCACTTAATTAATGAATGTAAGATTATATTTTTTTGCGATCATCCGATCAGATTCTATTCAAGATTTGAATATCACATTAATAATGCTCATCACATTGATAGAAGCTTAGAGAACAATCGAAGATCTATGGAAGATCAGTAAATAAAAGTTAAGATAACAATCTAAGATATATGGAAGCTCATTCTCATATAAGGATCGAAGACCTATGGATGATCCGTTAACAGAAGATTTGATAGCAATCGAAGATCTATGGAAGATCAGTTTCCAGAAGATTAGATAACAGCTGAAGATCAATAGATGGTCATGTGGCAAAAAGTAAAAATCCAAGGGAAAATCAGGTAACAAACGATTACATAACAATCGAAGATGTATGGAAGATCGACGATCTATGGAAGACCACTTGGCAACAAAAGGATTATAAATCAACCAAGCATTTCAGATAACGTGTATCAGTCGGTAATATATATTACACTACATAATTATAGTGGCGATCAATTGAGGCCCAGAAGCAGATCAAATAGAACGGTACTTCAGACAAGCTTTAATCAATCTAGAATATAATTTGTATAGTCATAAGCCGAAACTAATTATAATGGCGATCTATTGAGGCTATGAATTAGAAGCGTATCAAATAGATCGATGCTGTTCAACTGTGTGGATCAATTGGGGATCAATCAGTAAGGAATTTACTTAAAACCCATTTAAGAGCAGCTTTTAAGCAAACTTTTCAAAAATAGTCGTTAGTCGGTGATGCGTTAATGTCAAGCGATCCATTATGCAAGCTCCTTAGGGGGCACTTGTGTGTGGGTATTTCTGTTGTGCACAACAAACAGATAACTTCATTGTTAAGAAATGCATGCCTGGCACGCGATTGTCGCTGCAGTTGGTGACTCTTATACGATGACAATGGATGACAAATGTCTATAATTTGGTGGCAATTTGTATAGAGAAGGAGTGCACGGGGCGCACTAAGTCGTCGTTGGGTAAGAGCTTGCTCTCATGACAACGTGAGATTGTGTGTGTCTTGTGTGTGTTGTGTGTGTGCTAAACATCACTTGAACTGCCCTCAACGAGTGGACGTTCGAATGCGAGACGAGTAGCTGGGTCGGCACTTGGGCGCATTGTTGACTGGTCGATATCATAACGAGACCCATTTAATGGCATCACTTAACGTGCATTGTGATTATCAGCAATCCATGTAGTTTTGCGCTTAGCAGCAAAAACATTGATTATATAAGAGAGAGAGAGAGAGAGAGAGAGAGAGAAAAAAAAATAAAATAAAAACAAACGAGAACCTTGATAGTTGCACTTGGATCGAACTTGGGACTCTGGTGCGGAACTCGGTCTGGGTTTTGGGTTTGGCTCATGTCATGCCGCATCTAATGTCTCATGCAGGGCACGAAATCGCAGCGCAATCCATAAAAGAGCAATTGCTGGATAGTGAACGGCTTGGCCAGTGGCCAACCATTATGAATGTCAAATATTTGGACGTTTCAAGTGAAAAAGCGCGTAACAAGTGGCAAACAGAAACCAACAAAAGACCAAAAGACCAAAGGCGACGGCTGACAACTGACAAGCGATAAACCGCATTAAAGGCATGAAACGACCCAAAACGCCCAACAAACAAAAAAAAAAAACAAAACACGAAAAAACGGCTATAATTGGCATGCCGAAGATTAAATACCCTTGGCAACAAATGACTCAGAAGTACTTTTATATTAAATGTTATATTCCAGTCAACTATTTCAATAGCAGTCACATGGTTAGAGAGATTTTCTGGGGATTTGTAATCGTTGGGAGAATACTATATATTTACATATATATTCTAAAAATGATTTCGTAGTCCCATGTTTATAGGACTTTCCTCATATGCTAGCAGAAAAGTGATATCAAAATCAAAATATAAGCAGACAGTCATATTTATACGTAGTTCACAGACGTCCCCTTTCATATGTAACATCTTTCGTGACAAAATTTATAATGCCCACTGCAAGGGTATAATGACTACTATATGAATTGCATGTGTGTGCGTGTGCGTGTGTCGGTGTACGCATGCCATCTAACCGACCGCGAAAATGGCCCAGCAGGCAACCGCGATGAGCAAAGCACACAATGTCATTCATACTGTACACGACGTATACGCACAGTGGTACCAACCGCAAAGAGACAACGATGAATATGGTCTGCCCTCTTTGAATGCATTATTATAAGTCTAAAGTATTTATAGAGTGCATAACATGACCGTATATATTGATCACACTACGTAAATATCGACTGTTGGAAGTGCCTATACTTGATATAATAACAGAAAAACACTTAATTTCAAGTATAAATAAGTTGTGTTTATGCAACAATTGCTGTGCAAATATGTATATTGAGCAAAAGAGCAAACTATAAAGAACATATGTGATACATTGGAAACATTGAGTTAAATAAATGGCCGCATGTCTAAACCATGTACGCCTGTCCAGTTGTCCACGTTTCTGTATGTCTGTCTATCTGTATTGATCACGTCGATCTTTGATGCAATTAAGACAACAAAATACGTATGTACATATTGGTATAGCTTCCGCATGACCTTCAGCATATGTGAAAAGAGGATATCCTTTCTATGCAAATTTAATGTTTTCAAGAACGGCTAACATACATGAAATGCATTTAAATATTCAGTATGTGTACTTGGATAAAAATATATACGTTTCAATTTAGGTTTCAAAAATATATGGCTCTAAGTTACCTGTGTTCTATTCAAAAGCTATATATCTTTCTTTCTTTACTAGTCATTTTCTAATATGGAGATTTCTTTGCCATTCTCACAAGTTTGAATAATACCTCAATAGTTAACAGAGTATTTATCTGACTGACACCCCTGCAGCAGTCAGCTTCTGACACCGCTCCACATAAAAGCATAGCAACTGTTTCCACGCGTTTCACTTAAAAGCGTTTAAAGTGTTGAATCTTAAATAGGCGGGAAGACATCTGAAATGGATGCTAAGAGAGAAGCGCCAGAAGCGAAATAATATTTCAAGAGACAAGCAAACTGCACGTTGTCATTGACTTTGTCCTTAGAAATTTCAGCTGCCGTTTGCTAAAAGAGAAATGGAAAAACGGAAGCAACAAAAAAAAGCGCAGCTAAGCGAAAATTTAAGAAATCAGCGTCATAATAATGAAAATCCAAATGCCAAGCAACTGTTCCAAGCCAGCTGCGAGCATTCGGGCTGTGCGGCGGGTGGCCTGTTAAAAGGCCTGGCAAGGACACTCAAAGGAGCATGAAAAGTGGGGGTCTCCTGAAAGGGACTTGCAGCTGATGGCTTTGCTGAACGCCCGGCTGCATTGGTGGTCAGCCTGTGCCCGCTTCCTTGTCCTTGAACTTGACAGCGCCAAGCAAATAAAACAAGTTGCATTCAAATACGCCTTATACACACATACAATTAAATAGATCCTTTTACATATCTTTCAACAATTTCCTCAACTTGAGCACTCAGCAGATGACTTGGCCAACTGGGCCGACAGCTGTCGTCAGGTTTGCAGCGTCCGGTATCCAAAGAGCCACACACACACACACACTCGAATACACACTCCCTTAGTAGCCGCAACTTTGCAACGGGTTGTTGAACCAAATATATAGCAAATGAATTGCATCCACGCAGTGCAGTCGAGGGTGCAGCGACCCAAGCGCAGGAAACAGCTGCAACTCCAGCAGTCGAGCCAGCCAAGTGTCCAAGATAAGGAAGTTGCCCCAAGTCTCCAACTGCAGCATGCATCGGGTGAGCTACCTGCGTGTTGAGTTTCCGGCTGCACCGTTTAATAATGGCTTTGACAATTGAAGGCCTCAAAGGATTGGGGGCAAACAAAACAGATACATTGCAGATGTTACACTATGTTTCCTATCTTAACTACGCAACGCCGTTTTTCCGTTTTTCAATTAAGCTATACGCTGTATCATACAAAAGAACCCATACGATATAGTAGTCAGTTTAAAGGTAATTGACTAAAGTGACGCTGTTAATGTAAGCATTTAACATACAACTGTTAGCTACACGATCCAACTCTCTATACTTTTCTATAAGTACACTATTAATCCCGTTAGGTAATGAGTTGTTTTTTTGGTAGAATGCAGTTTTATTATTCATAATCTTAAAATGAGGCTTGTAACTGGACTGTAACTGAAACATTGAATGTTATAAACATTGACACTGTTAATGTTAACATTATCAATGCGATAGACATGCGATCAAACTCTCTTGCCTTGCCATCTGCAAGCCTATATTTCATCCATGTTTAGAGTACATACATATAAGCTGTACATACTTATAAATAAAACATTAATAGGGTATTAATTAGTTAAATTTTAAGAACTTTTAATTCTCTTAATTATTGTCTTTTCGACAATTTCCTTTCCTTTATACATAGCTTAAGTTGACAACGGGCAAATCTGTGCAGTTTTCATAAGAATTATATCAAGCAACTGACATTTGTAGCAGTTGTGTTCCATCCCAATCACATTATAAACTCATTAAACTGTGTCGCATTAATTGACACGTCATTTTGATTGGAAGCGACCGATTGACCTTCACATGCCCTTCGGCAGGGCTCACATCTTGCCGCGCCCTGAAGTCAATCTTCAGTTATCTAGTGTGCTAATACATATATGCACATTTTCTCCGTGATGTCAGGAATATGAATCGATAAAAGGCTACCTATTTGGCGACCATGAGGCAGACAACGACAGACAACAATAGCCTGGAGCAGAGCGCTCGGGGTGGCATATATAAGTAGTTTCAATATGAATGCCAAAGAGATTGGCAAATGTTTACCTGGCATGCTGCAGATAGGCGAATGAAGCAGTGTATGTGTGTTATTGGCGGGGGGCAGGGCTCAACTTATTATCATTGCGAATGTAATGCGAAAATGTCAGTAAAATCTCAGTCGAACCATCATGACATTGATAATGAAAAATAATTCTTTATAGCTGGTAAAATTGCAGTCCAATACCCAAACCACTTGACGCTTATCAGCGCCACTTGAGAACTGATTACATTCCCCCACAACCTGCCAGCCCCGACAACCCTGCGGCACGCCCAGTAAAATACGATTCAATTATTGGCGTTGATTTTTATGGCTACATCACGTATACGCACCAGTAGCTCTAGTTCTAGTGCTTGTATACCCTTAACTAGCGTTCTACAGCAATATTATTTCTATGTATATCTCTATATGTCTGTTTGTCCTGACTGACAGACTGACTGACTGATTAGTGAACAACGCACTGCCCAAGCCGTAAGAGCTAGGCAGGTGATATTTTTACTGTATATACCTTATGTGATGAAGGTTAGTATAGAAAATCACGAAAAGGGATTATATGAAAATTTTTTGTTTACCATCCAATCGGCCTTAAACTCGATTTCAAAAATCTTTTCTCAAATTCTTTCACACTTTTCCAAAAATTCATTCATCCTTGGTGGAACAAGATTTGGTGGATGGCGTTTCGCCCTCAAATTCATTTCTATGGATCTACATAAAAAATCATTTGAGACGTGTTTCATATATTTTCGCAAAACTAAAACTATCTCGGCGGAAAGTGCAATTCAAATATTTTTTCGATGAAGATTTAATTTAAAATATTTTTCTTTATTTGAAGACCAGCGTGGGCCGTTGTCAAAAAACTGCAATAAGCTTGGTCTGCGTTTGGCATACAAGTAAATACGTACACACATACACAAATATATATATTAAGCCTCCATACTAAAGATCAAAGTAAGCTGGGCTCGAATTAATTAATTCAGATGAATTACAATAAAAATGTTTTGATTTATATTGCTTTTATTTTTATTACGCTTCACATACTAAGATAGTTAAATCAAAAGAGTATATTATCTTCTGCATAGCGTTTTCACCAATTGTTTTTTTTGTTATTTTTTTATGACAGGTAATAATAAATAAATACGCGCTCATAAATTTTGCACGCATTATGATAATTAGGTAGGAAGCTACCCATCGGCACTTAATACACCGATAAGGGGCCGGCGCCACCGGAAGATACTTTGCATGGGTTACTCGGAGGGTTTTGTAGGTGTGTCCCAGGGGTTTAGTTCAAGTGGTTTATGCATGTCCACTACGTCCATTTTGCGTCATTGCACTGCAGTATTATTATTTCATACACACACACATAAGCTACTCTCACAAACACATACACATAGACACACAAAAACGAGCAAATAGATGCAAACATTTTCACATTTGCAATGGCATACAATTTGCGCCAGTTCCTGTGGAGCAGACGGCACTTACGGCAGTTGCTGGGCAGCCGTAGGGACAGTGACTGGGGCCACTTCTAACCAATCCGGAAGTCAACTGGCCGCCATTTTGCTGCCAATGAGTTCACTGACACGGTCCCATCGATCGTCACATAGATTGTTTTGGGAATTCAACGCATCCGCATTATCAGTTTTTTCGTTTTTTGAGCAAAAGTCAGTTTGTTGACCTAGTCCGTTTACCTTCAGGATAGAATCGTACCAAATCCTTGGCATAGAGTTTTGCTTAGCTATATGTACACAAGCTGAGTTCTAGGCTGAATTTGCTCGTGCTCTATTATCTGATTATTCGATTTTTGGTGGTTATATAATAATTTTTTAAAAGTTTTCTGGGGCTACATTTTTATTTGTTAATTTTTTTAGAGCTGTTGAATCTCTTGCTGATTCAACTGAGTTTTACTCAGAGCTGCCGAGAGTTTAGCTAAGAACCGAGGTATATTTAGATACCAAGTGCATATGAATTTCATCACACTGAATAAAATACAGACCACAAAACTCAGTTTAATATCTTAAAGTATCGTTCTTTAGCAATGCTAACTTTCATTCCAAATTTAATCATAATGAATATCTATCCAATGATTTAAGAAAATAATTTCAACACAAATGATTGTACTTATTAATTATGTTGACTTGACAAAATTTGTAATTCTGCCAAATAGGCTTATAATACGCAAAGATATCGTTAAGTTAAGCCTTTTGCTACTTATTAATTATTCGCCAAGCAGTTTTAATACTTTGAAAGAATCACAAGCATGCAGCATGTGGCAACTGAAAATCTCGATTTTTGGTTCTTGTAAAAATTAGATAAAAAGTATAAAATTAATGTATATATTCTTCATGAGCATCAGCAGCCAAATTGACCGCTCGAAGAAATCTATAGTGTTCAAAGTTGGAACTTAGGTTATCCATTAGAAGTCAGTCATTCCCGACTAAAGCACACTTTCTTGGTTTTTGTTGTGTGGGCTATCATGGCAAAAGTTTGTTGGGGTTAGACTTACGTCTAATGAATAGCTTTAGGCATCTTATTGTGTGGCCTGGTCTTCTTTCCCCTTTCCAGTCGCAAACAAGGAACTCAGTGACTGGCTGATGATATGCGATATGCGATGATATGATGGATGTGTCTTTGTGTGGACGCGAGTCAACTCGTAAATGGAAGCAAAAAGCGTCGCTTGTTGTCAAAGTTGTCGCTAATTTGCTGCGCACACAGAACGCCTTCGTGCCACACTTGCCCTACCCCCTTAATGTTACCCTTACGATGTCATCCCCTCATTAAAAAAAAAAAAATAGAAAAAGATTTCGTCAGAAGAGAACGAAACTCATTTTAATTAATCAATTTGTATGTGGCTTTAAGTACGTCGTTCGACGTGCTGTTGTATTTTATTATTTTTTCTTTTATTTTTTTTTTTTTTTTGTTGCTATTTTGTTTGTTTATCATTTGCTTACTTTATGAAACTGCAATAAATTGTCAACGATTCTGGCCAGAAAGAAAAACAATAACAACAAAACAAATTGCCTGCGAACTGTTGTTGGCCACTTAATTGTCATAATTGCCTTTACATAAACGGTTTCGGCTCAGAAACTGTTGCCAAAATTGTGGCGAACTGACGTAACGGTCGTGACAGAGGAAAGTATGCTGGACTAAAAGATGCCCATCAATCTTTGCCCTAAACGGAAAAAGTGCTTGGCTTATAGTAAGGAATGTTATAGACTATATACATATATAGACACATATGAAAAAAAATCGCATTAGAAAATATTGCCTCTCTTTGGGATTCTCATGCCTTTTAAATATTTATTTATTTCCTGTTTCATGCAGAGAATGGGCGAAGAGATATTGAGCTGAGATGTAGAGATAAGAATATAAAAATAAATATCAAATCATGTTGGTAAAATTAGTTCCACTATTTAAAAAAGTATAAAAGAATCCAAATTAATCTAAGCGCGGATATACTGGTATAAATAATATAATATATATATATATTATATATAATATATATATAAAGAAAGTCATCAGTAATCGCTTTGGCTTACCTCCCCGTGGGCGTGCCAAACAACACCTTATCTCTAGCTTCGATGGCGCCGAGAAAATTGCATTTATACGAACTGACAGACCGACGGACGGACTGCAAGACGGAAATTGCACAAAATCAATATATTCTTTTTTACTTTATGAACTGGGCTTTTGAGTCGTTTAAATTGCAGCCGTCTCGCCTTTGGACAACTTTTAAAAGTAAAAAGTAAGTTAACGGCAAAACTTTCAATTCAAACTCGTCATCTTTTGAGTAAAGAAAATGTTTCCGTGAATTAGAACTTAATTAGATTGACACTGGTTTAAGGCTTTTGCCATTTCTCTCTTCTTGGTGCATATAACAAATCTTTACAGCACTTAAATTAATGAAAACCTTTTGCCTTTTAAATATCTATCAAAATGATTATCGAAATGCGTTTAGGAATGACGCATCTGGCGGCAAAGTAGTTTTAGTACCCATTCCGATGCAAGTGCTGATGCATTTCTCAAGCATTCAATTAGCACAATCGCACGTTCAAAGCCGTCAATCCTTGGACCGCCCATGACATATAACACACAACCCTTCCAGCCCCCAGGTTGTGCCATCAGGTAGGGACTTGCGTCAAGCATATTCATTTGTGCCCCACAATGAACCATTTCACTTTGCGGAGAGAGGCAACAGGCATGTGACTTGTGATGAAAACGTGTCCATTCTTATCGGTTACTGGAATAAACGCACGTCATTGAAGTAAACAATTCAACTCTTCTGAGCAAGTATTAGAGTGCCCGACTAGAATCTATCCTGTAACAATCAGCAGTTCCCTCTTTATTCGGCTAGGCAAATAACATAAGTATATATACAAATAAGGAAAATCGCATGTAAAGGCGATATTTACAAATACGCACGAGTGGTTTCCGAAGAGTAAAATCAGCTGGAAAACTGTATGTAGTGATAATATAATTTAGATTTCTAGCTCCTTGGAATATATAAATATTATAGTTCTCAAGATTGACCAGCTAGCACGGACAGGCCAATAGACGGGTTTGGATCTACATCAACTAAGCCTGAATAAAAATATTAAGTGTGCCGATTCCATAAAGACATCTTCTCGTGACCCTAACGTGCATATGCGTCTTGTGATTATACCCTGCTCTGCCCATTTTCAATGGGTACTCGTACAACAAACACCAATAAAAAGCTAACACAGTAGCGAAAAGTCTTTAACAAACAGCTGCAAAGGGCAAACGCTGACAGGCACAAGTGGTGCACAGGCCAATTGCCTGATGAAATGCGCCGAGCACCAGCGTTGGCCACTGGAGTGGCCAGCTGAAGACAGAGACCGTAAGCTGTCCAGTGTGGCAATTGAAGCCGGGAGGCAGTCAAGCTGTCAGCTTCATAACGCAAATTGCTGTGTTAATTGTTTGCTCGCCAAGCGGCTTCAATTTGACAGCAGGCAGAGATAGCTACTGAATCGAATGAGTTCATGTGGCAGATAAAGCAAAAGATGCAGAAGAAAGGCCAAGAAGCGAGGAGCCGAAAGGGGCACAACAAGATGGTGGCTGGACACTTGCTCTTGCAATGTTGTTAATTGTGGCGTTAGCAAATACAATTTCCCTCTGGCCAAGCATGTGTGTGTATGTGTGTGCCTGTCGAATGCCTCAAATGGCTGTCAGTCAGTTGCAAGCTATCGGTCTCTCTCTCTCCCTCTCACTCTTTTCCACTGTCTCTCTCCTTACCCAAGCACTGTCAGTTTGCGGCCGATGATTGATTGGCTGCTTTGATTGATCGTTAAGCAGGCGCTGCGCGGCGCGGCGTTTTTCAATTTCGAACCAGTTCAATATGATGATCATGATGATGTTAATCTTGTTAGTCACATTAACACAAAAGATGAAGTACACACACTCAACATAATTGCTAAAACGGCATTAAAAGCAGCTGCCAGATATTCAAGTTATTGAAATATAGTTGTCAAAATACACTCAAAAACCTCTTGAAAATTCCTTGCTTTATGTTTTGACAGCCACACGACAAGTGGCGTTTTGACTATACAGAGCTTGCCTAGTTCAATGCTTGTTAAGAAAGATGATTAAAAATCGCGCCATTAGCGCTGGGCATATATTTATCGACTTCTGTGCATGATATCGAAGTTTTTAATCAATATAAAAATCATTTGCCCGAATTTTCAATACCCAAGTCGTTTCAACTAACATGTCTTAATACATATGCTTGTTCATTACTTCCTATTGTCCTATTTTAACTTGCTAAGTATTTTTTCATTGTTGTCCCATTCCAAAATAGTTTCAACTAATATCATGGGATACAAATATTTCTATCGATAACTGTGATATCGATTCTATGGGATTTTGTAGTCGACGCTTGGCACTTGCTTTTCGTTAATTCGTCATAGTAATACCTACAACAACAACAACAACAACAACAACACGCGCTTTGTTTCGTCAACGGCGCGAACATTACAAATTTGTAACGCGTGCGCAACAGCGACGTCGCGTCGCTGCCAGCGCTGACGCTGACTGCGCATACATTTTGGAGTGGAAGCGCGCGCTTCGGCTGGGTTAGCCTGGTCAGCTTGATCAGCGATTTTCTATTTCACTTTTAATTTTCACATCTGCGACTTGGCCGCCGAGTGTTGTATCTGTACAGTTGCAGTTGCAGTTAGTGCCCCGTCGGTGCGTCCAACTGGCGGCACGTCTTTGTCAGGGTTGCCAGCGTGAGTTCATTTTAATTGCCAGCGCATTCCGTTGCTTGAATATCGAGCCTGGCCCAAGGGGCATTCAAGCTTCGTTAACCCGTTTGCAACAGGCAGTCGAAGGTTTGTGCGCAAACCGACCGACATCACACGCAAGCAGCAAAGCCTATCGATACGTTCGATAAATGTTAGCAATCTGATGAAATCAATGCGATTAAAAGGCAATTATAAAATGAATACATACATCGAACCGCGAAATTCTCATTGTTATCGATCTTCATCGATTGTTCTTGTTATCGTTAGCTGTCCTATTAAGTAATCGAACGATTAACTGTTATCGTTACAATAATTTACTGTTATTAATCTCTAGTTATCGATATCGACATATCGAAAGCTCTACTTGCTGGTGTGGCATCCAATTCAACTCTGTTGCTTATTAACAACTCTCATATAGCTTTTAAATATATTTATGTATTTCACAATTTCCGTAGGTAATTGATAAATTAATGGACTGTAGCATAGAAAATAACTTTATTATAGCTTCGTAGGGTATTCAAGCTGCGTTGTGGCTGCTGCGGCTGCTGCGACTGCTGCGACTGCGACTGTAAGTGATTTGCGAGTCGCAGTTAACTTCTTGGCAAGATTTTTTATCTGAATGTGTATGTGTTTGCCTCTGTCTGTCTCCGTTTGTGTTTTATATTTCGCAGCTACTCTGTTTGCGTTTCTTTTTTTTTTTGTGACTTGCGGGTTTGCCTATTCGCAGTCACCCTGCCACATTTGGCCGCAAACAAATTAATTTTTGCGCCTACATAAAGCTAATTGACTTGAATGGCCGTACGGCCGACAGATCTGTGCGCTAGCGGCTCTTAATTGTGGCCGCAATTAATAAAGCCGCAGCTCAAAAGGCAGTCCAATATTATCTGCATCTTGGCGCCACCCACATCAGCAGCAGCAGGGGCAGCAACGGGGGCAGCAGCAGCTACAACAGCAGCAATGAAAGCCGACAAAACGCCGCTTGACCTACAATTTGTCATGACAAGAGGCTGACACAGGTGAGGGCGAAAGGTTGCGGGGGTGGCCGAGCATATTGACGCCAACATGAGGCACGTGTGATTGGGTCAACTCAGGTGGCACCTTCAGCGGAAGCGTATCAAGTGCATGCCACACACACACACACGTGCGCGGGCGATTTGGTCTTATTTTTTTCGTTGTTTGTCGGTGGAGGAGGCGAGGACACAACTATGCCAAATGCTTTGGTTAATTAGAAATCAATTGAAACGATGCAACGTATAAGTAACAAGCTAGCAACAACAAAAATAACAAAAACAACTGCAGCTGCAGCAACAATCTGACGACCCAAATAAGCTGCCATTTGCCCCTCAGCGCCCCGCGGTGCCGACAACGTTCTCGTTGTCGTTGGGTGGCATGCAAACCAAACTGAGTGCAACGCAGCTAGAACCAGTTTCTCCGCGCCCCTACCACACAACAAACCCCTCCCGCTGCACACGCCCTCTATGCCGCTCACCTGTTTTATCGTTCATTCGCTGTGTCAACTTGGCTATCTTAAAAATGCTTAATTGCTCGACTTGCATAAAAATAAGAAGGCAAAAAAACATATTGATAGCCGCAAGCAGAGGCGGATCGGAACACCAGGCACCCAGCGAGAGCAACATCCCGATCATGGCCATGATGTTCCCTCAGCTGCCGCAGGTGCAAGATCACACCTCGAAGACTATCGCCGAGTTGTCATCGCACAGGCAGACAATTAATGATATTTTATGGTCTCAATTGATTGAATAATTTTATAGCCGGAGGATGTCATATAATAAATCAGGTTTATTTCTTGCTTGGAATCTTTTTTAGTACATTTGCTTGATTGTGTTTGGGGGAAAACTTTTGCTTAGATTTCCCAATTTTTCAACAAAAACATGAGCAGAGAAAAATAATAAACTGTGTTTTGTTTAAAAATACATGTTTTACTTATACTATTCATTATGCCATATATCTGTCTGGCGCTGGAATGGCCAAGTCTCTTGCCTACATTCACAACGAAGTTATTCACTTATTTCTCACCCGTTTTAGTGAATTTAAAAGTAAAGACGAGCAGTTGTGTGGGATTCATTAGCTTCGTTTCAGCATCTGCATGTACTTTTGCTAAAGGTTTAATCTTCTTAACGTTTATGTATATATATCTAACATTGTCTATTGATGCGTATACTATGATGGCAATCCCTTGTGCTCAGAATATTAGAAACTGTTTACAGCCAGAAATAATATAATGAATAGATTGAAAAGTAGTATACACTTATCTAAGCAAAAAATCTAGAATTTCTAGAAAATACCATAAGAGCTGATGTATGTACATATTTAAGAAAAGTAAATTTGACTATATATATTTGTTAAAAACAAAGTTCGATGCTATATATGAAGGGCGTGACTCTCAGCGATAGAGACTATGCGCAACTGCACACAATAGAATATGATTTTCGATCTTAAAGTTTGAAATTCGAAAGATCGATCTTTCGAATTGAAAGATCGGTCAAAACTTAGAATGAATTAATAACCTTATATCTTATGAAGATCTGTTTTCTACAATAGCTGAATATTTTATTATCATCTGTTGAACATGGTTTAATAGTTAGAATCGGTCGATAGATAAGTTTGTATGAGAAGCATTCTTGCTTTCCAAGATATATCCCCAAGCAGAGGAAAAGCAAGCCTCAAAACCTTTATGCAAGGGTATTTATTCCTGGCAGCTGATTTATGTTTTTTAAAGTTTGTGTAATTAGTCTATCTTTCTTGTCCCTTTTTTGTGCAACAATTGAACTGTCGTATTAATAATGTCAACAATAATAGTTGCAATAGTAATATTAATAATACATGAAACATTATGAATTGTTTTGCTATCGTATAGCAGGGGAGAATGCGAGTAATTTCTTTGTTATTGAATTGACGCAAGTGACACGGACACCCACACAAGCAGTCAGCTGCTCCCTTACCCCCCCCCCCCCCTCCCACACACACACACCCCCCACAAAAGCCTCTCGCCACGCCACATTTTAGTTTAGTTCAGGTTCCAGTCGAGATGTTGTTGTTGCCACTCATTGCACAATTTGTATGCATGTCACGTTCTGCGGCCTTTGAGTTCGACTTTGTCACCTGCCTGTCTGTCGTTCGTTGCACCCCGCCGCCGCGCACGCCCGCGCGCCCAGACACCTTGCGCCCCACCCTTCTACATAATGCACAAAAGACAAAAATCAATTAAAAGACAAAGTCGATTTAAATCTTTTGGCTTGTTTGGCGCCGCCGATCCGATCTGTTTCGATCAATAGCTCCACAGAGAAAAGCTGCAAATCGCAGTTGCCTTTCAAATTGGGATGCTGCATGTGGTATGTGGCATGTGGCTGGCACACCGGTGCGCCGGCAGTGTCAAGTTGCGCTGGGCTGCCGAGGAATTGGGCATGGGCGCAATGCACAGACAAAGCTGCATTTGGTGCATCAACGTGATAAAAACGTTGTTCTTGATGCCTCGTCGTGTTGCGTCGCTGCTAAACGTGCTGTTTTGTGTGAATTTGCAATGCGTGCAACAAAAACAACAACAACAGCAACAACAGCAGTAGCAGTTGAGGCGGCAGCAGCGGCAACAACAAGAATGCGGTCACAGTTCATTGAACCGCTAGAAACGTAATGCAAGTTGCTCATAATGATGCTGCAGCCAGATGATTATGATGTTAATGACGTGCCACATGTAAATGCACATGGCAAATGATAATAATGATGATGCAGACGACGATGCTGGGCTTTCAGTGGCAACTGGCACTTAGATAGGAGATATAAAGCACCTCCAGCGGCGCTAAAATCGAAGAGCAGTGCACTACAACGAAAGAGATTCAAGATTCTGTGTGTGTGTGTGTGTGTGTGTGTGCGTGGGTCTGTGGCGCTACAGCCAAATTCAATGCTAAAAGGGCAAGGAAACAAAAGGGATTGTGGCCTCTTGCGTACTTCATTGGACGCTTGGTACGGCACGAAGCACGAAGCGATCTACTACTGGTTATATAACACCTTGCCAATTATTCGCTACCTATAACAAGCTGCTGATAAGCCATTCTGTTTTAAGCCTATTGGCCAGATTTCGCCGACGGATTTTGACCGTCACCGAGGGCAACTAAATTCTTGAAGACATCGACCAACTACCCCAATCATATATCCAATTCAAACTTATTCCCAAGGCTGTCAAGCGGCTGGCCACACTGACTACCAAGAACAGTAGTCATTCGCTAATAATAACCCACAGCTATATGCATGCTTTTGAGCGCTTTGGAAAGGAGCATTTGAGGAATTTTATTAAATACAGTAAAAACTCAACTAATGATCAGCTAACTACGCATTTAGCCTGTCAATTTCTTATAGTACACATATTTTTCCATACAAATCTTTCAAAACTTTGTCCTACAAAAGGCTTTCAAATAATTTACACTGAAAGACTCACATAGAAATGATTTTAGTGCAAGATACTTTCATCAAGTGTCAACTGTAGCTGCAAGAGCTTTTTGTTGCTGGCCGCGAAATGTTTGTGAAAATTGCTTGGAAGAACAACAAGAAGCGAGAACCAAACAGAAAACAAACAAACACGTTTTGTTTCAGCAAGATCCAACGAAATGCGGGACCAATTGCAGACTTTAGCTTCAGTTGCGGTTGCTTCGACCCAGAGTTTTCGCTCCCTTTGATCTATTTTCGGCTGCGGAGACGCAGCTAATCGGCACTGGAAGCCACTGGAGCAGTATGCGAAACTCATCGCCAGACATTTAAAAATAACAAACAAAAATACAATCCCAGAAACATAACATAAAGGAACAGAGTTTGCTAAATATACATGTCTGCTGGCTATAGATTAAAAATAATAATAATATATATGTACACATGTTATACCTATCCCGAACATGATTATGACTGTATTTTTCCATGACAGCCTTGCGATATATGCATATGTTATTTTTGAAAATAATATATGTTATATAACGAAGGCTTCTGCAGTCGGTCCATTTACCAATGGAATACAGTGAAGCGTCCCTTGAGCAGACACCGACAGGAAATTATGAAACATAGACACAATGTTATTTAAGAAAATATATGTAAATATAATGTATTATTTTCAGTAAATTAGGCAGCTGAAATTTTAAAATGTAATTGTAGTAAAAAGGTCCTCGAACCGAGGCAGGAAGTTGGTTAGATCATTTTTTTTTTTTTTTGGACGTGCAGCCCTGAAAGCTCCAATAAGAAAAACTCTCCCAACTGTTGTCAATCGCATTCAAAATTTTAATTGAAGTTCAAAAACTGATCTACTTTGCTATCAAATACAATTCGGACGGAGCCTGTACCAATATTCTCAATCTGATCTATATAGTTCATTATAGTTGATCAGGAAACTTCTTGAAAAGGGAGAATTTGTGAGCAAAAAAAAAAGCGTTGATCGAAAATCGAAAGAGAAGCTGCCCCCTGTTTGAGTATTTATGTAACCCTATGTACTTTAAAGCTCTTTTTGTCCGCAGCAGAGATCCATGGCTGGGAAGTGTTTGGAGAAGAGACCCCCAAAACAAAATGTTAATCCCTGCTAATCAAGCTCAACGTCTGTGTCACCTGTTGGTTGGTGTGTTGGGGTGGGGTAGGGGGTTGGGGAAGTGGCTGGATGCGGGGAAAGAGAGAAGAGAAAGTGAATGGGGCGTGTATATTGAATAAGAATATTAATGATAAGACCCTTATCAAAGCAACAGAATGAAAAGCCCAAACAAACGGCGCAACAACAAATAGGGAAAAATACAATAAAAAAAAAAAACAGAAGAAAAATACAAACAAAATATTAGAAACTTACCCAAAAGCAAACGAAGACGCGTTGCAACGAAAGTTAACGACGTTTTTTTTTTTATTATTTTCTTTTTTAATTAAGTGCTGTTTTTCTTGTTGTTGTTGGCTTCTTGTTGGCTGGATTACGGTTAACGCCGCGCTGCAAGATGAAATGCGTATAAGAAGCGGAAAACGAAGAAGAAGCAGCTAAGTGACAAGAACGACAACCGCGCGTGCAGCAGTTAATGTTATCCTAATTTAAAGTTCTGGCATTTAATTAAACGCACACACACACACACACACACATGCACGCAGACAAGTCTCTGTGCGTGCGTGTGCGTGTGAGTGTGTGTGTGTGTTTGCGCTGGGAAAGGGGTTTGTTGCTGCAGGGCGGGCTGCAAAAGTTTGCGCTTGCGTCACGTCAACAGCGCCGTCTGCAACTCAAATCGAATTTTCCAAAAGGAAAAAAACAAAAAGAGGCAACAAAAAAATAGAAAAGAAAAATGAGAAGCAGAAACAAAAACAAAAAAAAAAAAAAAAAAAAAAACCGACACAGCAATAGAAGTGCCAGAAACCAAGAGGAAAACGAGTTAAGGCGCAGACAGCAAAAGACAATGCTGCCATCGCGTCGCAGCCGGCGTCGCAGTCGACGTCGCCGTTGCTGCCGTCACTTGCTGCAAGCAGGCAGATAAAAGCAGCCAAAGACGGCCAAAGCAACAACAAGAGCGCCAGCAGCAGCCGCCGCCTGTTGTTGTTGTTGTTGTTGCTGTTGTTGTTGCTTTATATTTTGTAAAAAGGTTTTGTTTACGCGCGACTTGTAAAATTGAATTGTAGTTTTTGATTTGGCCAGGCTTACGTTTTAATATGTTGACGCTTTTTTAGTTGCGCCCGCGCATCTTCCAAGCAAACAAAAAACAAACAACTCAAAAAACCAACAACAAAAATCCAAGGAGCACCGCAAACTTTACACCAGACACCAGAACCGTAAAAAAAAAAAACCAAAAACACTTTGCTCGCTGTGTGCTATACACTTGCGCCGATATATTACTTTCAAACTACTGCTTTCAAATAATTATTTTATGTTAATTATTTCTTGATTTTGTTAGTAGTTTATTTCTTAAGACAACAGTGGCAGCAGTTGTTGAACGACGCGACAACCGCGCGCAACGAAAACAAAATGAAGACTAACAACTAACGTTCGCAATGTGATTGCAAGCGCAACGCCCCAAAATACCAAATGTTGCAAGCACACTGAAAATATACCAAGCGCATATGGCGCTTGGTCTATAACAAAAAGCTGCAATATAAATATGCAAATAAATGTTTTTCTGTTAACTTTGTTAATATAATATTCATATTCTTATAAGATTAAAGCAAGCATATGATTTTAAATGAACAACTGTTATATCTAACCCACCAATTTGTACGGTCATACTGCTGTGCAGTGCTGCCAGACTGTTGCTCTTGCTTTTATGTTAACATATTATTCTGCATGTGCACAAAGCTAACACTAGCGGGCGCCACTGTGTATACTCGGTGGTTGTGCGCAAAACAAAAACAACGAAATTAATAACAAGAAGTAACAAATAATCAGAATGCCACGAAGCTTGAATACCCTAGCGGGTGAGCAAGTGAGTAAAACATAAAGTTTTTTTTAGCTTCAAAGATAATGTAGACATCGGGGAAAGAGTATTTTTAACGTGTGCAAAGCAAACGCAAATGTGGCACGCATAATTCAACACGCCAATTGATTTTCGTGAAGCTCGTTGCAAGCTGCATGACGTAGTCAACGTGTACAGGCCAGCTCTTAGAGTACAAACACTCTCGGTCGGTCAGCTGGGACGCTTTTTCGTATTGGTCTGTTTGCATTTGGCAAAAAGCTTTGCTCCGCTGTGTTGTCATCGTTATGTGCTGTGTGTACGCGTTGTTGTTGTTGCTAAAAAGCTTTTTCAACTAATAACTGCTGCGCTTAATTTTCCAATTGGTGAATCGAGTTGACATAGTTAAACCCGCAAACAGTTCCAATCAGAAACAGACAACAGTGACTGCTGCACTGCATCCGCCATGACAAGCAACTGATAAATCTCTCCATTCGACGGTTATAATCAAAGTTCGTGTGGCTCGAACGGCTGAAATGTCAACCGAAAGTAATACGCCCGTGGATCCGCGTGTCCAGGTATGCGCACAAATTTCATATATATGTACATGCATATATGTCCATATCCATAATATCTTCCATAATGCCAGATCGAGCTGGAGAAACTGAACACGGCCACCGACAATATCAACAAATATGAAGTGGAGCTCGATGTAAGTTGTTATTGATTTTTTTGCTCTCTCTTTCTCTCCGCTTGAATATCCACTTTATATAACCGTCCGTGCAGGAGGCCAAGTGCGAGTTCAAGCGTCTGCTGGCGGAGAGCGTGGTGCGCATCAAGGCCGCCGCCCACAAGCTGGGCAACTCAATTGACGCCGCCAAGCCCTACTACGAGTCGCGCATCTATGCCGCCCAGCTGACCAAGGAAACGCAGCTGGCGGCGGCCAATCATGAGAAGGCCAAGTCCATACACGCCGCCGCCAAGGAAATGGTTTATCTGGCCGAACAGGGTCTCGGCGAGAAGTCCACCTTGGACACTGCCTGCCAAGAGATGCTCAGCCATGCGGCCAGCAAAGTCAACCAATCCCAACTGGAAGTCACCGACACTCGCAACACCCTCAAGATGTGCCAGCTGAAGCTCGAGGTGGCCAACAATCGTGTGGGCAAGCTCCAGGGACAGCTCAAGCAGGCGCTGCGCGCCTCCAGGTATCTCGACTTGATCTCAAACACTTGCCCAAACTTTAATACCCACTGCATATCCTCGCAGAGCATGTGCGTTCCAATCGGAACACCCATTGCAAGTGTGTTCCAATTCGATTTTGGAAACTTTTTTATTCCGCTTAATAGGAACTATTTTAGATATATGAAATATTTACTTCGTTTTATTTGTTGATATTATTTATTATTAGGCAACTAAATAATTTTAGTCACATATTAACCGGAAAATTGGATACTTTAGATCATCAATAGAGTATTAGTATTATTATAATTATTATTATTATTATAATTATTATTATTATTATTATTATTATTATTATTATTATTATTATTATTATTATTATTATTATTATTATTATTATTATTATCATTATCATTATTATTATTATTATTATTATTATTATTGTTATAATTTACTGAAAATCTCTGTCTACTACACCCAGGGATAGCCTGGGGTTCGAAACCGGAACCTTGTTCAATATGAAATATTATTATTATTAACTTATATTTTCAATTAGTTACGCTTTTTCCCCGTTATCGTATATATAGTCTTTTTATGCTTCCCCCGATATCATATAATATATATACAATCTGTTTTGAGGATGACATTTCTATAATCCCTATCCTATCGGAAAGAAAATTGGCGTCCATAAACTATAGAATATGGGCTACATTTGATCTAAATCGGACTAGTATACTACAAGTTAGGAACATTAGGATTCATCTCATATATAATTAGATAGGAAAAGTATATTATAACATAATACTATATTGTATGAAATATGAAGTATCTCATATATTTTGATATATACAAGCATCCGGTTGCGAATACCAGAATGTTATTCGGATACAGTTTTGCAGTAGTCGAAGGCATTGGTGAAAAATCTAAAGAGATTGAAAATTGTAATAGATTGACAGCTTGTAACTATATAGAGACATGATGCACATGATGTTCCATGCGGATGAAGGATATTTCTTTAATTATTTGCCGGTCCTCCGGTTCGTTGTTGTGCAGATGTAGATAAGAGGCGGAAGGATGCTGCTCTGGCACTATTTCCATATTATTTATTTAGATGAATGGACAATACTAGCTCTGCCAGGATAACTTTTGACAGCCATCGGCCTTGCCGGGCTGGTAAGCTTTGATCCTTCTTGTTTGGGTTTGGTTTGGTTTGGTTAAACTTTTGGTTTTCCTTTCGGTTCTATTTCGTTTCACGTTTGGTTTCTTTTTCATAGATTGCAGCTCAGGCGCAATTTACTTTTGTTGAGATACTTTAGCATTTTGCACGCTTTGTATTGTACCCTGTGCTCGTGAGTATGCCTCACCTGCTGCCTAGCCACGCCCACTAATATGCGGTACACCCGCCCGTGCCCCCTCTTCGCCCCTTGTCCAAATGCAGGCCCTATTACGAGACGCGCGCCAACTACAACGGACTGCTGAAAGCGCAGAAGCTGCGCGTCAACGAGCTGGAGACGCGGGTCAGCGCGGCCAAATTGACCTACAACGAGGCGCTAAAGAATTTGGAGCAGATCTCCGAGGATATACACAGGCAGCGGCAGCAGCGCAACAATCTGCTCAACTACGAGGCAATGCTCAGGCAGGTGGACGCCGTCGATGCGCTCACAGCGGGCGTTACACGGCAGCAGCAGCCGGAGCCGGCAGAGTCGGATCAGGAGCAGGAGCAGGGGCAGGAGCAGCTGGAGGATGAGTATCTGCGAATGCCGGAACGATTAGGCAGCGGCGCCAGCTCGCCGCGCCAACGTCAGGCCGATCCGCACGACTGCCCGCATCTGCTGCATGACTTCGAGGCGGTGCTGACCTTTCCACAGAAGCTGGCCGGTGGCATGCACAAATCGGCCAGCACCAGTGCCACGGATGGCGACAACAATCTGTTCGCCCAGGCGCAGGGTCTGCATGGTCCCTACGAGGTGAAGCCGCGCTCCGAGTCCGGCAGCAGCTCACTGGCATCGGCATCGGCGTCGGCTTCAGCGTCGGCGTCCGTCTCAACGTCGGCGCCGCCAGCGGACAACGACATCGATCAGTGGACGGAGATACGGTTGTCGCACTCGGACAGCACCAGCTCAAGCTACTCGAATCAGTCGCTGCTGGAGCAGCACGGCCTGGATGGAGCCGGTAGCGTTGGCGGTCATGGGTTGGGCTACGGCCTGGGCAGCCTGGAGCCGGATGCGCAATCGCAGCACTCGACCTCATCGTCGGATGAGCCCAAGCGCAAGGTGACCTGCACAACCATATTTCAGGACGACAGCAGCGCCATTGGCATCGGCATCGGCCAGCAGATGAGCCGCAAGCAGAGCCTCAGTCAGTGGCTGTCGCGCTCGAACAGCTTCAAGACGAGCGGCCGCCGGCAGAGCCTTGATCTGCTGATCGATGCCGGCGACAAGGTGAAAGATGTCTTCAGCTATGGCTTTCAAAAGGTCGGACGGACTCTGGAGCGGCGCAACAGTGAATCCGAAATGGCCAGCGATGCCGGCGAGGCGGATGCCCTGCTAGCCTCAACAACAACAACAACAGCAACAACAACGACGACGTCAACGACGGCGACGGCAGCGGCAGCAGCAGCAGCAGCTATAAATGTATCCAATAACAGCAGCAGCAGCAGCAGCGCCGGCGATTTCTTTCTATTTAGCAGGTCAGTAGACGGCAATGGTCGCAGCAGCGGCGCCGGCAGCGGCGCCGGCAGCGGTGGCAGCAGCCTACTGTGCGCGCTGCAGAATCGTCTGACAAAGCTCATTTGATCTGATCGGTGCCACGGGAAACAACTCGATAATCGATAGTCGATAACCGATAATCCGATAATCCGATTTACTGCTAAACTGCTATTCAAAATTCAAACTGCACCCACTCTTTCAAAAAAAAAAAAAACAAAAACAACTACAAACTTCAGCTACTACAAGAACTAATCAGCTACTGCAATTAACCAAATTCCTCATGCTCGAACAAATAACGAATTGGCTGCTTTGATTTGGTGCATTTGCTCTTTGAAACACACTCCATTACAACCACAACAACAACAACAACAACAACAATAACAATCTACAATAACAATCAACTACTATAACTACAACTAACAGCATTGCACGCACGCACGCTTCTTCTAAAAAAAAAAAAAAAAGACAGAAAACAGAAAACAAAAGTCAAAAATCTACTCCTAAAATTTGTATGTACTGCAAATATTTAATTTATATATGTTTGTTTATGTGTGTGTGTGTGTGTGTATGTGTGCCTGTGTGCATTTTGGCGCCATGAAATAACTTGTACATATTTTATTTATTTTCAATCACTCTTTGAAAATGTATCTAGAATGTATAAAGTTTATACAATTCACACTTTTGATGTTATATTTCAAATCAATTTAATTGATTGTTGCAGTTATTTCACGGAGCCAGGCACCTTTCAGTGTGACCATCCATATTTTTTTTCGGTATTTCTTGTTCGATCCGTATCAACATTGTTCATCACTTTTTGCTTTAAACTTCAATTTCTATATCTCTCTTACACACTTTTTGCGCTCATTTTGTCTGTTGCCTTGGCTATCTCTTTTGTGTGACACAACTACAACAGCAACAACTACTTTACAGATCCTCAGAACCCAAAGAATTACTATCCGACGAGCAGGTTGAGAATTTACTGTTGAACCACATGGTTGATGAGCACGGGGTCATCATAGTGGAGGAGTTGAAGTCCCCAACTGCCGCGACAAGAACAACAACTAGCATGTATCACCCACAGCAACAACAACAGCAACAACCACAACCACAACAACAACAACAACAACAACAACAACAACAACAACAACAGCAGCATCATACGTTAAGCGTAGCGGGCGCTGCGCGCGCAGCTTTATTATTTTAAAATTCCCGCATCTTAACTGTACTTAAATCTGGACCTGCTGCGCAAATAACCATGAGACCATTTCAAGCAATTAGTAAGAGGCGTACATATCACACGACATCATAGACCCCATTGAGCTGGTGCATTGAAAGGAGGAGGTAGGTGGAGCTGAAAAAGCCACGCCCAATCTTTGAAATGTTTTGTTTCTACGCATAGTTTTTGGCTATGTTTTAATCCTAATATGTGCAATAATGTTCTTTAGCGTACAAAATCAAAAGCAAAAAAACAAAAAACAAAAAAAATACAAAGTTACATTTTATGCTGTTCAGTAAAGCAATTAACAAACGCTAGTCCTAGGCGAAACGCATACAAATCAGTGAGAGGAGGAATATATTATTAGCAAAAACCATTTAAAAGAGATAAACCATAAAATACAAAATAATTATAGAAATTATACAAAGTACGTTATAAATATATATACATATTGATATTGACATACACTGTCGCCAAATAAGTTTTACCATGATAAGAACCTTTTTTATTTTTGGAACTGGGCAGATTGGTATCAGCGCACGTTAACACAAACGTGACAATTCCATTAGGTCGTAATTTAAATGGGCGAATCATTTTGCGCGTATAAATAATCGTGATTATATCGATAGCAAAGCACGTCGACTTGCTATCGATGATTTCGATATTTTCGATAAATAAAATAGCTAGCAGTTCGTGCAACAGCTGTAGCAAGTAAACAGGTGATTGGTATCTAAAAATGAGGCAGTTAACATATTGTTAGCTAGTTATTTATTTGATATTGTTTCTTTAAATATATTTGAAACTGCGCTTCAAATTGAGCTAAGCTGAATTGGCATGCAAGTTTTTTCGGTATTTTAAATACATTTAGCGCCTTAGGCATATATCGATATCAACTATCGGATAGTTGTCCATCTCCACTGTAGCCGATCTCCAAGAAATTCCAAATAAAAGCAAAAAGCAATCTGCTGCCAATTTTAGCAACAACAGCACATTTGACTCGACTGCATCACGCAAAATGAACGTGCTTCCGGTGCTGCTGCTGCTAGTGCAGCTGACAGCCATGGTGCTGGCAGGAACTAATGAAACCGCAACTGGCAGCCCAGCTAGCTCCAATGTGACCAAACTGGCAATGGTTAGCCCAACCAGCAAAGCAACTGCCATAGACACAGGTGCTGGTTCCAGTGCCATTACAGTTGCAGCCACAGGTAATGTAATAACAAAGTGTGCAAATCAAGCTTTATCCTACTAACTCAACGGCGGTAGCCAACCAATTGCAAGTGGACAAGGACATGCCGGCCAAGGTCAACGGCACGGAGGAGCATGCCGTGGTGCTCGCACGCGGCGTTACCAATACGGATACCGCCACAGTGCAAGCGACACCAAAAGCGAACGCAACAACAACAACAACAACAACGACGACGACGACGCAAGCACCACAGGTAATCAAATCGACAGCAGCTACGGCGATAACAAAGCAGACAAATACAACGGCCAAGTCGGACAAAATGCTGGCCGATGGTGTATCGCTGAGTGACATCAACAAGAACAAGAAGGAGAATAACAGCAGCAGCAGCAGCAGCAGCACTATCACGACGCCAGCAGCTAATATTAATGCCAGCGCCACCAACAGTAGTAGCAGCAGCACCACGACCACGACCACCACGTCAACAACAACGAGCACAACAACTACAACCAGCACAACGACAATGCGTCCCAAAAAGCCCACCGTGACAAGCAGTATGGACATACAGCTCGAGGGTGAGAAGCTGGATGCGGCTGCCACGGCCGCTGGCAACGTTGCACCACACGTTCTGCCCGTGCAGGAGCTGAGCAGCAGCTTGACCAATCGCGGCGAGAATGAGTATATTGTGCCCATTGTAACAATAATGCTAGCTGTGCCACTTGCCATAGCCGTATTCATCATTATGTACCGGCGCTTTCGGGATTTGTGGACAACGCGCCACTACAGGCGCATGGACTTCCTGGTGGACGGCATGTACAACGATTGACGAAGGCGCCAGCAGCAGCAGCGGCACGGCAACGGAGCTGCCAGCGGTGGTGGAGGAGCTATTGACGGTGTGGGCTGTTTATCAATTGCTGCCACGCGGCTGCCGTAGCGCAAAAGAATTTGATAAAGCAAAGCAAATGATTGGAAAGATTATTAGTTGTTAAGTTTATTATTATTATTATTATTATTATTATATTTCTTATTTTGCATGGAATGCAAACAGAACAATTGCGCGAGCAGGATAGCTAGAGGAATGTGTGCAAGCGGTTGGAGAAAGCGAAAGCGAGAGGGAGAGAAAGAGGCACTGGCTAAATATACACATTGCTCAGTCAATTAAAACATTGAGAAAAACACTAGATGAAATGTTTATGTAGGTGTGTGTACGCGCGCGTGTGTACACACATGCTGCACAAATATGTGTTAGCTTTAAAACGCAATAGTAATTTCTAAGAATATATACATACACACATTTACATATATATATATATATTCGTAGCGGCCAAATTGCATAATTTGATAAGATTCGAACGTAGCGCAAAAACTGAAAAGTTAAAAACTGATTTTTATGAAAATATTGCTAGCATTTGATTACATGGGTTCAAATTATGTTTATGCATTTCGATTAATGTGTGTCTATATCTAAAGAAAAAAAAACTGCATATACATTTATACCTTTCAACCAAGTTGTAGATACTATTGAAAAAAAAAAAAGAAAAGAAGGAACTTGAGGCGCAATTAGCAATCAATCATTAAAATTACTATACAAAATATTTGTACACTATACTATAACCATAATGTGCCTTACCAACTCAGCTCTTAATAATGCTGTATCAAACATACATATATATTATGTACACATGTACACATATAGCCACCACATGTGTAAATAATATATATATCTACATCAGTGCATCTGTAACTGTATCTGGTAACAACACTCGCTGATGGACTCTGTAATCTCGAAAGCTATTTGGCAAAGCATTTGATCTATGCCACTTTCAAACAAAAAAAAATCTAAATCAAAATGCAGTCGGTATAGCCAGAAAAAAATCAAAGCGCGCATTTATTACATAATAATTTGTTATAAACGGAATAATTACAATAAAGCAAATGCAGTGTAACCAATAATAATACGAACGTTTATTCAATATGCCTTTTGGCAGCCAAATGGGATACGTGAAACAGGCGTAACACGAAACAAGCCCAACACAAATGTAAACAAAACATTATAAACGCATTGGGAGAACGATTTCACTGGGCCATTGAGGCATGTTCTTTGTTCCTATATTCTGGAAAATAAACACGCACTGCCAACTTGAGCAGCCGGAATACTTACGTTTTTCAAGTAATGAGCAATTGTCATTGCGAATACTTATTGGCCAGTAAAGATATTGAGATTTTTTCCATTTATCAAATTGAATGTTTATTAATTATCGTGAAGATTTATTTTGATATTTGGAAGATGTTAAAAAAATGTATGGATATGCGAAAACAGTATTAATTACATTACCTTTTATGATTTAACTAAATAATTGTATATAAGAAAAAACCATTAAAAAAAGAGGACTACCACCTTTCTATGTGATTCTCAGGAAACAGATTTTCGCCTCTCTGCGGTGCAGGAGATGGAAGGAGACTAAAGGTTCAGGGATCAAGTGATACCGAGATAAAAATTAAATATGGTTCATTTAGGTACATTATAAATATATGTATAAGCTCTTAATGGTACTTGAGGCTGTGAAAGTCGTGTAGCTGGGCGATATATATATTGATCAGAGATACATCCTTAAGAGGCGCAAAACATAGGAATACTAAATAATATGTCTATATAAAATGTTCTGTTTTTAAAGATAACCAAGACCAAATTTTAAAGAAACTCCCTGACTCTCAGGATTATAAAATTGGAGCAAAACTGCAGAGCTCTTGACTTCGTGTGCAACATAGTTGTCAAATTATGTAACTCACCTGACCTTTTCTCGCTAGTGGATCACCAGCGGCTGTTCCCTGATTAAGACAAATGTCCAACAACATGCTTGATTGCCGACACAGCGTCTTCGCCTGCCACCTCAGTGTGCCCCCAAGAGAAGACAAGAGCAAAGCAATTTTTTGCTGTTGCTGAAGTGGTTTATAAATTATCTCCATCTCCATAGAACACATAGTTCGTTCATTTCTAATAATCTAAACAACAGAAAACAAAAACTGAAAATCCAAAAAGAAAAGAAAATGAACGCTGCAGCCCCTGCCGCTCGCCTCTACGGCTTGTGTGTATATATGTTTATTGAAATTCTTTAGCCGGATGCGGGACGAAGGCGCCGTAATCGGCAACGTGTGAAATGAGCCGAACAACTGCCTCGCCTCGACGCTGGAGACTGGCGGCCCGCTGCTCAATTGGAAACGTGCGCTGGACGCGTGCAGTGCTCATCGTGCTCATCGTGCGCTTTGTTATCGATTCCGATCATCCGATCAGAGCAGCAGCAACAGCAGCAGCAGCAGCAGCAGCAGCTATCCCATAATTCAATATGCATCCTGCCTCACCGCATCAGCATCGCACGCGCCTTAACATAAACGCACCCGGAACAGGCACCGGACAAACACAAACCACGCCGGATACCCTGAGCCCGCAGCAGCAGCAGCAGCACCATCACCAACACCATCATCATGGACAGCAGCAGCAGCAGCACACGGTGCAGATCAGCTCCACCACACATCCCTACCAGGGACTTAAAACCTGTAAGCTCTCCAAAGAAACATATTCTTCAATTTCAATCAAAATTGTTTATTCAAATTAATTGTGTTACGCTTTGAATTGGGGTAATCACCAATCAGTCACCCAGTCAATTACTCAGTCAATCAGTGAGTGAGTCAGTCCGTCCTTCAGTCAATCAGTAAGTCCAGTAGACAAGTAGTCCAGTATATATATCTATAGATATAGCATTAAAATGGGCTTCGTCTAGTCCAGAGTTTAATCTTTTCGGATTTCTGTCGTTTGGTTCTTACGACTCTCACAGTACGGCTCAATCAATAAGCCAACCAGTCGGTTTAGCAGGACAAACTGTTTTATAAAAATATGATTATATGTCACTTTTTATATAGTTCTATAGATATAGCATTCATATGGACTTTGTCAAGTCTACAGCTTGTTCTTTTGGGATTTCTTCCGTGCTGTTCTTACAGTTCTCACAGTGAGTCGATCACAAACTGTTTTACATACATTATATGTAGCTAAATAGATATGCCATTCAAATGGGCTTGGAATAATCTACAGTTCCTGCTCTATAAAGATTTATTTCGTTTCGCTCACACAAATCTCATACTCTGAAGCTATGATCTATATATTCGTCAAGTCTACAGTTTGATCTTTTGGGATTGCATGCGATCTGCTCTGACAGTTCTTACAGTTCTCACAGTGAGTCCATCTGTCATACAGGATAAACTGTTTTAAATACATATCAAGGTTTGTTGATATGTTGGCTTGGTTTAATCTTCAGCTTGATCTATAAAGATTTCTTCCGTTCGGCTCACAAAAATCTCTCTGTCCCTCTTCACAGTTCACAGTTCTATAATATTTGCTAAGTAAAATGGAGACTAATTTGTAAATTTGTAAATGTTTGGCCGCATTTCGCAGTGCATGTTGATCGTTTGTTTAGTTCATGGCTGACTAAAGATACAACTACAAAAGATACATATAGTATCCACAAATTCCGTATTTATGTGAACGGAAAATCATAATTCAAACGGGCGGTAAAACGATTCGCTGTCCCGCAATGGTCGAAGATAAAAATGATTCATTAGATGTCGATGCCAGTGCCATATTGAATTGTATCGATCAGCTCGAGCGACCACCTATGAAGTATGCAATATAAACTGTGCGCCGACATGTAAAAATAAATAACAGACGCGTCGCAAGGCGACGCACCGATCCGTATACGGATACGGGATATAAATTCGTATTGTCGAAACTTATAAGATAAACAAAAGCCCAACTGAAAATAACCCTGCTCCCCGTCTATAGACTGACTATTGGCTACCATCTACTCGTACTACATAAACATTCCAAATGGCCTGCCCTGCCCTGGCCTGGCCTGGCCTGGCCCCCAAGGCGATTGTTTAGCTACCTCTGGGCTGGGTATTAGTTCAAACTGCCAGCACTCGTTGAAATTTTAACCAAAACATAAACAATACGCACGATTACGGGCATATGTATGTATACACACATGTACTTAGGTGCTCATGTGTACAGATATGGGCCAGTGGCTAATTTAGCAATAAACAAATGCCTACTTATGTAGTTAGACACAATATGCCGACATGCGCACCTCATGGCTCTTGAAGATCAAATACTATTTGTTTTACCAATTGCTTTAAGCTAATTTTGCTTGTGGCCCTAAAAATTGGCCATAAAACTTCACTTATTTTCAGTTTTATTGCATTTACGCTCTGATCTGTGCGATCTTCCCTGAGATGCTGCACTTTTTATCTCCGTAATGAGCTCTGCTAATACTTTTTGACAATTGAGGCAGCATTTGAACCGGCGATCTTTCTCTTGATAGTCCGATGCGCCAGGCTCTTACTCCGCTTTACTTTATGTTCTAGAGACTAAATTGATTTTGGAATAATTGCAACTAAGAAACTGAAGAAAATCCAAATACGATTTCTTCTATAATGCCACACTACATATTAGCCCGATTATATTTCGCATAAAATAATAGAATTGCTAAACTCAAGTAATTCATTTTCGATCGATTATTTCTATGACACTTCCATGGCATAGTGATTCTCATCTGATTGACGATGGTGAGACAAACTTGGTTGGGCTCGATGGCAGATGGACTCGATCCTTGCTCTTCAGTTGCCCAAATGAGTGGCTCATTTGACGAGTTCATCTAACGAGGACAGCTTTTTGTAGCTGTTTTGCAGAGAGCCCCAGTAGTTAGATTCAGTGCTGTTTTTAATTGAATCCATATTAATAGAAACAATATTGTTGCCGCCATGATTAATGGCCAAGTGTTTTGGCCGATTCCGTCTGATCTCTGGTCGTGCTGTGCCCGTTCTTATTAAAAATCAGTTGCTGTCAGTCTTCAGTTGAACAACAAACGGAAATCCGAGGCAGCATAAAACAACATTTGCGTTTTCCATTTGAACAGCAACAAGTGCCACAATGCACATATGGCAGACGGCACAACCCGCTCGTACCCCCTCGCTAACCCCTCGCCCTGATGGTCTCACGACGGCACGTCATGAAATGTGCCTTCAATTGATTTTCAATTGCTTGTGAAATTTTGCGATTAATGTTTGCCACGAATGCTGTGGCTCCTTTCAACTTGTTTTTCCAGCCGAAAACGATGAGATGGGCTGTGTGGAGCTGCTGGCCACAGCCATATCGGTGCTGATCATGATTCTGACGTTTCCCTTCTCGGTGTTCATCTGCTTCAAGGTGGTCTCCGAGTACGAGCGTGCGGTCATCTTTCGCATGGGTCGGCTGCGCAGCGGTGGTGCCCGTGGCCCAGGCGTCTTCTTTGTGCTGCCCTGCGTGGATGACTATTATCCGGTGGATCTACGCACCGTCTCGTTCGATGTGCCGCCACAGGAGGTGCTGTCCAAGGACTCGGTGACTGTCACCGTCGATGCGGTCGTCTATTATCGCATCAGTGATCCACTCAAGGCTGTCATTCAGGTATCCAACTATAGTCACTCCACACGCCTGCTGGCTGCCACGACGCTGCGCAATGTGCTCGGCACACGGAACCTCTCCGAGCTGCTCACCGAACGCGAGACCATTTCGCATACCATGCAAATGTCCCTGGACGAGGCCACCGATCCCTGGGGCGTCAAGGTGGAACGTGTCGAAATGTAAGCAACAAGAAAGAAAGGTTCTCTCTGGCTTGCCTTCTAAGCATAGTCTGCATTCATGGGGTTTTGCAATTCAGTTTGAAACAAAAACGCATAAAGAAATGTTTCGAGCTATTCCTTATATAGAGCTAATTAGGATAATGGACCTTAAGGCTGATTCCAATATAAGTGGTGCCTACAGCAGAAAGAAGGACGCATGGAAAGTTTTATATTGACTGGGGGACTAGGCTCAAAATCGCCTTAAACGAAAATCTATCTGAACATTTGAAAATTGAGTAAAGCGTTTCATATAGTTCTCCTTTTAAAAAAACATTTTCAAATTTTCATCTATTAGTTTTGAGCTGTGATTTATAACAAACAAAAATTTATTGAAGAAAATTTTATATGGTTTCTAGTTTTATAGACATTTGTTTCTTGTTTTTAGAAAAGTTACAAATTGCTTTCAGGAATATATTTTTTTTAGAAACGAGGGCGATTTCGGCCCCTATTTCAAGCCGAATTTTAACTTTTATGGGCTATACTAGATTGTTTTTTTTCTGAGTGCAGATTCGTGACAAATTTAGAGCACCCTCTCGCAAGAGCATAAAAAGAGCTGGCATTGATTCGAGTTTGGTGAAGTTAAAAAATGGATTTTCATTCTACTCTTTACAATTCAGAAAAGACGTTTCGCTGCCCACCGCGCTGCAAAGGGCGATGGCCGCCGAGGCGGAGGCTGCGCGGGAGGCGCGAGCCAAAGTGATTGCCGCCGAGGGCGAGATGAAGTCCTCGCGTGCACTCAAGGAAGCTTCAGAGATCATATCGGCCAGTCCGTCGGCATTGCAGTTGCGGTATCTGCAGACGCTGAGCAGCATCTCGGCGGAAAAGAACTCGACAATTATTTTCCCTCTGCCCATGGAGCTGCTAACGCCATTTCTCAACTCTTCTAACCAACTGGCGGCCAATGCCCATGCGCAGCTCCATAGGCACCAGCACCAGCATCATCAGTGACGCTCGATGTCGGTGCTGCAGCCGTACCTGGAGGCACTGGGTCGCTGCGAGCTGCGCCGGCAAATCGCTGGAGACAACAACGTGGACGACGATGACGACATTGTTGGCTATTTGTTATAAGTGGAACCGGACAGGAAAGGTTTCTCTGTCTTGTGCCGATGTGTTCCCTGGCGAAACAAGAAACACTCCACAATGGACTTCATTTGTTCCAAATGCTGTGTTCTGGTTCTTGTCTGCCTGACGAGAGCCGACTGGTTGGCCTTTATGTGGGAATCATAGCAATTATTTGTAAGTTATATTTTAGAAAAGCCACATTTTTTTTTAACATTATTTATTGAATTGTTCATAATTCTCTTGAGCTTATTTGCTTTTCTCGACCAAATTTTATCTGCCTTATTAAAAATGTATTATTATTTCCAAAACTCAGGTTCTTTTGTTTATGGCGATATGTTAAGTCAAAAAAAGATCCCAATTTTTACCATCTAAGTAGGTTCGATATAAACGTCTTAAATTGTGCATATAAAAGGAGGCAGCTTTTAAAAACTTCGTCAGTCTCTGATATAACTAAAACGAGTCGGGCGATTACAGACTACATTTTCCCAAAAATACATTTATTGGCAAGAGTTGTTTACAAAGACTCCAAATTGAACTTTTTTGAAACGCTGTTTACCTTTTCCTATTCTATTTTCTAAATATTTGTATATATTTTGTAGCGAAAATAGTTGTGTTCATGATAACATTTTATTTTGTACATGGATAAAGGTTGTTATAATCGTCGGGTAAGTAAAGCGGGACCTATTCAATGTTCGGCGGCATGCCGGAGGTCGTCAGGTCCTTTTTTCATTTTTCATGTGACTTGCAGACTAACAAGTCGAACGAGGCGCGCAATGATCAGAACTACTGCCAAATGGGTCGTGTGGACAAACCGGAAGATGATTACCTTGTGTATTCGAGGGCAGGCAACAAATCGCGCATACACCTCGAAGCCATATACGATGATCGGTATTGGCCGCGACCTGAATGCGAGAAGTCAACGCAAACCTTGCTTTACGACTGTCCACGCTGCAACAGAGAGTCGACAGCTCAGCAGACCGACGGCTCAATACGACAATTCAGCCAACCCGACGGGCAATGCAGCTATCAGCGTTACAAAAGAAACGATCCAACCGAGGACCTCCTTTTAAGTGACTATCGAAAACAGTACGGCAAACAGCCGCTACAGAAAACCAACGCCGAGTTGCCCGAGGGCCAGACTGAAAGAAGTCGCAAGCAATTGAGCTTCGAGCGAAACGACCAGAATGCTCGGCAGAATGGCACGGATATTCCCGCAGCGTCAGGTGCAGGCCAGCTGCCGAAACGTTACGAAAGGCCGTCTTGCTATCAGCCTACATGCGGCAACATGAACAAGGAGCTGCGAACGCCGTCTCGGCCAACGGAAGAAGCTATTCCGCAACGTCATCAGCGATACAACGAATGCTTGGAGCCGCCTGCCGAGCCTGTCGAGGGCCGTCTTCCCAGGGATTGTCAGAAGCAGTACAACAGCTATAAGACGTCACACAAGGAGCTGCCGACTCTGGCAATGGATGGACTCGGTCAAAGACGTTCCAAGCAGCAGCACCAGCGGATGGGAGATGAGCACGAGCCGATGGAGAGACGCGATTTACCTGCCAAGCACCAGACATCACCTGGGGATCTGCGTCTGCCAAGGGATTATCGCTTGCACTCTACCAACAACGGGGCCAAGGAGTTGCATACTCCGTTTCCGGCTACCGTGGACACCGCTGCAAAGGATTATTACCGCAAGGAGTTGCCTATTCCATTAACGAAAGACTACATTCCAAAGCGTAATGCCAAACAGGTAAATTTTCAATCAACCAAGGAAGTGCCTGCTCCTAGCCATCACAAGAATCATTCAGGCCATCAGCGCACCTACAGCAATGTCGTCAAAGACGTGCCTTCACTACCAAATAAAGATCTGGATCCGAGATCCGAACATGTGCCGGCTTATGGCAATACTACTAAGGAGGATCCGCAGCAAGCGCGTAATCAAACCAAATTTGTGGCACCCAGTAGACATTTGGACATAGACTGCACGCCACAGTCCCAACAGCAGCAGCCTAGACGTGCTCCGAAGTCGAGTCAATACCCTGGCCCTAGCGGAGGTCGTGTGCTGTACAAGAATGCAAGGTTTGCAAATGATTCGAGCGTGGAGCGTGGCAAAAAACGCGACAGCTTGGTTGATTTGCTCTACTTTAAAAAGCCAACTAAATTTGACTACACTTCAACCGATTCCACTTCGGCCTTGATTCAAATGAACGAGGATATGGCAAGAATGTTTGACCTGTACACTACGGACTCCGCCAGCACGCAACAGACGCAGGAACGTAAGGACGAAATGAACGATCCGCCAAAAACCATAAAACACGAGCACCAACTGCCATCGCTGGGCTTGACCAGTCCCACTAAGAATAGCCCAGTGACGCCCAACAAAAACGCGAATGATGATGGTCCTACAATGATCGTGGATGGCTTCAAGCTAAGTGCCAAGGATATGATCGATACCATGGTGACAGCGCCAATGATACGCCGAGTACAGCGCATATATAGAGCCAATTTAGCTGAACAAATGCTGCTGGTGCAGGAACTTGACAGCATTCCAAAGTTGGTGAAAGAGACCCTGGAGAACGTAAGAAAGAACTAGGTAGGCAACACCTTAAGCGATTTACCCGTTCATTGACTTCGCTCCATTAACAGCACAAAGTTTACTCTACAGCAAGAGAAATGTTTTAATTAAAGTTTAAATAAATTATTGGTTAATTGTTAAGATGGTAAAAACATTTCCTCGAAAACATACCCTCAGTTTCAGTTGATCAACAAAATTATGGGGCCTTTCTAATAAGTTCCTTCATGAAAAGTCTTTTATTGTAAACAAGCTTGGCGTTTACGTAATTTTTCACTGTTCATACTAATATGTTGTATGTTAAGCTCTTGATTTTCCATAAAAGAAAAGCCGCATGACAATTTGCCGAAACATAGATATTGACTTGCACACACAAAAAAAATTTATTAATAAATATTTTATCAATGCAATAAAATATGTACTCGCCAATACGTGCCACTATGTACGTATTGTGCATAAGTATGTATGTTTGTTGTATAAAATGGCTTTTATAAAATGTATACAAAATAATTGTGACTTAATAATATACATATATACATTAGAAATGTGCGTAAAAGTAACTCAATGTCGATACACTTAGATAAAACACTTTAAAATATACATAATGCATAGCATGTTGTAGGTCGAAATTACATAATTTATATATATGCATATATACATACATATACATATATGTATGCATATTGTATTCATGCATGCATTTAATGAAATATGTAAATACTTTTTGGGATATACGGCGCTTACTGTCAACTCTATTTCTCTCTCAAGTGTTAAACACATTTTGCACAAAATGTCTGTAAATAATATACTGAATTTCCAATTCCGTTTAGGGGGGGAGGGCACTGCATTAATATATATTATAGGCAGACATATGGAATGCCGCTAGTTATGCCTGGTACATTCGCATTCTCACAGATATTTTCCATGCTGGCGGAAAATAAATGGAATTCAGTGGGGGCATAGCTAAAAACTACAGTTGCCAAGTCATAATTGGCCGGAGCAGGGACTACTAGGTAATAGCATATATAAGTACATGTTTATATATATATATATATGTATCATATATATTAAAAAAAAAAAATCCAATTTGCGTTGAAGCAAAATAATGGCCACTGCTGCGGAAATTAAAGCATAACTTAAAATAAGAAATCCCCAGTGCAAATGAATTTGACAGCACTTAAAAGATCTTCGCTAGACTCGGTGTGCGTCGAAAGGGATTCCACGAACTGGAGGATACGCTGCCCACGAAACGCGTCTTGGCGGAGGTCTTGAGCCGCAGCTTAGGCTTGGTGGTGGTGCTCGTGGGGCTGGAGGAGCCAGATGAGACGCCGGACGAGCTGGCAGCCGATAACGTTGATATGGAGCCCTTCGACGACAGTGGCTGCAATAAAATTAAAAAAATAAAATAAAACGTAAGCAAGTGCCTAGCAATAAGCGGCCGCCGAACTCACCTTTAGATAATTACGATCCATGGGCGTAATGACCTTAAGTTCCAGAGCTGCACCACACGATTGTATGAGCCGCACCACCTGCTGATGCGAATACCACTTGACATCCATGCCCGCTATTTCCACAATAAAGTCGCCCTCCTTGATGCCGCCCAGCTGCGAATGAATACGAAAGAGCTTCAGATTGCTACAGTCAACGATTGAAGCAGGGGCATACTCACATCCGCGAGTGAATTGATTTCCACATGGGCTATTATCACAGGCGCATCGCCGCGCACGTGGAAACCAAAATTCTCTAGTTCCTCCTTGTACAGACTGCAGCCCGCCTCGTGACTCTCATCGCCTCTGGGGCAGTGGCAATGGTAGCTGCTAGCATCATGATATATGGCCGAGCCCTTTTGCAGGCGCACACAACGCGGCGCTGTCCAATGGCGACGTGCAGAGAATATTGCAATGGGACCCAGTCGCTTAAAGGGATCTTCCACTTTGTACGATGTGAAGTCCGGACCCGTCAATGTCAGCGTAAACTTCGAGGATGCTGCAAACAATAAATGGGGAAAGGGTTTTCTTATCTAACTGTTAGACAACGCAACCTTAAGAGACTAAGACGGAGTTGCGGAAAATGCAACCTTCATGTGCGAAAAACTTTGTTCAAAGTTTGCATGAATAATAATAATATCAGAAGCCCGCAATATATGTTCCTGGACAAGCCCCAGCAGACTGCTCGCGTAGCACAGAGAGACTGTGCGTAGGTCAGCACGGAGTTAAGGGCTTAATTCCACGTAAAGATGTTTATTTTAATTGATTATTACCTTCCACGGTGCGTTCAATCAGATCATAGCACTCCTCAATGTTCTTGACCGGCGCTTGCAGGCAGAATCGTTCATATTCCTCCTGGGTCTTGTAGTAGGCCTCCTTGATGACCTGCGTGAGTGATGTTTTATTCTGCAAGCGGACAAATAGGCATGGCATGAGTAAGATGTGGGCCATTTGGCAGCGAGGCAGCGAGGCACCGTGGCAAGTGACTCACCTTCAGGTAGCGGCACATGCGCTGCAAACGCTGCGCCTCCTCATGACTAGCCAGAGCTTCTTTCAAGTGGGTGCGCTTAATGGCAGCAGCGCTGACGCTCTCCTCCTCGCATTCGCTGCTGGCTTCGGTGGCACGCAGTGCCTCCCGCGCATTGCCAATGAATGATTCGTTCGATGATGCCGTCTGGCTCTTTTTGGTGCCCAGCGAGACATTGTCGCCATCGCCCACAGTGGCATCAATGCTCCGCGCCTCGTAATGATGTGCGAGCGCTGGATTGGCAGGCAAGTGGGTTTGGTATTAGTCAATTGGTAGTCAAACTGTTGGCCAATATCAAGGCCAAGAATTGTGACAACACCTACCTTTGTACAATTCGGCCTTGAGCGGCACCAGACCCGCCCAGCACTCGGGCAGATAGGTGTGCGTGTCATTCACTTGGATGTTCTTGTGCATCTCGTTGTACTCCAGCGACAGCTGTGCCGCCTCGCCGGCCAAGTCCCGAAAGAGCTGCAATTGTTTGTAATATGATCAGCTAATGACATCAGAAGAGTCATCGCATTTCAGCTAACGGCCTCAAATGCTGCATGCATTCTAGATAAATCTTTGCTTCAGTCACTCGACTCGACAAACTATGCTCGTAACGCACGCACCTGCCACAATTGGCACAGTGCTCTTTGGCCAAGACTCACGTACTCATGCGATTGATAAAAAATAAACTCCAGCAGCAGCTGCTTAATTGAAACCTGGCTACTTAGCCAATGGAAATTGGATACGACTTCTAAAGACAACTACGAATTTTCAACTTGTGTTTTATATTGGCATTTCTTGCCATTCTTCTGGCCAGTACAAACTCATTTGTAAAGATTTTTAAAATGTTTTTGCTAATATTTTGTGCTTGATCAACCGATCGGTTTCTTAAAAAAATTATCAAAAACTTCGCCTTAATTCCTGCTTGGTGATCCTCTAAATACTTGGATGCACTTTGACAATTATGTACGTTAAGTTGGCAGACTTACATGACTGGACTCCGTCAGACCCAGAGCCTCGATCTGTAGCTGTAGCTTCTCGAAGAGGCATTCGCGTGCCTGGGATAACATGAGCGAGACAAGAACATCGAGCACCTGCGGCTTTAGGTCCATCGATGGTGCATTGGTGAATGTGTCGTAGATGTGACGGAAAATGCCGGCAGCACGAAGGAAACTGTCGACGGCAGCGTCCAGGCCGCGTTCCGTGCGTCTGTCGTGACGTGCTCCGATTTGTGTATAGATGGCGCCCAGATTGAACAGGGTGCAGGCCTTCTCGAAGGCAATTGTGCGCTGGCAGGAGGGCACACCGGTCAGCGAGTCGTACCACTCGAAATAGACGCCCAGATTGCGATCGGGCGGAAAGAAGCGCCGTTCCACATAATACAAAAGATTGTAATAACGGAATAGAAGTGCCACGCCAAGAGCGTCACGCGATGGCGTCTTGGAAGCCTATCGGGAAAATCAATAGGTAAGCAACGATTGCATAATTTCGATTGCGATAAATTGTAAAAAAAAAATTATATATTTACCTGTCTGGTGTCTGTCATATCGGCTATGGCATCCATATATATGGAGGGCTCTTCGCTATAATGCTCCAATATAAAGTCCGAAAATGGTTCCATAAAATTGATTTCCTTGGTCTCTTTCAGGCCCAACGGTATCATCGGCATTATGCCTTCATGACTGTGTAGGCGAAAGTTTAAGCGAATGAATTTGAATGTTTTAATCTCTTTTAATATAAAATAATAATTGTTGTGCCAATCTAATATACATTGATAACCATTCTATATGGAACCAAGCCTATAGTATGAGAGTATGAGTAGCAAATGTGATGAAGCCCATTCTGGCATGTTAAAAATATGTTGATAATCATTCAAATCTTAAGAACTGCCAATTATTTAAGCACTTTAACTAAATTATACTAATTTTTTGCAGCAGGTCTTTAACTTTCTTATACTAATTTATACCAATATCTAATCAACCGAAAACTTTAACTATCTATTGCCTATTTCGACGTATATAAGTATATTTAAATTAGAGCCCATCTTCAATTTTCGTGTGCGCCCAACCCTGGAAGCCCCAATCTAACTATAGGCCCATCAATATTGGAGTTCGTAATGTAGGTATGTATTTATATATTTTTTTGGGCATTGTGGAAATACATTTTTCTGCTGTTTGTTTCATATTTGTATTTTTTGTCAGTTGTGCATTTAATGACGCTTTTTCACTTTCTTTGTTGTTTTTTTTTTTTTTTTTTTTTTTTTTGCTGTGATTTCGTTCCACTAGACAGCGCAAAAAGGCGCTTGACCAGAAACTAATGCGCAAAAATTACAGCTGCCCAGCTGGGTAGCGCCCCATAGTTGTTGCATACCCCAAGCCAAACAGCAGCAGAGGGCAACTATAGCGAAAACTAAAGCTGTGAATTTCAACATTTGCATGCACAAAAGAAAAAAAAACTAAAGAGTACAGAAATTGGCATAAAAATATAATAATGGCAACAAATTATTCGGGGAAATGGGCGCAGGTGGATTTTGGGCATCGCAGCACCCAGTGGAGCAGTTAATCACTAAATCCCTCACCTCTCGCTTTGATAGATCTCCACAGATGAGTTCAGCTCGGCCAGTTGCTCCTTGAGCAGCTGCAAATTGGAATTGACGAAACTCAGCTCCAGAGCGACAGTGTCTCGCAGCTTGCGATTTGTAGTTGCCTGAAAATAATTATAGGATCGAATTAATGCGCTTATTCGGGGGTTAAATTAGTTGAATTATTTGCCCAAGACACAGCCAAACTTAACCTTATAGTTTGCCATGGCAATTATATTATATAGTGAACCGATATTGGTAAGATTTTGCATATATATGAGAATGATAGTAGTAGTAGATAAAACTAAGGCTTCCAAACCAAAACCTACTTCTCGATCGATTGTTCCAGTCGCAGCTATATAATATAGTGCTCAGATATTGATAGGATTTAGCATATATTTTAGAGGCAAAGTGAAACAAACAAGTTTTCCGAACAAAAACCGACTTGTCAACTAACTTTTCCTATGAATAAAATTTTCTATACGTGGAGGAAGCATAGTGAAATCCATAAACGCCGAGTTTGCGTAAAATATCTTGGTAGCAGAAAGACAGACCTCAGTAAAGTTTCAAGACAATAGCCAGACAAACGGACATGGTCATATCAACTCGGCTCTTGATGCTGATCTAGAATATATATACTTTACGGGGTCTGAGATGTCTTCTTCTATGCGATACACGTTTCATGACAAAATAATAATAATATAAAAAGAAATAACAGCTATCGGCGAAGAGAATTTAAGACATTTTGAAAATCAAATTTTTCATACCATTAATTTCTGTCTCTTTTTATAAAACTGTATTTTCTGACTGACTAAGCTCAATTTTTATTTTTAAAGATTTTTGTGAGAACTTGTTTCACATTTTTCCACGGTCGGGAAATGTTTGAGGAAGTTACATCTAAAAACATCATAGACATATATATATATATAAACCGGCTACCTCTGCTGTGGCAAGTTTTATGCTTAAAACCTTATATATTTCAAATAATAGCTCTTAAGAGAATCGGATATGGGTTAAATATCTGTGTCTTTCTGATTTAATGGGCATCAAAGTGGTTGAGACTTAGGGTAGAAATATACATACCTTATATAGATTTTCGGCACCAGCGCGCAAGCGCAGCTCCTTATTAATTTCCTGGTTCAGTTTACAGCGACGACTTTGCAACTTGCCACGACAGGTGGCCGCTCGTGGATCAGAGCCCTTTAATAAAGAATAGAATAGTTCGAATTATTATTACGTACAGATGATAGGTATAAATGGGACTTGTAAATGGTACAAGCAACTGAGAACTTCGGCGCAAGATTAACCACTTTGTCCTTGCTCTCGGAATAATTGTTGCATGTATTATTAACGATTTTACTTGGGGACTTAATGCGGTACAAATGTTTGTTACAAAATAAAAAATCGGCTGCTGTTTTAGTCGCCCATTTTCTGTAATGTTCACGAACTGATTCCATATGTAATTACAACATATTTTTAAAAAAACCAGAGGGTTTTTTTCAATGCGTAATTTGCTTGGAACGTGCCCAGCGAACGCAACAGAGTTGATTGACTTATTTACAACACACGTAGGAAGAGCCACAGATATAGAAATAGAACTTGCAGCCGAACCACAAATACTAGAAATGAAAAATGGAGTTGTTGGTTCTTGGAAAGGGTAACTGTTGCAACTGCAACTGCCACTGAAAACCGATGGCACAAAAGATACTTAGTCTACACAGCGCAAACAAGAAGAGTTGCTTTTGGAAACTGACGAAATTTAACAATTGCTTGGTCAACTTTTAAGTAAAAATAAGTAAAAGCTGACCGGCAGCATATTAAATATTTTGTTATATAAACAACAAATAACAAGGTATATATGGCTCTCAGTTGAATTATTAACAGACTGTGCTATTTTCTCTCAGATTGCAAATGCTGTATTTCCCTTAACTTGTTGGGAATTGCAAGCTTCAAGCAATGCAAGATATGCAAAATAAAAAGTAGAAGTAGCGATTGCCCATTAAGAGTAATAACATGAAATGCAGATGAATAGATAAAGAATATAGATTTTTCAAAAAACTTTCAAATATTCATTATTCATTATTTCGCTCAGTGTATGGCTAAGCACTTGCAAGTGCATAACAATAACAAAAGCTCAGCGTGTTATCTACAACTTGTGTATGTATATGTATTGTTATGTGTGTCGTTGTGCGTGTGTGTGTGTGTGTGTGTGTGTGTGTGTGTAAAAGGCCAATGCGCCGGGGCCAACATTGTAAAAGTAGTTGGGCGCGACTCTAAACCTGGCTATGGCTCTGGCTGGGCCATAATTACATTACGTCCACGTTCACACACACATAAACACATTCACGTATTTGTACGCCAACGCAGCGTGACACGATCGCAATAATCGTAAACGGAAGTAGGAAGTCATAGTCACGACGCTGCACATTCTGGCTCTGAGGCGTTCTTAATAGGATATGGGGCAGAGGGGATAGAAAAAAACAAAAAAACACCTTAATATGCATTGTCTGTACACCTTTCGTGCCTGATGCTTTCTGCCGACTTAAGCAAACCACTTGAGGTAAGAACATCGAGGTTTCCAGCTCGCTGCTCAAGTTGAGGAGGGTAAAAACAAGTGATATATATATATGTGTATATGCATATGAAAACAGAGTAGGGGCATAAGTGTATACAAAGCATACAAGGGAATATAAGTTGCAGAAATCTATCAAAATCAATCTATAGTCATCAAATAAACACCCGAGTACTATTATTATTTGAACATATAATCGCAAATAATGTGACCATGGAGGGAATTAAGCACAAGTTGTTGAATGAGCAACAAGCTGCGATAAATCAAAGAAATATCGCATATTATAATATAATAGGTGAAAACAGTATTGATTGAGATGAAAGTTGGAATATGTCAAATGATTGATGTAAGCCTAAGAAAAAATAACCGAAAACAAACCAAAGAACTGAAAGCAAGTTAAAGACAATGCAAACTCAAATGAAAACAAAATCTTAAGTGTGACAAAGATTTAAAGACAAGCTGATCTATGCATTTGCATATTCTATGCACTGTGACTTGAAGATTGCCCCAAAAGATAATGGATTCTTGTTATGGGCGATTTGCTGTTGTTTCGCTGCTTACAATTCCCAACAAGTTAAAGCAACGAAAACGAGCATAGAGCGTTTTCCTAGAGGCAACAACAAAGTGTGCTGTTGGACATCTTGAAGTCGGGAGTGTGGCTCACTTGTTTCTAGCTGATCAACTCGATGAGGTGCATAATTAGCTATGGCAGCCAGAACTGGCCCGTGGCCACCTATGAACTTGGCTTAGAGAGTGCCTCGTGTCCAGGTTAGGGGTTCAACTGCAGATGCGGTTGGACATGTGCAGCTAATGAGCTGACTGGTCTGCTAAGGACTTTTGACAGTCAGAGGCCTGGGAGTGTTTGGTCTTTATTATTTGTCGGCAGTGGAGCTGCTGGCCAGGTAAACGAGCCCAGCTGAATGCATTTTCAAATTGTGAGCTTGTGAGTTAGCTTTGTTTTCAGTGTGGCGTGTTCTGCATAATTAAAAGCGACAACGGCGGGGGCCGCGAGGCTTGGGGCCAAACCTTGAGCGTAGTTTATGACCGTCTTCGTCTTGGCCATGCGGATTTGGCAGCCCAACGTGGCAACAAATGGCGCCCGCGCTGCAATGCCCAACCGAATGGCTGGACAATGAACCCATCACATCGTGTCGTTCGGAACGGATTGCCATGGGCTTCAGTGGATCGACGTTGAGTCGCCTGGCATTAGACATGCATCAGCATCGCCTGCACGTGCTTGAAAAGTCAATGCACCTGGGCGATAGGCTCCCAGCTGGTGCGGAGGCGGGGGACGCCAGTCAAGTGTGCAAAATGATTGCATATAAATAATGTGCATACTTTGTATATCTTTGTATACCCATATAAATTGCTGCCCAGATTAACTGATAAACCGATTAACTGGACAAGTGGCTGATCAATTTGGTTTGCGGTTTAAGTTTCGCTTTCAATGAAAATGGGCATTGCTTAAAATCCAAAGCAAACCAAAATTGCCGTGCGCCGCATTTGTAATCCGGAATTACTTAAAACTTGCGGCGCATGCAAATGACATGGATAAAAATTGAGCATCAGCCCCATACATAAATACAAATCAGGGCCCCGTGTTGCCGAATTATGCATGAAAGCGCCCGAATTGGCAATGGGAATTTCAGTTTTCAGACTCAATTTCTGAAAACCTCAATAAGCGAAAGTGTTTTTATTTTGGGGGGCGCAATAACAGACATACCGTGGTTATTTAATAAACGAAAGATCGATAACACAGCTAAGCGAAGCGGAAATAATCGATAAGACGATAATGTCAAGACCTAAAAAGACGACTGTTCGCTTACGCGAGTTTTACTTGTATGAGTTTTACTTTCTTCATCAACCCTATAATGTATTTATACAGATATATACAATATATATATATATTTATATATATATTTATATGCAATATATATATATATATATACAATATATATATATTTATAGATATATATTATATATATCTCTTCAGGGCGACGAGTTGAGTCGATCTAGCTAGGTCCGTCTGCATATTATAACACTACGAACGAGCCGAACGAGCTTATATTACTGTTATCGATATCCATAAGATCGATAAATATTGATCAATAAAAATTCAAATATTAACTAAAACCTGTAATGATAACAAAAAACGGTAGTTATCAGAAATTGATAAGCGCACACACCATTACCATGCTTTCATAATAACTAGAGACAAAACATTTTTCACATAGATTCTCATATAGTATCTCGAACTGAGACTAGAATAATCAATAATAACTAAAGCATTAAATGGAACCCTTAACGATAATAAAGATCGATAGCAATCAGAGGTTGATAGAACTAATGCATCATTCTGCAATTCTGAAACTTGAACTAAATGAGGGGATTTCTATAAGGTACACAATGTTGGCAGCCCTAATAATGTTTTGAGCAATTTTACTTTATCTTCTGCTTCTAGTATTTATTGGCAACTAATTCCATAGAACCCCGTGTCAGTTTCATGGTAGCCGCTGGCTCATAATTGTGGCAAAGATCAAAGACTCACGACCTCGTTATTATTCTTACTTCATGTTGTTTCATAATGGCCAACCATGTCTGGCTGCTGATGTAGGGCTTCCGATTCGTTGGTTCATGGAACGTGTCTCGCTTAGTCTAAGCCAATATTGGCCCATATTCAAATCAAAGGGTCCAATTTGGTATTTTATCAGTAGCCAACATTTCCAAATCATATTCATAGCATTCATACCTGCTATGTAACACTTTCTAGAGTCCCAACCGCACATTCCGACACCCCGAAAACCTGTTGCTGGTTGTTTTTGTTGTCTTTTGGCTAGTTGTACTTTCACCTGTTTTAGGTCTTTTTTTTGCGTTTCGGCTTAGTGTTATTTGGTTTTATTTTGTTTTACAAATCGGGTTACAGTCATTAATTAAAAGCACACACAGGGCGGCGGAGAGAGACATTTCGGACAGCATCTATGCATGTTTTTGTTTTTTTGTATTGTTTTGGGGTCTTCTAGTCACAGTTGGACGCCGATTAGCCCAGCAAGCATCAGCGCATTTTTGTCCATCATTTTCATTGTTGTTCCTAACAACGGCGACCTACTAACTTTGTTATATGACCCGAACCCCAACAGAAATTTTAAGTATAAATGCCCAGAGCGAATTTTTGTATTTACAGTTCAAGCAGTTGCCCTTACCCAAAAATATTAATAGTAAACTATAGTATATATCGAGTAAATAAAAGGGGCACATGAATTTCTCTTGATTAAAGTCCGAATCGTTGATAGGACTCACATACATTTCAGAAGCCACAGTAGAGTTCGAAAAAATTGTGGAACCCTGTGACCTGTACAGGGTAACTGCTTGTGCCATCAGTGCCAATATACAATTAGCCTTGCAATTTGAACGAGGGCACCATTGTGCTTGGTCAAATTTCTAAGTTGCTAGAGCTAGAGCTTAGAGAATTTGCATAACATTCAACATTGACAACATGTTGCTACAACTTTTTTTTTAAGTGATGTAACTGAAAACGTGGTAACAAAAATCCATTGAAAAAAGCTGTAAACAAAAGCCTTTGGCTAGAACATGTTTGACGCTTGACAATTAAAGATGTGCTGGCAGATGAGAAAAGCCAAGCTGCAGCTGCAAAATGCCACAGCCAACACCAACAGAAGAACACCAGAAATTTTAGCAACATCAGCAGCAACAGCAGCAGCAACAACCTGTTGCCATAGTGGCTAAGTGACCCACATGTTGCCAGTCGCAAAACTTGTTCACATTCAATAATACAAATCGGTTAAGAGAGAAAGAAAAAGAAAAACAAAAACACGCGCAATAAAAATCAACAGCCACAAAAATGCTCATAAATATGCGTGTTAGAGGCTGCTGCTGTTTGCATATGCAGCAGCAACATCCCAGAGCAAAAAGCCAAGAGTTATACAGATATATATATATATATATATAAATGTGTGTCTATGCATTTAATCGCGCACAGCTCACCTGGGCCTAGCTTAGAGGAATGCCGAACACTTGACAACGGCAACAACTAAAAGCACCGCCAACAGCAACAGCAATTCCATCGCGCAAGTGTCGAGTTGAGCTGTTGCTGCTGCCTCGTTCTGACTCTTAACTGGTTTTTGAGGTCGTTAGGCAGCAGCAGCAGCAGCAGCAGCAGTAACAACAGCAGCAGCACCACCAGCAACAGCAACAGCTCCACCACCAACCACCAGCAGCAGCAGCAGCAACCCGGCAGCATCACCCGTTAGCTGGCCAAAAGCGAGCGGACCCACTGGCTGACTGAGTTGCTCGGCCCGGCTTTGATAACTGTATGCGGCAACAAAAATTCGAGTTTCGGGAAATTGGAACACACATTTTTTTGGCTCTTATTGATTTTGGTTCATAGTGAAAATATTTGTTGCGCCAAATGCCAAGTTTGGCAGCCGTTAGGCTCGTTAGACTGGCCCCAATGATGCGGCAATGATAAAAATGCGCTGGGATCGTTGTCTAGCTGGAATAACGGTTTCTTTGGCTGCTGTCCGAATCCCCATTGCCTCATTTGGCGGCACGTGACGCATCTATTCATTGCACTCACATGGATATGTTGCCAAAAACCAACTAAAAGGAATAAAAGGGGCCATTAATATATGCAGTTTATACCCTGTATAAACACAGCGAAGATGCCATGAAGCAGAGTTTTACAAATATAAGGAGTCAGTCCTGAATTTCTCTCTCTCCTTTTCTCTCTTAGTAAAGCTTTTTCTACTCCCGAAGCAAGGCATCTTTTCAATATGTGAAATTGAAAATCCATTTCTCTACGAGGGGAGACAACAAAGCGATAGGCATTACTCACTTGATTCACATCCCGCAGTCTAATCTCGCTTATTTCTCACCTTAATGCAGGATATTACCTAGTCTCAACTAGCGTATTCTTCTTTGATATCATGTCAAAGTGCCATAAATTTGTCTAGACCCCAGAGTCTATTTCCTGTTACCAAATATAGAAGTCAAGTATTCACAAATTTAGAGAAACGCTTTAAGAATAATTGATTTGCTGCAACGATACAAACAAAATAACTAGCTTACAATGTAAAAAAAAAAAAACGTAAGCTGTTGTTGATTTATTCGCCAAAAACAATAAAAAACAAAATTGTTGTTGACAGCGAAACAAGTTTGAGGTAGTCTGCGATGTAGTTCCCAGTGGGCGCATCATCGCATCATTAAATAATTAACTGCTAATGACATGACGTGCTACGTGGCATATTGAATGCAAATTGTTTGGCACAGCTTAAATGGTCAACAATAATGGCTAAATTGCCGAATTAAAGCTAAACAGCCAACTACAAGCACAGCGAGGGGCGCAGATAGTATAGCTACAGATATAGATACAGATACAGATACAGATACAGATACATTTACAGCTTTTGCTGTTGCTCTAGCCATAGATACACATACAGCACTTATTTAGAGTGGTCTACACATGCCAGCTCTGATTGACGCCAATTTAGCAGCGGCCAATTGTCGACGTTTGTTGTTGTTGTTGCGACTGTTCTAATCACATGATGCAAAAAAAAAAAAAACAACAACAAAAAATGGGGAAAATATGTAACCAATTTTGCTGGAAAATGTACTGGAAAATTGGCATTGCCATAAGTATTCGAGTGAGTTACTCGTAAATACTTTGGCATGTTTTTCGCCCCTGTTGATTTTCCCACATTTGAGTCCAAGCTAACCGTGTAGCTCATCAAATCACGTATAACCCTCCCCTCCCACCCTGACACCAGCCCAGCCAGTTGTGGGCGCTTTAGAAGCCCCAACAGCTAACAACTACAACTCAGAATATGTACAAACCTAGTTTAATGGACGCTGATTAACTACGGAATACCCATTAAAACTGTGTCGTGTTAGGCACAAAAAATAATTTTGACACAAAAAAAACTATCAAAAGGTTTTTTGTTTGGCAATTCAGGAAATTGAGGAATTGGAAATGTTACTAAAAAGCTGAATTGAAAATTTAACATCTATATTTATATTTGCATTTTTACTCCAACTCAATTGTACATGCTGAAATTCTCAATTGGTTTTAGCAGATATTCAATTAAATTGTTTCCAGCCTGCAGCCGGTTATTACATAGCCTCCAACATGCCCTGTCTTTGGCTTTGACGGGGTATATTTATTAGCTAGAACCAGGTAGAGAGTCGGCAGCTTGAGTGGCATGCGTTGTGGCCTCAAGCGATGCGCCACCGAGCATTCCAATGTGAGAATTCTTATGGCTTTGGACTTTGAATGTAAGCCAAGCGCTTTATTTGCATTCAAACTTAAATTAAATACAAACACAAATATAAGTGTTTGTGTGTGTGTGTGTGTGTGTGTGTGTCCAATGGCGGCAAATGTCAAAACTCGCAGCTGCCATAAATAAGAATTGTGTGCGAGTACTCGAACTCGAAGTCGAACTCAAGTATTTGTTGGTTCATCACGTAGGTGGGCACATTTGCAATATTCACGTTCCGCATATTTGGGCGCCGTCGACGTCGACGTCGACGTTTTTCATCCAACTAACTTGTCTGCCAGCACTGCCCAAGGCAGTTCATAGTTATAGCCGACTAACTATCTATTCAATTAAGAGCACCTACATCAAAGCTGATCAAGCCAAATTTTTAAAACTATCAAAGATCTGCCAAACGCACGTGTGGCCACTTCTGTGTGTGTGTGTGGGTGGACACATTTATGCTACTTAATATAATAGCACTTGTTATACTAAATAGTTGATACATAAGTTTTTTAGCCTCTGCTTACCATTTGCTCCAATTTCAACAAATACGATAAAGGCGATTTGCAAGTCATTTTATTTATTTGACTTGTGAATTTAAAAACACATAACAAAAAATATAAATAAAAAGTCAACACAATAAATAACTTTAAATATCGTATTGGAAATCAACAACAATTTGATTAAATTCAGCGAATTTTGATTGTACACGAAACTATTCATTTAATACACGTAGTTATTGATTGAATATGTATGAAATAATTCATATGCATGACACAAAACAAAACAAAAAAAATAAATAAAAGCACGTTGCAGTCGATTGTGACCGACTCCGCGATACTCTATTCACAGACACGAATAGTCTGTTGTCCATTAAATGAGTTGAAAAGAGACTTGTTAATTGTTTTGTGGCTGACTCTATAACTTTAAAAACAAAACAGTGACTGTAAAACTGAGAATATATAAATATTGATTTTGTTTAATTTGAGAGGGCGTAGTAGGGCGTGGCCTCAATATTTTTGAATCTGTCTGGATGGCTTCTTGCAAGTTGGAAGTTGTAGAATTTCAACTCTTAAAACAAGAGTAGGCTCATTTTAAATTTAGATAATTTTTTTCGTTGAAAAAAGTATTCTCTTATTCAAATAAGAATATAGGAATAATTTGCATAGTATAAGATTTTAAAAAATTTAGATATACATTTATTTGTGTCCCAGCTTCAAGTTGCTTCACTTACTAAAAAAAAACAGAGTATTATGCAAGTCGGATAATATACAAAATCAATAGACTTTTGTCCACTTATTGAATCGATTTGTCAACAGAATTATAAATGAAAAACCAAAGCATATTGAATTTGTGAGCTGACCTTCAGCACTTGAACTGTATACATACGAATTGTTGCAATACAAGTGGGTCAACTAAAATTGCGAATGCATTTTATAAAATTCTCAGGTTTACAGTCTTTGCCACACAGACACAAATGACTTTAGAGATGTATTTTAGAGAAAAACACTTGCGCGGCGCTTAAAACACGTCCGCGATCCGCGAGTTACAAACAAGAACAATTCTTGGCCAGTCTTAGCCATTGGTAATAGTCCAAAGAGTCAGCTGAGCGCTGCATGTTCTATTCTGAGATAAATACAGAGTCGAAGAAAGACACGCAGAGAAATAGTGAGAGGGAGAGAAAGAGATAGAGAGAGAGAGAGAGAGAGAGAGTGCAGCTGCTGGCAGTATGAAATGGGCAAAATCTGTGACCTGGTCAGGTGGCTTTTTGTTCCATCAGCTGCTGCGGCTGGCCCCAAACTTGGCGCAGACTGGCACACACACTCTGACCTAAATAGAAATGTGTGTATTTATGCTAATGAAGTAGCAAAATGAAAGCCGGAGCCAAAACTGAACAGAACAGTCAACTCATTTGTGGCTGCAAAACGATATCAGAAATCTGTGCCAAGTGCAGGTGCCTCAAGTGTGGCCAGACCAATCCTTGGCTGCTGCTGCTGCTGCTGCTGCTGCTGCCAAGTTCAATGGCCAGGCGGGCGGAAGTGCCAAGTCAGTCAGAAGATTCACACAAGAATCACACAAACTTGCAGAATGCCAGTTGTGGTGTTTTTACAGTTAAAATGCTTTACACGCTGTCATCCAGTGGGCAAGAGGCATGGCTTCCTTTTGGCCACGTCGCATGTAGTTGCTGACGCTGCCGCTGCCGCTGCTGCTGCTGCTGCTGTGGCAGTTGCAGCTTGAAATCGCTGGCAATCATAATTCAATTCAATTAAATTGAGTTAATTTGGCGACCAATTTGGCCGCCTCATGGGCCGCTTAAATTGTCCAGAGACACGCACATCATGCGCAACTGGACCTGCATTCAATACACACAACAAACTGAGCTATAAAAGCTGCAGCTTCTATGGCAATCGATATCACACGAGTCACATCAACGTTTTGGCCATGTTCCGTTTCGATTTAAGTCAGCTGCTGCTGCTGCTCTTGCCGCTGCTATTGGCGGTACTCTGCCGTGCCCATCCGCCGGCAACCACCGCGATGCCAGCGGCACTGATTGAGGCGCCGGGTGATGTCTATGACAGCAAATTCGATAATGTGGATATAGATGAGATTCTCAGCCAGGAGCGGCTGCTTAACAACTATATCAAGTGTCTGGAGAGTGTGGGACCCTGCACGCCTGATGCCAAAATGCTGAAAGGTGAGCGCAACATTTACTTGTTGCAGTTCCCTTGCGACTGACAGATGCAACAACAACAATTATAACAATTTACAGAAATCCTGCCCGATGCCATGATGACGGACTGCGTCAAATGCACCGACAAGCAAAAATATGGCGCCGAGAAGGTAACACGCCATCTGATCGATAACCGCCCCGAGGATTGGCAGCGCTTGGAGAAAATCTACGATCCGCAGGCAACCTATCGCATGAAGTACGAGGAAACCAAGACCGCCAATGGCAAAAGCTCGAATATTGAGCTTGAAGCCTTGGATCAGGCTCAGGGCGATTCCTAATTGCACACAAATTGGAAAAAAAATTCCAAATACAGTTATGGCACCGATAAACAAGTCTAGTGAACACCTGTATGCACATATATAAATATATATACATATGCATCGTTTTTTTTTTCCGCACTTTAATAAAGCATACTCCACAAAGCAAACTTATAATATATTTTCCAATCGCTGCTGTTTACCAAATGTTCATTTAAAAACCAAACCAGGTTTGAACCTGAACCAGTACGATCCCGCAATCCCAACATATTTTTTACTGTGATCCGAGTCTTATTGCAAGCCAGTTGCCTGAATTGAGCATCAGTTCCATATTTACTTTACATCCAAAATTCTTAAGCGAAAGGCAGTTCATTTGAGCCGTAAACCGAACCAATTACATACTTGTTTTGGCTTTCCAGCTCTGCTTCAAATATTTAATTATTCATTGTCTTGGTTGGTGGAACTAATGCATTTTTTAACACTCAGTTCGCAAAACGTTTTTCCAGCGACAAAACAATAGACTTGCGTACAAAACAATTTCACACAATTTAGCAAATGTTTATTTTTGTATTGTTTTTATTTTATTTTTTTAATGAAAAATACAACATATACATGTGAAATTCGTTGGCATGTTCTTAATGACAACGTTTTAATATTTTTTCAACTTAATTTAATCTACAACTTGGCAAACAATAAGTACACGAAAATCTTAAAGATGAGCAATGAGCTCATTTTAAAGATAATTTGTGGGTAATCAATCATTTTTATTGCGTGTCGTCGAGTATTAAAAATAGATTTATCGATGCTAGGCAAAGATATTTAAAGATTGTTTTAATATTCAAAGTTTTTTATTTCAATTTGAGTGGGGATTTCTATAATGCAAACTAGAACTTTTTTCGCTGCCATCAATATAATCGATAAATTTCTTTGATTCGATGTTTATCGATTTCTTTTAAATTTCAGAGATTTTTTTTAAATTTTACTGTGCATTTTTGTGCCATAGATTTAATATTTATCGATTGTCTCAACATTTCAAATTTTATTATTTCATTTAATGCAAATAAATCAAAAACTTATTTTCTCATTGCAATCAATATAATCGATTTGTTTCGTTGATTCGATATTTATCGATTCTGGCAACATTTCAGTATTTTATTGCAGTTATTATTTTAAAAAAACAATTTGGGATATGCCTTTAATTCGATATTTAGCCTTCAATATAATCTACATATATGTGCCCTTGATTCTACGAGCAACTGATTTCGTCTTAATATGAGCAAGGTATTATAAATCAAGTGTACCTCACTATTGATCAATTAATGACTTAACTTACAAGCTACCAAATTTGTTGAGAGCTCTTAACTTTATTTAATATACTTTAAGTGTTGTATAGAAAAATTGTGATAACATCGAAATATAAATAAATAAATTTCTGGCTACAAATATGGGATAAATAATAACACAATTCTACTCAAAAAACTGATTAAAAATGTGCCTCAAAAACGGCGGATATGGTACCTAGTGTGGAATGTTATTGTTTGTATGTGTGTTAAGTATGTTTCCTATATACCCACAAGTGTGCACAGACGAACAGATTGTTATCGCGGGCCCATCTTTAGTTTTTATTGTGGCACAAAAGTCGACGCACCGCATCATCAACAACAACAACAACAGCGACAGCGGCAACAACATCATCATTATCATAAATTCCGTCAACACACCCACAATCCAACGGCCGCAAAGGTGAGCTCCAGCGCAATGCGACATCTGGCCAAAAAAAAAAAGGTGTGGCCCCCAAACATACATACGATGCGTTCCAAACAATTCGCATCAGTTATTTATATATATATATATACATATTTTTTTTTGTGGCAGCCTCCAGTTATTCAATTGTGTGGCAACCAGCAGGCAACTCACAGTGGCAACTCAATTGTTAAATGGTCAAGAGAGACGCCACAAAGTTGAACGAACCCGTAACTTGGCGCTCAACTTCGATGCGATGCGATTTGGTTCGGTTTGGTTTTGGTTTTGGTTTGGCTTTGTGTTTGGTTTTGGTTTGGTTCGGTTTGGCCTGGCTTGGCTTGGCTTGAGAGCCGCTCCGTTTGGGTACGTGCCCGCCGCATTGGCAGCCAGACTTCCGGTTTCATTTCATTTAGTCGTAAACACGGCTATAGGGCTGCGATTCAAACGATTCCCAAAGCACAGGCAAAACAGTTAATGTTGATTCATTTGGCTTACAGCTCAAAATCATTTGTCTGCTCGCCCTGTTGCCAGTTGGCGTCGCCGCATCGCTTTGCGGTGGGCTGCGCTCGGCTTTGACTGTCAATCAAATTTGTTGATGGTTTTCCGTTTGTCTTTGACTGCAATCCCATTTCCCATGAATGTTGCCGTTGTTGTTACTGCTGCTGTTGTTGCTGCTGCAGCTAGAGTTGCCTGCAATGCAAAGCTGTGGCATTTTTAAGCTTCTAAAGTAGCTCAGTCTTTCCGGCCATTGTACATTGGCACAAACTCATGTTAAGGCTAATCGAAAAATCGAAATGAAATCAATTTCATTTTTCATAAAATATCCATATAATATTATTATTTAACAATATCGTTTTATTTAATCAACTTGATTTATTTGTAATAATAAATAATAACATTTCATATATATATATATATTTGTAATGCCAGAGTTTAATAGTTATTTGCGTGTTAATATAAAATATTAATTAAAACCAAGCTTCGCATTTCTCAATTCCTCCCAGATTCCAATACGTTTCCTACACTTTGAGCTTATAGCACTACAGACCCGGAAGACGTAGTGCTCGTTCTTCAATAATAACACTTCTAGATTCCATTCCTACGAACAAATTGTCGCATAGACAAGTGCCAAATGTGCTAAAATGTGTGCTGTCTCACTTCAGTTGTCAATTCCGTTTTGATGCATATCCTTGAACGTTATGCTGACTGCGTTTTTTTGCTGTAAGATCAACGCACCACTGTAAGCGAGATGCGTAACACCGGCTAATTACGCAAGACAGAAGACCATTTAGTTCTACTAACTAACTATAAAGCAATCACTTTTACGACTTGCCATCATGTGGCAAACATACGGGTTTCCTGCCAGTCAGAATAAGGGGAAACATCTAGCCATAGGGGTCTCAATTGTTCGCCTTAAAGCGGGAACTTCGACTAGCCGTATTTAACTGAATATGTGTATATGCATGTGTGTATGGTAGAGACGCCTTTTGGATGAATGACCTCGACCCGCCACAGCGTTAACTTAAACGGCTTCACAGTGCGAGGAATTACACATACACTAAAATCTTGAGGTGCGTTGACTTGGCTAATAAATATGACACATGATTACGGGGCGGAGCTGAAAGGCGGACATTCCGACTGCCCGGACTGCAAAGGCAGATACTCTGCTTTGTTGCCCGTATCCATGTCCACGTTATAATTTGTCTTACCAATTTAATGTTGTTGTTGTTATTGTCATTTGGGTTTTGTTGTTGTTTGTATGCCCTGTCCCTCGAGTGTTTTTGCAATTTGCATGCCTGAAACTCGAATTTAAATAATAATAATTATGTGGCTTGTAACGCGCTTGACAAGAGGCAAATGTCAAAAACATAGGCCTCCAGTTACCACCAGTACCAACCAGTAAATAATCCGCCCGTTCCGTCCCGTCCGCTCCCCTCCCCCAGGCCGAACCGTTTAGCAACTGTTACGAAAATGTTGTCAAAAAGAAAATGTCATTGTCAACGGGTCGCAGCGTTTAATAGATAAATTATATAATTATGAGTTTCTTTATGCTTTGTTTTTTTTTTTTATATATGTATACATCTATTTGCTTTAAGGCATTGCATGCAACACCTCGTATGCGGCTACCCCAGCTACAACGTGGCACCCCTTTTGCCACTTGCCACTTGCCACTTGCTGCTTGCTGCTGACTGCTTGCCGCTTGCCACGGTCGAGTGAACGCCTCAAAGTGCACAAATGGCGACACTTTAGCGTTAGTTTGTCTCATTTGCATTTGGCTTCAAGTTCAGTTAATGTTCAACTGCTGCCGCTTCAGTTGCTGCCAATTGCCGCTGAGTTGATTGACTGTCATCGGCTGATTGGATTTCCTGTGAAGCGCGCGACGCTGACCGCTTATTAGCCATGGCTAAATTATTAACTTCCTTTTGGCTTGCCGCATATCATTTGCCTTCGCTCCGTTCCGGCCCAGCCCGGCATGGCCCGGCTAATTGTTAAAAGGAAAAGGAAAGCAAATGCCAGCTTAGAGCGCAGCTCTCGATAATTGCTAGGTTGGTATACTTGGTACCTCGGACCGGTTTGGTTTGCTGTCCAAACAGCTCAAAAGTTAGCCTAGAATCTTAATGCGGCTTTCAGACCAACACATACACACACACACACACACACACACAAACGCACACAAGTGCCTCATATCTTAACTGGGCTCGTTGCCACTGACACACTTGAGTTGGGCAAATGTGGCCGAAACTATGCTACGATTAGCCATCCAGCTGGCCCAGCTGACTGGGTCAAGGCCCCAAGACGCGGTATATTGATAGATATTAATGTTAGCCAAACTCTCAATTTAAGCACTTTATTTACGTACTTGATTTAGGAACTCATTTCCATATATGAGGATACCCACATATATGCATGCAAATACATATAATAAATAAGTTTATTAGACTGCCAATAGAACACTTAAAAACCTTATCATTATAAATTGATAATAATCAATGCATTCACGCCCTTTCGGTTTATTTGCATTAATGAGAATCGCATAGAAGAACGAATTGTATTCATATAACGAAATCATTAGCACGAGTGAATCTTGAAGTAACAATTGCATGTGGTATTCTTACAATTGCATAAAAATTGGCTTATATTTAAATAATATAAGAAACTGTTCATGTATATCAAAGAATTATTAACACCTCAAAAATTGTAGTTTGTGTTTTGAAGGCGCGCATGTAAAAGATGATTTAAAAATTGATTTAAGGTCTTAGCTCCCAATCACAGTCTATAATGAATCCATAACACAAATTGCATTTTTACGAATCAGCGCTACCTTTTGATCGTAAATCAAATTCTAGTTCATATCCCACGACACAATTACTCAAAAGAATTTGAACAGCATTTTTGCTGAATCCATCTAATTATGAAAACTGTTTTTGATTGCGGTTAAATTATCAACGCATTCAAAGACTTCATTTTCAATAATAAACTTTATATCTCAAAACTGTTTTTTTTAGCAATTAAGAAAACAGATCTTATACTGGAAAAACTAGCTGACATTGAATCCAGCCGCACTCATTTGAAAAAAAAAAAACTTGAATATTTCTACATTTCTGAAGGAATTAAAGGTAAGCTCATAGTTAAAAGTACATCATAGTTTTGATACATATTTTTTAGTGAACAGTATTTAGCGAACGTTTCTTAAATTTAATCTCTGAGCTATTGTGACCTACAATAAGCCAGAGATTTTCATAATCGTTTGCTAAAGTTTGTGGCGTTGTTTTAGCCTTGGCTCGTTTCAAGTTGGCCTAGCTGAAAAATTCAACAGACAACGAAAACAAAAAACAAAAAAAAAACACATAAAAATAATGTCAATAGCCCGCTTAATTGTTAATTGTTGTCTGGGCATGCTCAACATGAAATTTATGTGCACTTGCCGGCAGTTACAATTACAATTACATTACCATTACGATCAAGATGATGATGATGAGCAGCGTTGACAAAAGCCAAACAAAATTGTTCAAAATTGTTTTAAATGGCTTTAAAATCCAAGCAAAACGAAACGAAAAACTTAATAAGTTAATCAACATGATATCGTGAGCAAAAATCTTTATGCATATGTTAAGCTGCAAGCTTTAGTCAAGCTGAATTTTGCATGCTCTTCCACGAGATAATTTTGTCCAGATTTAGGGCTTAGGCAGAAGAAAGCAACTCGGACTTCAGCAAGCTTATATATTCTTCTGATCAAGACGACGTGCTCGTCCGCACATCTGTTCGTCTACAAAAGCTAGAGACTTGCCACATAAAATGTGATAAATATCGATTTTGAGAGTTCGTTTTTAAAACATAATTCAAAAACGATAAGAGCTACATATATCAAACTTAATAGATACGTTCTCATTAAGTATATACAAATTACGGAAGATTTACTTTTTGGATAGCTCCCCATTTTAACAATTTTCCCGTGCATATTCTGTGCAAGTTTACATAGAAGGACTCTTGCATGCTGCTAACGGCAGTCCTGGCTTTCCTTGGCTTAGGGTGTTTCCGAGTCGTGCACGCCCGACTGATTGCACTCTTACTTGTTGTAGTTAAGCACTTGGCAGTTTTGCCTTAACTGGGCTAATGCCCCATGCACGCCTTTGTTGTGGCCAACTTTTAGCTGGCACATTAAAAAAACTCGAAAAAAATTTAAATTTTTAACAATTGCAAGTCTTTAAGCCACAGATGTGAAATGGCTGCGTCTGATTTTTTTGTTTTTGTTTTCATTTTTTTGGTGACTGCGTAACTTTTGGGGTTTGCTGTGCCCTGTGCTGCTGGACTTTTAATGAGGTATTTCGATTTTCGGGTTTGCCATGAATCCCTCAACTTTGACTTATGGCCTCAGCAAGAGGCACAGCAGCAGCAGCAACAACAACAACAACAATTTCCCAGGCGCTTTGAGCTAATGAAACGTTACAAACAATGGAAAATGCCGCTGCCAGTTTTTGTTATTTTAATCGTGAATTGTTTCTGTAGTTGTTGTTGGCTTACAGATATTTAACCGTGGTAAACATTTGGCCGCACATTTCCATATCAAATAGCTGGCAGGGCAATGCCATCAGTCTGGCATCGCTGTGCCATTTGCCTTGACATTTCTTGGCCACAAGAGATCAAATAACTGAGGCTCCATCAAATGATCTCAAGCGGCGCAAAAAGACGGCAAAACACTCTGATTAAAACAAGTAAAAGCGGCATAGTTGGGTACACTCAACAACGGCAAACACTGTTCCTGAGTTAATAACAAATGGGAAGCAGCCTTTATTTTTCGTAGTTGCTGTCAATATTAAAGCCAAGATAAGTTGCTGTGACAAGACAAACTGTGTTCTAGATTTTCTTCAGTTTTGCCTTTTTGCAATTGAATGAGGCAACCGTTGTATACCCTAAGCTCAGTGAAAATGTCTCAAAGAGTTATAAATTCTTCTTTACCATATGCAAAACAAGTTTTTCAGTAATTTTTTCGATATCTTCTTGCATATTCATAAGACCGATAAATATCGATGAGACCTGTTTTTTTTAAGCATAGCTCGAAGATTAGAAGAGCTAGATACACCAAACTTTGTATGAAGGTTCTAGTATATTTTATACACATAAAAAATACATCTCTTTTTGCGCTTTGCTATATATGCAGTCCCTTGTATATCGTATTTTAGCTTTGCAAATTTCACAAAGATCGAACAACAAGCGACAAGAGGCACAGCACAGGTCAACACTTATCTGCCACACTGTTTGTCGTGTCGTGTAGCCTCTTCAATCAGGCAGAAAAACATGTATTCAATATAACAAACGATTTTCGATTAGAACTGATAGTTACAATAAACATCTCTTTCAATATTACCACAGACATATCGGGCTTTATCAGCAGGCTGGGCTCGGGCTAAATAAGAGTGGCACATTTAATTTTTGGCTGGCCTTATCGTCGTAAGCCCATGTAGCAACTATGTACTTACGTAATAGGGTTAAGCAATCGATGCGTAACAATAACCCAAATTACCTGCCACAAAGTGCGACAACAGCAGCAGCTACAACAACAGCAACACTGACAACAACATGGCTTGGGCATGTAACGGAAATGATAAGAAAATGGAAAATGTCAACAAATGAAAGTCGAACAAGAAGTCAATCGCTCATGAATTTATTGCATTGGACGACCAAAACGAAAATTCACCAGCGGCACAATTATGGCAACACCTCTGAGGCCAGTCATAAATGCTACCATTTTGTGTCCATTTTCCAGTTGCATTGTAAGGCAACAGCAGCGGCAGCTACAGCAGCGGCGGCAGCAACAAAGGGCCATAGGCAAACACCAGCGATAAGTGCCGCAGTGGGGCAAGCACATAAAATGCATTAAATACCGCTCAACAGCAACAAAAACAATAACAAAAGCGACTCACAAATAAAACATGTCGCATACTTTCAAGGAACCAAACTGAAAATCCATCTTATTAGTAAAGACCAAAGAAACAAGTAAAAAAGCGCCAGTCGGACTAGTGGATGTCCGACTAGGAGATACCCTAAAACAAAGCCAAGCTGCCATTACACAGATTCTGGCTTGCTTGAACATACAAAAAATACTCTCGAAGTTTCTACCTTTAAGTTATCCAAAAAGTGATATATTTCTAATATACGAAAACCTAAACACAGGTTCTGTGTAGAATCTTCGAGTTATGCTTAAAAAGAACCAGTCTTAAAATCGATATTTATCGATATTATCAAAATAAGAAAAACAATTGAAAGAAAAGAATAAAAAACGACAATATATATTTCAAATTTCAAGTCAAGAGAAAATCGATGTCCTCACAAAGAAGAACAGATGAATAAGCCTAGATCAAGAACGTCCAGATCAAGAATATATATATGTAATTTACAGGCTCGCTTTCTTCTGCCCGTTTCATGCAATTGCACAAAAACCGACATACCCTTTTTTACCCTATTTCAATGGGTTCTCAAAACTACTTAGAATTCCAATTTGATAGAGGGCAGGCCCTATCAGATTCATTCGAATTGGTTGCGGGATTCCATTTAGGGTTTCGTAATGAAATTCTGCTTGCATGTGGTCAGTTATGGTAGGGGGCTTACAGCTGCGTATGCATATCAAATGAGTCGATCTCACAATAGCATCATCAAGTTTAAGGGCGACTGCATAACAGTGATTGAAAATAACAAATACGAATAGAGAAGAGCAAGAGCAGAACAGTGGGGGGTTTGCGAACGGGGCAGTACTCTGCTCACGGTTTAAAAACAGAGACGACTAAAGTCTTTCTTGCTCTCGGGTTGTAAACTCTTATTCATTCTCTGAACAGCCAGACTGGCAGATAGATAGATATACATCCATAAAGATGTGCATTGTACAAAGCCGATATGCTCGTTTTTACTTTGTTCACAGAGTAAACGAAAATCAACACTCTTTTTCAGTTTAAATCCATTTTAATCTAAGAGAACAAGCGACTGTCTTTATGAGTAACTTGCTTTTAGAGTCTTGACGAACTATGAACAATAGAATATGGTAAATTTAGTTGAAGCCAGTTAATTTCTCCACCTCTCTCTATCTCTTTTCCTCATTCCCTCTTGCTATTCCTCACACGCTGATGCTCAATCTGTTACCCCATTTGTTTTCTATCGCTTTTTTATTCGTTCTTTTCAACTTTAATTGTCGCCTTTCTATGCGATTCTCAAGAACTGAAACGTTGCTTTTTCAGGCTTTCCATGTTTGCACCCAGACTTGCGTCTGAGTTACGAACTTTTTTAGCTTTTGAGTTTCTGCTAAGCTGTCCGGCAATCCTTGCAAATATTGTCTTTGGCTGCAGGTTATAAGCAAAAGAGACGCACACACACACACGCACACGCTTGGCTGCACGCATAATTCGTTTCACTTGCGCTTTTCTGGTTTGTTGTTGTTGTTGTTGTTGTTGTTGCATTTACACGGATAAGACTTTCAGACCTGGTCGAGAGCAACAACAATGATAGCAAATCAACTGTTGTTTTTGTTGTTGCACGCACTTTAGTTTGGCATACGACAACGTCACCTGTTCGGCCAGTTTAAGTCACAGATACTAACACACTCACACACACACACACAAGGAGATGCAGTTGCCTGTATTTCCACATAAAATAAAATCTGACAAACTGCGCACAGTTTTCAACTGCTTTCTCGACGGCAGAGCGACAGAGCTGAGCCCATACACGCGTATTGGATATTGGGTGTAGAAAACCAGAGTGAAATTCCTTGACAAGACTACCTCACTCGCCAGTCCAATCGCAGACCGGACCATACTCAATGGGAAGTTTTTTGGGGAATGCAACTTGCCGGCGATGCGGAATCGGAATTGGAATCTTAAAACTCGAATCTGGTTCACGATCGCCACCATATACAGGTTGGGCCAAATTGGTTTCCTTAGTGTGTTCAGCTAACTAGGCTAACCTGTCACACTTCCCTGCCTCAGCTCTCCTTCTCCTTCACCCTCTTTCTCTTCCTCTCTCTCTCTCTCTCTCTCTCTCCCTCTCTTGCTCTCTCTCTCTCTCTTCCAGATGCCCTCTTCCCCTCTTTCACACTTTTCTTTTTGCGCCGTGGCTACCTTTTTTGGGTGTTGCGTGTTGCGCAACGCATGTAAAGTCCAAAAATGCCGAAAGTCTGGACGCAACAATTTCCCTCAAAAGTTGTCAAATTTGCATAACATTTCGCTGGGCGATCCAATCGGTTATTGTACAATAGTTAATGGAAAATGTTGTTTCAAGACGCGGCCCACTCTAGAAATGGAGTCGCTTGAGATATCTTCGGGGTAACAAGAAAGTCATTTGCATACATATTTGTATTTTTGGACTTTTTTCTTATATATTTATACATAGGTATTTTTCTTCATTGCCTCTAGCGACAAAATAAAAAAGTTGCGTGTGACTTTTGCCTAGATATATCTTTCATGTTTTTTTTTTTGTGTTTTTCTATTAATGCCTGTCGGAAAAAACACAAAATTACAACTTTCTCACGATCTTTGGGTGCGCATCGGACCATAGAGAGTGCTGTAATAATCTCTTCAAAAAGACAATTTACATAGAGCCAAGCATATATGTAAGATATATAGAAAATAATTAAGAACTCTTTTAGAATCAAAGTTCCTATCATTCTGTCTTACTTTGCAATTGGTTATTGCAATTGCTTGGCTTATAGCAATTATTTATTTCAGTTTTTGCTATTGTATTTTTATTTGAGCTCATGATATGCGAGTAATTCGGCCCTTAATACATTACGCACGCTTCGCTTGAGGCAATGTATGTCACATTTTGTGGCGCAAGAGGGTGTGACCATGAAAAATGTTGGCCAAGTTAGCAATGTGGAGCATTAGATTGGGTGTTTAGACAGACATTTAGGTCGCAACCCAGCCAAATTGTGGCTTTTAGGAGGTGTACATATCACAAGAGTGCTGGCCAGCAATATGTTAAGCTAACCCAACAAACTATATATGCATTATGTAAGTACGAAAAAGAAATGCTAGCTAGATCTGCCTTGCAAAGCTGCAGTCTTTCAACTAAAGGCTGCAAGCCTTGTTTGAACCGATGAGCAGAATGAGGTGGTCCAAAACATGTGCACCCTGACTAAACTTGCTTGCAAAGCTTCAAATTAGATGCTAAGCTGCAAGGCTTGAGTTATATAGCACAAGAGCAGGAAATTAAGAACTAAGCGACGTTTATATTCTGCATATGACAGAATAGCAAAAATTTCGTGTCGGCCTATGTCAACTTAGTGTGCAGTAAGCAGAAAAAGCTTAAGCTTAAGCATAATTCATCTACAATATGACAAATAGAACGTGTTTTGCAACACTGCACTTAATCGTCGAGTTCTTTTTTCTTATTACAAGCTGGGCACTTGTGAGTTTTAAAGCTTACTACAAATTCAAGCGCATATTAAACAGCGGAAAATTCGTTTGTTTTTGAACAAATACTGACTTTGTCGCCTGCTGCTTAGCTTAGAATGCGTTTTACAACACTGCACAATAGGCGCTTAATTGTTGTTAATCTGTCAGGCGTTCAGCCTGTTTCGCTTTCTTTCATACCATGTATTTTATAGAAAATTGTAATTAATTTCATTATTTAATCGATCTTTGCATTAACGCACCTGTATGCGCCAGCCGTAGCCACAGCCGCAGCTTCAACAAACAGGTGACGACCACCTGCAGCTGGTCTAAAGCTGGCAGCCAATTGGCTGCTACCCAGTTAGAGAAATACATCGTCAACTGCATAACTTTCACCGGGGCAGCGTGAGGCAATTGCGAGGAGCAATGGAAATGGACAAACACACACAAGTTTCCCTGCAGCCCCGGGCAGGATGGCCAACCAGCCAGGTGGTTTGGCCAGTAACAACAGCAACAGCAACAACAACAACAACAAGTCAGCACGGTCAGCGAGCCGTACTAAAGGTACGTTTCAAAAAAATTTACCCAGGCCATTAGCAGAGATTTGAAATCTCATCGCCAGCTCAGGGAACAATTGACAAAAAACAAAACAAAAAAAAAAAGTGACGCAGTCATTGGCGATGGGAAAGTGAAAAGTCTCACACATTTAACAGCATTCGCAATGCATTTTAATTATGCTAAACGCTGTGCAACACAATGTCCGCAAGACATAGCCAGTGCCACGCCCATAAGCCAAAATAGTGTATGCACAAATTAAAGATTTGTTGTCTGGTCAGTTGCCCAACTTGGGCAGCAATTTGCGCAGCAACTAATCAAATTAAACGTTATCTGGCGGCGACGAGCAAACAAGCTAACCAGCTAGAAAAGCGCCAGACGCGACTGCTCGACTAACAGATACTCTATACCCAATAACTCTGACACACTCGTGTGCTCCTTTAAATATGGTATAAAAGAACAGTCCCCGGGTGGGCACGAGCGAAGAAACTGTCTTTATATGCGTATTCTATTTGCACCCATTTTCCGCTGTCTATAATGGATTTTACAAAATCGTATTAATTCCCCGCTACAGAAAATCATCTTAGCTATAAAAAAAAAAGAATTACTTATCGAGGGCGGAAATAATTCTATTACAACTTAAAGCGAGTAAATTTCTTTAAATTTGAACTAGTTTCACAGCCATTTTCCGCCGACATGCGTGAATCCCGTAAAATTAATCATTTTTGACTTATACTTCTCTGCACAGAAATTTAATTACATTAATCAATTTAATTATATTTTAACTTATTTATAGATTATACAACCACAAATATCATTTGCATCTCCAGTTTCGTAGTTAAGCAAGCAAACATATGTGCTCCCTCCTTCTAATACATGCACCTTTTTTCAAATCAATTTAATTTCTTTATTTTCCAGGGTATAACAAGCCAACAAACAAACAAACAAACAAACAAACAAACAACTAGACGAGCCAACAAGCAATCTAAGCACACATAAGTAAAGACAGCCAAAAAGTAGCTTCCCTTTTTGGCTAATTATCATATGTACACAAGGTATTCATATTTATATATTCAAATTGGGGAACACAAAAGCATATACATAATATATATATTAGGGTGTGGTCTAGCAAGGCCAAGAGCCGCTTAGAACGTAGACTTCAACCAGTCGATTGATCGATTGTCTTTTAATGCATTCACGAACGAAAGTCGCAGCTTGACATATGCGAAGTGAAAAGATGGCCAAGATCGAGCTATGGAATCATCACGAACGGCGACAGTCATAAAAAAACAATGTTAAGAGTCCTCTAGTCGGCACTGCCTGACTAGGAGATACCCTGAACCAAGCGTCAAGCCGATGTTCGGGTTTAAATATGGCATAAAAAAGATGAAGGAGAGGTATCCAATACGGAGATTTACATAAACTGTATACACTAAACAAGAGCCTACATATCGAGTTTGATGTATCTCCCATAGTATGAAAGAGGTAGAAGATACAGCAGTCAGAATAAATATACCTTAAATAGACCTTACATTGGAGGACACACATTATATCCTTTACGCAGATTTTAAATGGGTATAACAAACTGGATGTTCGCCTTGCCCGCAAATCGTTTTCGTATTAGGATCAGAAATTTCGAACGATGCGTCGGCTGCTACAAATCAAAATCACAGAAATCAAGTTTTTATTTTGATTCTTACTTTTATATAGGTGGGTGAAAAGACACGCTTCGAGCTGATTGGGTTTGATTTATGTGTGTGTGTGTGTGTGTGTGTGTTGATTACTTTGAATTTGCCGCCACAAATAAAAAGTGCACAAAAAGTGGCCGCCGGCGACTAATGCCATTTGCAAGCACAGCAAAAAGCTGATTCTTTAATGGAACAGGGCTTCATATTAAGTCTTAGCCACAAGGCTAACCTCAAGAAGTTGCCGTGGACAAACTTGACTTGCATGCATAGAGTTTTTTAGTTGGTTTCTGCTAAAGTTAAAATAAATATAATCTGGGTTATTCAACTCTGGAAGTCCATCACTCAAATCATATTTTACATCAATTTTTATGTTGTACATATTTAAAGCGATTCGCCCTGGCTAGCCGCCGAAGTTTTGTAGAATCCTGCACGCAAGGCCGGAAAATGTATGGTTTACGTGTTTTATTTCTTTTGGAAAATCCTCTCCCTGGATGGGAAACGGTAGTTCGAGGAAAGCCAACTTTATACAAAAGAATATATCTATAGCTATGTAAAACTGGAAACTACAGCCTTGAGTTGGGTAAAACTTAAGCTAGCTGAACAGGTAATTGGCCTTGATAGTTTGATTAGTTTTCTTCTTTTATCAAACTCGGCCCAATCGGCATGCACTTAGCAAATATGGCATTCGATCGTTTGCTGAACCGGCGCACAATTTGACGCAACCTTTTGATGGGGCACATCAAATGAAATAATGAAAATCAAACTGCAGAACCGAAACAATTTTCCCAACAAATTATGACAGCCAAAGAGCCAAAGAACGTCGTCGGCGAAACGAACCAAAGAAAGCAATCAAAAGGGCCAATCATTCCCGGCCAGACCAGGCCAAGCCAACCCAGGCCAGCGTCGGGGCACACCAACATGGATGGGGGCACCGTCTCTGAGAGCAGCCGGGGGCAGGTCGTGAGTGCGCCGAGAACCAAGCACGGAATCACACGACGAAACAAAGCCAAAACAACAATAAATTGTTTTACACATTCTTCTTTTCAACAAGGGTGTAAGGGGTATTGCAATATTCCTATAAACTCTGCTATATAACTCCTATCGGAATAATCAGTCGAAAATTAAGTTCATATTAAGATATCTATATGATATATAGATCAAGATCTGCTCTTTGGGCAACATTTTAATTGCTCAAGTTTGATGTAGAACTTGGCAGTTACGAGTTTCTCAATAAGCCCTTTATATAGGTTTTTGTAAAGATATCTATACCAAACGTAGCTCCTGATATTTAAGCAAAATCTTAACAAAATTGGAGTACTATATCGTATATATATAATAGAAACATTTCAAAATAGTTCAGTTTTACAAAATATCTCAAGCAAATATCTTAACTTTTACGAGTTTCTCAAAAACCCTTTTACAAAAAAAGAAAAATCGGATTACTGTGTCATATAGTTCATGGCAAGAATTGTTCGAAAAACAAATGGTTTTTGTATGGAAAACTTTTCTATTTGTCAAGATATCTTAACAAACTTTGCATTCATGAGTTTCATGATACTTCTGACATATAAACCAAACATTATCAAATTCTGAATACAATATCTTACAGTTCTACGAGATAGATGACTCTGTATATAGTAAACTTTTTAGTTTTTGAATATATATACACCAAACTCAGTAATTATGAGTTTCACTTTGTACCAAACCTAACTGCAAAATCACATCGAAGCGGTCTCCTATATTTATATACCTCCTATTGGAACAATCTAGCTTAATAATATCATCTGCAAGGGTATTCCACGTTCGGCGTGCCCCAGGAATCCGTTCTTTCTAGTTTTTCTTTTCATTCTTTTTTTCGGCAGCGGAGGTTGGGGGAAATGTAATTGTACGTAGAGTAATATGTATATAATGGCAGCGGGCAATTGCCGTGTCTCGGAAAGGTGCGGCTTGCACCCGAGCAGGCACCGAGCGGGGCCGGAACAACTCGACCCCGAATCTGGAAAAGGTTACAGCACAAACACACACACATAAAAACACACAGAACAGTTGGAAATTAACACTTGTAGAACACTTGTAAGAAATAGACAAATATGTGAGTCCAGTAACCCGCACAACTCGGTGGCATTTTTTGGTGCCCATGTGCAAAGGTTCTGTGGGTTAGCCCAGAGGTCTTGTGAAGTCAGCGTTGCGTGCCAAAACCAAAAGCAGTTCCACTTGACGCCCATTCTAATGGGTCATGGGGCTGTACAGGTTCAGAAAGAACACATCTCCATAATTATTTACAGTGAAGAAAAAATCAAATCCTGGTCATAACTGAATGTATATATGAAAGCAGCTAAAAACTTTTGAAGAACCAATTACTTTAAATATTCTTTAAGTTAATTGATTGTGTTGTTTCAACGTGTTTGATGATTAGGGCAGATATAAGAAGTAAGAGATACAACATTCTGTTTTAAGCCACACATTTATATAGTATTGATCGATTGTTTACATAGTCTGAGTATCGAGCGTCGAATCGAATCGATTCTTTGTAGTCTGAGTAACTGAGCGTCGAACTAGCAGTCGAAAAGTTGTTGGTTCATAACTTCCAGAGACAATTCTTGAAATGTAGAGTTATTGCAAAGACGTATGGTGACAATTTTGAGTGAATTTCTATATGTCCGAACTGAACCCAAATTACATAAACGATTTCGATATCACATACAATTTCAACATTACTCAATGGACCCGAGCAAAGCCGGCTAATTTATTCTGGTATACTTATATAACACTATTTGCAGACGTCTGCGAACTAAATCAATTTCATATTACATTTTAATGTGGGAAACTTTTCTAGCTAAGCGCATGGTCAAAGGTCACCTGGGGCTGGGTCAATTTATCATGTAATAGATATATATGTATATGCTATATATTCAGTGAAGATTATACTTAGTTGTCTATAGGGTGTGAAGGCGCAACGAACAGGTTGCTGCAACGCTTCACGGCCGGTTGCAAGTCGCCCGTGTGTCGACGGCGTTCGACTGTGACCAGGTTTTAGGGATGGTTGCAACTAAAATGGCATTGAATGGATGGAGAGGGGGCTAATGCAAACTTTCTAGGCCCGCCCCAAAGAAGAAGAAGAAGAAGAAGAAAGAGATATAATAAAATTTAGCACTCACCCGAACAAAACAGAATGGCAACGCCTGCGGCTCATCGTCATCATCATTCTCCATGCTGGCGTTTTGTTTGTGCAACTTCGCTTTGGTCTCGTCTTCGGTGGCGCCTCCAGCAACGGCAACGGCAACGGCAACGCTGACATTGGTGCTGGTGCTGGCGCTGTTGGCAGCTGCATCCATTTTAAGAACGGCGGCACGTTGCGTTCGTTTCACGAGTTAATTATTTGTTGTGATTGTAACTAGCACGCGGCAGCTGCTGTTTGTAATTAACATGAGGATTAAACAGTGACTGCAATAAGTATACGCAGCTCGAGTACGTTAGGGTACTCATACGCGTACGAGTATGCGTGAGAGTATCGAGTACTTGTCGAGTAGTTCCAAGCACGATCGGGTACAAGTACGAGTATGCGTATGAGTATTGACTACAAGTCGAGTAATCCGAGTAATTCAAACGAACAATATTTCGCATTCTCTCTCTATCTTTTTCTCTATCTACCTGTTTCTCTTTTTTCGCAGTCTCTCGTTGGCGGCAAATTTCACTTTTTCCGCGGGGAAGCTTTTCAGTTTTCAGTTTCAGTTGCAGTTTTCATTGAATTGCCATTAAGCTTCATTATGTTGAGGCAGTAAAGAGAGGCATGCAACACACATAGGTGCACATACACGCCTTTAAATATCATCTACAAATCTATGCTCTATATGCAGCATAAGTGCACAGCTTCGTTAAATGGCTAGCGATAATATTACTAGCACAGTGCCCGACTGGCAAATACCCTATACTTATATCTTTAACGTATTGAGTAATAAAACATTTCTTCATACTGTCCGAAATTCAAACTGAAAGACATAGATGGCCTTTGCTGATCATTAATACATATGCCTTTGATGGGTTCGGCCAGTTACATACACACATAACATGCGTATACCCTTTTGTCTAGCTTTATTTAGTGGGTATCGTAATGCAATTGGCTCTTCTTGCTGTTGTTGTTGTTGTCGATTGAACAAAATAAAATATCGTGTCGTGTTTTTCACTCGTTTCTGTTTCTTGAAATGGGAAAGTTTATCTCAAACTCGGCACTTCTCGAATTCGTTCCGCTTTTCCGATTTATATGCTGTATGTATAGACACATGTATACAAACAACTCTCGTTTCAGAAATGGAAAATATATCAAATGCATTTGTGCTAGGTGCTAGCCTGTACTAACCAAATTCCAATCTCAATTCATTCGTAAATAAGCCATTAGCCACTTCATCAGCGCACTTATAATGCATATAGTTGATCATATCTGAGCAGCCTTATCGCTGATAGCTCAGATAATATGTGGTATATGCAGTCATGAATCATCCACATTGGCTAGAAAACAAAACTGCTGAATTGTTGTGAAACTGTCAGAAAGTCGCTTGATCTATTGTGTTTTTGTTTTTCTACGCTAACGATATGGTTAAATGCCTAAAAACAGTTTGCCTCCAAGTGTATAATAGAGGGTACTTTGATTTTGTCACGAAATGTGTAACACACAGGGGTAGACCTCTTGCCCTATGTCATATAGAAACGATCCGTCCAAGTTTATTCTGAGTTCTTCAATATATCTTTGCCAAAATTGAACTTCTATATCATATAGCTGTATTGGATGTTTCGCTGGAAAATTATATAGACTAATCTCAGCTATTTTGAGCATCACGAGTCTCCTCGCATATCCACAAGCCACTCAGCCTTATTGTAAGTTTACAAGGGCATTAGAGATTCGGTGTGCCTTAGATAGCCTCTCTTTTACTTGCCTATCTAGCTTTTGGCTTAACTGCACGTTTATTTATTCAATCTTATCATTTGTTCTGGACTCTTTTTTTGGCATTTTATTCATTTCTGGTTAATAAAACATGAAACATCTGTCAACGGCTGCCTTAATAAGTAAATTAAACATAAATTAAATACGCCTGGAACAGGTTAATGTGTCGGCACAACAAAAATTAACTTATTCCACACAGATTCGGAATTCTAAAATATTTAAATTTCCAATAAGATTTAAGTGTTTATTCAATATAAATACTCTAAAGTATTCTCTCTATATATATATGAAGTACTTCATTCAAAAGCTCGTGTCTTCCGGAAGTTTAAATTGAATTAATGTCCTTGCAGATGGTATCAGAGGAAAACATATCTGAAACCATAAGGCCTATATATTGCCAATCAGGACGACGAGTCAAGTTTCTAACCATCTGTTTCGGTTCTAATTAACTAATATTCTGTGAGGAGATTTATATCGCAGGAAACTTCAGGGGAACAGAGGAGAGAAAGAAATTATATTTAAAAGGATACGCTGAGCAAGCCAGACAATTGCGAGCTTAAGCTCCGAATTTAAGTAAAAATTGAGTAGAATTCATTAGAATATCAAAAAATTTAATAAGAAATAAGTGACTTTCAAACTGTTGCTGCAACAGATTGTGAACTTTCAACTGTATAAATTTGAGATATTTGCATATGTGTGACTGACAGTTGGCACAATTTCTGATATTATAAGAATCACACAATTATGTATACGCTAAGAGTTCACTATATCGAATGCGCACTGTACTTAGTTAATTGTGCGAGCATTGCCAATGCAATTGCTCTGTTTGAGAGCCTCTGACCCTCTAACCCAATCCATTTATTGTCCATACCTTTTCAGTTGAGCACACAAAAAACTAAATACATTTATTTGTATTTGTTGATGCTATTGTATTGCTTGTCGCTTTCTACGCGGTGGCATTTAACAAAAAGCGATGTGCAGCTTTAAGAATTTGCAGCAACAACAACAAAGGCAGCACCAACAGTGGCAGAAGCGGCAGCAACAATAGCTTCAGGTTCTATGGCCAGGTGGCGGGGGAGCTAACGGTACAGAGTTACGGGCGGCGTGACTAAACTGGTTGGCATTTTTAATTTGTTATTCTCTAGTGCCAACAATTGACACACATACAAGCACATCTATGTGTGTGTGTGTATATAGCCCAGATAAAAGTCTGATCAGACCTCGATCTTAATGCTTAATGCTAGCAGCTTCAATGACTTATTAACGTTTACTCGAGGACATGTCATCGAGCGTGTCGTGTAGCCCGAAAGAAGTTTGGTTGTCGTTAGACTGAAGCCAGAAATCTGTCATGCAAATGACAAAATATCGTTTAAGAATACACTACTGACATGTCCTGCAGGTGGACTTATTGATGACTTCCTCTAATGAACTAGCCTACCCCATCATCCCATTAATCAAGCTGCTTAGGTCACAGTTTGAAAAGCACTGATCTGGCATAACGGTCTTAGAGTCTTAGAGCAGAACAGATGAGCAAAAAGACTCTTATTGTCTGATTTACATGGTACACGGAGTATTGACAGAGTATTGTACAGTCGGTTATGGCCGAATGTAATGTTCTTATTTGTTGGCTTTAAGCGCGGATGCTTCATTAACTTTTCCACATCATCAGCAACAACGACAACAACAACAACAACAACAACAATAACGACGACAACAACAATCACATTCACCCACAAAAATAAATCGTTTGCTCGTTTTCGCGTTCTCTTTTTGCCGCAACTACGATTTTTACCATTTGCATTTTGGCTTTGCGTATTTGGAGTCCGAAGTTAACAATATTTACCTTCCGCTGTTCATGAGCTGCTACAACAACAACAACAACAACAGTTACTGCAACAACCACAACGGTAGCAGTAGCAGCAGCACAGCACAAACTATAACAACAACAACAACAACAATAACAGCACTTGTTGCCCGTTACCTTTTGATATTTCTTCTCGTTTTGTTTGTTTTTCGTTTTTTTTGTCGTGTTTTTTTTTTCGCCGTATTTATTAAATAAACAAAAGATTTCTAATTTGTATGACACTCGCACCACTCACACGCTCTGTGTGGCTGCTGCAGCAGGTGAGTTTATGTTTCAACTCGATTTTATCTGACGCAGTCGTTGTTATCGTTATTGCACTTTCCACAACTGAAACAAAACAAAACACAAAAAAAAATGCAACAGGTTGGCTACCTAAAACGACCAACTGTTAACTGCGTATGTTGCGCACGCTCGACTCGAATATTAAGCTACGACTGAAATTACAGCGGGCTTAGTGTGGCCAGCTCTGCCCAATAATATACCACTCTGGTATACATTTCTTTGATGTTATCGATTGCTAAGTATAAGAGCGCATGACTACTTGTTCAAAATGTTGTTCATTTTTAGCACCTTTGACGATAACGGTTAAGCAATTCAAACATGCTCTTTGGCTACCAGCTTTACTTATTGTTTATGTCTTCAACGATTGATTAAACCATAATGTTATTTGTTCATATATAAGTGACCATTTGGCTTTCCATCAAAAAACTAAATAAGCATATTTAACTAACTGTGAAAATTGTATAATCCTAAATTAGAGCATTTTTGATAAAACATAAAAATTTTAAATAATTTGTAACGCCTGGCGTAAGACGTACAATAAGTTGCAATTTTAAGCATTTTTTTGACAACGTGCATGACTAACCTTGACTCAATATTAAATCCTAACGTAAGTTTTGCCTGATCTCTATATCATTGAGAAAATCTAGTATGTATTTGCAAACGTATCTTTTCTTTTTTACAAACTACATTTGGGATTCCTGTTCGAATGGCAAACGGTCACACGGTGCCACAGCTGAGCTCGCAATAAAAATAAATATCGAATTTGTGTTTGTGTGCTGCAGTCCAAATAGTGTTTTCTAATGTTTTGCTGCAGTTTAAACTAGGTAACGCAGTAGCTAAAAACTTCAAAAAAAAAAATGTGCACACTTTAAACCGTACAGAAATAGCCAAACGTGTTAAGCTTTCAATAGTTAATATCAATCGACTGTTTTGTATGGCGCTTTGTTTTGAATTTTTATATAATTTGCATTTTATTCTAAAAAACATTTGCGCACATACACACAAACGGAAGATATAGTCGGACGCGAAGTTGCCTATGTACATACATACATACATATGCCCGCCCACACACATACGTAAAATGAATTTTGCTCAGTGCTTGTGTTCTTATACTCTTGTACTGGATATTTTGATTTGTTCAAGCAATATGTGCGTTTTAAATTAATGTTTACTGCTGATTTTGCTTAAGTTAGTGTATTTAATAATTGCCTTGCCCCGTCAGTAAAAAGAATATTGCAAACTTACATACATATATTCTCAAAGTTTTAAGACGCAGTTTGAGTGTCACTGCGCTGAAGCACAGTTTGAGAGCCTTTGGAAGCAATTTTCATTAACACCTGTTTTTGCATGTATCGCGCAGCGTTTTTTTTTTTTTTTAGTTAATGTATTGAAATATATTTTAGAAATAATACACATATATAGTTATAGTTAATATAAAAAATAAAACTGCTGTTTTATAGAAAAAACTAAACATATTTGAATAGCATATATTGAATGGGTCAAAATCGTAAAGCCTATACAAGTATATATATATATATATATTTAATAAGTAAAAATAATGAAAAAACTAATATCTCAAAAAGAAGAGTGTAAGATAATGCTCACTTGTAGAGCTCGACTTCTAGTCAAATATTTGTCCAATAATATATGCAAGGGTATTCAATGATCGATGCGACAACGATCAACATTTTCTATATAGTATAGGTGCTTTTGTTTTATTTCCCTGCTCATATCTACGGCGGGGCCATCACATTTGGCAATTGTCTAATAATACCAATGAACCTCTACATATTTATGCACCCCACCTCAACCCTCATCAACCGTCCCACTGATCATCCCACCACGCCACATACAGTGAGGCATTTGAAGATGACCGACAAGGGACAGAGGCACAGTGTACATCGGTGCATCAGCAACTATCCGTACAATGCGGGCAGCGGAAGCGCCCAGGCGAATCTGGAGGCCAGCTGCAAGAGTAAGTGGTGGCGCGATTTTTAAGTTTATCGGCAATTGCAGGCGATATGATTTGTGGCTCGCTTGTAATCTGCATTATAATTATTATATTTCGATTTATTTTAGATTCGTTGGACTTTGTGCAACGCCTGAATCTGTTGAGCACGTTGAGCGTGCACAACGGTTGTGTGAATACGGTTAATTGGAATGCCAGCGGAACGCTCATTGTATCCGGCTCCGATGACAATCATCTGGTCATCACGGAGACCAAGAGCGGTCGTGTGGCGGCCAGGACAAAGACTCAGCACAAGCGTCATATATTTAGTGCACGTTTCATGCCGCACTCAAACGATCTGGCGGTCATCTCGTGCTCCGGCGAGGGTATTGTGTTGCACACCGAATTCCTGGCACCCTACGGCCCCGGCAGAAGCATGGAGGAGGCGCTCATTGGCGAGTCCGATCGCTATGCCAGTTTCTTTGATTGCCACGCCTTTGGCAGTACATACGATGTCCTACCGCTGCCCGACAGCCCACGCATGTTCCTCAGCTGCGGCGAAGACGGCACCGTCCGTTGCATTGACCTAAGGGTGAGCAGTCGCTGTGCCGAGTCCGTTTGCGACAAGCACATCTTTATAACGGCACCGTGCGCGGTGACAGCAATGGATGTGGCGCCCATTAATCATTATAATGTTGCCATTGGCTGCTCGGACTCCATAGTTCGGCTCTATGATCGCCGCATGCTCTCCGCTGGCATCGATCGGGAGCGCATCACTTGGCCATTGAAAGCTTATCCCATACCGATGAAGTATACACGCCGGCATTACCGTCCCACCTGCGTTAAGTTTAGCGCCGACGAATCGGAACTGCTGGTCAGCTATTCCATGGAGCAGCTATATTTGTTTGATATGCATCATCCGGGCTACAATGATGCCGAGCTGCTACGCAGCGGCTGTTACACGCCCAAGCTGCGGCGCGACAATGATCCAGAGCCGCAAATGCCGCGCCTGCGTTTTCGCGGCGATTGGTCCGATACAGGCCCCAATTCCATGGCCAATGCCGAGCACGGTTCCAATCGTCCCAATGTCGGTCAGGCGCGTCCGCCGCTTGAGCCTGGTGTGCTGAGTCGACTCAGCGATGAAATCTTTCGCATGCTCAATTCTCAAACACGTCAGCTACGTGCCCTAAATCCGAGCACCAGCAGCAGCTACTCCACCCCAAGGACACCGGCTCATATGTCCTGGCAAGACGCTGTTCTACGCACCCTGGATAACCAGAGGGAGACCGCAATAGCTCCCAACAACAGCCTACTTAGTAGTGCCGCCAATGCACCCATTCCCATAGAGTCGCCGCCAGCAGTTGCGAACTCGTCAGCTGATGGTAAGTGGAGCAGTTCGCTGACCGTTGCCGTACGCAAAACACTGAGTACGAAAAGTATTTGGACACAGCCGTGTGTATTAAGTAGTTAATAGTTAAGCTCTTAAATAGTGTATTAAATGACTGGAAATACATATCACCTCCTTTCATGATACCTACGCTAAGTATGTAGACATTCATATAGAAAAGGAATCCGAATTTATACTTAAATACTTATTTACTTGCCCAGGAGAACACACATGCACGATTATTGTATTGTCAGCTATCAATAAGACCGAGACGGCAGACTTATGCATGCAATGAGAAAGAGTGAGATAGACTGCATGAGAATATATTAGAGTGAGAGTATGAACAAACATAAATAGATACAGCACAACTGGCTAATGCATATACAAACGTGCAAAACGTACCTAAACTCTTGAGAATCGCATAGTAAGGGGTTTTTAAACAGACGTTGACGTGCTGTGCATTTGGTAAAGGAGACAACAAACATATATTTGTATTTACTTACTCGTACACAAATATATACAACTTGTAATAATAATCCAAAAAGAAAATCAAAACCTGCAACGCTTACTTGAATGAATGAGAATCGAATAGTACGGCACTATTAAAAAAATATATTTACTTTGAATTTGCATAATATGCATTCGTCAATACAAATACATATATAAAATACATTTTCCTTTTATAGACGCCACACCTGCTGAATCCTTGAATGCTGAGCCTGCAGAAGTGAAGAGCGACACTGTGCTGGAACCTGCTAGGGAGAATAGGCAAGATCGTCAAGAGCTGAACAAATTTGATTATGTGAAAATGTCGTTTAGCGGACATCGGAACTCGCGTACCATGGTGAAGGGCGCCTGTTTCTGGGGCGACGACTTCATTATGTCCGGCTCGGATTGCGGCCACATCTTTGTCTGGCAACGGCAGACGGGCAAAGTGGTGAAAACGCTGCTCGCGGATCATCGCGTAGTGAATCGTGTCCAGCCGCATCCGACGCTACCCTATTTGGTTAGCTCGGGCATTGATTACAACGTGAAGGTCTGGGCGCCAATTTCACCAAAGGCCATCTTCGACGAGAGCGAAACGGCTGAGGTACATGTGCCACTATATATATATATATATATAATATTGTTTATTTATACGATAATTTATATTTGCAGCTGATCAGGAGCAATGAGATAATGCTAGTGGAGACACGCGATACTATAACGGTACCTGCTCAGATCATGATACGCATTTTGGCCAGTCTACATCAGTATCGTCGCCTGATGCACGCCTCGGGTGGATCGGCATTCGGCATGGAAAATAGGCGGAACCGTAGAGACGCTGTGCGCGTGGCTATGAATGCGGAGAATGCGGGAGTTGTTGCTGTTGCTGTTGATCACAATAATGATAATGCAGCTAACGATATTGATAATGAGAATGAGGACAACGATGATAGTGACAGCAACCACAACAGCAACAGCTCGAATGCAACTTAAACCAATCTAGTCAATATCAAAAAAAAAAGCTTATCAATGAGTGTAAACTATATATTAACTATAAATGTATGTTTAATCGGCGCTGCATCGGCTACTCCCAGTATGTATAAATATATATATACGCCCCATTCCCTCCTGCCGTTAGTTGTGTCCGAAAGAAAATACCCTCACACATTCCCCAATATAGTTATGAAATGTATATCCAATGCACTATCAGCGCCGACGTCTAAATTGTGAGACTCAACGAGCATACAAGAGCGTATGTGATGCATATAACGATATTTAAACATTTGTTCCTTTCTAATTTGTAAATTATTAAACTCAAAACGTAAATACTTTTTGGTTTGCTATTGCTTTAGTGGCGCCACGAAATAGGATTGAATTCAAGCAAATATCCTCTATTCCGATTGCTCATCTATTTTAAATACCTATTTAAAACGAACTTGGTTGTGTATACGAAATAGAATATTATATGTTTTTATTTCGTTTCGAAAACAGAGTATTATATTCGACAAAGCATATATTAATATCATACTTTGTTTTTTAAAACAAAGTAAAGAATCGTATGTATTCTATTTCCATATGCTGTATTGAGTGGCAACATTTTTGTTAGGGTTCGGACCAGGTTAAAGTGATTGTTTGTTGGGTCAATAAGAATAAATTAAATGTTTGTTGATTGTTTCTAAATCATATGAGATATATGTTATATATTTATGTATTTGTCGTATATATATATAATAGATATATACATACGTACATGCGATTAAGTACTCTACGCTTAAATGCTAAACAACTATAAGTAAAATGCACTATTTACAAAAGTCAACTGATATTATTTACATCGTACAGCATCTATCAAATATCATGTTTGTTTCCTGCTTATTCGGGGAAACAAATTTTTGAAAATAACGTCTAGTTAAATACACATTACACGTTCTAAACAATATGTTGCACACACTGATCTTTTAACAATTGTTTGAATAAATATGATACTTAAATGTTATTACAACTACATTAGGTGCGACGCAGGCCCAGACTATCAATGGTCTTCGTTATCGCCATATCATTTATTTCCGCCTCCTCGGGCTCCTGATTTTTATTAGTACTACTACTACTATTATTATTATTATTAGTGCTACTGACGCCGCCATTGGCACTCGCGGCTCCACTGGCTGCGACAGTTGGCTCCGCGGAGCGTGCCGCATACGTGTCGGAGAATATGTGGGCCAGTGCCACATAGTGGCCATATCTGTTGCCAATCGCTGTAGCTGAAGATGTAGCTGTAGCTGTGCCGCTCACGCTGGGCGCCGCAGTAACATTCGGCTGCTGCTCCTCCGGCTGTTCCATGCGTGGGCGTCGTATTGGAGGCGGTTGTACCTCCTCCTGGTTAGCAGCTAGTGCTGCTGCTGCTGCTGCTGCTGCCTGTGTGCGCGCAATGCTCTCACTGCTGGCAACAGCATGGGGCACGCATAGGCCATGCCGGGCGATTGCTGCGTCAATGGCATTGCGCTCAAGATCGAAAGCGGGCGCTCGGGAAATCGCCTCGGTGCGATAATGTCGCACAATTTCCAAGTTATGGTTAACATAATTCTCGCGCTGCGCCTCTGACAGCACGGCTGTGTGCCAAGCCTGCAGCTGTTCGTCTGTCATATTGTTGACTACATATTTTCACATGTATAAAGATATACACAAAATAATAATGTGCACAAATGGCCATGAAACAACAAAAAAAAAAAAGTGGAAAAAACAAATATGTATTACATGAAAAGGTCCTTGTGCAAATGCTGGATTTGCCCAAATTCAATTTTAACTGAAGCATCTACTCACAGTTGCAGCTGGCATTGGCCCCTCGCCTCAACGCCAAGTTTTCCATTTTGATTTTTGGCCAGTTAAACGAATGTAAATAATTTTGGCATACAAATGTGTCTATTGCATACACAAATGCATTAGAGATGTGCGATTAATTATCGATACGCCAAACGTCAAGCATCGGCAACACTTGAATACCTATCGATACTTGTTCGTTATTCACGCTTCGATACCGATGCCCCGAAAGCTTTATTTGTGCATTTTGTGTGCAATTAAATTTGCTTTATTCATTTAAACGCAAAATCAATACGCTAAGCTGCATTTATATACGTCAATATTCGATGATGATAAAATAAATATTCATAGAAGATACGAAATATTTATTTCCAAAAGAGCCTAAAAACTGGCTTGCATATTTGAAAACATGGCCGAAAAGTACCGTTACGTTTAGACAATTTGTGAGGAGTAGTTGGAAAACCTAGTAAAAGGAATTTTCGTTTCTCAGATACAAATATAGTCATGCATTTAAAATACCTTTGCAATTCTGAAAAAGAAACCTTTAATTTCAAAAATATGAAAAAATTAATTTTGGTTAATTTCAAATTAAATACTATTATAGGTCAAATTTAGTTGGGTATATTAAAAATCCAACAAATATTATAATAGAATTTAAACTAAAAACTAAACCAAATGCAATGGAATAAAAATCTACCGAAAGCTAGGTTTGAATCAAAACCCGGAATACAGACTAGACTCAACTAAACGAACTGAGCCCAAATGGAAGCTGGTTCGAACCACTGACCACATGTGCTTTGGGATTTTAATGTAAATTCATTTTGAGAAACATTTGAAAGCCTGACCGTCAACGATCAAAGATCATATCCGTTTGCCCAATGGCCAAAACTGAAGGAAGATATTCGCGTCACGCTTGGATACATTCACCCATTCACAATTTGCAATTGCAGGCTGCGTTAATTTTTCCGCCTTGTTTGAGGCCTGTCGATTGCATGTTGTAACAGGTTGGCTTGCAGCCGGGAATGCAGGCTGAGCAGTCATGGCAGCCACTGCAGCAGCAGCAGCAGCAGCAGCAGCAGCGGCAGTAGCTGATAAAAGTATCTCGAACGTAAAATTCTTAACGTTTCGTTTTGGAATTTATTTGCTTTTTTTTTTTTTTTGTGTTTTTTGTTTTCTTTCTTGGCTGCGTCTGCGGCAGCTTTTCTGGCGGCCCATTTCGACGGGCCAAGTCGAACGAGCGATTGGGGTTGGACCGACTGCATACGGTCTGTGTTGGGTTTCGGGGGGTTCCCGGGGTTCAGGGCCTGGGTCTGTTACTGCGCGGAATGCATTCACGTTTTTTTTTTTTTTTTTTTTTGCCTTTCGCATTTTACATTTGCCTAGCCTGCTGTAATTGGCAATGAAAAATTCCAAGTGTTTTTCAAAGTACTCTCCGGGATGGCCCAATATAAGCCCAACTAACTAACAAAGAAAGCAATTTCACAACATATACACACACACACACACACACATACATGGGTAAATACTTTGTAAAAGTAATAAAACAACAAAACAATTTCAAAATCGCACAATTGCAGAAAAACTGAGAGCTAACGTAGTTGTCTAAAGACCTAAACCCTCCCCCGCCCACCCCCACCCAACTTGCCAACTTTGTGGGGCTGCCAAACGAAAACATTTCCAACTGTTGCTATTGCCATATTCCGTAACAAGGTACAGCAAAAAAAAAAAAAAAAATAAAACAAAATAAAATTAAATTAAATTAAAAAAAAAAAAAAACAAAAACAAAAACTAAAGTCGTATTAAAAATTCCAAAGTGCATAAGCAAATATTAGTGCACAGTGCCTGCATTTTGCTCATTTAATGTAAAACATTTTTTTGTGCCATTTACACGAGAGAGAAAAACAAATGCATTAACAAAATTTACATATATAGTTTTATATTATTACTAATTGAATACACATATGCAGAGGGGGGACTCACAGAGTTGTTTATTTATATTCCTAAATGTTCATATTAAGACAAGTAAGTGTCTGGAGTACCAGGCTGGGAGATACCCTCAATCCAGTACTGAGCTTCCGGTACACATCTTTTTCGCCCTCCCCTCTTACGTTCATCTCCAAGAACACATTCATGTGCTTCTTCTTGCCTTGCATTCTAGATAAACTTCGGTGCTTAAGGTCCGATCTTCATTGAATGTGTGTACATTCTTGAACAAATTCGGCGCTTAAGGTCCGATCTTTATCAATTTTAGGGTCCAAAATAGCATCGAACATTTTGTATATACCAAAACGCTTGGCTCTACATTTAAAAATCTGCGATTTCGAAAGGAATGTTGGAGAGTTCATAAAAGTGATATATTCCTTCTCGTATGCCATACGAGAACCTACAAGCCAAGTTGTTGTATGTAGCGTTTCTAATATTCGAGTTGTGCTTTAAAGAAAAAGTCTTGAAATTGTTATTTATTGATATTTAGAAAACGGTGGCAGATATCAGTAAAAATATGCTATACGGGTTCTGTATGTGGCATATATTAAAAATTTCAAGTGTCTGGCATTTGTAGTTTTCGAGATGGATGGTTTCTTACAGCTGGACGGACGTGAAGACGGGCTAGATCGACTCAGTTCGTCCACCTGAACAATTTTATATATACTTTAAGGGTTCGGGAATACTTTCTTCTGCCCGTTTCAAGCACTTAAGCCCAAACGGGTTCGGGGTGGATTTATTGTTCCAAGAGGATCTTTTATCAAGATATAAATATTGTTCCCCCTTCAACTTAGTATATTAAATTGATGGTAAAAACAATTTGCAAATGTTCCAAGGCGATGTCTTTTGCATGAACCGGTTCGAATATAGTTTCGTTTGTTGTTCAGCAACTGGTTCGGTGCTTGGTAAAAGAACAAAGTAATAATAAAAGCATTTCCCAGTTCGAACCGGAGCAACGGAACCGAACCGGAACTAGACACAAGATTCGAATTGATTCAAATAGATCAAAATATTGGCTCACAATATGGAAAAACCCGATGTGCTTTTGTGCTTATGAATTCAGTGCCAGATATTATAATGTAAGGTCAAATTTATGCACACGAATGTACACGAAAATACATTCAAGAGAAATGTGTAAATACAAATGAATGAATCGAATCTTTTATTTAAATGCGAAAGTCTTTTTGGCTAGACTCTTGATGCTGTTGCTTAGTATGATCATGTGTGTGTGTGTGTGCGTGTGTGTGTGTGTGTGTTCATGTAGAATATGGGTGTATGTATCTGAATATCTCATCTTGAATTTTGTACTCGTATTTTATTCGTTTTCATCTTGTCTTGTCTTGCCTTGTCTTCTGCTGCGTTTATATATAGACAAACCGACTGCGGATCGACATCGACATCGACATCGACCGTCTGCACACATGCTGAGTTTTTTTTTTTTTTTTTTTTTTTGGTTTTTTTTTTTTTGTGTTCACTTTCAACACACTAGCCTTAATGTCTAATGATGTTTTGCCCCTTACACGCGTGAAGTAGAAAATTGTTGGATTTATTTTTAGCCCAATCAAATAATGAACAAACCTTTCGAGAACAAATCGGCGTAGGCCCTCGCGGCTGAGCGGTGCTATCAATGGAGGTCACTGCCGCCCCAAAATAAAATACAAGAAAATATAACAGTATATTTGCCATTCGCTTAGCCAGTGGGCAAATACACATACATATGTACATATGCACATGCATGCATGCGCATATGCATTCATTGTGGGCGGGCTGGGTTAACAAAGAAGTCAGCGGCAGCGTCGGCGTCGGCGTCGACGTCAGACAATGAGTTACAACTGTCAAGTCGATTGCCGTTAAATCGCTCAAGACGGCGACGGCGACGGCGACGGCGACAGAGACGTCGACCGAGACGCACGTTGCGTGGCGTGCGCAGTTTGGCGTCGTTTGGCCAAACACGAAGCTGAATTGCCGAGGCGCGCGCTCTAGGCGACACAATCCCAACCCTCGGGGTGTCCACCAGCCACTAGCTCATCATGCGGTTGAGAGCCCTGGTTGAGTTAGTTCCAATTGCTAACATCTTGATTTGACTGTGCGTGTGCGTGTGCGTGTGTGTGTGTATTATGGCCATTTCATAATTTTTAGTTTGTGTGTCTTTGATGCATCATCCAACCGCCACCCAACAGCCCTGCCCCACAGTTGCGGGCGCAACGCTTACCGCAACGCGCTCATTGTGTGCAGCACTCTCATCATGCGTTCCCACTCAATTGCTTGAGCTGTTTAATTGAGTGAGTGGGCGCTGACAAACAGCTGTTTTCGAGCGAACCAGCAACATGCAGAGATGGCGGCAAATTACAAACTTTGCCAATATGCGCAACAATGTCGATGCTAAGGCGCTTCCCTACCAGCCCCCGCACACCCTACGCTATAAATTCTCATCCTTCACATGGCACTCTTGCGCCCGGTCCCCCACCTCATGTAGTTGCATGTCGCACCCCACTAGGTTCTATATAAATATACATATTTGTGTGTGTGTGTGTGTGTGTGTGTGTGTGTGATGTTTGGTTCAATTTATAGCAATTAATGCATTGGAGGCGTGCATTTTAAATGCCTATGCCCAGTGACAATTTAATGGGGTTCAACAAACGCAAATTTTCATGCACGTTGCAACACACACACACACACACACACACACACACACACACATGCATAATAACGTGCAACGCATATGATTTATGAATGAACAATTAATCAAACCTTCCAAAGGCTCCAAACCGGTTTCGAACCGAACCGCGAACCAGTTCAAGCCAGAAATTCACAAGGCGAAACTCAAAATAAAATTGGCTGCTATTTATATAATTATATTTTACTGGTTTTAATTCAAATCTGCCTTCGAACATGTGAACAGCTCACGAACCGAAACCAAGGACGCGAACCGTGAACCGAACCACCGACAATTTAGTTTTTGCAGCCCTGAAGTTTTCCAAGTAACAGGCGCAGGCAAATAGACAATTTACAGTTTTAACTGGCATCGGTCACACATCAGAGGAGCAAGTGTCCTTGTTTAAATATCTCAGATTCCTGTTGAATATACATATAATTAATTCATGAGCTTTACTAATTAGTCCCTGGCATTGTAACGAAGTCAGCTTTAGGTCAGAGCCGGCGCCAAATTGTCAAATGATGAAACCAAAATAGAAATGGAAAAAAAAAAAAAATGATTTGTGTTAAGTGCCGCGTTGAGAGAGCCTGGCCATAGGCACACACAAGTATCTTGCAGGAGCTGCACACACACGCACGCACATGCAATTGCGCTCATTTCTTGAAACTCTCTCTCGCTCGCTCTTTCTCTCTCTATCGCTCTGTTGAGATGAGTGGAGGCTGAGTGAATTTGTGGTGGGTTCAGAGCGTGTCGCTTACACCAAACCGTTCCGTTGATCGCGACATGATTTGACATCACGAAAACAGTTGATCACAGGACATGCTAGACCGTAATTAATGATATCCTTTCGAAGGATATGATTGAGGTTACGTAATACCTGCAATACGTATGTGCGTATGTATGTACTTTAATAGTTAACCAGTTATGACCCATTTTACTTTAGTTTTTATATGTATGTATGTGCAAGTGTATGAATTCCTGTATGTGTGTGCGTGTGTGTGTGTGTGTCGGATTGTATCAATAGCTAACCAATTGCACTTAAAGTTTTTCAATAGCCTCAACCGTCACGCTGCAAATTTAAAACAACCAATTTTGAATTAGTGCTCTACTCCTCGATTCTCATAAATTAAATTAAGGACCGCAGGTTTGCTTGACTTGACTATACGTATTTTTTTTTGGTGATTTTTTTGTGTGCGTACATGTTTGTACGTATGTATAAATGTATGTATGTTGGTATGTATGTATGCTTGCATGTGTGTATGTATATATGTACATATATATATGTATGCATGTTTCCTTGTATCGATCATTAACCAAGTCTAATGCATTATTTTTAATAACTCCTGCCGTTGCGTTGCCTATAAAATTATATAGCTCTTTTTTTCAAATAATACTCTACTATTCGATTCTCAGAAAATCAAATAAGGCCTGCAAGTTTTATACGTTTAATTATAAATTTTTTGTTGTTAACAAGTTTTGTTTATGATATACTTGCGTTGGTGAATAATATACTTTATGCGTGTATATGTATTTGTGTATGTATTATGGACTATGTAATGCCCTACTTCGCGATTCTCAAGAATTAAAATAAGGCTTGCCGATGTTCGAGACTTGATAAAAGATTGTTTATAATGTGCGAATACTCAAATCAAACTAATACTATTTTGTATAGTAATGAGTATAGTTCTCTATTTAAATTACTTTAAATTGTAATTGAGCATGATTTTTATTAAACTCTGAGTGGTTATAAACAAAAAAATGTGCATACATTCATGCATATATGCATGCATGCATGTTCATGAATTCTTTTTAGTGTATCACAAATTTGTGGTACGCATAAACCTGCTCATACGTTAGCACATACATACATACATAGAAATGTAGTTATGGTGAACCGTGCCACAGCAAGTGTTCTGCTCGTACTCTTATACAGTCGCCTCAAAGCAGACCGCTCAACCTGAGGCAGGCCAGCAACAACATGTCTTTGAGCGAAACTCATTTCGGCAGCTAACCAGAACAACAGAACAGCAAAGGCAACAACAACATTGAACAGAAACAGCGGAAGCTGATTCATGCGCTGTGCGCACTCCACTCGCTCGCTCCCATGCGGTAGAGACAGCGGCAGCATTCTCTCACTCGCCATGTCTCGCTCTATCGTACTGTGTCACTCTCTTTCTCGCTCTCACACTCGTATTTTGCTCTCGGCCGCGTGTACTCCATTCAGCTGGTGGCGACCAACTCGGTGAGTAAATTTGCTGTATGTGTATATAGACATGTATGTGCGTATGTGTGAGTGTGTCGCGCGCATCGTATCCAACAAACTGTTGGGGCTCGGTCTTCGGGCATAGCTCGTATGCTGCTCTGTGTGCGAGCGTCTGTATGTGTTTGCTTCTGCTTGTGTGCCTGTGTGGGTAGGTTGGCAGTTTTACTGCACGGCTCGCTCGCGCGCAATGAGCGCTTTTGCTGTTTTAATTTTTGCCTGAAATACATTTTGAGCTAATTTCGTATTGGTAGTTTTGTTTATACCGTCGGTTGTGTTGGCGTCACATTTTGTATGCGAAAGCAAGCGCAGCACGTAGTTAACAAATTTAAATCAAATAGCCAAATTGCTTAGACAATATCTATAGAAAATTTCTTTTAACTTATTTACATGCATATGTATGTACAATATATGCATATGTATCTATGTGTCTCGGTGTGTGTCTGTGTCTACATTAAAAGCACATTTAGTCTTTGACTCTCCGGCCCGGAGCACTGAGCGGCGTGTGTAAGAAAAGCGTTCAAGAAAAAAAAAATGACGAAAGAGTATCCAATCAGAAACCGCATCCCAATTAGAATCATCTGTTAAGATACATGAAAACTTACACATTTGCCAGCGCGTGCCGCCTACAGGCGTAGGGCAAAGCAAAAGTGTACGAAAACAAAATTACACAAAAAGCAAAGCAAAAGAAATTAAATTGAATTCGCAACGGCAGCGGCAGCGGCAGCGGCGGCGGCGTCGGCAACGGCAACGGCAACGGCAGCAGAAGCGCGAAAAACCAAATTATTATTGCATATAAATATGTGCATATGTATATAAAGTAACTGTGTGCTGCGCTTCATAAGAGTGTGTGTGCGTGCGTGTATTTTTGGTGCTAATACATGTATATACGACAAGCATTTGTTGTTTCTCGGCACACACACACACACACACGCACGACAACTAATTTTTTGTGCATTTTTTTTTCCGGTGCGTCCTGTGACAGTCGTTGATTTTTTTTTGTGATATGACGCTGCAACGCCAGCACAACTGTTGCACCCAGCTAAATCGGCGACAATACGCCCAACAGGAATAATAGCAACAACAAGTAAGCAGCAGCAGCAGCAGCAGCAGCCGTCCAGAGATTGCGCGCCTTTTTTGTTGTAACGCGCGTCTCTGCATAATAAATGAAAGGAAAAGAACAATAATAGCTAAACACATGTTGATGTTGTTCAAATTTCAATTTGGTTAAAGCAAAGCAAAAGGCGCGCCCAGATAAGATACAGTTAAACGGAAGAGCAGCAAGAGCAACAGCGGCAGAGGCAGCGGCGGCAGCGGCGGCATCGGCGGCTACATCTGCAAACGAGAGAAGAAGAAAGAAATGCTTACAGCAAAATAAGAAGAAGAAGAAGCATAACTAGAATAGTGCTGTCGCCAAAGAATATGCGACTGTCACACACATACGTGTGTGTGTGTGTGTGTGTGTGAGTGCGCGCAATTGTTACATACCAACACCTGCAGCGCGTAAATGAAAGCAAAACAAAAGCGAAAACAACAACAGCCCACAACCAAAAACTCACAATGTTATACATGCTTGTAAAGTGGCATTAAATTGCAACAATAACAAAATTCGACAGCAGCAGCAACCAACAACAACACATGGCAACAGCGCCCATCAAGTGTCAATAAAACAACAACAGCAACAACAAAAACCAACAGAAAGACAAAAAAAAAAAAACAAAAAAACAAACACACACACACAAAAAATCTACACAAGCAGCAGAAGGTTGCTCGAGCGCTGCGGAGCTTCGAACTCGAACTCGAAATTCGAATTTCAGTTTGTCTTACACCGCCGCCGGCGGCAATCTTCAAATTTTTGTGTCAACGCTGCACTTTTCGAACCCGGCCCTCAACACCAAGAACCAAACGCCCCATCCAGCCCCCACCCCGCACCCGCGTGCCAACGCGGCTAACGGCATTTTCATATTTCAATTTAATTATTTGTGTGTGAGTGTGCTTGATATTTTTTTTTTTTTTTTGCAATTTTTTTTCTATAATTGTTGTCAAGTGAATGGCGCAAAAGCGAAAAGCAGTGCGAATGCAGTTGTGAATCAATCAAATCCATCAACAACAATCGCCGCATCAATTCAGCAACTCCAACGGCAGCTTCATGTCTGTATCAACACAAGAACAACAACAACAACAACAACAACAGCAGCAGCAGCAACAGCAACAATAGACATTCACTACGGCAACAAGCAACAACAACAACAACAACAACAACAACAACAACAACTACAACAACAACAGCAACAACAACATGGATTGTGATTATTCAAAATTTCTGTACAAAAGTAAGTAAAATTCTTAAATACACTGCAAAAATGTTTGTTTAAGGTTTGAACTATGTATATTTGTGGGAGTGTTCACTGTACTGCCAGCTAAAAGATATATTGGAAGACAATATATAATTTTCTTTCTTGTTTCACAAGCAGACTCAAAATCTCAAGTCTGAAAATTTGCTCAACTTCGATTTGTTCTTATTTTCAAACAGAATTTTTATTTTGTCCGAAAACTCCCGCCTTTTAAATGCAAATTGTGCGGCAGTCAAATTGAATTCTGTGTGCATATTTAATCGCAATCAAAGAACAGAAACGAATTTTTGGCAGTGCTGTGCTGCGAGCAGAAGCTAGTGCAAAAATCGAAAGCCCAAAAATGTTGCTAATCAGAAACCCGTCGGATGATTCATATACGGCGGCATATCGCATTACATCAGCGGCAGCTATCGCTTAATCTGATGCGTGGCTATTGTTATCAGCACAGAAAAACAAAAAAAAAAAAAGAAATGAATAAAAAAAAAAAAGAGAAAATAAATAACGATAATCTCTTTGATATGGTATGGTACATAAGTGTATGCGAAAGCACGATCAGACTTCAGCTGCAACTTTACTTCGGACACACTCTAGCCAAGGGCAAAGAATTTATTCTGAATTAAGTTTAACAATCAGTTAAACTAGCTGTCAAAATAACTGTTTGACGTTGCCACATATTTCGGGATTATATATAATCCGTATGTGTTATTTGTTACGATAAATTCAATATTTTTTTCCATTCCCTTTTGTGGCACATTCGTAAACGTTTTAACATGCATTTCATTTGTTAAAAACCTTCGTTTTTTTCTCTTCAAAACGAATTCGTGTTAGCGGCTTGGGAGGTAAAGCTTTTGACAATTCCTTGTGTCATATTCTTAAATGTTTCGCTGCGCCACTGGTTACAATTAGGTTGTAAGTACTCTTAGCAGTATGGGCACTTCATTGATAGGTAATAAAGTTGGAAAACGGCCGAAAAGAAGCTCTATCAAATCAATTAATTAATCAACCAATCATTAATGGGAAATAGGATGCTTATTGACAAAGCAGAGCTGGGAAGAATTTTCCAACTAGCTTTTCTTGTAGCTTTAAGAATAATATGTTATCAAAGCTAGAAGCCAACATATGTGCCCGAGTTATCTATCTTCCAAAGTTAAATAAAACTGACTTATGTTTATTCCAAACATTGGAACCGAGAGTCTGGAATTTTCTCTTTGAAAATCAGTTCGCCTACTTGCACCAGATAAGTGCATCTTAGGAAAACGTTTTGTTTATAACTTTTATAAGAGGCTTAGCGGCATTTATGTTATCTGGCCCGATTTGATTAGATTTGTGCTGTTTAACTGTGCGACTCGAAGTCTGCTTTGGACATATACTTATGTATATAAAAGGCTTGTAACCGTTCGAGTTCTTCTTTTTAAGTCTATGACAATCGTATCAAATAATATGCTTCACATTTCACAGCAGTTTTCAGTTTATGGAATTGTAATGAAGCGTAATTAAATACTTATGCATTTACCAACATGCGCCCATTTCATATTTCCAGCTGTTTAATTTTGAGTTTTATATATAAGGTACACTTTTTTATTATAATTTCTGATTTATGGCATTTAACGATGTGTTACCCAAAACTTGAACTTGTTGATTTTCAATCTATTTAGAAGTTTGCAAGTAAAAGTCAGTAAAATATATTTCATTACGTTTAAAATCAAGTATTCGAGTGAAAAATTGAAACGAGTGAATTTTTCAAGTCGATCTGAAAGTTTCCATTTAACAATTTTTTACTTTCGCAGTAGAAATATTCGATTATTTTATCCTATGGTTCTTCAACAAAAACCAAACTTAAACAGAGTGAAAATCTCAGCTTCTTAGCTTTAACGGATTGAGCTGTGCGCCAATCATCAATCATTCAGTCAGTCAATCAGAAATCAATTAAAGCTTAGCTAATGCATAGTTCTTGAAGACTAGAAGAGCTTTTGTGGAGTGGAGCTCGAGATCGAGAAGCTTTAATAAGCGACATAGAAGAAATTCGTTTTTAAAGCTTATGCAATGGGTAATGGATATCAATGATTAGCAAAGCCCATGAATGAATATTATATATGGCGGATATATGATATTTTGATGGAGTTTTTTTTTTTTTGGGCCATTGTTTAAAACAGATTTTCATTTGCAGTCACGTTAAATGCGAGAGTTTGAGCAATTTTATGCGTCACACACAGATCGCTAGATCGCTTCCAGCGAAAGATAGGGACTCGTTGCAGAAGGGGTAAGAGTGAGAGAGAGGGAGAGAGAGAGAAAGAGAGAGTAAGGGGGGCTCGGCTATTTGCAAGCTCAACTCATTTATATATTTGTATAGGAAATTGAATCGCAGAGCTACTTTATCAGTAGTATTATTCATGCGGCTCTGCTGTTCTGTTCGGATAATTAGTTTTGCACTTGCAAAAAGTCGCCGCTGGCAACGCGACGCCGAGAGTCAGACGATTCGGTTGGGGTTTCAGTTGGGGCTGGGGCTGGGGCTGGGGCCTAGGCCTGAGGGTTGAGGTTGTTGAGTGGAAACTGAAACAGAAACAGAAACAGTTGGCGCCACGCGCCGTTAATCGATTTGTGATATTTTATGATGTTGCCTTTTGCTGCCGGAGGAAATGTGGAAAATGGGCAAATGATTGTGAATGTGTATTTGTTTACATTCGCGGCGGTTGGCTGAGACGTTGGCGTCATCGAATTGCCTGGCTAATCAGAAGTTGCAGAAGATGAGGCAGAAAATGCGCTAAGTCCAATCAGAATGTCAACTGCCTTATTGCCAATCAGTCAGTCAGTCAGTCAGTCAGTCAATCAGTAAGTCCGTCAGTCGGTCCGTCCGTCTGTCTGTCGCACTGTGTGGCAGCTTTGCATTTTACTTTTCTTTTGCACATTACTTGAGTCGCACTCAAAGACAGACAGACAGACAGCCAGAAAAGCTAATTGAATTTGTTTTACAAATTGCTTTTATATTATGTAAGATCTATGCTAAACAGAGACATATATATATATATATATGTGTATAGAGAGAGGGAGAGAGGGTGGCTTTGCTCAGTAATATTGGGTTATAGGGCCAAGTCCAATGAAATGCTTTGTCACTTAAGACCCAAGCGTGTGTGCTTAGTTCTTATTTCTTAGTTAATTCTGCTGCAATAATTTGCATGACTGCGCCCCTTGCTGCAGCTACTTGCGGGGTTTCCCAGAAGCATACATCTCACAAATTTATACACATATTCCGTGCTGGTTTCTAAAGAATAGAATTATACAAAATTATCTGTTTTTATAATTTCTAACCGCGTCATTTTGCTTTTGACCGAAAGGGGTTTTTTTTTTTTTGAGACCTAGAGCTTTAACATAGATTTAATGGAACCTTTAGTTTCCCTTATATTCCGCACTTTGCTGTGATTTCTTTGTAATCAAACACGTCTTAACTTATATTCTTAATAGAACTTTCAAAATTAGTTAAGCTCTTTATATTTTTATCTTATCTTTTTTAATAGAGCTTTGAAACGCAGTTAGGACCGACGCATTCTATTTAAACATTTCCACTCTAACAAGTGGATTGGCCACAATTCGCTTAAAACTTATTCATGCACAGATTTTCAATCTCCTCTGAACTGTCAAGACTTGATCAGGCATCCAATAGGTAGGCGACGGTTTGAAACGCAGCTTTAACCCTCTTATATTGAAAATTGAACTTCAGCACAGACAATTTTGTTTTCCCAATTTCCGCCATAGCAAGTGGATTGGCCACAATCCGCTTGAAAATAATTTTTGCAAAGTTTTTTAACCATTTCTTCAGCTCTTAAGCTTTGCTAAGATTACCAAAATGTTGTCTTATAAGTTATGGGCAGACCTCGAGCTTGAATTTATGGAGATTTTAACAAACATTGTTTTCACTCATATTCCGCACATCTTGCTTAAGGAATTTCCACCCGAAATAGTGAATTTGCGAAAATCCAGTTCTACCGAATTCTTGCATAGATTTTCCACCAATTCTCAGCTCTCAAGATTTGATCCGTCAGCCAAAGGGTAGATTTAGATTTAGCTATAATTCGTTTGAAGTGCTTTGAATTGCACATTGTATGCTTTTTAGATATAGTCGAGCTCCATTGACAGTTTGCAATAACCTGATCGGATCGTAAATTGATCGTAACGCTGTTTCATTATAAGCAGTCCAATCACCGAACCACAAACGTCAACGTCGACGTCTCGCCGTTTTAGCGAGGTTCTCGTATAACCTTTTTATTATCATAGCATTCATGCATCATGTACGAGTACGACAACGAAAATGAGTCCGAGTACTTGTAATCTTACTATCTTGGGCTCTGTTGCTGTTTATATTTGCCACTGAAAGTGCTTTAATGAAGGTCGATTGCGAGGAACTTTATCGGCCAGCAAAGCTCATTGACTTGCCCAGAATTTATTGGTTGACAAAGTGCATTTTAAATAAACCTGATAATTGGAACAGCTTTTGCTCTTTGATAGATATACGCTGATACACTGAAAGGGTTAGAAACTTAAAGCACGACAACTCGCTACGATTGAGTGCTTGTTGTTTTCTTTGAAATCTTTTGCCTTTGCGGTTTTTCACACAAAAAATCCTTTATCTAAAAATCCTTTATCCAACTATCAAAGTTCTGATTGCTTTGCAGTTTCATTTCTTACCGATGCTTCCTTTAAGTTGGTAAGTTTCTCACTTATCGCAATTTCCTTAAAAAGATATTTCTTATGTTTTTCCGATTGTGCCAAAAGCAAGCTTAAATGCATCGATTAAATTAAACACAATTTATAAAAAATCTTATATATTTATAACGGCGATATATTATCAGGTAGTACAAACAGTATCATCGATATATAAACATGTCTGTCTGTTCGTCTAACTGTCTTTAAGTCCGCCCTTCCTCTGGTACATTAAATTTCTAAACTTTGTTTTCTAAGAACAAGTTTGTTCAATTTGATCGATAACTGCTTTCACTAAGCCAAAATCCGATTAATATTTACAGCAGCTAGTATCGCAAATTATAAAACCTAGATGCATCGCATTTTTTATTCAGATTTTTTTTCGCAAGTATTCTATTATTTAGACGATTTCCTCCCTACTCGTACATCTCTTTGTGTGTACAGAACGGCTTGGGTTTTCGCATATGCAAATATCTTAAAGCTCAAAACTTATTCAAGAATATGGAAAACAGACATAGAGATGCCCAAAGTGCTTGACAGTCTAGAGGGTATTATAATGTCGTCACGAAATATGTACTCCATAAAGGGAGACGTCTTTTCGCTCATGAACTCCATAGAGTGGGCATTACGTCTGTCAAAATCGGAGCGGTTGCTCACTATTCTTCCCCCTAAGATATCTGCGAAACAGTTGCAAATCGGAATAGTTCTATATTATTGCCAAGAATAGCCTTTCGTTCTTATTTGTTAAATTTTCCTTGCTTGGATCTCTTAATTTTCAAGTGGAAAGGTCTGCTGCATTGTGTATATTGTGTATATATGTAATATATATACGTAAACCATATCCATATCTGTGGAACAATTATGCCGTGCATGGAACATCTTTCTTTCATCAGAATTGGGTGTGCGAACAATACGCACCGAGCTGTTGACTAAGGGCAGTATCCGAAACCTTTACGCATCATTGGATTGAACATATGTGAATCCGGCGCCGCCCCCAAAAGAGGGCCACACGATGCACTTGCTGCAACTGCAACTGCAACTGCAACTCAAGTTTCCCATGAGGCGAGCAGGTTTCAGCAGCATGTGGGCGCCGCCTTGAGAGCCCAACAGACATATGTATATATATATATATATATATATATCTATATGAATATGCGTATGTCTTTGCTTTGTTGTATTACAATGAAATCGATCTGTCTAACTAGAGGTTAGGCTTAACACTCGGCCTGCTAACTCACAGACAGATCTCAGCTTCAGAATCCATATCGAAGAGACGAAGAGAATCTGCCGATCAGCGAAAAAATAACTATATATATATATATATATATATAAATCTTTGCCACATTTCTTTGATATTTGATACGGGATACCAGCGGTGCAGCGTCCTGCTTGCTGCTGCCACAAAACTCTGCGTGTGTGTGTGTGTGCCCCCCCTCCTCTTCTTTGTTGTCAGCTGTTCTGTCATTTCAGTTGAATTGCCGGCCGGTCGCACGTAGTATCTGTAGCTGTATCTGTCCCCTCCAGGCGCTGCCGTTTGGTAGCGTCTTGAAAGTATTTAATACACACGCACACACACACGCACATTCAGCACACACACACACACAGACACACACACACACACACACTCACAGGCATAGCACACACACTCTTATGCACACTCGTGCATACTTTGTTTTGTCGTTTTCAACATTTTTCAACGTTCAGGAATTCAAAAAATTCTTTACTTTAAAGTAAAAATAAATTCCATGCAACATCCGCCATGTTGGCTTTGGCTATTTTTGCCGCCTGCGGCAGCGGCAACCAATGTTATAATGGCCCAGAGCCAAAGCCAAAGCCAGCGCACGAACCCCTCCCCCCCTCCCATCCTCCTACCTCCTGTTCACAATTCCCCCACTCCCCACTACGTCCCTTTGCCAAAGCTGTGCGTCGCCCTTTGACTGTCTTCGCAGCGGCCAGTTTGAAAACTCTGGAACTTCAAAACGTGTAGCGGCTCCTCCGCCCGGTTCCACAACGAACCGCGAACCGCTCTTCCACTTGGTATTTGTTTTTATTTAATGCTTTGCCGCCGCTATTTCTCCTTCTTTTTCTTTTTCTTTTCCTTTTTTTTCTTGCCTTGTTTCTGATTTTTGTTTCGATTTGTTCCACGCTTTGTTTTTATAACTGAAATCCAAGTATGCTTTGGAGGGGCGCATTTCGGTTGCACCCCTCCAAACGCTGTCGCTGTCACAGTTGCTGTTGCCGCCTAGAAATTGTGATTGTTATCATTTGATCGTATCCAGCATCCGGATGGACTTGCCGACTTGTCAGCATTTCTTTGCTTAACAACAGTAGCATTCCAGTCTGCGTATTCTTTTCGCCGAACAAATAAACCCTTTCTACCCAAATGTCATCGAAATACTCCCAACATATTTGGTTTTATAGATTTCTCACGCCTTTCCTGCTGTTGTGAGCTTGCAATTTCACCTATATTTCACTTCTTATATCACTTCCAGTCTGCGTATTCTTTTCGTCGAACAAATAAACCCTTTCTACCCAAATGTCATCGAAATACTCTCAACATATTTGGTTTTATAGATTTCTCACGCCTTTCCTGCTGTTGTGAGCTTGCAATTTCACCTATATTTCACTTCTTATATCACTTCCAGTCTGCGTATTCTTTTCGCCGAACAAATAAACCCTTTCTACCCAAATGTCATCGAAATACTCTCAACATATTTGGTTTTATAGATTTCTCACGCCTCTCCTGCTGTTGGCAGCTTGCAATTTCACCTATATTTCACTTCTTATATCACTTCCAGTCTGCGTATTCTTTTCGTCGAACAAATAAACCCTTTCTACCCAAATGTCATCGAAATACTCTCAACATATTTGGTTTTATAGATTTCTCACGCCTCTCCTGCTGTTGGCAGCTTGCAATTTCACCTATATTTCACTTCTTATATCACTTCCAGTCTGCGTATTCTTTTCGTCGAACAAATAAACCCTTTCTACCCAAATGTCATCGAAATACTCTCAACATATTTGGTTTTATAGATTTCTCACGCCTCTCCTGCTGTTGGCAGCTTGCAATTTCACCTATATTTCACTTTTGAATTCACTTTTAGTCTACGTATTCACTCAAATGTCATCGAAATACTCTTTAAGTTTTTTATTTTATATATTTCTTTCGTCACTTTTCAGTTTTGAAATAACTTTAGGCCTAAGTATTCTTTCAGCAGAACAAACAAACCCTTTTTCCAAATTTCATAGAACTACTTTGTAAGTATTTCGTTTTATATATCTCTTACGTATCTTCTGCTTTTCAAAGCTTGCAATTTCACCTATATTTCACTTGTGATATCACTTAAATCAGTGGAAATATAACTTTTAACAACGTTTGTTATTTTACCTGGATAGTTCAGGCGTTTGGTGGGGTGACTCTTCAAGCTCCAACCACAAATATCCCAAAATAAAACCAATTTAGCTAACTTTTAAAAATATTCCTTATTTTACATACATTTTATTGAAATTATTAAAATTATCAAATAAAAAAAAAACGAAAAAGAAAGGCAATTTTCGGCAGAGAGAGCTTCAAAATCTTTCAATACTTTTTTCAAGTAGTCAAGATAATATTGTTTTGCAGCAAATAATGTATTGAAAATTTATGTTTTGGTTCCGGTTCATGAACCGAACTCATGGTGAATTGTTAAAAATGTAATTTCCCTTAAAAGAAAATTGAATTTTTCAGTGTGAGCTAAAACATATTTAAATTTAACGAGCACGTCTTAGTAAAGCCAAGCCAATGCTAAGATTTCGTTGTATATAATATCTGTGTTATTTGCGAGCATTTTAACTCATGGAAGCGACCAGTGTTGTAAAGCAAACTGTTAAAGCGGCTTTGAAGCAAGTCTAAGTTGGTTTCTCTAAGAAGTGTCGCCGAGGTTGCAAGAAGTGCTCGCAAAGTGCATTTTCATTGTGCTTAGAAGTTGGCGCTTTTGCCTTTGCTTATTATTACTTTTATTTTTATCATTATTTTATTTTATTTTTTTCTGCCGTTGCCGCCGCTGTTGTTGGGTCTCGGTTCTTGTTTTTATCTGCTTGTTACGAAATCAATTTTCCACAAATTAATGAGAGTCGCATTTTTGCCGTGTTACTCTTTTCTTTTGCCTCCAACCAAGTATAAAAACCGTGGACGAGCGAACGTGAAATGCTCAAGCTTGAGGTTGAGGTTGAGGTTGAGTTTGAGGCAGATGCAACAAGAGAAGCTGTGGCAACTTTTTAAAAAAGGATTCTTCCCAGCAAAGTTGCTGCCGCCGCTGCTGCTGTTGCTGCTGCTGCTGCTGCGTTTCTGCACAAGATAAAAATATTTTTTAATGTTTTCTTGAGCACAGAAAATAATTTAAGGAATGTCACGTTGTAGCCGCTCTCTGGCTCTCAACTCTCAAGCCGCGCGCTGTGTGCTCGCTCCTTGTATGCATTGCGCATTTATTTTGGTTCGGTTCCATCCCGCTCCCCATACCGCTACCCGGCCCGCTCCGTCGCCTTTTTGGTATGGTATAAAAGAATTTCTTATATAGCAACAACTGCTGCATAGCATACATACATCTGTCTGTGTCTGCCCCACTCTGCGCCTGCTCCAGGCCCAGCCCCAGCCCCAGCCCCAGCCCCAGCCCCTGCCACTCCATCTCCATCGCCATCTTCATCTTCGTCTCCTTGAGCTTAACACTCTATGCATATCCATGAGATTGCATTCGGAATCCAAGGAGCGGGACATGCCGGCAACAATGATGGCAAGGGCAACGATAAACGTTCTGCCTTTTATTTTTTTCGTTTTTGATTTTAGTTTTTTGTTTTACGTTTTGTGTTTTCTTTTTTTTTTTTTTTTTTTGTTCATTTGAAAAAATTTTTTACTTAACCCCTTATCACTTGGCAGGCCGCAGCGCAAAGAACTAAAAGCCGCGCCGCCGCCGCCGCCGCCGTCGTCGTCGCCATTTTCCACACGTTTGTCCGCCGTGACCGCCGCATCCGTCTTAAATTAAAAGCTTTTTGTCCCCCCCAAAAAACACACACACACACACACACAAAATTTGCTTTCGAGTGTGCCGCCGCAGCTTAATAAAGAGCATTAATGGCAATGTCAATATTGTTGGGGCTGAACGCGGCCAAAGCGTGGGAGAGACGACGGCAGCGACGGCGACGCCAACGGCGACGGCGACGGCGGCAGCGGAAGTGGCAACAACTGGCGGCACAATTGGCCACCTGCCGATATTGGCAAACGACGATCTCAGCGTTTGATTTGCCAACACTTCGACGATTCGCCGTGCTCAAGTGCAACAAAGTCAATGCAAGCCTTACCGAAATATCCAAAGACAAGAAAGAGTGATCAAGTAGTCGCATCTTACTAAAATACCCTTGGCTAGACAGGCTTTCCTTTTTTTTTTTTTTGGCTTCACACTTGCAATTCTCAACAAGTTAAAGCTTCAAAGGAGACACAAGACAGTTGCAATACTAAAGTAAGTTTCGGTTTTGATACCTTACAAAAATAAAGATATAAGAACAGCCTAGACCGGCGAATCTAGAGTAATAAGCCGCATCTATACAAGGTTATATAAAGTGAATTTCAAATCGAAAGATTGCTAAAGAAATCTGAGTTCTTTTACAAATAAATATATACATCGCTTCGACCGTAGATTACATGTACATGCACTTGGAAGTGCCTACTTCAATGTGCTATACATTGTTGTGACAAAATGGGAATATCCTTATCTTATATCGTGTATCTTTCAAATTGAGAGAATTGGTATGGTATATATATATATATATATTTATATAGCTTCCACTCTAGATACTCAACAAGATGGTATAGACATAACTCCTCATATCTCCACTTCAATTTGTTACATATTTTGTCACAAAATGAGGAATACTCTGCTCTACCCGTTCGTAGCAACAATTCCAAATGGACATACCGCAGATTAGAGGTGTTAGCCCTAAACTAGCTAAAAAGAAAAATTAAATCATCTTTTGTCGTTTTCAACAATTTCGCTCATATTTTGAATTCTTTCACAAGGTTCTTTTCGGTTCCCTTTTCATTGCACTTTTCATGGAGCTATCGGCGAAAATAAACATTTTTACTTGGGCGAGGTAATCAAATAACATCAAAAATTGCATTCTGTTGGAATTCAGCTGAAATGGTTTTCGAGAACGCAACTTTTACCCAGTTGCTGTAAATGCGCCCAAAAGTATGCAGTGTGAATTGGGAATGCAAAGCTGCGAAATTGATATTGAAATAATTTAAACAATCGGAGCCACTTTCAATTGGTATCTGCCGTGCCAATGTGCTCTTCTCAGTAAACCACTCGGTAAACAACATTGTTTCGCAATATTTCAAGGTATGCCAGTCAATAGCACAATTCACTTAAGCCGAAAGCTCGCTATTTATAATTATGATAGTTTTGTGAAATTGGAACGTGCATTAAATCATTTCGGAATCATTTAGTATTTACCGACTACACATGTCTTAAATTAATTATATAATTTTCAGCTGAATTTCGATTAAAAGCTAATGTTCTTATTTACAAGGCACTTAAACACATCTGCCTGATAGCTAAAGCTGTCTGATAGATAGCTGTTGGTAAGTGACAAAGCTCGCTTCTTAATAATGGCCACAAATGATTAACCTGAGAAAACTAAAAGAGTTAGAAACGTGCATTTCAAAAGAACAAATAACTCTTTAAGCAAAGCAAAAAAGCCCTATTGCAATTTGTAGCATGCAGATTTGTTCCCCGACTAAATACTTACACTGATAAAAATATATAATTACATTTATTTGAATACTTTTAATGTTTATATATATACAACATAAAATATTATATTAATGCTAATCTAAGCACAGCTCATAACGTAGGAGCTAGGAAGCTGAGAATATTTCTGAAGTTACCTTATGTGATGAAGGTGCACGTTAAGACGGGGTTCTGGAAAATTCCACCCGCAAGTGTGGCAAACGTTTGTATGCAACTTTTGTGTTTGTAATGTATTTGTAAAAATGTATGTAACAGGCAGAAGGAAGCATCTCCAAACCCATAAAATATATATATTCTTGATCAGCATCAACATCCGTCCGTCCGTCTGTCCGTATGTATGAACGCAAGAATTTTAGAAATTTTAGATGAAGGTCCTTCTAGTGCCTGCGCAGATCGAGTTTGTTTTCGATAATCGATAACTTGCTCCGTTTCCAAGTAATCGATACCAAAATCTATATCAAAATCCTCTTTTTTGAGCAATTTTGGTAAATAATAAGAGCTAGAGTCACCAAACTTAGCATATATCTTTTAGAATAGCATATATATTTGTATTTGGTGTTGGAACTTTATACAAGCCACGGGCGAGACCGGGGTATACCCGATATTATCCTTTATAGACATAGATCGAAATTTCCCCTCGCCATAACTGGGTCAAAACCCATGCGATTTTCATAAGGTTTGGATTTTTGTTCATGGCTTGGCCTTTAGATCAATTTGGCATTTTAATCTGGTCAAAATTGATGTGAAAATGGAACGCGCAAATATCCTATATAAACATAAGTCGGAATTTCTCGGAGGAGGTTTAATTAATGTTATCTCTGTTTAATAGATATTCTTGAAAATGGGCATTTAATGAAATAATTTAATTCAAATAACTAAATAATCACATGCGTAGCACCTTAAAATAGAAATTATTTAATGAATATTGCAAGCTTATAACAAATGAATATTTTGTTTAATTAAATATTTTCTGCCAATTTCTAAGGTTTTTTTTTTTTTTTGGCTCGTGATTGTTGCAAGTTCCAATATTGTTGTTGAGGTTGTTGTTGCTGCTGTTGATTTTGTGTGTGTATGTGTGTGTGTGTTGCAAATGCGCACAATTTTCGCATTTTCGTTTTCATTTGATTTGTTGCACGTTTTTGTGTTCTTTGTTTGCGCCTCGCGTTTCGTCAACCAAATTCGTTGGCGTCGCGTCGCTTCGCGTTGTTGTCGATGTCGATTTCGATTGCAAGCGCCCGATTACACACACACTCGCACACACACACACTCGCACACACACACACACACACACATACGACTGTGGCAAAAGCTTGCGCTTGCAGCGTTGCGCTTGCGCCATTGCGCAATCCGTTGCTGCAACAGTTGCCGCTGTGGTTGTTGTTGTTGTTGTTTTTTTTTTTATTGCTTCTTTTTGTTTAATGCTGTTTATGCTTACAATCGTTTGTTGCATTTTCATTTTCCAATATGTTTTATGTCTTTATGAGCATTTCAAAATGTTTCGTTTTGCACTCATTTCGCTGTTGCAAGCAATGCAATTGCCACAGCAGCAGCAGGGGCAGCAACAATTGCGACTGCAACTGCAACTGCAACAGCACATGCATGCATATTTATTAGTCATAAGCGATGAGCAGCAGCTAACTCACCCACTCAAAGTCTACATGCCGCCACAATTGTAACCACACACACACACACACACACATACTCAGGCACACACACACACATGTGTCTGTGTACATCAATTGGACATGTGTTTCTGCCGTCCCAAGACCAAAAGCTGCTCAGCTGCTTTTTGCAATCGCTGGCGTTTTTTTTTTTTTGCTTTTCTTTTGTTTTCATTATTATTATTTTTATTTATTTTAATTTGTTTTTTTTTTTTTTTTATTTTGCTTTTTGTCACTTTTGCAGCATTTTATTAACAATCAGCGTATTTTCATTTTATTTCGTTTTATTTGTGTACTTTTTTATACGCTTGCAAAGTGCTCTATAAATTTGACATGAAATGTGCAACACGTTAAAACAGACAGCTCGGAAAACAACGCTTTACATGAGACTGCTGACTGACAGACTGATTGACTGACTGATCGACCTATATGCTCACTGACTGACTTACAAATTGATTGATTGACTGCCTGAATAACTGATTGGCCGACTGACAGAATGACTGATTGATTGATTGACTGACTAACTGACTGACTATTTAAATGATTGACTGACTTTCTGAATAAGTGGCTTATCGACTGATTGATTGAACAACTGATTGGCTGATTGACACAGCCCAGCCCAGCCATATCTAGGTAGCTGATATTTGAGCTATTTGACTGCTTCAGCAACAATCGGTCAGGTATTGAGTTCTGTTGGATCTATCAATTAATTCAATCCGAATTCGAATCAATGTCCATCTCTAATAACACATAGCTGCCATGGAAACTATCGGTTAAAAATTAAGCCTCTGTATGAACCACTTTGGTTTGTTTCATAATATTCTACTAGATGTTTTACAGTTTTGCCCTTGCAAAATCTAATCCATATTCTTAAATACGAACAATCGCTAAAAAAAAAAGATTTCGTTTAAAAGCTTTACTTTCTCGCGCCTCTACAAGGGTATTTGCTATTCGGATTGCGGTAGTTAGATGTTCTTTTTTGTGTTTTTTGTTTTTTTTTGTTGATACGATATGCAGCGGATTACATGAGCGCTTAGTGGGGCAGTTGTTGTGGCGTCCAGTTGGGTTCCAGGCGCTAAGCGAATGATTCATATACACCAGACAGAGAGATATGTATGGACAGAAAAAAATGCTCGAAAGAAAGGGGTGATAGACGAAGAGAGGGAGAGAGAGAGAGCTAGAGCTGAATGATAGAGAATTGAGGGGGAGGCACATGAAAAAAGGTTTATTTGATGACAGCCGCATTTTGGCTATGTGACTTTTTACAGTTTATTTGCGCCAAATAAATCGTAAGCTCTTGTTAAATTATCACGCTGACATGTCTTCAAAACGTGCAATAATGGCAAATGTTTTCAATTCTGAAATGTAACAACTTGAACAACTACAACAACTGCTTTGGAAGGTTATTAGAAGCCGTCCAATCCGCATCGAGCCAAACCCAATCGTTACTTAATTAACTAATCTTGGCCAATCCGAAAGGTTCTCCGATTTGCATAATATATTTATATGTAAGTTAGACATATATAATACCCATATGATACACACACATAAAGAAAACATTAGAAAACAAAGAAAAAAAAAGAAAATTTAAGGAAACGCTTTAAAATTATTAGAAAGCGGAGAATATCTTCAGTTTAGTAATTTAGCTTCAATGAAAAAGTCTATGAAAATGTTCAATTTAAAGAACATTTTAATGTACATCTATGCATACATCATTTTTAAAATAGCTTACATCAGCTGACAACTCGCTTTTATGTAAACTTTATTACAATAGTAGATTTCACCGGAAACTTTCTATTTCTGTTAACTTTAATTGAAACTAACTAAATGTACCTATTTAAATGAAAATATTGAGAAAAACAAAGTGAAGAACTAACAAGAAATCCTAGAAAAAAGTGAAGAACTAAAAGCACATAAGCCCAAGGCCTAGAGCTAGTCAAATCAAAAATCTTATTTTAAAATAAAAATATCAAGCTTAAAACAAGTCATAATCAAAAGAACTTATTTCATGCAATATGGAATTTGGTTAAAACTAACAGAAACATTGTAAGGGAGAAACCTTAAATCTGTAAAAATTATCTCGCTCCGAATACAGTTAAAATGTTTTTTATGACCAAAGATTTGGGTAAGCATTTTTTTAAACTTTTTGCTTTGATTTTTGTTATATTTCCTCATCTTCATGGCCCCATTTTTTGGCTGCTTCTTCTCTATGTGCTTCTCCAAGCTAAGTGTGGCTTCTATTGTTGTTGTTTTTGTTGCTGATCAATCATTCGATTTGACGTCATTCATGCATTTATTATGACAACTACCTGACAAAGTTAACATTCACATTAATTTATATTTTTTAGCTACAGTTGAGCTCTGGTAAGCACATGTAACTGGAATAGTTTTTCACTTTAGTTAAAGTTGGAATAGAGCTTCCTATTGTCTCGTAGTTTTTCTTCATTTCCCAGAGCTCAACTGGCGCACCTGCTGAAGAGACTGAATTGGAAATATTGGCTGTTGAATGCCTGTTGCCTGCCTCATTGGCTTCATGTACTGATGCATCGTCTGCACATTTTTTGGCTCTGATTTTTTACCTTTTTATTCTTGTTTTTTTGCGACGATAACAACGTTATCAGCGCACTGGCCAAAAATGGAGCACAAATCAAAATGTAGTTGAACAGCGCTCTCCCGCACGGACATTCAGTTGTTCATTTGTCTGCCTACCGATTTGACGGCAACAATGCAAAAAGATTGCCAAAAAAAAAAATAACACAAAAAGCTGACCAAGTATGCAACAGCATACAGGAAATACCCTGCCGTGAGAGTATTTACATTCGATTGTCAACTAAATAGAAAAAGAATCGTTATATAACAGAGGGTCCACTTAACAGAATTATTTTTAACAGCGTATCATAACAGTTTAGCCTCTGTATATAACAGTGGTATCATACATGCTATTAATATTTGCATATTATTCGGCTGGAAAAACATTTTTGCTCAAATGGAATTGGTCAAATATACAAATAATATATATTACTTTCATTCTTTAATAAGAAAGTATATATGGGGTCATATTAACAGTATAATATTTCAAGAGCGTTTTATCGTAACAGTACTTTGTTACATTTATGTTATTAACATTTGTTATTTATTTATTTAAACAGTTTTATGTGCAGACAAATAATTTTATTAACATTTTAATTGATCATTCGGTTGTTTTAACATGTGCGAGTTGGTCAAGTATTAAATTATTTTGTTGAACAGAAAATATATGTCAGAATTTTAATATAACAGAGATTCACGTTAAGGGCATAACATTCAACAGCGTATCATGATAACAGTTTGTTTTATGTAATTAACAGTTTTCTGTTTACACAAAAAATGTTATTAATATTTTTATTGGTCATTTATGTACAGATAGGTAATTCATTTTATATAACTAAAATAGTTGAATTTGATATCAAAAGTCAATATAAGAATTGCAATTACATAAATTCGAATATTTAATTATAGCACATAGTTATATAATAAATATCTTTTAACTTAACATAGTGCTGATCGTAGCTAATATGCCCGTTCACTCTACATACGTGTGTGTGGTGGGTGTGGGGCGGGCTTTAAAAGCGAATGAATGCAAGAATGGAGTATGAACCGTAAATGAAAATATGTGCAGCATTAATTTCAACGTTGCTGCACAATCAGAGCGCACAGACTCCGCTGGAGAGTTGGGTGGTGGGGTTTGGTTGGATTTGGCTTGGCTCGGTGGTTGCTCTGCAGCTGCCTTTGCCGTTGCCGTTGCCGTTGCCGTTGCCATTGCCGTAGCTGACTGAATGGCTGGCTAGAATGCGGGGTGGCTGGGTTGGTCAGCTTGCAGTGGGTGGCATGTTGTATGGCTGCAGATGTAACATACACAATCAAAATTCCATTCTGTGTCATGCTCAGCTCGTGCATCCCATACGGCCAGGGCCTGGGTCTAGGTCTGCTGCTGGCTGTCCGCTTGGCCGGCAGGCAGTCATTCAGTTAGTCATTCAGCCAAGCATTTAGTCAGTCAGTCAACCAGGCGAACTGTTTGTCTGTCTGCCCATCTGTCTGTCTGTCTGTCTGTCTGACTGCCATTCGTAGTTGCGCATTGTTTGACCAAAAATCAGAGAGGGAAAATATAATCGAGGCTGAACTGAGAGCTGAAATTCCATTGTTGCGGCGTTATAAACAAAATTTACATTCTTTAGTATTCGCAGACAACAATCACACACACACACACACTCACACACACGCACACACAGTGTGGCATATATCATGCATATGTATGTGATATGTCTGTAGTTTTCCACATATTTTGGCATTTTCATTTGTCTTCGTTTCATTTGGTTTCGTTTCGTTTCGTTTCATTGGCAGATAAATAATTGCGTAGGCCGCATTCTGCCTGCGCTTATCACTCACAATGCCTGATCACAGTTTTCAGGACGACGCACACATACACTAGCTTACACACACACACACACACACACACATACACACGCGCGCGCACTGAGCACACATCTGACAAATTGTTGTAATAACCCACGCAACTCAATTCAGTTTCTTGCTGTGGCCAGGCAACCTCAGAATGCAACAGAAACAAGTAAATCCCATCAAAACGTGCATGCTCGACCAGGCAACACCCTTTATTCAGCCTTGCTTTGTCCGAAATTCGGGTTTAACAGGTAAAGATATAGACTTGACTGCTCTTAAAAGGAATGGAGATATCGATAATTATCGTTGCCTATTGTTTAGGTGAGCTTAACTTGAGGTAACAAACTTTGACTCTTTAGGGTAAAACAAAATATTACAAGGTTTAATATCTTCAATATAATAAACAGTGCACATTCAATTTATAACACCTACATATGGCATAATACCTTAACAACTTATCGATTTATCGATAACATTAAAATAAAAAAGAATTCTTTTTTTACTCTTTCATTCAACTGGAAATGTTCCCTTAAATGCTTTTATTGCGCTCTGCAATTCAGTTTAAAAAAACTTTAGGAACCGATTAATATCGATTTGCCGAGAGTAGATAAATTAATAAATTAAGAAAATGAAATACACGTGTTGTAGATGAAAATTGCTTATCAAAATGTTGCACATAATTAAAAGGTATCGGAAAAGGATGTTAAGCCAATACAAGCTACCTTTCGGGTTGACAATGAGCACTACGGCAGAACTTGGAACAATTCGATGATGAAATAAGAGGAAATTGTGGCCAGATTTTGTACAAAACAAAAAACAACATGAACAACAACGCGAAGAGGAAAAGAGCCTGGCTGGCTTTGAGTCTTAGCAAGCGAGAAGTCGCTGGTTCAAAATCTGACAAATGCATTTGCTTTTGCTTGATCAACTAGTTCATTTGTATTCGCTTGGGTATATACACATACATATCCATACATGCATATATTCTTCTATTTCTTCTGCCTGTTACACACACTTAAACCATTGTAGCATACCCTCCTGGCCCATTTTTAATGGGTATAGAAATCAACGTCATATCAGCTGGCCGGAGTAGCTGCATCCTGCAGTTGACTTTGCTTTGGTCTCTTTCTTTGACATGTGAGTACCGATGTGTGTGTGTGTGTGTGTGTGTGTATGTGTGTGTGTGTGTGTGTGCATGCACAACTGCATCGGTCTGAATTTTTTGTGCTCCTTGTTCTGCTGCTGCTGCTGCTGCTGCTGCTGCTGCTGCTGCTGCAATCAAACGGCCAACGGTCAGGCCACATTGTTATTTAAATGTCGACACAAAGCGCTGGTCGGGATCTCCAACTCCGCTGAGCGTTTACCCAGTGGCAGCCGCTGTGCTCCGCCCGGGCTCCCCCGGCCATCATTTTGGGGCGCTGCGAGCTTGGCATTTGTGCATGGAATTGGGCGATTGGCGGATGTTGGCTGGCAGACATGTTGGCTGCACATGTTAATTAACAATTTTGATTGAATTCCAATTTGAGATGAAATGTTTGGGGCGCCATACATAGCAACCCGGCAAGCCGGCCAGCCATCGGGATAGATTCATCCATGTGTATGTATGTATATATGTATATTCACTTTTTGGCCTTTGAGCCAGGCTGTTCATTTCGCAATTGCATTTGGGCTCACAGAAATTTCATTAACCGTTGCGCGGCGCACACGTGGCGTCTACTTAATTGACGCATTGCTTCAATTTTCCAAACGAAATGTGCCCAAAACCCCAACAAGCCCAAAAGTCCCACACTCTCGAGCCCAATCCCATCTATGCTCGGCCCCGGCTCGCTGCCACTTTTCATATTTCATATATATTAACAATAAAAGCATTTCCCGTGTTGTTTTATTTTTCGCACTTGCAGTTAATTGTTGCTGTTGTGCGTATCTGTGAAAATATTGTATTGTTTGTTGGTTTGCACAATAAATAAAATGGACACACATTCTTTTTTCCTGGAATTTCGCTGCACTCGTAATTAACTTCATAATTAAATTGGTCAAATGAACCCGTCCGTCGGTGCACAGCGCCCAGCGCACTTTTATTCTCTGCGGTTTTGCATGTGTTTGTTTTTTTCTTTTCCTTTTTATTATTCTTATATAGAGGTCATCTTGACTGCATGATCTTGTTGGATACGCCCATATTTCACACAATCTCTTAAGCGTATGTAATCGAAATTGACTTCTGGTTAACAACAATATTTGAAGCCCAAGTTAATTATACATTTGAGCTGGTGCTCCGCGAAAGGCTTTTTACATTGATTCAAACCATTTTTGGAGAAATAAATGGTTCGAATCGGTTGCCGGCTTTGCTTTTTCTAGAGTTTAAATTTGAATGTCGCCTTAAGTTAAGAATATAATTACATTCCAACCGCCGGGCAGACTAGATTAGACTTATTTTCCAGGAGTATTTCCAGTAATGATATTTAATATATTTTCTTGTCTGACCAGCAAATAGATTCCTGTCACGTTTCCTGTCAAATGGAAATATGCATGCATATCTTTAATAATCATGCAGGCTTTCTGTTACAAACATTTTTAAGTTCAATCGCTGCAAATGTCATCAAAATAATTTATCGATGCTTAGTTGAAGTATCGAGTTTTGTGCAATCGTAACGGGCTATCGAACATCGATGAAAATACTCAAAAACATGGATTAAACTTGATTTTCAGACATTTGCTACATTCCTAATGTTGCTTCGATAAGTTGAAATACATTATTCAAACAAATTTTAATCAAAATATTATTTGATTAATATGAACAAGATAACAGAAAATAATTATTATTTAAAAGAAGTTTTCTTTCCAATTCTATCAATTCCATCACAAATATCTAACAGGGTAACCCTTCGTCGAGCACTTAACTCTTTGTCATAATTATCGTCAGCGTTATGGGAATCTGTGTGTATGCAAATTTCTGAATGAGCATTTGAGAGTGCAAATTTGTATTAAAAATATACTTTGTGTGTGCGGGCGGGTAAATTTTGTGCTGTGCGAACAGCATGAATTATCCGCATCGAACGGCGTCTGCTTATGACACTTGACATTACATCGCACATTACGAACAGTCGAGCACTTTGAGCACGTACCGCACGAAGCGCCCGAGCAGGGATCCAACATCCAACACTTCTCATTAACACCGTCAGGCATGAAGCAAAAGAGCGAAAGAGAAGGCAGTCTGTGTGTATACCCTGGTAAAAAGGTGGCTTCAGGCTTTTGTGCCAATGTATGTTACAGAAAGAGCTCAGAGCATTAGCTATCTATATTCTGGCACAGAATGACGAGTTGAGTCGCTCTAAACCAACGCGTCAATAGAGCTGGAGATTCGAAATATGTTGTTTTGTTTATCAAATGCTGAACAGATTTATTATTTCTTATCGATATTTTTTCCTCTTTTTAAATATGGATCAAAATCGATTATCTTTTTCGATTTGCATAATACCGTTAACAATAATCGATACTCTTATCGATATCTCGATCGCTTGTGAAACATGTTTTTTAAGCACAATTCAAATATTTAAAGTGATAGATGTATACAATTTCATATGATTCTCCCTGCGATCTAAAACAACCGAAAAATGAATTTTCCTTAGCATGAGGCTAAGGAAAGAAGCAGAAGCCAGCTTTCACAATAACGTGTGCAGGGTATCTGCTAGTCGTCCACTGTGTTGTTTCTTTTCTGTTGTTGTTCCATGATAATAAAAAGTGTTGCACTTGTTTTGCATACCTTTATTTCCCATACCGCAAACACCACCACCCCCCCCCCCCCCCCCCCCCCCCCCCCTTCAACACACACACACACACAATTAACAAGGGAAGCGCCAAAGACAGGTGTAAATTTGTACAATTTCTGCTTAATTGATGATGGGAATAAAACACAAAACGCAAGACAGCAAAAGCCACAGCAAGAACAACAATTAGGGGCCAGACCGCAGATAAGAAGCGTACACAAAAATTTCTGCATAATTCAAGGCGAAAATATTCAATATCAAATCGAATGCATTAAAAACACACGCACACACGTTTCACAGCCAATCAATTCAGTTATGCAACTACATACATATATAGCTATATATGTAGAGTATGTTAAAGTACAAGAAGTCTTATTATAAATAAGGTATAAGCCGATACGAATTATTCTGTTAGGTTATTCTTGAATTGATGGACAGGGGAGAATAATGAGACTACGAACATTTTAGATTTAAAGAATATTTTAGCATAGAGTAGAAAAGATATACCTAAAAAAATGTATAGAGATATGGAGAATGATTCTCAATAAATTAAATGGAATGAAAAAAGATACAAGATAGAATTACTCACATATTAAATCCACATAAATATAACAATTTGAGATAATATATAAAGTATTATAAGTCAGATGCTTATCTAGAAAACAAAGAAAATCTATATAAATAGTTTTCCTTTTAGTGAAATTTGACATTTATAAAGATATATAGAGAAATAAAGAGCGCTAGATGGAGAGAGGGAGAATGATTCTCTAATCTCGAGAGAGATAAACAGAGAGTAAGGGAGAGAGAGAGAGAGAGACAGAGGCAGACATTGATAGGGAGAGGAAAAGAGAGAAGAAGAGAATATTACAAAGCATATATATTCTTGAACAGTATCAACTGTCGATATAGTCATTTCGCTCGTCTTAAGTCTATCGCCAGGGACTGCTACAGAAAGGGTATATGTCGGACAGCTCTATTATATAGCTAAAGGCAGTTACTGAGTGAAAACACAAACTTAAATGTGTGCAAAATCTTTGCAAAATATGTAATATAGCTCTTGAGAAAGTATTGAGAATGTTTTCGTTTTTCAAGATATTATCTATTAGCTCAGCAAAAGAAAGATTTACAATTCTGCTATATAACTGGAAGGTCAGATTTTTGCGAGCTTCTTAAGTTTGAGTCAGCTGCTTGGGGCTATTCCCTTGCTGGCTAGAGAGTATCTAAGAGTCGTGCTTGCCTGTTGCTTTGCATTGCTGTTGTATGCCTCTTTAATGTGCCCCTTTGGGGCTGTCCAGTTCTTTAACTATTTATTCCCCCTGCCTGCAAATCATGTCTGTTGTGCGTCATAGAATTTTGCCCAGATGACAGGTGCTGCTGCTGCTGCTGCTGCTGCTGGCTATGATTGAGTTATCTAAAATAAAATGCTCAAAATGGCCTGATAAATGTTAGCTGACAATAAAACGTATGACAGGGGCAGCCGAATGGTTAGAGGGCGGCGGGCAGGGCGGGTCCGTGGAGACAACAGTCGCCACACAGTCATTACGTCTGCGACGGATTGCGCGTTGTGGCACAGATACTCGTCAATGCGTGGGCGATCGCATAATAGCCATAATCATCCACGGACCTGTGTCTGGGCTTGACTCTGCGAATGGCAACGGGACACGGTTTTGGGATGGTTATGCAAAAAAACAACAACAACAACCACAAAAGCGAGGCAAGGAAGTCAGCTGCTGTGACACAATTTGAATACCCTTTTAGACACTTGCAAAACCATATACACTCTGGAGCGTCACAGTCTATCTAAAGCATAATTCACATATTTTCTAATGCTGAAGTGTTTTTCTAAAGTTTAAAAATTTTAAATAGAAAAAATCTCTCTCATAAAAACCTTGTACAGCATAACGATTTATGGGCTCGGCTTTGGTGAATTTTGAATAAACTTGAAGGGCTTTTCATTTTTTTTTTTTTTGAGTAAGATAAGATATCTGTTTTTCGTACAATTTATGATTTTTATATAAGGGAATTCTCGCGAATTGCCAAAAGAACTGTGAACTGATTTGGGAACTCACCAATAGCCTCCATTCCAAACTTGTTAGCTCCAATTGGCAAATAGACTGTTATTTCTCGTTCGTTGCTTGCAATTCCCAACAAGTTCGAGCATTCAACAAGAGTCGATTAAATAGGAATACGGCTGAAAGAACAGCCAAACAATTGTCAATTGATTATATAAGCGCGAAAGCTCTTCAATATGCTCATCCAACCTATATTAGATATCCATTATATATTATAGGGTATATGCACAACCTAGCACGAAATCAAATCGAATAAATTGTATAAATTTGCATGGGAAAAGCTGTGACCAAGCACTTGGCTTGCAGCGCTAACAGCTATGCACATATCGTGCACATATATCAAAGTACCCGCAGTAAGGGTATCAAAAAACTAAAACCGCAGTCGCATCAGTTGCCTGTCTTCGTCTTGGCTGCAGGGCATTGTACAGCGCCCACGGTCTACACACGATTAATACTCATTTTTATACATATATACATATATATACGAATGTATATGCATATGTATATGTGAATGTATAAATGTATATACATATGCATGTGCAGATGTACATGCTAACACACTAATTTACATGCGCGTCTGTATGTATTTTCATAGAAGCGAGAGCACACGAACGTGCATACACACACACACACACAGACACACACACACAGAGACACACATACACACACATATAATATATATATATATATATATACATACATCTAGAGATATATACGCGTATGCACAATATATACGCACACATGTATGGCAAATAAATCTGTGCATGTGTATGTATTTATCTAGATCTAGCTGTAGCTCTCTATCTATTGCCGACACAGCGCAGCGCATTTTATTTTTAGATAATTGCTCTTCCTCTTCACAATTTGGCGCTGATCCAAAAAACCGAAGAAAAAGAAGAAGAAGAAGAACAAAATAAATAGATTCTAGATTTTTGCAAAAAAATCATAGTAATAACAAGCAAACGCGCTAATCTCAAAATGATCCGCAGATTACACGCCCTCCCACCAGACAGAGACAGCTGCTCCCCTTATATATATATATATGTATATATGTATCTCTATATTTATCGGACTAACTATACAGAAACTATATAGTGAATACATGTATATATAAATTGTAGCGCGATGCACTGCTTGAGAAATCATTTTCGCTTGATAACATTGATTTTATGACGCTACAAATTAAACCCAACGTTTAAATGTAGTTGAAGCCAATAAAGATTCAAGATTCAATTAGACGAGAGTGTGCAAAAATTGATAAAGTTATGATGTCATGGGAACTAGCTGGGCACTCTGTCATATCTGCCCTGCATAGTTTCAATTTCTACGTGCTGACTAGAAGATATCCTAGAAAACTAGAGCATTTCACTTGACAATTTCCCTCTTAGGGTAATTCCGGCCTTACAGAGCTTCGATCCCCGAACTTGGGACACAGTCTTGAGTTTAGAACAACATTTTATTATATGATACATAACAAATTAACATGATATTAAAATAGTACGATTTATCAACTATACTACGTAAATGCATACTGAGATGACACATATGCATACACACACACACACACATACGCACACGCACATGTACACAAAGTTTTTGTAAGTGTATTGTGTGTGTAGCCTATAAAATGGTAAAGCCAATTTTTACTTATCTAAAGGGCTAATCTTTCTGACAGCAAGCTGATTGCCTTGCACTTGTTGTGGGCGTTAAGTGTGCCCAAACGTGTAAGAAAAATACCATCTCTAGTGCGAACACACTTCGATTGTTTGTGCTGTGATTTATCGATGTCAGCGAGAGTCGATTAATTTGCCTAACACAACGATTGGCAATTCAACATGGCGGCCGCACAATAGCCTGGAAACTGCAGGCACTTCAAAAAGAACTCGGCAACACTCTACAGAGAGAGATAGAGAGACAGAGAGAGAGAGAGAGAGAGAGAGAGAGAGAAGGAGCATACATAAATATACAGTCTATGTATTATAGTACAGGATAGCTCACCCGAAAACAGCTGCTGCATTGGGCTAACAAATAGGTCCAAATGTAGAAAAATGCACCAAGAAGCGCCACAATAAACGACACGAAAAGCAGCACAATCAGCCAAAACAGGAACCACAACGGATTCTTCATATTGTGATGCGATTCTATATAGTATATGCATCAACGATAAGTAGTTAAAGTAAACAATTTGGCTGACTACTCACCCGGATCGCAAACAACACAACTTGCCTTGACAACTTGTCTCGTCTACTGGCACTGGGTCTTGACATGGACTTATTGAGCGACTGCTAAGTATATGCTTCTAATCGGGCTATCTAACATTTGAGTGGCAATGTGCTACGGTAATTTTGACCACACACACACACACACACACACACGCACAATGAGTTTAGATAGGCCTTCCAAGTATTAGTCTATATGGACTTTATTTTATGCTGATTACGGCCATAACTTGTGAATGTGCGAATATAGATAGGCCAGTGCCAGCGTCAAATCTAAAAAATAGGAAAGAAAATTAATTCAATTAAGTGATATAAAGACCAATTACCCCTTAGAAAACTGCATAAAAGATAAACACTAAAGGCCAGAGCTAATGAGAACTGCATGGAAAGGCGATACATAATTGAAGAGGCAAGTGAGTAGGTTATAAATCGCATGAACACGCGTGTAAACGAGAGAGAGGGCGCCTTTCTCTGCAGTTCTCATAAGTTCAAGTCATGTTGCATAAATGTATGGATTTTGATTATGGTTTTTGATGGGACAAAAAAAAACTTACACAAGTTACACTCATCTATTTGACATGCGCTTAGTAAGCTGTGATTAATATAAACTTATAAAGAACTCGGGGATCTCATCAAGTTTTATGCCCAACAGGCCCTGCACCAGGTATCAAAACTCATTAATCACCTGAATTTAGAGTCAAACATAATATATATATATATATATAGTTATATTTACATATATATACATATGTATATATATATAATCATAGAATATAGTGCGAGATGAGCAGCAAACAGGTATACGATGTGGTCGATCCCACGGCCGACGCTCTGAAGGCATCAGCATTTGCACAACGGATCTACACAAAATGTGTGCGCACTCCCGAGGATCTGGGCAAATGGAAACGATCTCGGGCCTACTATGACCTGGTGGCATACATAAATAACACTAGCATGGCCATACAGGGTCATCGTCAGGTCGGCGGCTATTCAGTGTCCAAGCAGATGCTTAAATTGTGCAAAATCTTCAATTGGCTGGATCGTCTGGTATATCAATGTCATCCGTTGGGCGCCGGTCAGGGACTGCTCCGTTGTGTTGGCGAGGATAGACTCGATACGATGGAATCGACCCATTCGCTGCGCCAGAAATGCCATCGCGCATATCGGCAATGGATCAAGTTGGTGCAGGAGAAGGTCTTCTTCATACTGGAGTCCCAGGTGAAGCCGCACTGCAAGCACGTCAATGAGCTGGCCCAGTATTTGTCTCGCTCCTTTGGTAGCCTACATCATTACGACTACGGACCCGGCAATGAGCTAATGTTCCTGTTCTTTTTGTGCGGCCTGTTCAAGTCGAGTATATTGCAAAGCGAGGATACTGTGGCCGCGGCCCTATTGTTGTTTCAACGCTATCTGGATCTGGTGCGCCGCCTGATGACCTTCTTTCGCCTGGTCCCGACTAGTGTGCGTGACAATAACGTGATCGATGATCGCAACATTCTGCCATATATCTGGGGCTGTGCTCAGCTCTGTCGGGAGCAGCCGTTCGCACCGCCGCAATGGGAAAAGCCGGCCATAATGGAGGCACATCGTCAGAACTATATGCTGCTCAGCAGCCTGGAGCATCTGCAGAAGATAATGGGCAATGTCGCACTCGGCGTGCACTCGTATCAGCTATGGTGTGTGCTCTCGCTGTCCAACTGGCCGGATGCGTACTCTGGCCTGATGGGAACTTATCTCAAGTATGTGCTGAACGACTTTTACACCATACAGGATCTGATCTTTTGCGAGATGTTGTCTTTTGCGCGCCAGCCCCTGGAGTATTTACAGCGGGCCTTTTTGGGTGAGCTGCCCAATCAGGAGACATCCTCATCACAAACTGATGGCAATGAGGAGGAGGGTGAGGAGGAACAGGAGCTGGAGCCATATCTGGCGAAGAGCGAGAAGCAGAAGCAGAAGCAGAAACAGAAACAGGACATCAAAACGCAACAGCAACAATTGCCATTGGGCCCGCCCGTGCCGCTGCACAAAAGCCTGAACACCGATGTCTTTCTCGGCTATAAGGATCCGCGCAAGACGAGCGATCTGGGCGAGGATTCACACATCAATATGCTGCGCCGGCAACGTAACCAAAAGAATCAGCCGCTCGAAAAGTCCTCAAATCTGGTGGATTCAAAACGCCAACAGAGCTCCCAGCTGAGCCTAGAAACGGGTGGCTCCGATGATTTTGTCAAATTGAACGAACTTTTGGGCATCGAGAAGTCGACCAAAAGTCAATCGACCGTCTCAATCTACAGCATCTAACGAACAGTAAACGCAAGGAGCATCGAAACCAAAAGATACACTTTATATATATTTATATATTCATATAGATATATACATATATATATACTTATATATATATATATCTGTCAATTCCTGTCTATACATCAATGGGGGCTCTGTGGAAATGTTATTATTTAACATACATAGATATGTAGATATAAATTATAACATGCTATGTATCTGTTACTATCTGTCTCTCACTTACACAAACTCAGACGCACACGCACACACACACACACACACACACACACACTCTGTCTCTGTCTCTCTAATTTGCTCTTGGACATTAAATTCGCAGCTGTTTTATTTCGTGAGTGTGTTTGTGTTTGTGTTCATCTGTGTTTTATGTTTGCTTGTCTGATTGTGCGACAACAAATGATTCAGTTGGTCTTTAACTGGAACTTATTAATTTCTACACAAGCACACATGCACTCTAGTAGACCGTCTCACGCAACTTGCTATTATTATTATTATAGTTGTTCTTGTTGTTGCTGCTGTTGCTGTTGATATAGTCGTTATTGTTATTGTTATTTTTATTGTATTTCCACTGTCACTGCCGTTTCTTCTTCTTTGCCTTTCACACATAATGTTAAGTTCATAAAGAACAGCACATCATTGTTATGGCAGCTGATAAACTGCGAGCAATACATGCACACACACACACACACATGCACACATGCATGCATGCACACATACATACGCATACGTATACGCATGTACATATATCGCATACGCACTGTGTCTGTTATACATTCTCGACTTTTCCTAATTTAACGCACATTGCAGTATTCCTCTTAGTTCTTTTTCAAGAACTCTTTTATCTAGCTACCACTGTCTATTTGATTGTTTTTCTTGTGGTGAACAACTGTATAAATAATAATAATTGCAATTGATTGTTCAACTTTAGCAGATATATTAATTGTAACATTTTTTCTCATAGCATAGCTAGATATTTGAATTGTTCTGGGCAAATTATCTGCAATTAAATTAAACGATTATGTATTTTCGTATTTCTACGTAATTCGGGTTTCCTTAACTTCGAACCACTGTAACCGCGTAATTTGATATAAATAGTAGACCCGTCCATTTTTTTTTTTTTTTTTTTTTAATTGAATACCTGTCAACATAACTTATGAACGAAAAAACTAAAAATCAACTTGAACCTCGACCCCAAATTACTTAAGTACCTGTGCATGTATGTATGCATGTATGTGTGTACGTACATCATGATTTATCAGCTTTCATAATCGCAGCCTTGATAGATTATAGATATTCGATTCCGTGTGCTAACTAGATAAGCTTTATTTATAATAAAGTCAAGTGTAGTAAGTTAATGTGAAAGTTGAGATAAAACCTAACCTGCCAGATGCAGTTCGATTTATCGATAACCGACACTAAATATCGATACCAGATATTAAACACACTTTTTAGAAAGACATTCACATTACATACATACATATGTGTCATCAAGTCAAAACCAGTTACGCTGAGAATAGAAATTTGGTAAGAAAGCGTTTGAACTCTTATTGGCCATTTAGTGGCTACACACAAACACACGCACACACAAGCACGTGTGAAGTTTTGACAAACTAAATAAGTCACATTGCATGCACTAATACAATATATACATACATACATACATACATACACATATGTACATTTACGTACATACATACATGTAGTTGTATTTGTATGTATGTCAACAATTGGCGCGCAGTAGCCGACCGCAGTTGCTGTTGCTGCTACTAATGTTATTTTTGCTGCTGCTGCCGCTGCTACTGTCCGTTGGCACAGTCATGGTGAAAATATTTCAAAAATGTCTGTTAATTTAACAGCAGCGCTGTTAGGCGCGCTCGCAGCTTTGCAGCGATCTCATTCCAGAATAGGCAACACGCGCGTTAGCTTTTTTGAGCTCCAACAGAGAGTCGCTGTTACGCCCTGCATGTGTACGCTCTCCGGCTGCGGCGCTCCCACTCTCTTAGCCTCTCGCACACACACACACACGCACGCAAGCTCTGGCCACAGTAGATGCGACAAGCGAATGCAAAGTTGAACGTTGCTGTTGTAAGGGAAATGGGGAAAAATGAAAAGAAACCAAATCAAGAAAAAACTTGTTCCTTTCTAACAATAAGCGACAAGATCGGAGGTCTTATCCCGCTCATTTGCTGCATCATCAGTTGACCAACTGGCTGTTTGGCCGGCGCAACAGCAACAAAAACATCAGCGACAACTCCTTCGCTCTTTCACCATCCACCGAGCGGCCAACCGACCGACAGACCGACCAGCCGACCGCCACCTGCATTACAGCCTCTCTCCACATCTGACGACGTGCAACAGCGCAACAACAAAAGCACAACGCACACACATGTGAGTGTCATCCGACAGTACCCGCAATACATGCAAACAGACAACCATAGGAAACGCATTCATACTTTCACACATACACATGCATACACACACACACACATCCATACACACACACACACACATCCATACAGCTAGTTGTTAAACTTGCTTGCTAACTTTGTCTATATGTATGTTTGTACACGGAATATGTGTGTATGTATGTACATATGTATGTATGTGTTTTTGTTTAGTTGTCTTCAGAATATTTCTCCAGCTTTAACATTTAATTCTATTGTACTTTAACAAATGATTGCCACTTCATTTTAATTTATCCCAGTCATCAAATTTACCCATTTATTTGTTTGCCAAATGATCGGAAAACTTGTGAATACATGTTAACATACAAACATTAATTGAAGCTTGTATTTTATTTATGTTTGTATATACATGCATATATGTATATACATATATGTACATACATATTCATATTTAATTGTTTAACAGTCAACAACTTTAACAGAACAGTAACTGTTAATTTGTGTACAGATTATGTGCAGCTTAACAGATTATTTTTTATTAAATCTGAAAATCCTGTAAGTGCGTGAAACACATTGTTTTTGAATCGAACCTGCCCCATATTCTTGAATATACCTGTATATGAGTTTGTATTTATGTGTGTCTGTAGTTGGCCTACCTGCTTTTTTGTGGACTCTTTAGCCTGTTTTGGGTACACAGATGCAAATGATACCCCTTCCCCACCTTGCCAACAGGCAACACAGCGCCACTGACGACGATGCCTGGTACTTTGCTTTTCTTTACAAACACAAGCACAAGCACAAGCACGAACACGGGCACACACACTCACGTACAGGCAATCGCAGCGTGTCTGTTGTATTGTTGTTGCTGTTCTTCTATGCCCTGGCCGCGCCACAAACAACAAGTGAGCGAAATCGAGCGCAAAGTAAATGAGCGGCAAAAGGCAACAGCGCAGCTCGACTCGGCTCAGTTCGGTTCGGTTCGGTTCGGTTCGGCTCGGCTCTCCACGCTGTATTAGTCACACGTATGCCACTAACAGGCGCACGAAGAAGAATGAAGAGAGCGCTTGCGTGCGCGTGTATTTGTGTATTTATGCATGTTTGCTTTTCTGGTATTGGTGAGTTGTTGTATTGGGTTTGGGGCTTGATCACATTGTGCGGTTGTAGTTGTCATCGTTTGTGTGTTAGCAAACTAAACAGAGACAGCCAAACAGCCAGCCAGTCAAACAGGCAGCAGCAAGAGCCCAGACACGGAGCCGTGTTGCCAGTCAGTCGGCCCAGCGAGCGAGCTACTGTCGTTCTTTGTATTGATTCCGATTCAGTCGATGAGTTTCTCTCGCTTCTGCGCGTTGCGTGTTTCGCAGTGTTTCCGCGATTTTTTCGTTGTCGTCATCGTTGCCGCGTCTGCCTGTTCGCCCCGCACCCCGTCTGCGCCATACACATTCCCCCCGCCAGCTCGTCACGCGGGGCTCTGTGCGTTGTTTCTGCGTGTGCCTGTGTGTGTGTGTATATATATATATTTATTTTTTTTATTGTGTGTAGATATTTAGTTGTTTTATTTATTTTTTGCCGTGTTTTTTTTCTTAGTTATTTCATTTTGTTAAATTTACATACCCCCTTTTTGTTTTTTTTGGTGCTCATTTGTGTACTTAATGTGTTAACTCAAAATACATACATACATATAACTTATAAGATTTGATTTTGATTATTTCTTTGCTGCTGTGTCGATGTTTTTATCTGTATAGGTGTGTGACTGTGTGTGTATGTGTGTGCGTGTGTGTGAGAGTGCTCATTCAGTTAAATTTAGGCGATGCGCGTGTGCTGCTGGCCATGTTGTGTTCTTCTGCTTCCTCTTGCTCGCTTGCGGTTGCTGCAACATTAAATGCATACCGCCAATTGTTCATTCTGTTTGCAATCAAAAACAAAAAAAAAAAAAAACACCCTCGCATTTAGCAACAACAATTAATAAAAACAACAGTGAAAAAAAATCAAATTTCAAAATTTCATTCAGTTACAATTACTTTGTGTATGTGTGTGCAGCCTAAATGCTAATACATATGCATATGTATGTGCATAAATAAATACGCCAAAACAAGATAAATTATTGTGCGTGTATGTGTGTGAGTGCGTGCGCTGAGCCCAACATCTTTAAGAGTGGAGCCACTCAAAAAGTACGCACCGCAGCGTACAAAACATGCGTACATTAATATGCACATATGTGTATGCATATGTGTGTGTGTGTGTGCATGCTGTTTTTTTTTTTTTTGATTTCGCACACAGTTGCACTCGTTCCAAAAGGAAAACAACAAATTTGTATGCAAAAGCCACTCAATGCATATGAGCTGCGTGGGTCAGACAAAAACAACAGCAACATTTGCGCTTTAAGCAAAAGCTTCAATTAAGCGCGACTCGAGAAGTGCAGAAAATTACCAAAGCGTCGCTTGTTCGTCCATTCTTTTCGCTCTTTTACTCTTTTTGTTTTCCTTTATTTTTTTTTTTTAATTTACAATTCTGCTCTCGCAATGCCTGCGCTGCACCTTTTTTCTGCTGAAAGGCACACACACATACGCGAGCGCGCGCACACACTCACACACATGCACTCAAAGTAGTCGCAACACATACACACGCAGACGCAGCAGCGGCAGCGGCGCGCGCGCGCGCGCTTAAGTTTAAAAGAGAAAAAAAAAATCTCAACTCTAATTGCCTACAACTGGCATTTCATAAATCTTTGCAATCTAGTTCTCAACACACAATGTGAAGTGCAAACGGCAAGAAAAGTGATTTTAAACACGGTAACAAGTACATCGCGCACAGGCGCTGGGCGTTATCATAACTGATAACAGCAAAAAGCACAACAGTGAAAACAGTTAACAGCGGTTAAAATCAAAAACAAAAACAAAAAAAGAAAAAAACAGCAAAACGTGTGTACGCCTCTGTGACATCAGCATCCCATTTGCAATTACCACATACAAATACAATAAAAGCTGGCTGCATGAAAAACATCACCAGCTCAAGCACTTGCGGCACGGGGCTGCTGCAATTGCAGAACAATCTCAGCAACAGCGAATTGGACGTCGCTGTTGTTGGCAAACCAGAAGCAGGTGCGTTTTTTACACCCTCTCACTCTCGCTCTGCCTATCCAACTCTTTCTACCTTTTTATTCTTGCTCTCTCTCTCTCGCTCTCTCTCTTAATAAAATAGATAAATACATGCATACGTGTGTTTCACTCAATTTATCTCTGGCTGGCATCGACATATGCGATCGTAACCGATAAGAGAGTGTATAAGAGAGCGGAGCACCCTTAACATTTATTTGCATATTGAAAATACATACAAACATACTTGTAAAATTTCCCACGTTGGACAGTGGAATATTTCGAATAACATCAATTATTTAATATGGGACTTTATTATATTGTTTCACTGCACATCGAATATCGAATCCAATATTTTTCAGTCAAGCGGAATTGATTAGCAACATTTTCAAATAATAATCATTGCATCACTATTCAAAATATATTCAAGTTATATTCTTCTATTTCTTTTTCTGACCAAGTCTGCTTAACAGTCAACTGTTAGAGTTTGAGAGTCATTGAGTTCGTGTTACAGTCTGACAGGCAAGAAGCCTGAATATTCAAGACGATTCGATTCTTTAAATAATCTAATCGATAATTACACTAAAATTTCCCGTTAATTTAGCTTCAAGTCGTACTCTTCAAAATCAGTTACTAGGCAAATAATATAAATCTTATCTAGATTATATATTTCGCGGGTTGATCTTTAAACTAAAACAGCTGCTTTTGTGATTTTATGTATCCTGCAGCAATCAGAGAGAAACAACAAAAACTGCTTCCTTCTAAAAACAAACAGATGCAGTGGGCCTTTGTGTGTGTGTGTGTGTGCGGCTTTTACACCTTGGCTAAGTTGCATTGATTTACTCTTACGCTCGGTCGCCCTTGCTCTTGTGCGCTCTCTCTGCATTCGAACTTCTCTCTTTTGTGCAGTGCTCGCGCGTTCTTTAATCAAGTCAACGCTGGTGACAAAGACAACCAATACCAGCAACAACAATAACAAACACATTGGATACGACTACTATACTGGTTTCTACCTACCCACATGCAGGCACACACATATATATATACATATACATATACTCCACTACCTTTGCATGTTCTTACGTTTATACACGCACACACACTTAGCTATATGTCTGCCTATTGAAGCGAGTGACAACAACAACAACAGAGCGTCGCTACCTTTGTAACTTTTATAAGCAATGTACGTGTGTTAGGTGGGGTTCACAGAACCCGATCGGTTGCGTCTTGCGCAATGTTTTTTGCCCATGCACCGTTTACACCATGTCCTGCTCTCGCTCTTCCTCTCTCTCTCGCTCTCTCCCGCTTTCTGCCTAGCTATCTCACGCACTCATAAGTCATGACGTCGCAGCTCATCTTTAGCCAGCAGCCAAACCATTTGAGCGCTGTTGTCTACTGCCATCGATTCCGACTGTTAATAACATAACAGTCTGTTATGCAAAATTAGGCGCGATCGCTGCAACCAGTCCCCGAGTCAAGTCAGCAATAAATAGCATTAGCAATAGCTAAATCAGCTTGGGGATTTTTTGTGTTTTGTGTGTGTGTCTTTTTTTTTTTTTTTTTTAACTTGACTTTAAGCTTGAGTACGAGTTTGACTTGAACGTGTGTGCGTGTGTGTGTGTGTGTGTGGATTTCTATCAGGCGAAACAAAAAGTTGTCCTACCAGTTTTTTTTCTTCTGTTTTGTTGTTTCTTCTTTTTCTTTTTGGGGTCATTCTTTTGTGTGTGCGCCGCGTTGCTGTTGTTGTTGCTGCTGTTGCTGTTGTTGTTGCTGTTTGTAGTGGTTTCTACTGTTTTCCTCTCCAATGCTCGTTGTTTTGCTGAGTGTGTTTACCTTGGTACTCGCGACGAATTCGATTTGAACGGTTCCACAGCATTTGCTGTTGTTGGTTTGTTCCTTTCCCGATGGCTTTGCCCCCCCAGCCCCCAATTGCAGTACACTGCGAAAAGCGGCAATTACGCAATCCTGTCGGACTTCCAATCGATTCGATCCGTTCTATGCACATTTGTTCGATTCTGGCTCTCTCTCCCTCTCTCTCTTTCTCTCTCTCTCTTTCTTTCTAGCTTTCTTGTCTCTTCCAATCAGTTAGCACCGTTTGCCACGAGACATCTTTGGCTTTATTGTATATCTCTTGCCAGCAGTCGAAAACCAGTTTCCGCCTTTCCACACCCCTTTCTTCTATTCCTATCCCTATTCCTATTCCTATTCCCACTTCTACCGTTGCAATCAGCAGCGACAAGGCGACAAGAAGTTTTCAATCAAATTGCGCTGCAAAATAAAATAAACAATCGACAAACTTCAACAAGTTTTCGATTGGAATAAATGGATATACATATGTATATATATATTCGGCGACAATCGAGAATGTTCGTTCGTTAGACTTTCCATTTATTTTGGAGGCTAAGAAATTTAATTTTAAATTTTATTTAACCTCTTCTGAGTTCCATGAAACGTCTGATAACAGTTTTAGAACCTTGAGTTTTGGTATAAGCTCTTATATTATATATATTCTCTTCGTAGAGGGCATTGCAAGTCTGTCAGGAAACGGGTTTGAACCTGCTAGCTGTTATTGAGGTACCTTCCCCTACAAAACTATAGGCCTGGTAAGGGTATTAAATAGTTTGCTAGAGCCCAAATATTTTTATTGCTTGCGTGTTTTTTAAATGTCCATTTGGCTTTGTTTTTCTATGTTAAACAATTGTTAATTTTTAACTTGTGTGTTGCATATTAGGTATGTAAAGTTCTTAATGACACCTTAAAAGTATGCTGTGTTTTAACTTTAGCTTCCACTCTGAATCTCTGTTAATTAACAAAGCAAATTAAATCAGAACTTAAATAGAATATGAATATATATAATTGCATTTGATGAGCTGATGACTAAGTTTATTTTTCAACCTTAACCTATAAATATACGAATGGTTATAGAATACCTTCTGATGTGTGACACGATTCCTCTTAATTTTATACATACATACCTACCTACTACATAATATGCTTCCTACAGTCTACTTTTCTACGTAGCACGTATCGTTGGCAAATTCCTTGTAAATTCGCGGTCTGGCATCTCTCATTTCTCGCCCGTTTCTGGCGCTCATCCTACCCATTCACAAAAATATACATACATACATACATACATTATTTCTTTATTCCCCCAATCGGCAAATAATTCACTTAAGTTTCCACAACTGTACAATACGTGGAGTATATCACATATCAACAACTCTGCACAAATATCTTTGCGTATGTAATCTGTAATCTGTATGTATGTATGTATGTGCATATTGCATGCATATAGTTTTTGAAAGTATTGTCGCCTGTCAGCCGGCTGATGACCGATGACAACGAGTGCTATTAACATGCAATTCAAGCGCCATTGCAGATCATGTGCGAAACACACCCACGAGAGCATTTAAAAAAGCCTGGCTGCTTACACACGTACGAGCACACACCCACCCACACACACACACACACACACACACATTCTCACAGCTGCAGTTTATGTTTCCAAAACAACTCAGTTGGCTCTCTCTTGTCACTTGCTGCCAGTGTTGCCAACTTTGATAAGCAAAATGCTAGTTGGGGTGAATAAGAAAATGGAAGAGGCTAGTTTTTATTTTCATACTCATCTAATTAATCTATTTAAATACTACATTTCTAATAGTATACTATTATTATGCTCAAGCTGTTTAATTGTTGTTGTTGTTGTACGTTTTCTGAAAAGAGAAATATGAAATTAAAAAAATAGAGCTGTCCGTTTTACAAGCTGAAAAAAGCCAAAACTACCGCTGCTCGCAGTTTGAACTTTTTCGCAATCACTTGGCAACGCTGCTTTCTGCTGCTGCTGCTACCGCTGCTGCTGCTGCTGCTGCTCTCTTGCACTCATTTAGATTTGTCCCATTGCGTTGCCGACTGCTGCTGCTGCTGCTGCTGCTGTGTTCTGTTTTCGAAGTATGTACGTGACTTGCTTCGCACTTCCTGTATCGTTTTGTTGGCCAGAGAAATGTTGCCAATTATTCAAAGTGTGCGGCGGCGGCAGCTGCCGCTTCTGCTGCTGTCGACAGACAAATAAAATAAACAAATAATAACTGAGCACTGTGTATGTACATACAAGCGCACAAACACAAACGCATGCCAAAATTGCATGTGTGTGTGTGTGTGTGTGTGTGTGTGAGCAAGCGATTGCGAGAGTCGGCAATTTGCCGCCTGACGTTGTTGTCACCACGCCGCGTTGGTCCAAAGAAATCAGCGAGACGTCGACGTCGACGTCGACGTCGACGCATGCATGCACTCAACTGCTCAACTGAACGGGACGAAACCCACTCGGAAAGTACTTAGTCAGGCCAGACAACGATGAGGCGGTCGGTTTTAGAGCGGGTGAGCGGACGCGGTCACCTGTCTGAGTCATCGATTTAATTTTAAACACTATTTCGAGACCTTAGTCAATGAACGCGGCGTGCGCGGCACTCGAAAAGCCCAACACCTTAAGAGAGCGCTGATAATGCTGCTGCTGCTTTTGCTGGGCGAAAAGTAAAGGCATAGGCAAAGGCAACGGCAAACGGCAAACGGCAATGGCGTAAACGTTCTCTCTTAGTGCGCGCACAAATCAAATTTGCTTTTGTGCAAGAGTTATTACAAAATGTTGTTGCGTTGCACTGAAAATTGCTCATGCTCCTCTCATTCTCTGCCTATGTCGCTCTTTCGCTCGCTGGCAGCTGGCAGCTGGTCTCGCCCACTGTTAACTCTAACATAGGCTGGCACTGCAACTATTACTGTTGCAGTTACAGCTGTTATAGATTCTGTAAGAAACGATATAAGTAAATGTTTTGTATAGACGATAGATTCTTCGATTTGCTTGATTTAGTTTAATATTACAGTAAGAGTAACTTGTTTGTTGGGAAATTGATCTTTTTCTAGTTTCATTTAGTTCTTCTATAAAAAAAAAAACAGTAATTATAACAGTCTATTTACACTGATTTACAAAAATATTAATCATACGCCGAGTTGTTTTTTTTAAATATAACCGCAACATTATCAAAACAATGTTCAGGTGAGCATTATCCCAAGCTAAGATCTAGTTCCGCAACTTGCAATATTTTATTTGTATATTTGGTCAACATGTCGTATGAATTATATTATTTAGCACAAATTGAGCGTTATTTTAATATATTTCATTTAATCGCATATTGAGTTGAAAAGGCAAGTTTGACAGTCCGCAAAATACCCACTGCCCACATTTCATGCGCCCTAACAAATATACTTTTGCTCTTTAAGTTTATCTCAGACTTTTTTGTGTTCGATATTTGAAAATACATATATCACTATATTTAGAAATATATCGATTTTAAAACAAAAATCAGGCCACATTACATTAGGTACATATAGTTTTTATTGTATTTACATAGTATACAAAGATTAAGAAAACTTCGTTTTTTGAAACCCAAATTAAAGAAAAGAAAATAATTGCCATATAAACACATATAAAGCTAATATTGAAGAGCTGTAAATTGCACAAAGTTTGGACTTTAATTTGAATAAAAAGTACGTGGTATGTCGTGCTGGTCGACTTCTCAGTTGATTTATGCTTTGAAATTGATGTGAGTTCAGCAATTTTGATTGTTTTGCCAACCCACACACAAGGCAAAAGGGCAAAAGGAAAATTAGTTAAGTGCATGAAAATTGGAAGCGGAAGAGCTCGTTATGGACATGGACGCCAAGATAACCAAGTACTTTGAGAGAATCAACTATGGAGCCGTGCAGCGTGTGCGCAGGGAGTCGGATATGGTGCTCTGGCCCAAATCGATAGCCTACCACGAGCTGGTCACGTACATCAATCGGACGAGCACCGCGATCCAGGGTGTGCGGCAGCTGGAGCCGGACGCCTATCCGGTGAGCGCGACCATGCTGCGTCTGTGCGGCATCTTTGATCGCCTGACCCTCTGGCTGACGCACGGCAAGCCCAGCGTTGCGGATGCGTATCGCTCCTGGTCACTGCACATGCTGCGGAACATCTTCAATATGCTGGAGCAGGCGCTGCCGCACAACAAATGCGAGCATGTCAGCGAACTGGGCCAGTATCTGGCCGGCTCCTTTGGCAACTATACGCGCGTCGATTATGGCACCGGGCACGAGCTGAGCTTTGTGTTCTTTCTGTGTGGTCTATTCCGTGCGCATATCCTGCTGCCGGCCGATGAGCCCGCCGCCGCGCTAATGCTCTTCAATCGTTATCTAAGCTGTGTGCGCCGCCTGCAGACACAGTTCGATCTGAAGCCGGCGGGCAATCAGGGCGCCTACTCTCTGGATGACTATCAGTTTGTCGCATACTTGTGGGGCGCCGCCCAGCTGTGCTACCATGCGCCCTTTAATCCCAAACAGCTGCTCGATGCCGAAACGCTGGCCCAGTGGCGTTCACAGTACCTGCTAGCCGGCTGTGTGGCGTTTGTGGCCAGCACAAAGCTGGGCAACTTCTCGACGCACTCCAGTCAGCTGTGGAGCGTGACGGCGCTATCATCCTGGACGCATGTCTACCATGGCGTGCACAATATGTACCTGAAGGAGGTCATCTGTCAGTTTCATTTGCTGCGTCACATTTGCTTTGGCCGGCTGATGCGCTTCGATCCGGCGCCGGTCACCAGGCATCTGAAGCGCGCCCAACTTGGCTTTCTGAGCATTGCCAGGCAACAGTATTTGAGCCAAACACACGATGGCACAGAGATGCCGCAGCAGCAGAAACAGCACGGCAAGAAACAGGATGAGGCGCATGAGGATGAGGATGAGTCCTTGCTGCCGAAATATGAGATCTCGCACAGTGCGCTTAGCACGGGCAAAAGTGTCACCTCCTTGAGCGGCACCAGCGTTCATCTGCGCTCGCTGGCCAAGAGGCTCAGTAAGCTGCAGGAGAAGCATGCCAAGCTGAAGGCTGATTTGAGAAATTAGTGCTACATGCGTGCGTGTGTGTGTGTGTGTGTGTGTGTGTGTGTGTGTGTGTGTGTGTGTGTGTTGACAAGAAATCAAATCAAACGAATTGAAATGAAATAAAATTAACTTGGCAAACAAACAAGCAACTGTTGTTGTTGTTGCTGCTGCTGCTGCTGTTGCTGTTGCTGCTGCTGCTGATGTATCACCAGCTGCCCATTAAACGTAAACCAGTTCCAGCTGCGGCCACGCCTCCCCCACGGCCGCCCGCCCGCTCTGGCGTCGCAGGGCAAGCGACTAAAAATCTGTTAACCGGTTTAGAAACAGACTAAAAAATAAAGCGGCTGCTGCCTGAGAACTGTTATACATAAGCGCTGCGAGCGGCTGCTGCTGCTGGTACCGCTGCTGCTGCTGCCTTTAATCAAAAACAAAAACAAAAACCAATTAAACACACGCTCACTGTCAGGCAGTCGGACAGTCGGACAGTTGCTGCAGTTGCGCGTGCCTGCGGCCAAAAGGGAAAGCAATTGAAGAGTAGCTGCAAATGTTAGATAAATCCTTTCACAAAGCGGCGTCCAACGACAGCAGCAACAAATTGTAATAATATCTAAAACAGAAAGAAAAAAAAGAGCAACTAGCCATCACACACACACACACACACACACACACACACACATACACACACACATGCTCACATGAGTGTGGCTTTCTTTCCGGTTTAATCGATCGAACTTTGTGGCCGTAGCCAAAATGTCAAACGACAATAGACCCCATACGAGCTATGACTAAGAGTGGATATATATATGTATATATAAGTACATACCCTCGAGCCATTTGAAAATGAGCATAACACCTTTCTGCACATGCAGATGATAATTGCGCACATTTTCCTATGATCTCGATATACATATCACGATTTTGAGACATTCATTTGTAAATAGCTCGAAAAGAATTGACTATTATTAATATGAACTTATTGTGTGGCATGTGGCATAGTATGTTTATTTTGGTTAGCTTTATTTCATACTGCATTCCAACTAAAATTGCGTGTTTTTGAAGATGGAGAAGAAAGAATATATCGATTTGGCATACACATAAATGACTCGTTTGTGTGTAGGGTATCTCCTAGTCGTTCACTCTTTACTGTATCAGCATTAATTGTTTATTCATGTCTATGAGCTTGTCTCTGCTGACCAACACACATGCCTAATCCTGGCGTGTTGGTGTACTTTACATGAGTTTTTCTTATCGGCAGGAAAAGAAAAAGGTTCCCAATTGACTTTCCTAATTAACTGATATATATATATAAAGATATAGCGTACTATATACCTACATCTTTCGTACTGCATATACTGTGTTTGCTCGCTAATTAAAAAGCGTTGCTTAAAATTCCAATTTCTGACTGTTGAAATATGGAAAAACATGTGCATAATGAAAAACAAATTAATATATTATTTATATATAAATATATATTATTTTTTGCGAATCCTACTCTTAACTTTCCCTAGTTTTAGTGGCTAAACGACAGCTGTATGTATTTTTTGGTAGCACTAAAAATGTCCGAAAATGTACGCCTATCGTTATTGATATATCATGCAAATATCGTATGTTATCGATTATCGATCATTGTTATCGATAAAAATGTATAGTGTTGCATAACAGATAACAGATAAGATTAAAGCTTTTGCTTCTTAAAGCTAGTTAATAAATTATAGTTACTTAATCTCTAGCTAAAATACAAAAACCCAAGCTCTATGGCAACCAAGGCTGCAAACGGGGTTCAGAATTCCCGAACCTAGCTTAACAGATGCGAAAGATCACATTCACGTAGCTAACCAAAGGGAAGAGAGTTGGTTTGTGCATTTAACTGCGATAGAAACTTCTTTTCATGCTTCTTAAGATCATGCTGCTCTGGTAATGTTATCGATAATTATCGAACATCGGCCTTGAAAATAATAAATGTCCTTTCAGAGTTATTTTGAGTCGTTATTATGATAAGTATAGGATAGTATGAATAGCATTGGCTGCAACAGCCACACACACTAGACTGGGATTTGAACCAGCAACCTGCCTATTCGCTTGCCTGCGTCAAATAACTGCTCCCAACTCTTGTTTAGTAACTAAGCATTTTGTACAGTTAGAGGACGATTTGAAAACGGGCAACCCGCAAAATAGTTCTGCTCGGTTTGTTAATTGTTTATCTGACGAGAAGATCTGCTAAGCTTTAGCTTTGTTGTGTGGCGGTGGTTGTGTTCGATTTTCGCTACCCTTAAGAGCTGACTAGCTGCCAGTTGGGAACTAACCTGTCCTCAGATTTTGTTGCTGCCAGACATTGGGTCATCAAAGGGTTAAGCTTTGAAAAGCATTTGGCACTTTTTGTTTGGGAGTTGAGGACAGTTTTTGTCTCTGGGCAGCGAGGCTTTCATGAAAGATTGGATTGGATTTTCAAGTGCCCAGACACACATACACACGTACACTCACACACACACACACGTGAGCATTTGATTGATGATAAACTATCACCACCTCGTCCATATGCAAAGGGCCAACCCTAAACAGGGGTTGAGCCCGTGTTCAAGGATGTGTTAGTAAAGCAAAATATGGCAGATCCTTAGCTTAACTACAACAAAACAAAAACAACGCAAAAGAGTTGTGTTCCGATAAACATAAACACATATATGTGTACACGCAACTTTTATTTTATATATATACATATATATATATATATATATATTCTCATGCATAGGTGTGTCTCCTGGCTGTTGTGTGTCTGCATACGTGCACGTCCTGCTAAGTATGTTGCGATACATATTTTTGATAACTCGCGCACACACCATGGAATGCCGACTGTGCCACTGTGCATGCTTCGTTAGAACACAGTGGTGTGTGGTGTGTGGTGTGTGGCGTGGTGGTGTAGGTTAGGGGTTAATTTGCTGCCGTTTCGTATACCCTGTAATGTGATTTGTTAAGGCAAAGCTGTGCAAATGCAAAGGAATATACATGTATTGCATATACAACTCGGCAATTGAGCCGTCAGGTTGGTGGTTCCAATGCCAGTCTAGTGTCTGTATCCTATGATATTCATACTATCCTTTACATATCATAAAAATAAAAACAACTCTTAGATAACTTTTATTTCGAGTTCGATAATTATCGATAACACCAGTATCGATTACATTGCCAGAGCAGCCTAATCTAAATGAGCATTATTTATATGAATTGTCAACCACAGTTGACGGATCTAACCAACTCTCTGCCTTTTGGTAAGTTTCGTTAACGTGGCTTTTCGCATCTCTTAGATAAAAATTTATTAGCATAACGATTTGCGTTCGATAAGTATCGATAACACGACTTTTGAAGGGAATACCTTGAATATTAGGACACTTCAAATCTTGTGTGTTGATATTGTATAGCCCTAATAACTTATTGCTAGACAGGATGAAATCTTCTATATGTATATGTGCATCTGTTGACGTGTCACAGTTATGATCTAAACACAGGAACTATTTCGTCTTAGGGCTAATCGAAGCTGGGTACAGGATATCAGCAAGTCGATCAGACCAATCAATATCCACTTATTTTGGCACATTGCAGGACATTTTTGGTGCTGTGGGGTGCAGTAGAGATTTGAATAGGGATCACCCCATTAATGGGCAGCATTACGGCTCACGCATCACGAGCTCACGCACACACACGCACAGACAGTGGCATTTGAAGTGGGGTGACTGATCCTGGTGCAGTACCACCACCTCTTCCACTAGCAGCAGCACCACCACCAACAAAGCAGCAGCAGCACCACCACCGCCGCCACGAATACTATCAAAGCATCTCGCGCACAGCTGTTCATGGTCACAAGCGTGAATAAAGCGAAAGAAAATAGAGAAATGCAAGCGAAAATAATAAATACCATAAATTCCAATTGCCAGCAAGGGTAGAAAGGACAAACAACAACAGCAGCAGCAACACACACACGCACGCTTTCCCTTATTAATTCCCAACCTCAAACGCGGCAGCTGTGAGTCGGGCCTGAGCCGAGTTCGAGGTCCCGAGTCGCGAGTCGCGAGTCCGAGTTCAAGCCTAGTCTTGTCTAATTGGAAATTACAATGAACCGGAAATGTTGCAGCCCGAAACTGAGTATGATAAAATGTACACACTGCGCGTGTGTGCGCCCGTGTGTGAGATTATGAACAAGTCAGACTGTTCTAGTCGACTAAAAGATACCCTCAGTGCCGTGCCTAGAATGTTTGTTAGTACACGCGCACACACATTTACTCATATATCATATACATGTACATATACCAAAGCGAAAGGTTCTACCTGTAAAATAAGTATTATTTCAGTTCTATATGGAATGGGAAGAGCTATTTCAAACCGGAAAAACATGTCCCAAAAATCGATATTTCACTTGTACAAAGACAGAGATGCTGCCGTTTGCCTGTGCCTGTGCCAAACAGTTGCACAAAACCAATATACCCTCTTTAACCTTTATGAAAGCGTACAGGGCATACAAATGGCATAGTCACCCCTATTGCGAGGCCTATAACACATAGAGCAACCCCGCAAGCCGTGCCGGCTCAGGCAATGCAGCCGTGCATTATTATTAAATAGTTGGCCCGTTTTTATCGGGTTGTTGTTGTGCGCCCTACAACCCCCTACATACACACATACATACGTATATACACATGCACATATAGATATATATATAAATGCCCGATCTAGCTGCAATATGTGTGTGTGTGTGTGTGTGCGGTATGTACAGTTTGCTTTGAAGCTTTTGCCAGCTGAAAGGGTTTGGGGGCGGCTAAAAAACATGATTTGAAATGAAAATTTCTTTGCTGTGGCGGTTCTTGGAATTTCCCTGATTCTCATATACCATGACGCACGACGCGTCGCAGTTGACGCTGGCATTTTTGGTCGCCTTCCCCTAATTGTGTCTGTATTTGTATCTGTGTGCGAGTGTGCGTGTGTATTTGTGTCTATGTGTGTGTGTTTGTTTGTTTGTGTGCGGCACTGGCTGTGCCTTTAACTGAGACTGAGACTGAGACTGGAACTGGGACTGGGACTGCATCCTGTCGCGCTGCCAACCATCCCCTGTAGCAGCAGCTACAGGAGCAGCCCAAAGGAGCGTACGAAACAAAAAGCCGAAATACAACAAAAAAAAATTAGTGGCAAAATAAAAGGCATTTCAGTTTCCACAGCGCGTTTCAATCAAACAGACGCGTTTTCTTATTTCCCTCTGCTGGCGAGTGTCTCGTGAAAGGAAAGTCGGTTAATCGTTGCGTTTGCTTCTTAACTTTTCACCCGCTGCCCGTTTTCCGCGCGTGGCGCCCCTTGCATGCACTGAAATTTCCACAATAAAATGCGACAAATATTCAACTTGCAAAGCTTATAAAAAGAAAAAAAGAAACAACCAAAATTTAAAATACTTGATGCTTTTTACGGTTCCCAATTCGATTTTGTGTGTTTATTTTGTTTGTTTTTGTGCTGTGAATTTTCCAAAATTTATTTGAAAAGCGACTTAGACAACGGCTCCAAAGTGGCGCCGTTCTCCAAACATTTGGATTCCCTCGAGGAATTCAAGGCTCTCACCGGTGAGTTGTCAATACCTCAAGTCCCGAAATCTGAGTGACCCAGTACATGTCTCTTGTGTTGCCCGCAGCGCTACCTGTGCACCAAGACAGCAAAGGGAAAGGCAGGCAGAGGGGCACAGGTAGAGCCAGACCCTAATCGCTTTTGGTAACTTCTGTGCACTGACAGTATTAGATAATATCACGTTCAATATCTCTGAGCAGGTCAATTTGAATGTCTCTGTACTCAGATATTTAAATAGATCTCAACTAGAAATTAACATGAATTTTATAAGCTATTTTTTTTAACAGAAGAACTACACGCATTTCATTCTTATGTCCGCATAGAGGATCGTCGAATGTGTTACGCTTAGAAGGAGACTCGGCCAGAGCCGAGTCGAAAAAGTCTCTCAGTTTCTCAGCTATCGTCATCGAAACATGGCATATGTCCGTGCTTGGGTTCTATGTCGGATCAGGCTGGATCCAACGACTATATCCAGTAGGAATGATTGATCAAAAATAAAGTATTTGCTTATCTCTTCCTGGCATATACGAGAACCTCTATATCATATAGATTTATCGATTGAATGCATTTGAGTTGCATTTGATTGCGAAGAAACTCAGCAATTACGAGCTACACAATTCTCCTCGTAGTTATCCTGCCTAAACCATGTCTAAAGATGCATATTTGTTATTCTTTCTGCCTTATATTATTATTATAAATCTTCTCGCTTATAGCAGAAGTTCTTTGGCAAATGGCACAAAGTCATATTCAGTTCGAGTAGTTAAACAAATGAACGTAGAAAAGGATTATTGAAAGTTGTCTGCACTTTTGCTATACAGTCGGGCAGGGCACTTCAACCACGTAATTCACTCACTTTAATGAACCAGCCACTTAAAAACCTTTTTTATCAGATACATGGATTGATATACTTTGTGTGATCTGGGCCTAAGAAAGGTCTAAAGCATAAAACAGTCTCCATTAATAGCCTGGGAGGCTGGGGGAAGAGCCTTTTCCATTTAAAAAGGAAGGTTGCTTAAAGTTTCATCTGAAAAATAGATAAAAAGTCATTAATAAGTCTAATTAAAAACCTATAATTCCATGAAACAGATATATTCAGAGATCTGCTGAGAATTCCATCTCCCAGATGGATCAAAGCTTGCCCATTTCTGTCAAATTATCTATATATTATAAAAATATGAAATATATATTTTAAAACTTCGGATATATATTTGTTAATAAGGTATATATCTGATTCGATATCTTATATTCGATGCTATAGAGGTTATAGATATATATATCAAATATATCATCACGAGTGACTATGCCCATGCAATACTGTCAAGTTCGACGATTTAATTCTCTAATTAAATAACAGATAGCCCATCTGCTGCATATATTCAAATATTTGACAGTCAGTTTCCACTCTCTTGATACCCATCATTAAACTTGGCTGTTGACCTGATAAGAGGCAGGACAAACGCTTCAGCCAAGAAGCTGCCACACACAGACAGACCACATGCCACTTGTGATTAGTGTGTGTGTGTGTGTAGTGTGTGTGTGTGTGTGTGTGTGTGTTATGTATTTAGCCAAGTGATTATGCACTTGTGCTCCGACATGGCACACATGATTACTATCAATTTGGAGTAGACGCGTTGATTGTCTCGTTGTCTAACGCGCCTCCCTCTCTCTCTCTCTCTGTCTCTCTATCTCTCTCTGTCTCTTCAGTGTGTCCCTCCACTTCCCTCTGCCCCCTGCCCCCTCTGGCCATTGGCACCATTGTTAAACATATCAAATGAAAAACGTACTTAAGTGCGTGGCTGAAGCGCTTTTCATCTCGCACACAGCACGCAAATTCATAATGCATATCAACGCCCGGACACCCGGTCGTGTTTGTTGGACAGGTTGGCCTAGAACGTGACTGGGACTGGGCGAATGATTTGGGGTGGTAGGCGGCGGTGATTTGGATCGCATTTTACCGACTATGACACAGATTTATTAAGCTTAAACCGCACTTAAAATGTGTGACAGATACCATACACCCACCCACACACACACACACACACACACACACACACACCACAATTTTGTTTCTAAATTGTTTTTTCTCTGCTATTTGTTTTGCAGTCGGACCCGGCACCATACCATCCCCGTGGCCACCAGTGAATGCCGGTCCTCCTGGTCCCCTGGGATCGGCAGACACAAATGGCAGCATGGTGGACAGTAAAAACTTGGATGTTGGCGATATGAGCGATGTAAGTACCGCAAATAATAATAATACAAACAAAGTCTACACGTGAATATGTTTAATAAATTAATGATCTGCATAGTTCATATTGTCTGGGAATGTTTCCTTAATGATCCATTGGGAGTATTAATGAAAGCTAGAACTCTTTTAAATCAACTTGTTAGGCTCTTTTTTTTAATTTTAAAAAGAAATCTGTAAATGTTTTTATGTTTAATTGACTCAATGATCTATTGGGCATATTAATGAAAACTAGAACTCTTTTGAATCATCTTGTCAAACGCTTTCAAGTTCTTGAACAGAAATTATTTTATGTGTTCTTATGTTTCATTTCTTTCAAGTTCCTTTTGCATTAGCCAAGCAATTACCAGACAAATTAGAGATAATTTCCCAATTGATGAAACCCTATTTGAGGTACTCCTTAAAACTAGACTTAGGTATTGCTGTAAGGGCTAGCAAGGACTTCCTTATTCCTTGAGGTCAAAGCAAACACAAATATTTGCATTCCATTTGACTGTGGCCCCAGCAAATCCAGAAAATACTTAAGCAATTGCCAACAGCAGTTGTCACAATGCAATCAAATTATTGTTGCTTTCGATGAATAATCGATGAAGAAAATGAATCGATATAATTGACTGGACAATTATTGCAAAGTGCAGCTGCTACACAGAACTATAGACACACACTTATGTATATATATATATATGTATATATTTAAACATTTATTTATTTTTCATTAAGTTAGTATTGACACAATTCGGAATTGATTTCAGGACGAAAAAGATTTATCATCCGCCGATGCCGAGGGTGTCTGGAGTCCGGACATTGAGCAAAGCTTTCAAGAGGCACTGTCAATATATCCGCCATGTGGACGGCGAAAGATTATATTATCCGATGAGGGTAAAATGTATGGTAAGCGAACTATTTCAATTTCAATTTTCATTTCGATAGTATTGCAAATATATACCTCTATCCATATGGGGCCGGGTGTATTTGTGGGCGTATGTGTATAAAATTTATATAAACACTTAAGCGCTGTACTTTTGGTTGACTATGAATTTCTCGACAAGGTGCACACACTCTCCCCTACTCTTTATCTTCCTCTCTCTCTCTCTCTCTCTCTCTCCCTCGGTCTCTCTCTATGTGCGCGTGTGTGTGCCCTTCGTTTGCCTGGGTACAAAACAGAAAACAAACAGGAATTTTGCGGTTGCCGCTGCTTGCTTCTATTGTTTTTGTTTGTGTGCTATACCCTATAACAGCGGCCAGGAAAATCTGTTTGGATTCTCTCAAAAAAGCTAATAAAAATGTAGTTAACGTCTTTTTTTGATATCAATTCGATAATTATTGAATAAGGCATTCGCCGTTTGAGTATTTCAAATGTTCGAACGTACGTTTCGATTGTACGGATAGTTTAAATATAAGCGCAGAACATATCGATAAGCGTTTACATTTTGACATATACAAAAATCGATAACAATCGATTATTTTGAGTTTCGAATTCTTAATAAGTCTAATTGTGGGCATTTTGATAATGCTTATCAAATCCATCAATCGACAGCCATAATTTGTGGGCATACCTCAATGCACAAGAGGCTGGCACGCGCAACATTTATTTCTATAATTAATAATTATAGCTTAACTAATTAACCAATTTTGGTGCGTTTAAATCACGAATCAGAAATGTTCGCAAAATACAAATATTTATAGAGCATCTGCTGGTCGCATGCATCTAAAGCTCGGCGCATTCTTCTTTTTTGGCGTATGTTTGCGGCGGCCCGTGTAAAGAAAACATAAATTCCGTACTTTGAACCTTGAGCTGAAAGTTGTGTCAAAGCGCTTTGTGCGCCCAGGTTGCGTTCAGTGGGTGGCTTTGGGTGGCATTTGGGTTGGGTTGCGTTGGGCTTGGGATATGGCAACAGGCGATGGCAGCGGCGTTCAAAGTTTGACACCGTGCCGCAAAACGTTGTCGAGTCGGGCTAAATGTGCTGACAACTAAAATTGTAAACGTGAACTGCGCTGGTGTGTGTGTGTGTGTGTGTGTGTGTGTGTGTGTATGTGAGGGTGTTGTTGTATTTACAATAAAAGCTAAAAGGACATACAGAGCCGACGGCGTGTTGTCTTCGTCTGCTGCTGCTGCTGCTGCTGTTGTTGTTGGCCGCACCCAAATGGCGGCTCAATGGAATTACGACAGCAAATTGTGAGAATGCTGCGCCCTCTCCATGCCCCGCCAGTGTTGCCTGCCTCTGACCCCCACACACACAGGCAATAGGCACGGCCTGGTAATGCTTTGCTGCTGCTGCTGCTGCTAGTCGCATCCTGTGTGTGTTTTATTTGAGACGTCTACACGCATAAACAACAAGTTTTGTAATTTATGTCCCAGAGGATATTGTTTTCATTTTATGCTCGGACTCGCCCAGTTCCCCACAGTTGCCGCCCCACCGTCCGCCCATTCGTCCTTTGTCTCTGCTGGCGCTTGTTGCATGAAAGCACACTTTGTTTGCTTTTCGGCAACGGCTCAAGCTATGCCCCGTGTGTCCGTGTCCGTGTCCATTGCTTGCCATTGTTTTTGTATTTGAGCAAGTAATTAATTTTCACTTTTCACTTTTTGGCTTACCTAGCCCCGAGCACGAGCTGACACCTTCATTGTAGCGCTCCGACAAGGGGTCTTGTTTTGTGTTTGGCTATTCAAAGCACAGTGGTAGAAATTACCCCCCCTAACGGCCCTCTCGTCCACTAGCCAAGTGATTTGTTGAATTGCTTGTCCCAAGTATTGTTGTTCTGTTCGTAGTGTTAGCATATACCTTTGTTGGCAGTTAGTTGTTCTGCACATGAGTTAGATCCTGCAATATCCAACCAGGTGAGAATTCATTTGAAGGGGATCGGTAGCAAGAATCATTTATACAATCTTCTTCCATTCATTTTCCACACATGCAAGTGAATACATCGAAAATCAATTAAAAAGTAAACAATTTTAATGCCAATTATAGAATTTAGGAGCTGGGATTGTTTTCCATAAATATTGTCATCCTTAAAGCGCAAGCAATTCAAATTTCAAATGAACACTGTTGAAAAATTCGATTCGAACCGGTGACCTTTCGCTTGCTAGTCCGATGCTCTCACATCTAAGCCCCACAGCCCTATCAGCCGCGTTGCTCTTGAGGTTTTTCACAAAAAACGTGATGCCCTTTGCTTAGTTTTGCCCAAAAGGTAGCTTCCGTATCAAATCTTTAGCTTCTTAAACTCTATCACATATGTATGTACATAGATAGATCCAGTTGCTTGTTTTGAGTAGTTAAATGCTAACCAGTTAAGCAATAAGCCTCTATTTGCCCGCATTAGCTGATATTACTGCAATTGATTCGCCTCTTACACTCCTTCGCTCTCTCTCTCTCTCTCTCTCTCTCTCTCTCTCTCTCTCTCGCTTAACCAGCTTGCTAAATATGCGAAACATTGTGACAAGAGGCGACTAAACTTTTATTTATTGCCAACACGTGGCTTATGCAGCCACTCTGTAAATTCCTTGACGTTCGCCAGCTGCACGAGTTGTTGCCGCTGCCGGCAAAGCGAATAACAAGAAAAACGCGTTGTTGTTGGGAAATTGGAAAAATGTTTTTGGTTACGGGCTAAACACGAGTCAACTACTGCATTGCCCACTAAATATCGGCAAAGCTTCACGTGCCTCCCAATATCAGCGGGTTCATAGACAATGGGGCGTGGCGGAGCGAGGGCGGGGGCGCGGTCAGAGGCAGGGCGAGGGCAGGGCTTTGCACTGGTTGCGGTCGACGTCGCCGTCCCCGCTATGTTATGTGTGAAAATATAACCATTGTTGGGTTGTTAATTTTCTAAATATTTGCATAGTCACTGAGCATGCAACACACACATATACACACACACACACACACACACACACACACACCCACTGGGGGGCTGGTTATGACACATGACAAGCGGATGGACAGCTGCATACAGCAAGCGGCGCTTGGTTCTAGGGGGCAACGGCGTTTTGGGCTGGGCTTGGTGCCTGACTCCTGTGAAATTTGTGGCCTAAAACTTTCTGCCTGCCGCGCTGCCTCCAGCTGCTGCCACAAATATGCAGCTCCGCTAGCGGCGACTAGGGCGGCTTATCACATCAACACACGCGCACACACACTCACACAACATGTGTGTGTGTGTGCACATTCGCGCCATGGAGGCATCACCCCACTTGGCTTCGGCCACTGATTTTATATGGTAGCCACAGTGGCACCGCAGGATTCAATGTTGCCCCATGCATGTGCATGTGTATGCGTCTCTTGTTGTGTAAACAGTTTTTTTTTTTTCTTTTTATCAAAAATTCACCTGAAGAGCCCTTAATAAACATGCATGCAGCAACTATTTCAAAGCGCTTACAAACAGTATTGACAATTTAGCCATTTTCTAGGTGTATTTGGCTTTTATCAGGCTACAAATTAAAATTTATAATGGTTCAGCAGAGCTAATTCAGCTGTTTTTAGCTATTTTTTAAACTGCATTCAGCTAATGCCAGTTATATTTAAAGCAACAACTGGGCACACTGCTTAGAAACCGCTAGCAAAGTGTTGAGCAACGTCCGTTTGGCTTCAGCCTTTAACCCAGTGCTGCAAAGCAGTGCCAATATTTATTTTTAAATAATGTTAATAGCTACATTTGAACCAGTTTTGGAGCTGCCATTGTGAACCAGTTTTGCAACCGCAACCTTATTTAAGTCCATAAAAATTCGCGTATGCGCACTCATCATTTTGTCAAAATTTATTCGATTTTTATATGAAATACTAATCAAGGTTAGCCTTTTTTTTTTTGTGCTTAATATCAATTTGACATTATCATATTACTCATTTTAAAGACAATCAAAATTTGTTGAGAATTTGTCAACATTTTTTGGATTTTTCAAATTAATTCATTTATTCAACTGCAACAAAATTAACATTCTACTTGCTGGCTTTTATTTGTCTTGTAAAGCTCTCAATGTGCATTTTCCTGCGAAATTTCGTTTTTGTCTTATGTTTTAAGGTTTTAATGAAATTAAGTTCATTTAATTTAATGTCAAGTTTGAAATACACCAAAACGAAATACTTCTCGGCGGCATTTTTTAATAAAGAAAATGCAATTAATTAACACCAGCATTGCGTCTTTTACGGTCCTTCACGAAGAGACTGCACACATAGTTAAATATGTGTGTGTTTTACGTATGTTTAAAGCAGCGCCACTTCAATTGACTGATTAACCTTTGTCACATTTAAATATGAGTACAAATAAAATCTTGTGTGCTTGTTCTATGTGTCTGGCATTTAAACCAATCTAGGGATGGAAACGTGCCAGCACGAAACATATAAGATAAATGTCTGTTGTCATTCGAATAATAATGAAAACCATTCTAGATATATAGTCAAAATTAAGTATATTTAATATTAATCTATTCAGCATTAAATTTAAAGTCTTACGCAGTCAAATTCTCAGTAGTTCGTTTTAAGGTTCGAATCACCTACGCGCCTTCAGCTTCCTCTTCCACATTTTGGAAACTAGGTCTTGATTCCCACCTGAGTTTGACATATTCAGTGCGAAGTTTAAAGTCTTAACCAGGGCTGCAAACGATACCAATCCCGGTTTGTCATATATGCTCAAGTTTTTAAAGTTTTTGTGATTTATAATTGCCCGTTCTATTGAAAATATATTGAAAATCTTGCCAGCCAACAAATGTGGAGTCCAAATTAACTATAACTCGGCACTGAATCTACTAAGTTTTCTTCCAAAATATGTGTACAAATTGATATGACTCGGTTAAAAAACAAAATGTAATTCCAGCCAGGAACCGGTTCGAGTTAAAGTGAGTTTGCAGCCTTGATCTTAACACGAGCAGCTCGTGCGTGCTCCATTTACGCGTTCACCATTTAAGTCCCTACATTTAAGATTTTCGAAATTCACTTTTGAATACTACGAAAAGTATTTGACAATTGTTGCGATCCTCCAATTAGCAGCACCTGTCGTCATCAATGAGTATCAATTAAATGATGTGAACTGCAATAGATCTCGGGGTCAACATTTTCGTAGCTAGATAGCAACAATTCAATTGACATACATCGAATGATTCGAAGGGTCGTGGCGTGTACACAATTCAGGCCACAGTAGTGTGCACTCGGCTTTTGATTGATTTAAATGCATTAAATAAATTGGCGATTAAAATGACAAACAGATACGTGATTATTTATTGATACTTTGAACTGCAAGCGTTTGGAATGGAGCCGAAAGCGTTTGAATCATTAGGAATCGCTTAGCGTGATTCTGTTCTATTAGTCATGCGAGCTGAACAAACAGTTACTCTATAATTAAAATAACGCACTATATACAGTACTTACACACATACACATACATATATATATATATATATATATATATATATACATATATATATATATACATCTTTGCATATTTGTGTCGCACACTAAGTTTGGCCATAAATTCCATTTGAATTCCGGCTCTTCCTTTTTTGGGCCATGGCCCATCGATTTGCAAAGATTTAAAGCGTCAAGAAATTGAAATGCTTGGCTCTTCCTATTCATATTAAGTATATACGTTTTGTTCACGCTTGTGTGTGAGTGTGTGTGTGAGAGAGAGAGAGTCTCTCTCTCTCTCTCTCTGTGTGTGTGTGTGTGTGTGTGTGTATGGTGTGGGGTAAGAAATTGGGCGCTCAGGACCTTACTTGGCATCTATTCAGTGATAGGGCTGCATAACAATTGCCCATGCAGAACCAGTCATGTGAACTGTGAACTACTGAACTAGTTACGTGAATTTCATGCACAAACAGTACAGCAATGGGGCTGGCTTCTTGTTTCTTTCTGTGCGTATTTGTGCTGTAAGTGTGCACACTTACGAACTGGTTAATTGAATCAGTTGAAAGGGACTATTAGTCCTATGAACTACTAAAATATTTGATTATAAAATGCCAGAAATAGAGTGTTGTGTCTTAAAATGTGCATATGTGAACTGTTTCACGAACAGGCTTAATTCGAAAACCTGCATTGATCGAAACAGCTAAGGATTATTTGCAAAATGTTGTGCACTTGGGAACTGGTTCATGAATTAGTTTGATTAACAAATCAGTGCAAATGGACAAAACTGCAAGTTTCTAGCTACATTTTGCGCATTTGTGAACTGGTTCATGAACCATGTAGATGTATGCATGACTTACCCACGGAATTCGGTTCTATATTTGTATCACTGACTCCGTTGCGCTCCGTGCAGCTTCATTGAATCCCTCCCTGGCTGAGCTGGCCCAAAGGCGTTCACAAAGCATTAAGTGGGTAGTGGGTGGGTCGACTGTGTCTTTGTCCCTGTACGCCTGTGTGTCTGTGTGCGTGTTGTGTCTGTTCTTTGCGCCAGTAATTCTTAACCGTACCTACAGCGCAGCGATACGAACCACACCACCAACTCCCCACCATCATCAGCCAGCTATCCACCCGGCAGCAGCAGCCCGGACCTTGTGCGCCGGATCCGGCAATATGCGTGTGCTTGGTTGGGCTGTCTGCAACGGGGTTTGAGTCGCTGAAAATAATTTTATTCGGTTAGAACTGAAACTATGCCAAGAATGTAATTAGTGAACGCATAAGCGTGTGTACAATAAAAGCTGGATCGCTGTCGGGGCGCAGGAGCAGCAGAATGGGGCTCTGTCTCTCATTCTGCCGGCTTGCTGCTGCCAAGCATAAGCTAAAGGATGACCCGCCCACACCCACACTCACTCGCTTCTATAGATGGCCTGGCAGTGGGGCAATGGCAAGGCAACAGGACACTGACGTCAGTCGAAGCACATTTAGCTAACACGTGAAAATGTCGTCGGGCTTTCATTGAAATTTGCGCACAACTGAAAGCAGCATTTGATTCATCCTATCATAGCTGTGCTGTCGCAGATGCTGAAAATAATAACCCCTACATGAAGACTAGCTCATCAAGCAACTTATTTGCGACCAAGATTTGTTGGCTTTTTAAGCATGATTTCTGTTTAGAATTTTGGTTTGTTTAATCCTTGAAATTACCTTTAAATTGGAATCCACAAAATGTCTGCATATGGAATTCTACAGTCTGTGAATTTGTTAAATATCCCAAATAACTTTCATTATCTCCGTGAAATTTTGCAGAGCAATTTTCCTGAATTTCGAACATCATTTCATAATTTGTTGCCATCTGTGTTTAGCACAGATATTTATTGAATTTAATTGTAAATGTATACAAAATGCCGCGAATGTTACGAAGTGAACTCCCAAAAAGCGAATGGTAATTATATGTAATGTCATGTATACGTCTGTATATGTTTATTCATTATTCATTTATATATTCTCGAGCAGCGTCGATCTAGTCCTTTCCATCTGTCCGTACACCTGTGATCATGCATCGAGCTCGACTATAAGAGAGAGAGAGAGCCTTCTGCTCTTTGTCTGCCCTGAAAGTTCCATAAAGATCGTACTATAAACAGCGAAGTCAGGCTAAAATATTTGTTCAGGGTATCTGCAAGTGGGGCACTATCTACTGCAGCTTTCTATATATATATATATATGTTTTAACGTAAATGTGGCATCTTTTGAGACTGCGGACAAGCGGGGAACTTGTGCGGGCAGGGGGAGGCTGTAGGGCAGGCAACGCTTTAATGCCCAAACTGATGCCAGGAATGCACGGCCACAAATATACGATGTATGCATAGGTATCATCATATGTGAATCGTAATTTGAATGCACTTGTGAGCTAATAACCGAAATATCTTTTGTGTAAACACCGGATTGCACCATTTATTTAATTGTGATTTTTATTGGATATATTTTATATTTATATTATATTTTTCATTACAGGCCGCAACGAGCTAATCGCGCGTTACATCAAATTGCGCACGGGCAAGACGAGAACCCGTAAACAAGTCAGCTCCCATATCCAAGTGCTCGCCAGACGGAAACTCCGTGAAATTCAAGCCAAAATCAAAGTCGTAAGTCTGCCAAACATATATATGTATATATATATATATATATATATTTGCATATAGTATGTACATATATGAAGACCAACACGAATATCAAGAGGCGCAACAATGTTGTTGCGCTATGGTTCAAATATGGAGAACAAATATAGAAAAAAAAAACAGTTGCCATCCGTTTCTTGTCCACATGCTTTGCATAAGTACATGTTGTTTATTTATTTAAGTTCAAGTAAAGTTCAATTCACGCATTAATATTTAAACGAATATTATTTAATTTAAATGAATTTATAGCTGTTCATATGTCTATACATTTGCTGTGCTGTGAATTCAATTTTACTGTTAAATATTCAGTTTGAAATTTCGAAATGAGACAAATAATCAAAACAATTAAAACTTCTTATGATGAGCATGAAAAGCAAGGAAGAGTTTCTCAGTTGCAAGTAGAGCCCATTGCCAACAGTCAGATTCAACAAACAGAATCAGAATCAGAATCCAAATCCAAATCCGTTTATGTATTGATCAGTTCATTTGTATTAGAGTATCTTTCACACACACCTACACACACACACACACACACACACCAGCAGAGGCCGCTTGTGTGCTTGTATTGGTGCCCAACGGCGTCTGACAGTAAAAAGCACGAAAATTTGTGGCTTTCACGTTATCCATGTGTGAGTTTCCCTTAGCTGTGTGACGTCTGCAACTCGACTTTTTGATTTGATTATGCTTGAGTGTGTCGTCACATCTATACAGGACACAGATACACACGCACACACACACACACACACACACACACATATACAGAAACATACACACCTACACAGACACTCCGACACTCAGACACGAGACCAAAATGAAACTCTGTTTTCCAGGAACCAAATGGTGTATCCTTGCGTTTACTCAATGAGAAAGAGCAAACCCTGCAGGCCATGAGCTCAATGACCAGCTCACAAATTGTCTCCGCACAGGCGGCCAATAATCTTGCCCTGGCCGCCTCGGCGCTGACGGCGGGCGTACACCATTCGAAGCATCTGCCACAACCTGCCCACCATCAGCATCCACACCCACAACACCACCACCACCACCACCACCATCATCCGCACCACCACCATCATCAGGTGGGTGTGGCCGCTGCCGCCGCCGCTGCAGCTGCAGCTGCGGCCGCTGCTGCTGCTGCCGCTGTTGCACAATCGCCGGCAGCCGCTGGTGCGACAAACAATTCCGTTGCAGTGCCCTCCACGTCGTCGTCGTCGTTGTCGTTGTCGTTGTCGCCACGACACCACCATGCCCACCATTCCCATCACAATTTGACGCACCACACGCATAGCCATATGCATCCACACCATCATCACCATGCGGCGGCCGTTGCAGCAGTTTACCACCTACAGCAGCAGCAGCAGCAGCAACAGCAACAGCAGCAGCATCAACAACAACAACACCAGCAGCAACAGCAGCAGCAGCAGCAACCAAGTGGGGCAACAACAGGTGCAGTGTCACCATCTGTGGCTGATGGGGCTGAGGCTCATGTGCTGGCACAGCCACCGCCGCCGCCGCCGCCATTGCACCATCCGCCGTTGTATCCGGGCGTAAGCAACCGTTCAAGTTATCCAAGCTAAGCAAACGAACCACTCGAAACGCCAAATGCCACTTCACATTGGTGTACAATCAAAAAACAACAACAACAACAACAACACCAACAACCACTAACTGCCACAGCATCAGTTCTTAGCTCGCTCAGAATCACAAGACTCCACAATACGAACTCAAATTCACTTTACATCTACATCGATAATCCGTCTCCCTCCCCCCTTCCCCCCCACACGCACACACACTGCAACTGCACACGAATCACGATTCACACTCATTAGTTATAACAACAACTCATTTGCTGATCGAATTGCAATTCTGTATTTTTGCTCTGATTGCGCTCGGGCGATCATGCGTGTTGTTATCGTATATACTCGTAATTGTCTGTGTAAACTCGTTCTCTCTCTCTCTCTCTCTCTCTCTCTCCCTCTCTCCCTCTCTTTTTCTGATTGTCTTTTGTCTTTTCGCTAAGCGATTTCATTGGACTTAAATTTCTGTCATTGCCCACTGTCATTGCAATCTCTAATATCAACGCTCTCTTCTCTCCCTCTCTCTCTCTCTCACTCTCACTCTCACTTTCTCCATTATCTTCATCGTGGCTCTCTGTGGTGCTTAATGCTCGTTTGCCTTACTCATTATGCGTCAGCTAATATTTATCTTATTCGCCAAATGTTACTCACCAGCACTCGTTACTCGTTACACGTTATTCGCTACTCTTTACTTGTTACTCGTTACTCGCCCCTTCTTACTTGCCACTCGTCACTCGCTACTCTTTATTCGTGCTCGTATATCTTGAGGCCCAAACCCACCTGCTCAACGCTCGCTTGCTCATTGAAATCGACTCCTTGCTTTTTTTACATGCCAACAACAACAACAGCAACAATTATTAATATATATTTACATATGTATGTATATACCGATCTCCATAAATATTTATGTTTTATTTAACAAAAATTCTCGTTAGCTGTTTATAATACTAGTAAATAGAGTCTTACATGTACTAGTATTTGTATTCGTATGTAATAATTGTTTGGTAAGCTCGCCGAGTCAAATCAACGAATCAATCAATCAATCAATCAATCGCTCAATCATTAATGCGTACTCTCATCAGCTGTGTAACCATGTCAAATTCAAAGAAATCGTGCTTAGCTTAGTGTTGTAAAACGTTGTCTAGTATTTACATACATCACTCACAATTTGTATTAATTGTTTTCTCTCTCTCTCTCTCTCTCTCGCCCTTTCTGTCTCTCTCTCTCTCTATCTCTCTGCCCTGCTCGCGCTATTGCTTCACGGATGATTTAGCAATTTTGGCAACCCGGTCTGCAGCCGAGCACATCACAAGAGTAAGTTGGCATCGCCCGCAAAAAAACAGAAAAACACAACGCATTTGCATTGACCAATAGTTTTTATGATTACAGCATCAAGCCGTTCGCCCAGCCGCCCTATACGCCCGGCAAGCCCTCGACGGCGGTCTCCGGTGAAATAGAGGCTGGTATTCCGCCCGCACAATTGCCATGGGAGGGACGCGCGATTGCCACGCAGAAATTCCGCTTGCTTGAGTTTACGGCCTTCATGGAAATCCAAAGAGATGAGATCGTAAGTGCTGGCGTATTTGATATGATTCCTGATAATGTCACAATATCATATCTTCTTCTTCTGTCCTACAGTATCACCGACATCTATTCGTACAGCTGGGCGGCAAGCCATCCTTCTCCGATCCGCTTCTTGAGGTGAGTTGGGCTTGTGCTATGCTAGTAATTCGCAAATGATTCTCATGTTTTTCTTATATATATATATATATATAAATCAGACTGTTGACATCCGGCAAATATTTGACAAATTTCCGGAGAAATCCGGCGGTCTCAAAGAGCTTTACGAGCAGGGTCCGCAGAATGCGTTCTACCTGGTTAAATGTTGGGCGGATCTCAACACGGACGTAACGACGGGCAGTGAAACGGGCGATTTCTATGGCGTTACAAGCCAGTAAGTAAACGCGCTCTCTCTCTCTCTCTCTCTCACTCACTCTATGTTGCTCCTTTATAAATCATTCTCTTTACCTTGCAGATATGAAAGTAATGAGAACATTGAGCTCGTCTGCTCGACAATTGTCTGCTCGTTTGGCAAACAGGTTGTGGAAAAGGTGGAGCACGAGTATTCGCGCCTGGAGAACAATCGCTACGTTTACCGCATTCAGCGCTCGCCCATGTGCGAGTATATGATCAATTTCATACAAAAGCTGAAGAACTTACCTGAACGCTATATGATGAACAGTGTGCTCGAGAACTTTACAATACTGCAAGTGAGTAGAGAAGGAAGATTTCTTCTAGCACTCGCTCACACATACTCACGCCTTCTCTCTCTCTCTTTCTGTCTGTCTCCCTCTGTCTAGGTAATGCGAGCGCAAGAAACGAAAGAGACACTGCTATGCATAGCGTATGTGTTTGAGGTGGCGGCGCAGAACAGCGGCACCACGCATCACATCTATCGCCTTATAAAGGAATAGCATGAGCTGCATGAAGCAGCGCCCAATCTGTCCGCGTTACCCACCAATGCACAAATCAGCGAATACAGCAACAACAACAGCAACAGTAACAGCAACAATACGAGTAGAAACCACAACAGCACAACTAATAACAGCAACAACAGCAACGGCAACACAACCAACAGCAATGGCAACAGCAACAGCAACGGCAACGGCAACGGCAATAATAATAATGCCATCAAGAGCAACAACAACAGCAACGCAGCAGCACCCGCCAGCACAGAGGAGGCCTGCAGCTCAACAACTCTGCAAGGCACAGGACAGGAAACAGTTGCGGCCGCTATCAAACAATCGCCGACATCGCCGCAGCAGCAGCAACAGCAGCAACAACAACAGCAGCAATTGGGTGGCATTTCAGCTCTGCAAGTGGATGAGGTGCTGTATGCGCAGGTGCTGCCAGAGAATAACTATCATTTGCAACAACAGCAGCAACAACAACAACAACAATTGCAGCAACAATTACGTCAAAACACACACATGTTGCTGCAGCAACACTCAACGCAACAGCAACAGCAGCAGCAACTTGTGAATTACCAGGACCGTCCACCGCCGCCGCCCTACAGCGCCTGTCTCGCCAACAACAGCGGTAAACAGCAACAGCAGCAACAAAGGCAACAACAACAGCAATCGTTTGAAGTGGAGCAACATCAACAGCAGCAGCAGCAACAACAACAAACACAACAACAACAACAACAACAACATCTTACCACCTATGAACAGTTTCTGAAACTGTCCGCCCAGGAGTACACGCAACTGAACGCGGCCGCTGAGAATGCGGCGCTCAATTTGAGCAGCATGGGCGTCAGCAAAGCTGGCGAGGATAACGAGGTAAACGACGAGGCGACGTCTCATGAACTGCGCATGCTGCGGCAGGTGAATGTGGCCGCCGTTGCCGTTGCCGCCGTAAGCAATGCGAATGACAACGTGGCCGATGCCGACTGTGAGCAGTAGTTGTTGTAGGCGTGGCATGCTGTTAGATTAGGCATATACGATAGATAGATATATATATATATATGTATGTTAGCGTTGGCGATTTATTATGTACACACGCACACACAAACACACACACACACAAACACACACACACACACACAGAGAGAGAGACGCACAACAAGAAAGCGTGCCACAGGCATGTACTATATTTGATTTATTTATGCATATCTATATGCCAGAGAGAGAGAGAGCCTGCTGTACCTAACTTTAAAAACCTGTCACTGAATTGTATTGCCTTTCGAAAACAATAAGACAATCCTTCAGCTAAAGCGTTGCTATATTTATATATAGACCTGTCTGTCGGCAACTGTTGCTGTCGTGCCGTGTTGCTGCCGTGCTGTGCGCTGTGCTTGTGCCTGTCTGTCTGTCTGTCTGTCTGGCTGTCTGTCTGTCTGTCTGTCTGTCTGCCTGCCTGCCTGTTTGAAACTGTCAGCGTAGTAATTTTTTTTAATCTACATATATTTACATGCATAAAAAAAATACATTTAAATGATCTCAAAGTTACTTAAAACATATTTTTTGTGTGTAATTTGTATGTTTATCTTTCATTTTTTTATGTTTTATTTTGTCAAACGAAACATAACAAAAAAAAAAAAACATAAAAGCGAAACAGTTGTCGTACGCTGATATTCTTCAAATGAAAAACAAATCAAAGTTAAAAAGTTAAATATAATTAATTTACAACAACAACAACATCAGAGTAAACAAAATTACACCGCAAGCATAAACGTGCATATGTTTGTACATCTTGTATTCTATATTTTATTCGACACATATATAAATAACTGTACATATATATATGTAGTTATTTATATATACATATATATATCTATATATCCTTTTTTTTTTTTTTTTGAGTGTATGTTTATAGCTATTAGAGTTATGGAGCATAATGTATAGTAACATTTACATTAGTTATTTTTAATTATCTATGTAAATTACAGCGTATGCCACACACATATTTGAATGAATTGAGGGCAGGAGCTTGTTAGGATTAGAAAAGAGCTGCCAGCTGAGAGCTGAGAGGGAAGTGCATTGGGTGGCGTTGCCTTTGAGGCGCATTGAAAAGAACACACACTGAGCTAGCAGCTAAAAGGGAAAGCATGCACAACGATAGGAAAATCAAAAGGAAAAACTCGAAAAACAAATTTTCTTAGAAAACAAACCAAACAACAAGAACATCAAGAGCAGCTTACAGCAGTTTGTGTGTGTGTTTAACCACGATGTTATTTCTCGATATACTTATGTAACTATAGTGTAAAACGTATATGTGTAAAACAATTCATTTAAGCATGAATCGAACGATCCACCGTTATTAAAATGATTAACTATTGATTTAAATGCATTAAAAAGAAACAAAAACAAGAACGCGAATTAAAACTAAAAACAAAAAGCATAACCAAGAACAAATTCAAATGTGAGCAAACGAAAGTAACTTGGCATCAAGTGTACGCACAACAACAACAACAACAACAATAACAACAAGCGACCCTCCAAGTCGTGACTACCCGACCAGCTTAATGGGCTGGCCTGCTGCAGGGTATTCGTCGAGTGGCTTTATCCGATAAATGTGTCGCGATCCAATGCCATATCCAAAAGCTGCGAACATATCCATAAATGCCACTTGCCGCACACCTCCTCCAGCTGGGACCTGGTCGCCTTGGGCTGGTTGCGTCGCGTTGGGCGTGCACTTGCTGCATGACACCGATAATTACCAAGAAATACAATACAAAAAAAAAAAAAAACAAAAAAAATACAAAAAAAGAGGAAAAAAAAAATATATATATATATATATATATAAACTAAAACTAATTTAAAATAAAAGGAATGTATTGTAAATGTAAAATAGTATCGTTTTCGTATGTATATGTAGGTAACTAAGGCTAAACTATAAACAATACAAAGGTAAAGAAAGTATAATACATATTTATAAATGTAAAGTATTTCGTTGTTGTACGATTAAAACAAATACGCATTTTTTTTGTTTGTTAGTAAGAAAACTCAATTCAAGTGTTTGCATAAATCAAACGAAATGAAAAAAAGGGAAATTTGTACATTTATCGACAACAAAGCAAGGCATAAACAATAATGAAAAACAAATACAATAGTAAGCGATATTGATGAGGTACTTTGGTTAAACACTAGTATAAACAACAATCAAACACACACACCTACGCACACACACACACACACACACACACACACACACAAACTCACTTGCAAAGGGGTAAAAAGTAACAATAATAATAAATTAAAAATCGAGAAGAAAAACAAATAATATTTTAAAAAAATTTTATCGTGGAAACAGTTACAATTACATATTACAAACAAATACCGATTTATACAAAAGAAAGAGAGAAAGTTAATAACTAAACAAGCTAAAACATAAGTCTAACAACAGAGAAGCAGAGACACGTAAAGTAAAGTAAAACAAAAAAAAAAAAAAAACAAATATGAAAATGAAATAAAAATAGTGCCTAACAGATGCAAAGTATTACAAGCCGCAAAGTGTGGCATGTGGCATGCAGCTAGATTTGGTTTTATGGCGATGCCAATTTGTTTCAATCATGCGATTTATTTCCAAGTCAATATTATAAATGAAATAAACTACAGTTTCCATGAAAAGGTTAAAGAAACGACACTCACACACCTACACACACACACACACACTCACACACGGTGTATTTAGCGTTTGTGTTTTTGTTCATGCTCGATTTTGTTTTTCGTTTTGATTTTTGTTTCAATCTGATTTGATGCAAAAATCTCACATTTTATACACATTATAAGAATCTGAATTACGATATTTACAAAGAAAAGAAAAAAAAAAACAAACAAAAAAAAAAAAACAAAACAAAAATCCGTTCAGTATAAATAGCTAACACTCAAGTTAGGAACCACCTTAAGATCTTAGTTTTATATGCATATATATTAATATCTATTTTTTTTTGTGAGACATTAGTTTTTTTTTTTTTGTTTATTGCCTGCCCATTTGCCGCCCTGTACCACTAGCTTTCCCTGTCGTACCTAATCAAAGCACAAAGCAATCGGAGAGCTACTTAGTTTTAAAAATCCGTTCAAACTCGAGCCATGGCGCTTGTAATTCACAATTGGTTTTAACTGATTAATTGGCATATTATGAGCAAATCTGATTTGCCCAACAATTCAGCCAATAAATCAGCTACATTTCATGTGAGATGCTCACATACTACACGAATATCAATTGTGTCTAAAATCTATTATAATGAAAAACGATCCATATACCAACTGAAAGCACGAGAGCTCGCATATTGCGATATTTCGATATAATTGAATTCGTTTTCTTTTGGCTCAACTTAGTTTTCAATATGCAATAACAATTTGTTGTAAGCTATCTATGTATACATAGAGTTACTAAATATACTTATGTGCAAAAGCAGGACATGTGTAATGATTTTATGCAACAACCCCATACCCCCGTACCCCCACCCCCCTTCCTCACCCTTCACTCCATGGTACATTTTAAGTTATGTTTGGGTTTTGCTAAATAGAAAATTTAATTGTTTATTTAATTTTTTTTTTTTTTGTAAAATTACACTGTATTTAAATAAGATCATCAACAATCATCATCAGCATCATCATCAGCAAAAATAATAATGCTTAAATCAATTATTAATAAATTTATAAATAGATATACAGATAACTGAAAACAATAACAAACAAAGCAAGGATGAACAGTGAATTATGCAAAACAATAAAATTGCAATTATATTTATATGAAATGATTGCAATTGATGATTTAATTTCATATATATATAAATATATATATATGTGTATATACATATAAACATATATGTATGTATTTTGTTTTATATTTGTCGTTCAACAAAATGCAAGGACAAGAACGAGAGCAAGTAAGGGAGAAAGAAACATGTGAAATTTACGTAAGGAAAAAATGTGTCATTTTAATTTTTACACTGAAATGCATTAATAAAAATTTTAATATATTAAAAAATCTCACATGATCTAGTCTTTTATTTAACTTGCTTTACCCGTACCAATTACACAAAACTGTTCACAACAAATATAAATTTATTTGACTGTACGCACTAATAAGAGATGTTTTATTTTTTACAATGCAATTTAAATAACTTACTTAGTTGAAGATCATACTCGTTAAACTCTGTAGAACAGATCAGAATCAAGAGTCTTCGATTGCAAAACCAACCCGATTTTTGGTACCTTTTTTTGATATGACTCCTTGTCATTATTATTAATATTGATAAAGATTTTGAATTAATGCGCATCGAAAGTCCTGCTTTATACGAGACATTCAAGTTTTAAGACTTTTCCAAAAAACTTTAAATGAGCATAACTCGACTAAATGAAGTCCGATCGCGAAAGGATTGAGATAAAAGGTTTTTGATTCCAGGATTAAGTCTATAATTGCCATATGCCTTGGAAATCTTTCAGAATTAAAATTGTTGAATGAGAGTCGAAAATACTGCTCTATACGAGTCGGAAGAGGTATATCATTCCAAAACCGGAGTTTCTTTACCCGAGACATTTTATAAAAAGAAATAAGACCGGGACACCCCCCCAAGAAAAGCACGGATGAATTGCATTGCCATTAACTATATTTTATTGTTACATACATATACATATTAAACGCAAAAGCTTGAAACTGCGTACATAATTCATTGGGCATTGTACATACAATATAAAATCCAAATATCTTTTTGTTTTTCTACATGCTTGTATGCACTCATAATCGTAAGAAGATGAGTTGTCTTTTCTTTATTTTTTGGTTGTTTGTATATTTTAATTTATTTTATACAATACATGTTCGTAAATGTCGTTTTCATTTGCATCAATAGCGATTAAAGTACACGAAGAAAGGATTGTATATGCAACGGGATTGAAGAAGTGATCACTTTAGTAGCGCTGACGATCGAAACTTTAGCATCGGGGCGCAGCAATCCTTTCCACGATTTTTGCAACTTTACCCCGCCGAAACTTAACAAAATGTACAATTTCAAAAAATCAAAAAAAAAAAAAAAAAAAAAAAAAAAAAAAAAATCAATTCAAATGGAAAGTAAAACTGGAAATTAAAATTTAAAGACAGCATGTCGTGAAATTACAAGGAGACATAATTGCAGAAATTTTGCGGTTAAAGGGTGCTCCTCATACATAATTGAGGCATTCTGTATGCTCTCCAAATTAAAGTGTTGTTGTTGTTCCTGTTGTTGTTGCTGCTGTTGTTGTAGTTGTCTGTAGTTCTTGTTGTTGGGGTTTAGTGGAGGGCTGCCGCGTCGACAGGTTGCTAGGCAAACAACAGCCAACCGATGCAGAGAAAGGCGAGATACAAAAACAGTCTGGACAGCGTCTGCTCATCGTCGTACTGTGTGGTGCCGCGATTAGCCGCTATATATTCGCAATTGGGGGTATATATAAGTATATATGTTTATGTTGACATTCTAATTTACTTGCCAGCTGGACGCGGCTCGCCAAAGTTAAGCGATGATGTAAAGAAACCAAAAGGAAAAGCACCAATGCCAAAGGACACGTGGAAACTATCACCAAAACCAAAGCCTGGAAAACCAGGGGCTGGCTCGGGCTCTGTACGCTGGCCAGCAGGACGTGGTGGCACCTTATTGCTGAACAAAATATTGAAATTAATCAATTTTAGTTTATCAGCTTGGCGTAATTGTTTTGAATTATCAAACTCACCGTGGATCCTCCTGGCGTGTGCTATTGCGACCGTAAAGCGGTATTACTTTGTCCTTATCGACGGCTGCCTTGCAAACGGGGCATAGCTTACGATTAGGGCGTGTCAGCAGCCACTGATGCAAGCAGGGCCAGCAGAATAGATGGCCACACATGCTGACCACCGCATCCTTGGCTGTATCCAAACAGATATTACACTCGTACAGCGACTCCTCGCTGGGCTCCTTGTCCTTGTCATTGCTGCCGGCCTCGTTAGCCGGACCAGTTGCCGATGATGATGTTGCCTCAGCTGCGCCCGGCTCCTTGATATCTGCAAAGTTGCCACTGGCCAGGGCGCTGCCCGTGAAAGAATACGATGTTGCACGCTGGCGCAGCTCAGATGTGGCGTCAGCAGGCTTCCTGGCCCAGCCAATGTTGTCCGTATCTACGCACTCTGACCCATTTGTGGGTGAATTGTTGTTGTTGTTGCTGCTGCTGCTGCTGCCATTTGATGATGTGGAGGGCAGTTCGGGCGCCGTTGGCAACTGTGGCTCGCCAACCAGAGTCGCTGTTGCTGCCTCCATGGTCGACACTCTTCAACCGTCTACAAATGTGCCTCAAACTGTTTTTTCTGGTCTGTATGGGATCTGCTGGTTTTGCTTTGACGTCCAAACGCACGCGCTGAAACAACACAAACCATACCTATCACAACGGGCATAAATAACAGAACGAAAAAAAAGGAAAGCAATTATAGATATTATCAGCCAGTGTGAACCCACAACTGCGGCGAATTGGCAACGAGTCTATGTACGTTTAGGTGTGCGCGTATGTGTCTGGTCTTTCCGAGAGGGCGTGCGCGGACTGGAAAACCTACAAATACTCAACTGCCAATCAATAGTGGACACGTTTCCCAACATAAGCGGTCAATGCACAAAGGTGTCTCAGCTCAGCTTCCCGCTCGTATGCGTTCGTATCTCCTAAGAATTCAAAAAAAAAAACTGTTTAGAATTTGTGCCTAAACTAACTTCAATTTAATGTGGAAATTCATGCGTGTGAGACCTGCCACTATGGCTTCTGGATATATATTAAATATATATTTCAAATTTGTACGCCACAAATCAACAACGACTGCCAGGATTTGAATAACTCCAGATGCAGCACACTAGATACCTGACAACTTTCAATAGATACTTTAGGGAACGTAGGCGCAGGCTAAGATGAGGTTTTGCGAAAACCCTCGCGGAAAACTATTGCAGCTTCAAATTCATTTTCAAGATCTTGGTTAACATTCGTTTCATACTTTTCGAAAAGCCAAGAGTGTAAAGTGTAGCTTTACGGGCAAAACTCCATTTCTCGGCTCAAAGCTCATTCTCAAATCTCAAATCTATCAGAACTTTTAACGTGTACATTAAATTTGACAACAACTTTCAGTTCCGATGGGTAGATAAGAAAGCGGCGTCTAAAATATGAGGCGATGAGCTTGGCCAGTTATACAATATGTTCCTTTAAAAGTTAATAACAATATATATATATATATATGTAGTTACAGATATGCATGCATGTATGTATATGTACATATGTATTCCGAATGCGTCGCATGTTCATCGCAGCAGACGTAATCAGAGGTAATTGTCTAGTACTTGAGTTAAATTCGTGTGTTAATATGTGCGCATATATTTACATACATATTCATATATATGATGTATATGACCCATATATGTATATGTGGACCTGTTAATGCATGTTTAGATATTGTAAGCAGGTGCAAAGGTTTGCAATTTAAATGGCCAAAGAAGAACTCAAATCATAATATGCCGATAAAATACACTTTGGCGCAGGTCATAAATATTTATTTCCAACGAAACGTATGGCACTCGACTAGCAGCTACCCTGTGGCTGCGTATATGTGAACGTTTCTCAGTTTTACATTAGCATTATTTTGGTTTGGACCAGGTTTACGGTTCGAGTCCTTAGGCTCAGCTTGTGATTTCCTGCTTTTGCAGACATATGTACATACATGTAAGTATGTACATACATCAGCCTCTGCGATGCCCTTTTGCGGGGTATACTATAAGTGAGTCTTGCTACTGTGCACGGCTGCAGGTCTAAAGTTTACATTATAGCGCCCTAGATTGCATCATTATGGGCATCATAGTTGAGCGTTCACAAGCGAGGGGAGATCAATTTGAAGCAAAGAAGATGTTAAACGCGTGATGTTTTGAAGATAACGGCACTTACACCTAAAAGCTTTAATTGGTTGCGGATATCAATTGTTGCGTACCTGGCAGAACTTAAAGCGTTCGCTTCGCTGACGCTAATCAAATTATACACACACATTGTACATGTATTTGTTGGTCGGGGCAGAGCCAGCAGGCAAGCTTTTAGCCTTAGCATATGAGCAGCGTACTTTGCATCCGACGTGCAAAAACGTACGTACATGCTTACACACATATTTACCATACGTTAATATACATCGATGCACGTATGTGTGTGTGCATATATGTAAGTGTAGCGGTTACCCTATCAGATGAATAGGCATACAATACATATTGAAAAGTACACACACATACATATGTATGCGTGCACAATAAATACACACACAAATGCAAATCCATGTACTCGCTGCGCTACTGTTATTGTTTGCTTGTTTTGGTCAAAACGCTATACAAATGGGTTTTACAATGATTGGCACTCACATGAAATTTCTTTTTTTCGCGTCACATGAGTTGCTCTGTTTATGTTGAAAAGTTTTTCACAAACTTGACTAAGTTGAAATGTGTTTATTTTGATTTTCCTCAAGGCAGAACAGGTTGGGCCTGGCATACTACGTCAAAACATAGGCACATACACACACATAGATATACATACCTTTTAATAACGTATCATATAATTACACGTAATTTCTTTTGATATCAACGATTTACATTTATTAAACAGGCACTACAGCTGTTTATTGTGTCACATGAAATTTCATTGCAGTAATTCTTTATTTGTTACAAAAAAAAATAGATAGATATATATAAAATGGTCAGAACCAAAGCGATGGTGATATGCCTCTAAATTGATGGGTTGCGACAATCGACGAAGAGGTGGTGGTAACACAATCGATATGTATATATGCGTATATATCGATAAGCAAGTAAAGCAAAGCTGCTTTTTCGTTTCCGCTTACGATAGTTGTTGCGATATGTTTAACAGCTTGTGCTGCAATTTAATATTAATTTGATTTGATTTAATCACTCTGACATAGCGATTGAGCCATTTAAATTGAGTTATTCATATGTTCATATTTGCCACCACTTCTCAAGCAATTAATTCATTTAATAATTGGCGACCGCCATGCATATTTATACGATAGTTGCGTACTCAATTTTAGCATACCAGCATGACACTCAATTTTTAGTGTAACTATTGACATGATAATAACAAGCTTTTATACTTTGAACTGACAAGTTTTCCTAAACCATTAAACATAATTTACAAAAGAAAAAAGAATTGGGCAGATATTTATAATCGGCTAAAAAAAGAAAAATAAAATAATGATATTTATAGTACACCAAAATTATACAAAATAAAAAGTTTATTCGTTTTGCCAGGAAACATGAAGTTAAGATTTGGCGCAATTATCGAAAATTCTACTTCTCCCGTGCCAAAAAGCGGTGCATATGCTGCTACTGCAGCCTGCGTTTACTTTACTATAATAAAAAAATGAGTAACTCATACGTATATTAACAGCCGCTTAAAAAGCAGCAGCTGCGATAACTTGGAGTGCCATATAAGCCGTGGCTAACAACGCCACAAAGAAGGCGAGCGCACGTGCCGGCTGGGGTACCACCACGACGGCATAGACCAGGGTGTGAGCGATGCGAGAGATACCAACGGCACGGAACAGATTAATGGCCAGAAAGGCGCTGGGGTTTGTCAGTGTATAGAGCAGGCCGATTATAAAGAATGGGAGAATGTTCTCCAGATCATTGCGATGCGCGCGACGAACACGTTCCACGTTGGGGTCGTCGAATTTAACCTTCAGCTTTGGTGACATCAAATCCTCCTGATTGGCAAATGTCTGAAAGGCAAGAACCAATGTCAAAATATGTTTATTATCTGGCCGCTTTCACCTGCTGACCGGACTTTGACCCAGCAGCTAACTAATCCTCCTTCCCCGCTCGCTTACCTTGGTCTTGAAGCGCTGTATGGCCGTAAGCAGAGACATGGCCAACATTTTAATTACCAGCACACCGGTCCAGAACGTATAGCTCTTGAACACCGGGTTGGTTAGTGTAAGTAGTTCCAGACTCATGATTGTTTCTAATTTAATATATTTCTTTCAGTCGCCAATTGGGAACCGTCCTGGTGCGTTGCAAACTATCAACTGACGTGAGCACGACGTAGAATCTTATTATATGTATGCCGGCTGATGTTGCTCTCTGACGCTCGCTCTCTCTTTAGGCTCTCTCGCTGATAACTAACAGTGCTATGCGGCGGCAACAACACTTTCTGTGCTGGTGTGCGTGTGTGCATGGAAAGCGCCGAGTCATACTGACAGCACCAAAAAACATGCATACATACATAACTAAATATTGGAACTTACCAAAGTTATAAAACGCCAGATGCCGGTCACCAGACTCATGGAAAACATTTTGAGAACCAAGAGCGCACTCCATCCTATATAGCAGCGGAACACTTCGTTGTCCAATGAGATCAGCTCGCGATGCAGCATTGTGTCGATTTGAGATGCACTTGACGATTGAACTGCATTCCAAGTCTGAGCTAAAGCTGAAGCTGCCTGCCCTTCTAACTATTCCGCTGTAATTGCTTTGTCGAACCTGGTGTGGGTCCAATTTCTCTAACAGGGCGAACAACATGTCGACATTAAATGCTAAGTTAATAATTTTACATTAACATTTACATTTACATTTAACTATCCGTTTTATACCAGGTACCCATTGAAAATGGCTTAAAGGCTTGTTATAGCTCTGTGCAAATATGCGTAACTTCTCTTTCCCCGCGATTTAGCCACAAGTTGCCGCCTTGAGTCTTTCTATATATGTATACGCCTATAATTGTCGAATTGAAACCCTTATGTTCAATAAGGATCGTTCTTTCAACACCGGATTTATTCAAGTATGTATTTAATTCGGAAAGAAAAAAACACGGTATCTACTAGTCGGGCACTTGAGACTACAGCTCTGCTAGAATTTAATTACGTACTAGTTTAAGCTTAGTTAGTTGTTTTTAAAATATAACACGCAAACATATATATGTATATATATCATATACCAATATCTACAGATTTGTATGCATATTCGAAAATATTCGAGATCTATTTAAAGTGAATGCCACAATCGAGCAGACCCATCTAAAGTTGAGTGTAGGTCTTACGGCTGCACAAATCGCGGTGATTAAATGAAAATACAAAAGCTAACAAATTACAGTAATTACCATGAATTAGAAACAAAAAGCGAATCATTTTCAATTTAGCCCAGTAGCAGCGATTATGAGTATAAAAAAGGGCCCAGCACTTGCATTAGCTGTGCATATCTAGTTAGGTCTGAATTTAATATGAAAATTATATGTATTTCTTAAATGCCTGATATCGAAAACAAAAATAAATAAATAAGCTAGTCGAGAAGGCTCGCCATAGAGATATATTTATATTTATGTCTGGTGTCTAGGTCCAAAGTATCTAAGGTAAACTTTTGCATGGAGCATTTTATTGATATGCACATATGTATACATATATATATATATATATATTTATATATATGGAGGCTGGTATTCAACAATATATGCATATATTTATATACCAGCTCCCATATAGCAATCATAACACGTAGCTTACAAGCACCCTCAATATTTATTTATTAGATCTGATGCAACACACTCTACCTTAGTAACAGGAAGGCATACACCAATTTTATAGATTTTCTATAATATAGCAACACGTATCAGCTTATAATCCGTATAAGAGCTTAAATAGATTAAAAACTATTGCTCGTGCAGTTCCATGTTGCGATTCGATAGGAAAACTATTTTATAAATCTGGCACACAGCCGAGATGTGCCCAAAGGGTTGTGGGCGGGTCAGCTCCATTAAGAAGAGACCTTCAATTATGCAGCATGAAATTGTGAAGGAATGAGAAGCACACAGATTCATATTCAGTGCCAGATTCGGATTCAGTTTGCGAATATTTTTCAGCATTACTTAAAGTAAAGTGCGCTGTAATCTGTCAACTTCGTCTCCGTTTTTCATCATTGTCTGAATTTGTGGTGCGGTTCTGTCTCTGGCTCTGTCAACATTTTGCTAAAGAACACGGCAGGCGGCATGCACTTCAAAATGAAAAGCCTTCCTCCTCCGATTCTCGAGTGTAATTAATTAATTTCGCGCTCATTTTGCAATGCGAGCATTGTTTGTTGTCGCTGCAACTGCAACTGCAAAACATAAATCATAATGTGCAAATTTACATAATGTTCGCTGGGGCCACGATGCCAGCTCAGTGATCGTTCTACATTGGTCTCGTGGACACGCGTCGTCGCCGGAACAGCCTCCAAACTAATCCAAGGCTCTGAAGGATATATCAAGCAACTAAAAACGTGTGATTCGAATTAGTTTTTGAGAATGTCTCACGGTGAACGGAAAGCTCGCCTAAATGTGGTTAAATTTTTGGAATTGGTAAAGCTTGCTTCTATTTTTTTTTTTTTTCTTTTCTTTTTAATTTCTAGTGCATTTTCCACTGTGATATATCACAATTAACACAAATGTATACAAAGTCTTAAAGATTCACCGAAATATTCCGACCATCAAAAAGTTATAACCTTTAAGTAATTTGTTTCTTTCTGAAAATGTAAAGCTATGTAAAAAGAAAGCCACTTAAAAGTAGGGTATTTATAATAAGCTCTTACGGATTTGATCAATACTAATTGGATTTATCCTTAGGCCTTTTCCATCGCCTGCCTTGTGCTGCATTTCTACAGTTTCAACGATCGCGACATTATGACGTCATTCATGGCAACGGGCACATTCACCGGCTACATTATAGTTGTAATTGGTGTATTTGCAGGTAAGCAGCCAAACTCTATCCGACTTGCATATTTACATATATATATATATGGAGAGCGATGCTTATAAATTTTGTTTCATAAAAGGCGTTCTAATGCGTGCACCAATTCACAAGCGCATAGACATCTTCTTCAGTGTCCTCGGCTGTGCCCTGTTTGTGGCCAGCGGCGTCTTCATAATAGAGGCCTGGGAGTTCTCGTTTCGTACGCGCACACGGGATTTGGCGCTGATCAAGGCATCGCTATCTATTGTGAATGGTGTGTTGTTTGGGTTCGATGCTATCTTCACATTTCGGGATAAGTAATATAATTATCGATAAATATATATATATATTACATATATTATCGATATTCGCCCAATGACCTTGCATTTAAATCTAAATAAATAACGTATACGTACATACATATTTATACTTAACAGATAAACTTCTTGCCAAATTTAGAGAAATCACAACGCATACCATTCATACATTTTGTAAAAATTTAGTTTAAAAAAAAATGAACGATCAAAAAGACGCGTTTATTTTAGCATATTTTTTCTGCTCTCTCACTCATGTAGACATTTTGTATTTATGTTTTTAGTCCTTTGCATTAATCATATTTTATGTGACATTTTTTTTGTAATTGTTCTTGTCAATAAACAAAAATATAAGCCTACAACATGCATCTAATTTGATTATAATTAGGCTGAGGCCCGCCCATACACACACACAGCCATACATGCATACACATGCGGCAATTGGCCGCTGACACGGAAAGCATCAAAAATACTTAGCTCGAACGCGCTTTTACATGTTTAAAGTAGTTAGATTTAAATTTTTATTGTGTTTTTTTTTTTTTGTATGATTTTTATGCTTGATTGACGTGAGAAAATATGCAACACCGTCTTTTTAAGTTGTCGTCGTAGTTGTTGTGTTGATCTAGGGCTGCATCTTTGGATGTTGTTGCTGCTGGTTGCTGTTGGCTGTTGTTGTGGCTTTCTTAGGCAGAATTGTGTATGTTAAGGCGGAAAATATCATGAGCAACAAAATAGGTACCGGCATTGGCTTTCAGCACAAACACCTGAGAGAAAGCGTGTGGCGGATCGTCATCGCACTGAAAAACGTTTGAAAATAAATTATATTAATACGATATGCCTTCAAAATCGAACATTGTAATATCATATGTTTGCAAAATGTTTGTTTAAACGCGTGCAAATATAAAGTTAAGGTATAGCATTAAAAGAAGAGGAGCATAAAAAGGAGTATAGAGTGTCAGTAATGCACCAATAATCCAGAAGAAACTCGCTCTTCGGCGCACCGAAGCTGGGCATACCCTTGCAGACCATTTCATTTAATACATATATATATATATATATGTATGTTGCCTCAATTTCTAGCTAATCTTAAATACAATTCAAACAATAAACATTTTTGAAATATATAAAAACAGTATTCCAAAGAGGGAATACTAGAACAAGCTATGGGATTGATGTCTCCTATTAGGGGGATAACATCATCATAGTTGGCCTAAATTTTCATGTTTTTCATAAATAAATAAGTAATTTTTAAAAACATATTTTGGATCAAAAATAATTTGCAAATAAAGATCGAACTAAAACAAGTAGCCGAGTGATTCCCAGTCTGAAGCATATTTGTTGCATATCATATCATATATTCAGAAAACATGCACGTAGGGAAGAAGCTCAATTAGCTGGTATTACTTAAACTAAGACTGCAGCGGACTTTAATTTACCAACTTGACTGCAAAGGTAATAGAAATGTTATTATTCCAAAACAAACAAACAAAATTAGAAGCTTGGTTTTTGTTGCGGTGTCGTAAAAACCATGCACTAATTGACATATGTTAAGTTGCATTAAGACTTTAACAATAACCTGACTGCAAAGGCAACCCATGCGCAGAGTGTAGAGTAGAAAGAAGACACGATGATCGCAATGAGCTGGAGCCGGGGGAACAGAGGGCCTGCTGCAGCAGGTGTGTGTATGCATGTATGTATTTATGTACATATATTGAAGTCGGGTGTGCATGTAGTGTTTGTTAGCATGGTTCAATAGAACAATTATACAAAAGTATTAATCTCATTTAGTAAGTCAATGTTGTTGGTTTGTTTGTTGTTGTTACGATTAGATGCAACAAAATGCTGTTTACTTTGCCTGGCCAGGATCGCTCGCTGAGTGTGTTTCGGTTGTTGTTCTTGTTGTTGTTGTTGTTGTAGTAGTTGTTGTTGTTTACTGTCGATCTGCTTGGCTACACATCGTGCAGCGCAAGCCTAAAGATATCGTGCTGCACAAAGAAGCTAACGCCCACAGGCTTGAGCACAAAGGTCTGAATATACGCATGCGGCTGATCATCATCGGTCTGCATCAATACACGAGATATACGATACACGAAACATACATATATATATATATATCGATTCATATAATCATATACATATGCCTAACCATCTATGTAGTTGGCGAACGCATTGCTCGCTTATGATTCTCACCTGTAGACGTCCCAGCACATTGATCAAGACGCCGCCATCGAACGTGGGCTGCGAGTCAACTGTGGTGATTACGCGCGTGATCTTTTGGAAACTCAGACTCTGTGGAATGACAATATGTTGGTTACACCTTTTTCGATTTTTAATCTTAATGTCAGCACTTACCTGCACTTTCTCAAGTATCTTTGGCGCTCCTTGTATCTGATGGCCTTCAAAGGTCATAAAGGACTCTGTTGCCTGTGCAAAATGAATGGGAAACAAATTAAAAAAATATTCGTTTACTGCGTGCGTGTATACTAATACATAAACACACATTCGATTCATGTCTATGCATGTATGTATATACAAATATGACTATATGCGTGCATATGTATGTTGGCATATATGAGAATGTGTGTGTGCATGTGTGTGTGTGTGTGTCATACTTTTTATACGAAATTTCGAGAAAGCCACATTTATGCAGATATATTTATTATTTAGCTTTAATCTAAACTGCATTGATTGAGCGCCGAAAATAACAAAAATCTGTTTGCGCGCTCTTTTTGTCGCTGCAGCTCCAGGCAAAAATGTATGTTTGAGGCAAATTGTCAAGGGCGCATAGCGCGTCACCCGTGTGGCCAGCCACGGTAAATAAGCCTTTGTTTTTACATATCCTGGTTAATACAGAAATGTGTGTATGCGGTTTAAATTTAGTATCTGAAAGTGGCGGTGGGGATGGGGATGGCTAGGGAACTTGGTCGTCCAAATGAGGGACGCTACTCACGCTGTAGAAGTTAACCACATTAGCGCGGTTCGCCGGGTCGTCGAATATGCTATAATATTGCTGAACGAAACCCTTGCCGATATCCTCGTATTGTGGGTTAAGTGCCATATTGTCGATATCAGATTATTGTTGGAAGTATGGCTATACTTTAGTACAAACTAAAGAACTAATCAAAAAGTTTTGCTAAAACTTTGTTAATTTGAGACACTGAAAACGCAAGACAAACGGCAAGTGTGACCGAAAACGGGAAGCAGCTAAAAACAGGCGGTCGGGCAATTATTTTGCCAGCATAATTTAGCAGCTTCGATTATTCGATTATAGTTGAATCGATATCGATAAGCCGAAGCGCAACATGTTAAATGCGTTAACAACAATTAAAACTCATTTGCGGAGTATCCAATCTGTATGCTTAACGGATTTTTAATTTTAGGTACGTTTTTGACCATTTTGTTATTGTTATTGTTTTCACTTATCATATTTGAATATGTAAATGGACAAAGTCGCCGTATTTTACATGGTCAATAAAACGGTCACATTGTTACGCTCTCTAAATTCCAAACGGCTGTGCGTTTCGTGCGCAACACGATTAAATTGGTTTTGTGTTATTATGTTAACTTTTGCAAATATTTCCCAGCTTTGTCGCATTTGCCTGCGCCACTTGCGCCAGATTAACGAGCAACAACAGCAAAATGCCAATGCCGACAGCCCTCACGCTCAGCGCAACAAAGCCAGTTACAACTCGAAGGCGCTACCCCATTTGGCGAAAATGTTGAATCAGTTTTTTGCTATTGACGTATTTCAGCAACCGGAGACCTTTCCTCAGAACATTTGCGCATTGTGCTACAATGCCGTGGAGTATTTCCAGCAGCTCTGCTGCGTCGCCGAGCAAAGCAACGAGATGTTGATGCGCCTGACCATATCCCTGACTGTCGACCAGCCGGAACGTCCGGTCACAGATGCTAATCCTGCTGAAAATGCTGATCACTCGGTTGGTATATACAATTCTTTACAGTTGAGTCAGCTTGTTTTAGGGCTGAGCTAGCATTTTTGCAGTTGTCGTTCGTGAAAGCTGAGCCCACAGATGACGAGGCGCAACGTGAACAAGTATACGATTACGAGCTAGACAAAGACGCTGGAGCAGACGCTGCCGTTGATGCAGACGCAGCCGTAGACGCTAATAATCAGAGCCTGGACTCGACAAATGATGATGAGACCGTCATGAGCTGCGCAGAGACAGACGCTGCAGCTGCAGCTGCGGCGGCCACCAAACGCAAGCTGCTCGCCTGCCAGCAGTGTGGCAAGCAGGTGTACAAGCTACCTTATCTGGAGGCACACATACGTAGCGTGCACGAGGGCCATCCGAAACCGTTCCTGTGCCGCAACTGTGACAAATCATTCACACGCTACGAACAGCTGCGTTCGCATATGCGTAATGTGCACCCGGCTGCTGCAGCCGCCACCACAACGCCCAGCGAGGAAGTGGAGCTGATCTGCGAGCAGTGCAATCGCAGATATAGCACCAAAAATGCGCTTGGCGAGCATTTGAAGCGACATGCACAGGAGAGACCGCATATTTGCGAGCACTGTGGCGTCGCGAAGGTAACACGCACCGAACTACTCACCCATCTACGTATCCACAATCCCGACTGGGAGAAGTTCAAGTGCAAGCAATGCCCGCAGCTGTTCCGACACAAAAGCGCCATTAGCCGGCATGTCCGGGTCGTTCACGAGGGGCAGCGGCGATTCCAGTGCGGTCACTGCCAGAAGCGATTCGGTACTCATGCCTCTCAGCTGCGACACGAGCGCTTGCACATTGACACTTTTTAATTCAACCTGGCTAACTATGGTTGGTCAGTTATTCTTGATGTATAACTATATATTTGCAAATGCAAATTTATATACTTGTATTTATTCCAATTGTTATATGTATTCCAAAAATTATTTTTACCTTTCTATCTATACAACTATTATATGTATATCATATCGAGCATATCGACCGACATAGAGTTAGCAAAACAAACTAATGTTATTATATTTTGTTAGTTAATAAACTCATTGTTTTCTCATTCAATATATTCCATTACCAGTGCCAAAAGAGAAAACTAAAAGTAAAAGAGATAACATATAAATGCTAAATTTAATTTCATACCCCTCTTGTTCGTATGAAAGTAAAAGAACAAAACTAAATTTTACTTTCTTTGCAAGTTTTTGCTTTGGATAGCACTTCCTCTTAAAGTATAGCTACCGTTTTTATATATGTGAATCAATCAAGTAATGCCATTTATTTAAAGTAGTTATTGTAAACGAAGCCGTTGTGTAAATTGTTTCTAACTTTGCTTCTCTTAGTAAAATTCCGTATAGTTGATTGAAAAAAAAAATGTTGAAAAATGCAGCATCCCGGTGTTGATCAGCAATCAGTCGGTGGGTCAGTTAATCAATCAGTCCGTCCGTCAGTCAGTCAGCATAAACAGTTTTATATACATTATAGAGATTATGCGACAGTTTTGATACATTATAAGAATTACTGAACAGTTTGGTCAAATTTGGCGCTGGCTAAAAGACAATCCGTGCAGGGCCTGCGTTGAAGCTTCCGATTTGTCGGGAGGTAGACTCCTTGTTAAACCAGTTCTTCATTGAAACCACCCAGTTCTCCATGTGGCTGTCGTGTGTGTGTATCTCAATAAGCTGATTCAGCTCCCTTTGATAGTCCCTGGCCAGCTGTAATTCGTTGTCATCGAAGGCTTCACAGATCTTGTGCACAAGATCGGGTCGGATATTGACAACGACCAGACTGCTGCAATTAAAGCCGGACATTAGCCCGCTGGCTAGTAGCGCCGTGGAGGCCAGCATAACGACACGCCCGAAGCGAAGGCACCGCTGACCCATTTCCAGATCAGCGCTGGCATAGTACAAGCCCATAAAATTGGATATGCTGCGCTCAGCCTTGGCGCAGAATTCAACCATGTCCACTGCAAGCGGCAGCTGTATTGATTGCATTGATAATATGGGACTTCAACACTTCAACTTACGGTCCACGCCCGTCATCGAAGGCATGTGATAATAAAAGAATGGCCTAGTGCGGCATCGGGTCGCCACATGCTGGCAATAGCCCACCAATTGATCCACATTGCGCGGCCGATAGAACAACTCTGGCAATGTGACAACGCCGCTAACGCGTATCTCCTCGGCGTGCGCGGCCAGCGAGAGGACGTCGGGTAACGGCGCCCCGCCAACTTGCACCATAATCATCAGATTGTGGCGAACGGCGGCACGCTGCCAATACTCGCAGTTCGCCTTGCGCTCGCGCACACGCATCATTGGCCCTTCGCCGACGACGCCATTGATTAGAACTCCGGATATCATTTGACTCTGTAGCCACTCCGCGTAACGATTGATCGGACGTACGTCCAGCGAGCGACGACTAAGCACATACACACATATTCATATATATATATATATATATATATACATATTTATATATATACAAATATAGTTGCTTGTCTACAGGAAGTCACTCATTCATACTTACTCATCATCCTTAAAACAGCTAAACACCGGTGCAATCAGTCCCTGAAATCTTGAACTAAAGGTCCCAGTTTCCCTGGTCAGTCGAGTTTGTGATGCTTGCTCAGTTTCCAATTCATTGCTTAGTTGTTCTTTGCTTTCCTGTTGCTCTGTGGATATACAAATTGTGTTCATATAATATGCGCAATTTTGTTGAACAGACGACATAGATTACCCGGAGCCGCTGGCTGTTCCTGCGACTCGATGACACGGTTTTCGGTTGCTTTTTGTACGCTTTTATTAAGACGGCTGCCCCCATCTCTACGAAACCAGGCCATATTGCCGGCAAGAGGCGGCGCCTAAATATCTTTGAAGTCTATTCTACTATGAATTTTGTTGAAATTATTTGAACTGAGCGAAAAGTCGCAAACTGTGCAGTGAAATTCTACTTACAAAGTAGGTGCTGGCTAGCGCATGTTCAAAAAATGGCGGTCTACTCCAGTGTGACCAGACACAAGTAAATGTTGAAATATCCATTTGCTTCAACTGATAGGATACGAATATAAAATTTACAAACAAAAGGCAAAACGTAAAGAAAAATCTTTAATTTATGTTGCCCATTTTTTTGAACTTAATACTCAATTTCCAAAAGTCATTTGCAGTGATAATGCATATGGCTTTTTGGCCCATTCAACTGCAACTTGTCAAGCTGGGCCGCTTGGCAATTGGCTCCTCACTGCGAACGCGATTTCATCTCATTTCGGCAAACATCGCAAAATCAAAACAAATAACACAACAAACACAACGCAACGAATTTTGTTATTGCAGCAACAACAAGGACAGCAGCATGCTGAAATATTTAAATCAAAGTGAGGCCATTAACGTGGACCTGGAGCTCTTCAATGAGTACAAGTTCAGTGTGGATCAGCTAATGGAACTAGCCGGTCTCAGCTGTGCTCACGCCGTGGCCAAATGCTTTCCGGCGAAGGACTTTGCCCGTGTACTTGTCTGCTGCGGACCAGGCAATAATGGTGGCGACGGCCTGGTCTGTGCTCGCCACCTGGCATTAATGGGCTACACACCCGCCATATATTATCCAAAGCCAACGCCAAAGCCGCTTTACGAGAATCTGGCACATCAGTGCCAGCGCATGGAGATTTGCAGCATAACCGAATGTCCACGCGTGGAGGAAGCTGCCGATAGTTATGATTTAATTGTGGATGCACTATTCGGCTTTAGCTTTAAGCCGCCGGTGCGCGCCGACTTTGTGTCGGTGGTGGAGCTGCTGCAGCAGACAAAGCTGCCCATAGCCAGGTGCGAATGCAGCGTATTAACCATTCAATTATATGCCTACTAAACTACTTCATTGAATTTCTATAGTGTGGACATACCCAGTGGCTGGGATGTGGAGCAGGGCAAGCTGAACGATTGCGACCTAGAGCCAACGCTGCTCATCTCACTGACGGCGCCCAAGCTGTGTGCTAAACACTTTAAAGGCAAGCATCACTTTTTAGGCGGACGCTTTGTGCCGCCAGCTCTGCAGCGCAAGTACGAGCTGAATCTGCCTGCCTATCCGGGTAACGAGTTGTGCCTCGAGCTGTAAATATTTTCTAAACGCATCTGATCCATTCAAATTAAAGGCCATGTAAATTAAAAAAAAACAAAAACATAATGAACTTGTTACAAATCTAAAGTACTGTACCAAATTGATCGCAAATTCATATTTTTCCTAACATTCGCTGTCTCTCTTGCTCACTCTCTCTCTCTCACACACACTGTTTTTAATGGCTCTGTGGAGTGGAAACCGTGCATCGAATCAGCCTGTATGTACAGAGGGTTTTATATTCTGCATTGCTTTAAAGAGATATCGCTGAGCACGCCCGTAGAGTATATGAAAATGTATTCCTGAACAATATGTTTGTCGGTTTCCATACAAACTGGTTCTGTTTTGAAGATTGGCTAATGCAACTTGGCATAGATTCCTGCTGTTACAGTATGTTTATACCCGGTTACCCGGCATGTAAGCCTGGTATTCTTATAGCTAGCTAGCTTCCTAGACTCCATTTAATGAAATTTAATTTTGAAATATTTTATTTTTAGATTTTATTATTTATTTATTATAACATATATGTTTGTGGCATATACACATGTAGTATAACATTCCGTACTATTTATACAAGCGGTTGTAATTCTTGCGTCTGCGATCTTCCTCGAAGTTGTTATTGCGCGCCCACTCCTTTAGGTTGCCCTTGGAGCGCAGCATTGCTGATTTTGAGTCAACGTCACGCATCACAAACGGTGAGAAGCCAGCAATATAATCATCGTCCAGGGCATTTGTCTTTGTTTTGGCCACGCGTGACGGCATCTGGCGCGGCATGGGCTGATCCTCAAACAGAATGGGATTGCGCGAATGCTTGCCGCCATGGAAGCGTGGCAGACTTTGGTTCTTATACTTGGACGAAAGGGGACGTCTTGTGTTTATGTGTATCACCTGTTTGCCATTCTCGTCCAGACTGACGGCCACGCGTTTCAGCGTCTTGTTGCCACAGTTCGGACAGAACACCTTGGTCATGATGCTCGTCGTTTTGAAGCAGGCGTAACAGCGCAATATGTAGGTGCGCAGCTGCTTGATAATGCGTCCATTGAGCGCGGCCAGTTGAAGATTCAGCTGTTTCAGCACATTTTGTAGCGCATAATCTGTGGTCATGCACGCCACTGGCGGCACAATATCTGTTTCCACTTTGCCCTCAAGCGCTTTTTTGGCCTTCTTGATGTTTGAATGCGTTATCCAGCCATCGTCGCCAACGTCGTCGTCTTCGTTGTCGGCGGCGTCGTTATTATTGCAGCCTGGCTGCTCCTCATCGTCTTCCTCTTTTGGCTCCGCCACTAAAAGATCGCAAGTTGCCCGTTCCTCGTCTGCGGATGGCGCACATTTCAGTTTCTCAAATAGCTTATCCAGCTCCTCCTGTGTCAGATCGTCCTCCTCGTCCTCGTTCTCGTCATTGTTGCTTGTCTGTTTGCTATCAGGACTCGGTATCTGTTTGCCCTGCAGCTGCGCTTCAATGGCTTCCTTAATATGGTCCACATGAGCACTGCTTTTTTCCAGCTGCTGTTCACTATCGTCGCCTGCCTCATTGGCATCGTCCTCCTCATCTTCTTCTGCTTCCTCATCGTCTTCGTTGCCCTCGGGCATGTACCAGCCTACCAGACGCTTGTTATTAACATCCTGCATCTCCTCTGGCTGCTCCTTGGAGGCAATTACCTGCGAGACGACTGGTTCGGTGCGCAGATGCTCGGTGCCCAGTGTGTCCGCCTCCAGTTCATACGTGAGCGAAATCACCTTTAAATCAATGCCAGATAAGCTCGCATAGTCGCCAGTCTTCTTGGCAAACTCCACGCAGTGTTTTACACTTTCTGGGCGCGGCTCTCGCACCTGCAGATCAAATGGCAGCACACAAAGTCGGCGTATTTGGCGTTTATTGCGCACCTCAGCAACCACCTCAGGCACGGTTAGCACATTGTCCGCATATTCCTATAAGCAATCAAACATAAAAATAAATAAAAAAAAAAATATGTGTAAAATGCATGCACTTACATTCAGTGGCACTGCATTAATAAACGCTGTTGTATCTGCAACAAGATATTTGATTTTGCTGCTACTTATACTCATTTTGACTCGTTCATGTATATTTGTAGGCACGGACTAAGATTAAAAAACAATTTTTATTAGTGCACGTGTTGGGGACATGTACTATTCAAACTACAAGGTAGTAGTTCAGTGGATACACATATCGTTTCACTTTGGTAAACCATGTACGTCATAAATATCAATAAACATATCAAAATGTAATAATGATGAATACTAAAATATTTATACTAATTGTTTTAGTTGGGTAAGGCATGACAGGCTATGAGCTTTATACAATGAACAATTGTACTGCAGTTATTGTGATTTTAAAAAATATATAGAGGACAATTACTTCAAATCTATCGACAATGTGTGTGGCGCGTAACCTATTCTAATTCTCTGATGCTAGTCCATCTCTTACTGTTATCGCATTCAATTGCACCGATAGGCATAAACAAGCAGTATTGTATCAGCGATACGATATCAACATCCCTCTCAAAGTTCATCTCTAGTTTTCAAGCCAAAAATGGCGAAGTAAGTGCGTTCTCTTTTCTTTATGTTCGGTTTTGGTTTTCTTGTCAATGTTCCAGACCGCACAAATTATATAAAACCGCGCCAAAGCAACCTTAAAAGTAAGTAAGTTAACAATCAGACTGCCATTACAATTTACAACAAATACTATTCGCGTGTGACCATCAGAGAATTGCAATATAGAACGTACATTTTAAACTATCGCCAATGTGGAATCAATGGCCAGTCGCTGCGGTGCCAGCTGTGGTGCCAGCTGCTCCAATGGCTGCACCGCCACCTCAACCGGCAGTGCCGCCTCCACTGCCTGATGCGCCACCGCCGCCACCGCCAGTTGATAATACACCAGCTGCAGCCGCTGTTTCGGCTGCTGTTACGGCTGCAGGTGCTACCGGCACTTACATGGGCGCTGGGGCTGGCCAATCTGCTACCAATCCGTATGAACAATACACGGCCGCTCAGTACGCGGCGATGACGCCGGAACAGCAGTACGCATTGCAGCAGCACTGGCAGCAGTGGCAGACCTACCAACAGGAGTACGCCAAGTGGCATGCACAGTATGGAGAACAGGTTAGTTGTGCCCGTTGTTAACCTTTCCAATTACTAATAAAATGATTTTATGCATGGCAACAGTACAAGCGGGAAATGGCCGCCGCGGCAGCTGCTAACACTGTGCCAACTGTGGCGCCTGCGCCTGTCGCAGCGCCTGTAGTACCCAATGTGGGCCCTGTCACAGCGCCAGTTGCATCGGTTGTGCCTGCTATTGGTCCCGTTTATCCGCCAGCCCAAATGGGCGCACAAATGCCAGTGCACCAGGCACAACCACCACCACAGACATACTTTCCACAGCCTCAGATGCAATCAGCGGCGCCACAAATGCAACCGCATTCGCAGACTCAGATGCCTGGTAAAATAATGGCACAGCCCCAGATGTACAATCAGCCACCACCGCCGCCGCCGCAAGTCTACCAGCAACATCCACAACAACAGCAGCAGCAACCGATGCATCACCAGCAACAACCGCCTCTAAATCAATGGCAACACCAACAACCGCCGGGCAGATTCAACCAAATGCCACCCGTTGGCTATAATCAGACGCCCAATCCTGGTGACTCGAGCATGTTCCCAAATTTACAGCAACCGCCACCTTCGTTTATGCAACAGCCGCCGCCGTCGTCATCGTCGGCCAATCAAGTGGATGCTCCATGGTCAAAAGGACCACCGAACAAGGGCACTGATAGAGGCAACATAAATGAAACGGATCAGCGGCCTCGCTGGGATGGGCCACCGCCAGATGTGGGACAGCAACAACAGGGACCAGGGCGCAACAATCGCTGGCAGGGCAATGACTCCGGGAATGGCAGCAACAACAGCAATGCTAATCAAGGCGCCAATAAGCCCAATCAATTTGCCAACCGACGTAACTGGCAAAACACGCCCCCTGGCAATAACAGCATGAATCGCAGCAATCCATTTAACCCTGCACAGCCAGGCCCCTATGGCGGCGATAATGCTGGCGCGTCTCGCGGTGGCCCGAACTCTGTAATGGGCCCGGGTTCGGGTAGTTATGATAATGATGCCCCAGGACCGGGATCGGGTCCGGGACCTTGTAATTCGGGCAACTTTGGTGGACCGAGTGGCAATTACGGCGGAAACTTTGGCAATAATGGCCCTGGCCAAGGATCAAATGATAATTTTGGTCCTGGTAACTATGGCAACAACAACAATAACAACAGTCGGCGCAGCGGCCGCTGGGAACCGAATCGGTCGCATCAAGGCGGAGGTAACTTTGGCCCTCCGCCGAGTAATAACAATAACTTCAACGACTCCGGCTACAATCGCCCAAATCAGCCTAACTTTAACCCGCAACAACAGGGTAAGCAGAACCAATCGCAACAGCAGCAGCAGCAGCGTGCACCTGACTTGGACGAGGCCAGCTTTGATCAACTGTTCAATCAGTGGGAGAAACAATTCGAAGATTGGAAGCGCGCCAATGCCAATCATCCGGATCGCGATGAGTATCGACGCTATGAGGAGGAGTTTGAGAAGCAGCGTCGCCGCATTGCCGAGCGTCGTGAGCAAATGCGACGAAGACGCCAAATACAGAATCCACAGCAACAACAACAACCACAGCAGCCGCAGCCGCAGCCGCAGCCGCAGCGGCAGCAACAAGGCCCACAAACAAATCGACAACAACCATCACCACAATTTTATCAGCAACAACAGACTGGCGGCGCTCGCTATGGTGACTATGAGGAGGGTGAAGGCTATTCTGATGAGGAGAACGTGAAAGAGAACCAAGGCCCCGAAATAAAGAAGCAACAAGAGCCGTCTCACGGCCCAGATCAAGATGATTCTCATTACTATTCACCAGAACCAGAAAGAATACGCGAAATAAAGAAACAAGAAGAATCGCCGCACGGCTCAGATCAAGATGATTCTCATTACTATTCGCCAGAACCAGAACGAGAAACACAAACAGAGGACTTAAAGCAGCAGCAACCAGGGCCATTCCCTAGCAAGGAGCATCAAATGCCCCCAAAGACTCCAGCACAGCTTCAACAATCGTTACCAAAACCAAATCAAGAACCAAATTTGCAACAACCGGCGGCCAGCCAGAGTAAATTTTCACAGAAGCCGACGCAGGATACGACTCCAATTGCAAGCAGTGCACTCGGCAAGCGTAAAACCGATGTTGTGGCAAGCCCATCGAACCCTGCCAAACAGAGCAAGCAGGAGAAGATATTGATAATATCCCTGGATGATGATGACGATGATGTTGACGAAGAACAGAAGGACACGGAGACAGAGTCTGCGGTCGATACGCCCATGAAGAACATATTTAAAAAGAGTGATGGCATACCAGGTCTCGATTTGGTTGCCGACGGAACAGCTGCTGCCCCGCCCGAAGCATCCCAGTCAGGGAAGGGCGTGGATAATAACAAGAAGATACCATCGCTGTTCGATGTGGTCGTTGATAAGCCACTAGAACGCGGCGGTAGCGAGTCGGAAAATAAGCTGGCGGCTGTCAGCGAAGCACTGCCAGATAATGTGACCAACGCGCTCAAAGATCCAGAGTTTATGAACAACTTGTCACAGGCTTTGGCCCAGGCGCAGGGTCGTGAACGGGAACAGCAGCAAGACCAGGAACAGAAGTCCAATGAACGCTCTGAGCATGTCAACAACATCAGTAAAAGCAGCAGCAACAGCAATGACGGTGGCAATGAGGGCAATGACGGCCGTGCCCTGTCCTTTGCCGAGTGGCAGCGCAAGAAGAATCACCAGAAAGGTGGTCCCCAGGATTCAGACTTCGTTAACATGTCGGACGATGGCGCTGCTGGTAGCTTTGGTCCCGGCTCAGGTCCTGGTCCAGCCAACAATGATGGTGGCATTCGCGGCGAATTTGGACCCGATCAAAGACCTCCACATGGCTTTGGCCCGAACGGGCCCATCGGTCCACCATTCGGACCTGGTGGTGGCCAGGTTATGGGACCAAATTTTATTGATTTTAGTGGCCCAGGCGGACCAAATGGTCCGCCAAATGGACCCAATTTTGGTGGTCCCAATTATGGACGTCAGGGCTTGGGGCCAGGCCGGAGTCCGGGCCCATTTGGCGGCGGCCCAGGACCCAATGGACCGTTCGGACGTAATTTTGGCCCCCCTGGACCCAACAATGCCAATTTCAAGGGACCAGGACCAAACTTTAACGATCGTGGACCAAATTTCGGACCCAATTTCCGTGGCAATGGTCCCGGCTCCGGTCCATTTCGACCAAATTTCTGCGGCCCGAATGGACCTGGACCAGGACCAAACTTCGGCGGTCCCGGGCCATTCGGCGGACCTGGTGGACCGAATTCACCTGTACCCTTTGATCGGAACTTTGGCCCAGGACCCAATCATTCAAATGAGCGCAACTTTGGTCCAGGGCCCAATAATCCAAACGATCGCAACTTTAGACCCGGTCCGGGTCCCAATAATATGAATTTCAATGGCCCCAACAACAACTCTTTTAACGATAATCCGTTCAGACGCAATGGTGGACCGCCTGCACCCAGCTTTGATGATGGTCGCGTCTTTGGATCGCGTGGCAAAGGACACAAAAACTTTGGACAGCAGAGAAACAACTTCGGCAACGCTGGAAACAACGACAACAATAAGCCATGGACTGATGGGTATGTGTCATAAACCTTGCTTAATCGTATGTCTCTCTCCCTGTCTCTCTCTCTTTCCCTCTCTCTCTCTCTCTTTCTTTCTCTCTCTTTCCATTTGCTCTTTTTATTTGTGTCTATATAAAATTAAATGGATTTGATCAAATAACGACCAACAGGGAGAACCCCTGCCAGCTTAAGTTTCCGTCTGTATAACAAGAAAAACAAATGAGAATCAAACAAAACATAAACCAATCAGGTTGTCCGTGAACTACTACCCGAGTGAAAGTAAAGCTGTCAATTGCAATCCCCGCTCTGACTTGTTGTGGTTTTTGATTTAGTTAGGAGCTTAACGTGGGAACTTATTTCCTTTGATGCGTTTCAGCATTCAAGTCGTGGTTTGATTATTCCTTTTGCAACAAACCTTCAACCTGGCAGCCTAATATAAGAGTTAAGCTTAAGAATCGACCCAAAAACTACTTGTTATTATTATATCTAGTATCACACGTCTGATACTATCAGACAATACAATAGAACAATGGGCATACGGGTGAACTCGACTTACGCCTCGAGCGGGTCCTGCATAACCCAATCAAATCTTCGAATGTATGATTATAATATAATGTATGATATCTATTTATTTTGAGTTCATAAGTGATACGAGTAGATAGTATATGAATATATATATATATATATATATATATAGAGCTGTCCGATTAGTTATCGAACCGTTTGAGCCAAGGAGCTGCATGTTTCCAAGTAAACAAGACGGGATCTAGAGATTGTTTTGCTTTTTATCCGATCTCGACTTCAAACTCATTTGTATTTTATAGTTTTAATACTTCAGGGGCGTAACAAGGTTGTATGGGTTACATTTTCGAGTGGTTGGCAGACATTTAAGAATATAAATACGGAGAATCCAATTGAGTTCCAATGTTGAATGGAGAACGTTCAAATGGCTTCAAACTCAAGTTTAAATACATATAACTTAAAAAAATGAAGGAAATGAAATACGTGTCTCAACGATCCTAATAGATGATATATTGCATATATTGTGTATAAAGGAGCGGGAGGCTGTTCTCATAAATTCTTAGAATTTCAAAACTTTTTCTATAGCTAAGGAAAACACAAACCTCTTACACGTTAGCTCGTAAAATCAAAATAGAAGTCTATGCTCTTGCTAATGTCCGCTTTTAAAAGTCAAACTTATCCGTGTCGAATCTCAACTGAACTGAAATATATATAGATATATGTGCATTCATATGTTTGTGGGTAAAATCTAATAAATTTGTCAGAATTTTGTATACACAATCGAAATTGTCATAAGCCTGAGGAAAACATTAAGTTGTGATTTTATATAAGGCATTTCACGCAACGAAGCTTAGTTTAAACTCTTACTGGATATCCGTTTAAAATGAAAATTTGATATATAAGAAGGAAAGTTTGTTTCCCTTGAAAAGAAATACAAATTTGAGCCGTATTTTGGTATACAAACTAGCCGAGTTTTCCGGCTTGATGTTTGTTGCCCCATGAAAACGTTTGTCATATTTAATATCAAGCACGATTTTACTTTGTTTAAACGAATTTTAAATACTATGAAAGTCTTTGTCAAATATTTTGCTTACCTTCCGAATGTTTCTACCTTTTGTTATTAAAATCCCTAAATTGGAAACTGCAAATCTAAGTCATTTTATCTTCCCCAAAATCCTTGATACGAATTGTGTAAAATATGCGACATAACTTCTGGACTAATTAGTATAAATAATAAACATTTTGAATGCTAATGAAAAATCTCAATTCACCCGATTCTCGAATGAGCTAAACAAAACAAGTAATTGAGATATATCGCTTCAATCACAACTAGACCGACCCGATATTTAAACCCCTAACTGTGCTCGTATACGTTTCTATGTTTGTAGTTTACATGTGCAGGCATTTTGTTGATCTCGTCGTTAATGCTGGAATTTCGATTCCATACCCGTTTTCTCTTTTTCTCTTCTACTTTTATGCACCCCAAAATATATAAAAATAACATACAAATTCAAATCACGAAATACAACAAAAAAAATTAAACTTAAAATGATATAAATATCAACTGGCATTGCTCCGATGTCCCTTGATTCATTCCCAATGGCGCATCAATTGAATGACTGCTACAAAATTCTTTCTAAACAAAAAAAAAAAAAAAAAAAAAAAAAAACAATATCAAAACATGTAAAAAAAAAAAACACGTAAAACGCAAATGATATATATTTGTTTAAATTGCAAACTGCCTGTTTAGCGGCCGATCCTTCCGCGGTGGGGGTGACCCCTCGAACAGGAGCTATAGACACGGGCAGCAGCAGCGCGGACCCAGGTCGAGCTAATTGGAGTAGAAAAGTGCACCGTTTAGATACGTGCCCTTCTCAAATCCAATCTGAACCCATTTATATAACTAGATCCTGCGACAAGGCAACAGAGGATACACAGACACAAACAAACATACAAGCACACAAACATACACACACACGCAAATATATACACACACAAACACATACACACACAGAAACATGCATACGTCAAGTGGGCCTTCAATAAATCTCTCAAGTTTATTCTCAAACTTAACGTCAATATCTCTGCATATGTATATCATAAATGTTCTTAAATAATTATTAAGTTCTGAGAATTTAGCTTAAATTTGATCAAAATTGAATTTTTCATATATGCTCTGTTTTGTTTTCAATGTAAAAACAACGAATTTAGTTGCATTAAATTGAAATGATTTTTGTTATATATTTTGTATGGGGAATATGTGAGAGTTTCCATCTTCATGTTTTAAGTTTAGAAAATCGTCGACGCAACAGAATCGAAGCTTGGGTCTTGCAAAATATAATGTAATATCATAAATCATTATAATAATAATAATTATAATAATAACAATTATATATTCATATAACTTTGCACATCTACACGGAGACAAAAAAAAAAAAACCAAAATACATGGAATACGATGATGAATAAATGGATTTTAAGTATCAAATAAAATGCTTGCGTGCATTTCAATATTTAATTATCTAAAGGGATTTACATTCATACATACATATACACACGCCAGTTTTGCTGTTGTTTTATTCCTGGCAACCAACTTAAGTTAGCTTTAGAAGTTGTCTGCAATTTCCAATTGTGTTTTGTACAGTCCGATATCCCATTTAGGAAAGTTCGTCCGCTAGTTGGAAACTCCTGGTGCGTAGAGAGAATGTTTAATAGCAAGTGAGCATATTGGTATTTAGTTCCGACTTATGAGTTTATTCTATAATGTGACACACCCCATCATAAAAGTATATTTGCCCTGTTGCCCCAAAAGATGTGCCCTCACCATGATTCTAAATGCTTTTTGATATCTGAAATTTTTAATGTCCAAGCCCCCTATATATATATAAATATATATATATATATATATATATATATATATATATATATATATTTACACAAATTTGATAAATTCATATGTTGAGAACTTAAGAAATAACCGAAAGTGTTGTCTTAGTCATGTAAGCTTTATACATACACTTATATTTGGAGAGTAAACAAAATTGGACTTCTTTTATATTTACTTGACATACATGTATATATATTGATATATATATATATATATATATATATATACATATACATATATCAACTTTTAATTGATAAAGCTATTTTCTCTTAATTTATGCACAGTAACACTTGGGTGTAATTGAAAAAATATTTCGGCATACCAAGAGTTATCTTCGGATTGCCGAAGAACAAATATCCCCAAAGCCATAAAGCGTCATGCGATCCAATGTAATCTTAGTCACCGCAGGTGTCCATGTTTGTTAAGCCTAACATTTGACCTATCGTTGCCATTGCAGCCTTAAAATAGAGTTGTCCGTCTTTGGTCAATCTGTGTGTGAGGATATCAACTATAATGTCAGCCATATGATAATGTGGTCCGATCTGCAGAGCAAAAAAGGAAATGAATGGGTTCTGAGCTGTTTCTTTTAAAGAGTTGCTTGCAAGGAATTGTAATAAAACCTTTTGCCAGGATAGAGTCAGGAACACGAGGATAAGTTTGTCTGTTTAAAGAATTAAATTGATCAAATAAAAACCTAGTCTGCTTGTCTGTGCATATTAATAAAACTCCGAGAGCCTGTCTGTTTATCTATCTTTGTTATATTATATAAAAAATTAAAATTGCTTAAGATTATCTCGTTTTCTGTGTTTGGAACTTGAAATTCTTATAAGTAGTAGATATTTTGTAGCCGTGGAATATGTCTTATGAGAGTCAATTCATAGAACAGAAACAAATAAGAAGCTGTGCAAGCTTCGGTGTTGCTGAAGACTTTGACTTCCTTCTAAATATAATATGATTTTGTTGTTGCTATGATCGTGTACCATTCATTCTAAAGGATATGTTCACTTCGGTATGCCGATGATATCCGTTATATGAATTACCCACAAAAAGAAAAACATGAACATTTTTGCACTTGTCCAGAATCTCCTATGCCCTGGACACAGTCCATGGCCTTGATCCAGGGTCACCGGGCCCCGTCCCGCCCCGCCACACCCCGTTAATTTGCAGCATGCTTCTTCTGTATACAGTGCTAAGTGAACAAGTTTTATGTACTCCCAATTTGTCATTCGACCCAAGTACCTTGACCTGTTATGTAAATAGCTTGTAGCCAAAATTGCTTGCCCCATGAACATAGCAATATATATGTAAAAGTTTAAGTGTTTCTTTCTGGTTTAATATTAAATACATAAACCAATTAAAATACAACAAATAAACAACAAAATCGCAACAAAAAATATGTATGCAAAAACCAAAAAAAAAAAAAAAAAAAAAACAAAAACAAAAACAAAACAAAAATAAAACAATAACAAAATAATTGATAAAAATGTTAAACAATTGATACCAAAAAAACAAACTCGCCACTGCGTCACGCAACGTTGCAGCGCGGAGCACATCGGCAATATCCGTCCCAACGAGCCCATCTATCGTCCAGTCCAAGTGTTTGACTATCAGAACAGTAGCAACACCGCCGCCAAGGTTATTGACTATGGACACAAGTCGGCTGATAGCGCTTCCAATCGTATGGGTATGGCCGGTGGACCAGGCCCGGGCCCTGCACCTCTGCCGGAGTTTAGACCTGGTGTTACATTTGACTATGGACATGCATCGCGTAGTGCATCGTTAACCTGTGGACCAGGCGCGGGACCCATGAATCGCAATCCCAATAATAGTTCTAACAACAGGAAGAAAAACAAAAAGAAGAATAAGAATCGGCAGCGCCTGTTGCAGGAACAGCAGTCGCAACAGCTGCCACAAAATCAGCAGTCATTAATGCTGCCCGGCGACGAGGTAAGTAGATTGCTAACCGTCCTGCAACTTGGCCTAATAGATAAACATATGTATCCACCATATATCCAATTAGTTGAATGACCATCAGCGGGCAGCTGGTAAATCAGATGATCTCGAAGACATATCCGATGGCGAGGAGTAGGTTTCATTGATGTCATTATATATCCTGTTTGCTAATCAGAATCCATAAATATACAGTAATTTGGCGGATGCATCGCAATCGGAATCACCACCGCCGCCTCCAAAGTTCAACAAGCAGCTAAATCCAATGCAACAACAGCAACATCATCAGCAGGAGCAGCCACGCAAAGCCTTTCCGGCCAATCCGCAGCGTCGCATGCTGGGCGATCCGCCAGCCGCTCTGTTTCCCTCAACTGCTGCGGCTAATCAACAGATAGCCGAGCAGGCAGATGCGCTTCACCTGGAGATGAGCGTACCGACTAATGAAAACCGCAATACAATATCCATTGACGAGGTGCTACTACCGCCGGGTCGCCTATCTCGCCCTAAGCGCATTTGTATAATATTACGCGGACCGCCAGGCTGCGGCAAGTCCTATGTGGCACGTTTAATCAAAGATAAGGAGGTGGAAATGGGCGGTGCCAGTCCCCGCATACTCAGCGTCGATGATTATTTCATAGTTGAGAATGACTATGAGGAGAAGTGTCCAAAGTCTGGCAAAAAGGTGAGCGTGGCCCATCAGATGAATATAAATATAAATATAAATGCTTCTCTTAAAAAACATATACATTTATAATTGTAGATACCGAAAAAGGAGCTACTCTATGAGTATGATGATGCTATGGAAGATACTTATATGCAATATTTGATTAAATCGTATAAGAAGACGCTAAGCGATAATCTTTACGATTTTATAATTGTCGACTGCAACAACAACTCTCTGCGTACACTCAACGAATTCTACTGTCATGCCAAAGACTCAAATTTTGTGGTACGCAGGCCTTTCTCTATCTCTCATATATACGCCTCTTCTCACACCCACTCTATCATGCTGTCTCGCTCATTTTGATGCTGATTGAACCCATTATTTCTTTCGACAGCCGTACATAGTTGACATGCACTGTGATGTGGAGACGTGCTTGGGCCGTAACAGTCATCAACGGAGCGAAGAAGACATACGTGCTGTTCTAGACAATTGGTGTACAACGCCATTGCACTACATTAAGTTGGATGTGTCGTCTCTGCTGGAGAATGTCGTTGAAATGGAAGATGTTGAGAATATGGCAACGGTAACTATGCTTTAATGCAGCCCATGGCCCAACCACGACTCACGGCCACAACTCCAGGCACAAATGCGCTTAAGGCATTTCACTGCCTAGGCACAGTCCATTTGGCTGGCCTACAGTGATTTTGAGTGTGTGTTTGTTTTTGAATGGGTGTGCGTGTGTGTGAGTGTGGCATTGGGGCTGACAGTGTGTATGACACTGACGGTGCGAGGCTGCGCACACTGCATAGTTTATATATACTTTATAATTATATAGTTTAATTATATATTCGAACAGCTGTAGTTTCTAAGCACGAGTATAATTTAGTTGGCAATGCCATACTTAAGCAACTGTCCATGACAACTCTCTAATCTAAGCATCTCTCAATTACTTAACTTTATTTGCGAATGCATTGTATGTGCTACTCCTATATACATGTATTTATATCTCAACAATATATATATGCATATGTGTGTATAGTATATGCATATATTGCATTAATACGTACATAAATTCTGTTGTCCATTCAAAATTTATGTAGTTGTATATCTTGAATATATGCTTATACACGGCAACATACTTATCAAACTGTACATCTGATTAATAATACAATTAGCATTGCGTTCTACCAATATATCAATCGATTCAAATTTGATCGAATTACTTGAATTGCAAATAATATGAATTAAGTACCTAAGTAAATGGCAAAAGAAAGGCTAGTCAAACAAACCCCTGTTGATTTATTGCGGCTTATTCATTTCAGGATGATAATGCCAATGGTGAGGAGTCCGCTGCCGCTGAGGAGGCTGCCACCGTTGCCGCTAACGACCCCGAGGATGAGGACAGCAACAGCGCCGATGCGGCCAACGATGTAAGTCTCAGACCATTCACCAATATAATGGTTTAGTTTGCACCATTGTGGGCATAATCTTCTTCTTTTGGGGCCTGTGCTGTCTGTGTGCTGTGCCTATTTGTGTATTACATTTGCTGATACAAATCTCAATATTCATTTATTGTACAAATTTTTTTTGACATGTGTGTTGGTTGTGTATAGTGCGGCTTTCTGAAAAGCAAGTGGGAAAATGATACCACGGAGGAAAATCTGGGTAAGTGCCGTCAAGTTAAAAGCAGCCATTGCCCACTCATGCCTAATATCGGTTAAATTATTCTTTCAGCACGTCTCGATGGCACAAAGCGGTTAATGCAAAAGCGCAAGACCGCAAGCATGGCCGACTACTTGCAATTGGATGAATGGGAACCGCCCACTGGCAGTGCTGATGGCAAGAAACGCGTAAGTACATACAATCCAACTATACTATACGAAGTTTTGTTAAATTATTACAAATGTTTTAGGTGCGCTGGGCGGACATTGAGGAGAAGCGTGCACAGAAAAAGATGCGTGCAATTGGCTTTGTTGTTGGGCAGACCGATTGGAAACGGATGATGGATCCCAATGCTGGAAATCGTGCGCTCAACAAAACTAAGTATATAGAGCGCGTGAACAAACGGCGTTAATAATCAAGATCTCTTAATCGATGACGAGACAGCAAGACCGTAATTTCGCCCTATTGACACACGTACACAAATATAAACGGATATGCTTATAAACACAAGCCACCTCATCTAACTTGGCTTTTATTTTATAATTTAAAGTTAATAGTAAATTATATACCAGTTGGCTAACCTTTGTTGTTAACAAAATGCTCGCATGCATCTAAATGCCTGGCATTTCGGCATTTGCGTGTCGAAGCTAACAGTGTAAAGAAAACAACCTAATCAAATACCATTTCCAATACAATATGTGCTCAATTTCCAGAACAGAATGCATGACTTGTATAGCATATACTATATGCTATAGTTAGTTATTATAAATACTTAAATTAGGCCAGCGTTTAGTTTTGTATGCATTTACAACTCACATAGCAGTTGGTTAGTATTTGGAACTTGTATTATTTTTTATCATTTCTGTTTTTCACATTAAAGTTTCGAGCAATGCTCTTTAAAGAACATGCATCCAAACACACAGAACCTTTGCAAAGAGAACATAATAGATATTTATATATTTATATCTTAAAATATACGTTTTAAAAAATATATATATAAAAATATATATGTACAGTACAGTAAATGCTCACGCCTTTCAAAGCGGAGTATATGCGTATTTTAACAAGGTTTTAAAATTTAATTTCGAATAAAAAATTTCGAAACGTAAATTCTTTGCTGCCTGTATTACTTATATGAAATATATTTTAATTATTAGCATATAAATAGATGAATTAGTCTACTGACATAATGAAATTAAAGTGCAACCTTATAAAGCAAGAAAAAAAGTTAAAAACAAATAATCGTTGGGCTTTTCATAAACTACATCCTTTGCAGACTTACCTACAGCAAAGCTCACTTAGAGCTTTACGAAGGCTTGGGCAAGCAATATCGCGACAAAGCAGATTAGGAAGCATTGGACAATTTTACCTCGACCAAGAATTATTAAATATATTAAAATCAAATGGTGCAATATTTCATAAATGAATGCTAACAAGCATTTCGTGCTCGGTTTAAATTGAATAAAATATTGAGAAGAAGATTAACAAAAGCACATTGGAAGTTGAATAATTTTCAACAAAAACGATCGTAAGACTGATAAGTTATGTAGCTTGATTAAGAATAACTCATATATTTATTATACAGAATTTGAACGTGATTTCAAATATAAACAAACCACAAGTCTGCACACGAAGTTTCATTTAATTGTAACGCCTTCAAGAATAAAATCCTGTAGCTACGATTTGCTTCAATTTAATTACGTTATAAAATGACATTTTAAGCCATAGTTGACAGGTTTTTGAAAGTGCTTGGAATTTTTTTTTAAACATTTTATAAACTGGAGCTTATAAGTACTACCAACCTTACATTAATATGTCATTATCCTTATATGGTATCTGTAGATACTTATAATATGCTATCCAATCACTTCTCATATGTCTATAAACTAATACGTACAAAATGGTTACAATATTTGCCAAGCTGGTATCAGCCGTGCTTGAAGATTGATTTAATTACAGAATTATGTACCCAACTTTATTTACATTAATTAATAATTTAGAATTTTCTCTTGCTTTCTTAGAGATCAGTTAAGATGCATTCGCGAATATGCAAAAAACCTATTAGACAAGGTAGTTGTTCTCTGCATATGTAACAGTCGGAAGTTATTGTATACTGGGTCAACCGAGTCTATCTAGCCAAGGTGATAATAATGTCTGTCTGTGTCTGCTTGGCTGTTCGTCTCAGGGAATAAAACATCTAGAGTCAGATATTTGAAACTTAATTTTGCTAACGCACACGCATGTCGAGTTAATTTCAAGTAAATACTTCGTAATCGATGTGTCGATAATCAGATTAGGTTTTCTAAGCAGTTTATTTATGGCTTACATAGATCCAGATCAACTTACCATACTTCGTTTCGACACTGAAATTATTTTTGAGAATCCTAATGACATAGTGGAGAACTTGTGGACGAAGCACAATCGCGTGTGTGTGTTTTGTGAAAAGAACTTCGAATCTTGGCTAGAAACTAAATAATTACGTCAGGAAGTGGGACAAATAATTATCGAGTTCGCCTGAATGTTAAGGAGCTGTACAATTTTCTGGCATGGATCAAGACACGCGATGTTTGCGAATTATCACAGCCACAACAAAATCAACAACAGCAGCAGATATTTTGGCAACTAAGCCCAGGCAGCACACACACACACTCGCACACACACTCACAGGGGCGCACGTCCTTTGCGTGGCTAGCGGCATGCGCGTGAGTGTCAAAGAGGAGTGCTGCCCATAGGACACAAGCACCAATACATGCTAACATGCACACGCCCACATTCACATTCGCATTCGCATTCGGATTCGCATTTTGGCGACGGGTCTCCAGGCCGAAGCTAAAGAGTCTCGGCCACGAGGCTAAACAGCCAGCGCAGTTTAGTCGAGCAACGTAACTCGAAAGCAACGGACGCCCGTGCCGCGCAGCCAACAACAACAACACGAGCAACAGCAATAGCAACAACTGAAACAGCATTAATAATAAAAACAATAACAACAAATATAATAATAATAACAACAACAACAACAACAACAACCATAGAGTCAGTCCCGTTGTAAAGCACAAGTTGAACGCACTGAAAGGCCAAAAGCAACAACAACGTTTATTTCCTCCTTCTAGTTTTGTTGTTTGTTTGTTTTTGTTTGTTTTTGTTTTTTTTTTGTTTAGGTTGTTTTGTCATTTGTTTAATTGATTCAAAGCAATTTTTTTTTTATTTTTTGGTATGTGTGTGTGTGTGTCTTGTGCTGAATGTTGAATTCGCCCAATGGCGAAGTGAAAGTTACGTCAAAGGGAGCCAACAGCCAGGCGACAACAACAGCAACAATAGAAACAACAACAACTGAAACAACAGCTATCGACGTGCCAAGCCGTGTGTCAGCCTTTGGCGCGTCCTCCTCGGCCCGTCCGCCCCCCCCCCCCCCCCCCCGCTGTTGGCCCGAACTACCATTTGTTGTATTTGTTTTTGTTATTTTCGCTTCCTATTTAGTTTAGTACCAATTGCTGATTTTCAGCCGGCAACGCGGCTCGTGCACGGACGCTTATGTAAAGTGTAATATGGAAGCATGTCTTCCACATCCAGCTCCGTGCTAGCGCTGTCTTCGTTCAATTTATTATTTTTCACCCAAGGTAAGGATAACATGAATAATACGCACAACTTGCCTGTCGCAGCTTTATATAATCTGCGGCCCAAAGAACGATTATCTTCGGTCACGCCAAACATTTAATACCCTTGCAGACCATATAAGGCCAAATACATTGATTTCCAAGGATTCTTTCCATATGACATATAGGAGTTGATATGCTTGGTAGAGGGAGGCTGCATAGCGAAGCTGTTAGAATTCAAGTTTGGTTCAGATATCTTGAAATACAAAATCATATCATACTTTATTTTCGACCAATCGTTCCTATGGCCAAAATATGATATATTCGTTAGTTGTTAATAATATTTCAGATATTTTAAATAAGAGTAGCTTTTCATACTTGAATTTCAGTTTTAACCGATCATTTCTATGGCATCTTTTTAATATAGTGGTCCGATCTTGACAAGATTGTAAATGCTGAAGATATCTTGATAAATCAAAAGGACTTAATTTTCTTCCGATTGTTCTTATGGTAGCCATATTAGATAGTAGAATAGTAAAAATAATAAATATCAAAATATCTTTCCAGCAATAAGTTATATTTGGACCTATTGTTCCTATGCTAGCTATATAATGCAGTGATCCGATTGTTCAGATTCCGATATATGTACAGTCTGCAACAAAATGACGTTGTTAACCTACGTTTTTTGAGAATCGCAAGGTAACAGACGAACAGATATCCATTTGTCTGTTGATACTGATCAGGAATATATATAGTTTAACACACTTCTCGAGTACATTATAATGCCCTCTGCAGGGGAAATGCAAAATATAGAGTATTAAAAACTTACCCATGCTTGCAAATCGATCAAATATTTCATAGAAATGTCGCATTTGTTGCTCATACGCCGTGTAGGCCGTGCAAGCAGCAGTTACCGCTCCCTGCCCATGCACCTGGCAACACATGCCGCTGCCTATGCCGAGCTACATATAAACGGCTTTCATAATTAATAATCAGCTTTGGGTTTTGGCCAAAAAGCCCAAGGGCTCGCTCAACACACGGCTTTCTGTGTAGAACTGACCTAATTTGCGATTCGGTTGAAGCACTCTCAGAGTCCATTTCCGATGCGCCTTGGGAGTTGTTTATCTTGTTCAGCTTGGCAAGTAAGAGAGACAGAAAAAAAAGGCTATAAATATCCTGCCTGCAAATGTGAGCCATTAATTATAATGGCGTTTTCATTAATTAAGTTGCGAAGAAGTGCTTAACCAACTGACCGCTGCATATTTATTTTGGGATTCAACACTTATCATAATCGCAAAAAATGGGCTTAATTAAACCAAAATTGACAAATACTCGACTGGTAAATACCTTGTACACAGCTCTAGGAAATGTTGTAAGAATTCTTAATGTGACTCTGAGGAATTGGGCGTAATTCACTTCAATTGCTGAAAAATAGGTGGAAACGTGAATTGGATTTTATTAGAAGATTCAAATAAAATCTAGAAATTTGCATATCATCGTGAACCTTCTATATTGGTATTATTTTTGTTGGAGTTGGAGATTGATATAAGTTTATTTATTATATTTTTCAATCCGATCGAATCGTTTACTATATAATGATAAGATATAATTTGAGCTGTGGTCTACTTAGTCTAGAAATTGAGAGAGCGGTGGCTAAAATTGATGGAAGACCAAGTTGGATAAATAGCTTGCTAGTCTTCTCATATGCTTACCCATACTTGGCTCTTAGACTTTAGGGTATAGTTCAGTCGAGCATTTTGAAAAGAATTGCTGTCCTTTTTATTGCAATTTGCTGCGAATTAAGTAACTGTGAGTTGTATATTGATTTTTCCTTAAGTTGCTTCGACTTCTGTTAAGAAAGTAACTCATGAGGTTTGCTTTTATTAATAGGCTACGGTTGAAACATGCGCGTATTGTCGCAGTTTATTTCTTTTCCCATTTAACTTGCCGTTAAATAAGCATCAATTTGATGGCATTGCGCGGGCTTTTGTTATTGCTGTTGGGCAATAAATCTGTGTCGACCAGTCCTAAGTCCAGCTAAATAAACTGTGCACCGTAATCCTACCCAGCTGAGGACCCGGACCCGGACCCGGACCCGGGCCGGCCTCGAGCCCAGAGCCCATTTGTTTTACTAGAAGCTACAGCTCGATTTGCATGCAAATTGCGTATAAATCCTTGAGTCGTTCTGCTGTACCTTTGGCCCTTTGGTCCTTCTTGTTGGCGTAGCTGTTGGCCCTGCATTCACTCAACAATCGCGTGCCCCAGCAACTGGGCGTTGGGGCGTGGCAGCACGACAGCATGACTGCTGACGTCCCACAAATCTTCTGCAATTGCTGCCCCAAACGTGGCACAACTTATTCTCTCCATGTCTTTTACTTTTTTTTTTATCGCTTTAGTCCTGTTCGCGGTCAGCTAATGGCCGCAGCGTTTACTTTTAATTAAAAAGTTCCTTGCCCAGCCAAGAATGAATAAATGAAGAATCGCGGCAACGCGAACAGGATGAGTGCGCTCCCATTCAATTTCGCCAGCATTTTCAATGTTTTGTTTGTCTTGGAATTTTGGCAGCTTCTGCCGCATCCTTAATTAGTGTGCACACGACCTGGCCACAGCCCATGTTTAAGTCCAATGACAGCTAATGAATGGAAGATAGTGAAAGTAAACGCAAGTGCAACAAAAATCCAAACGATATTGAGTTTTGCCAAGTTTAAACGCGATTGGACGGCTCAATACTAGTTCAGAGTCTATTTAAGTCTGCCTTTTAATTGCAAGCTTTATTTTTGTAGATTCTATCAATAAAGGCTAATAACTAACTAACTGCAAAAGGGCTTTGAATTGAAAAGGTTTTCTGATATGTCAATATTAAATTTTTATCCTAAAGCCGATTTGATTGGGTAAAAAACAAGTTAATATCAGCAACTTAATGGAAACTTTAAAGAAAAGGGAGTTGGTTCAAACCCATTCTTGTCTTTTGCTTCCTCATAATCTTATTTTAGTATTTGAAATCCAGAATGTAATTCTCCTTTGCTAGGACAATTGAGAAAGATTAAAAATAGAGCATCATTATACATTTTACATTCATATTTTCATTGGACAAAAAAAGGTTCAATTCAAATATACGCTTTTGTAATTTAGTGTATTATTGCACATTTTTGAAAAATTCACTTAATTTAAGCTTAGAAAAGCTTATAATCCTTGAGGATTTTATGTGTTTCAAGTGTAATATAACTGTTTGTCAGAGCCTTAAAGTAATGTTTTGTTAAGAGATGGGTGTAGAACAAAAAGTTGAAGTACTTTCACTTTGATAGACATGGTTGCAGACTAAGTAGTTCAATTTCTTGAAAGCAGACAATTCGCGATTCTTTATGTGATCAAATCAGTTCTTTGGATCTGTGCCACACATTTATGCTATGATGGCAGATATCCGGCATCCTGTGCCGCGCGTGTTACATGTTATTTGTTGGCACATCCGATTCATATTTATGCATGAACTTGGCCATTGTCTGGCCAGAAGCAACAATTGCATGCAGCATGCAGCATGCAGCATATAAGAGAGCAAACTGTCAGAGCCAGAGGCAGTTGCCCCAGCACACAGATTGGGCATTTGAGCGAATCCAGCTGTTAGAAAGACATTGTGTGTTTGAGTGCCTGCCTGCTCAGTTGGGTGGTTGCTGTGGTTGCAAGCCTCGTGAATGTTGCCTCTGTTTGGTTAGCTGCCAATGGGTTTTGTGGCTTGGCAGTGGGGCACTGTTGACTTGTTTGTTGACGTGTTCTTATGCCATCCCCAGCCACACATGGCCGCCATTTGAAGGGGGCATGCAACAAAACAAAGTGCAATTAGCTCTTAACCCGCCCAACAACAATACAAGAACAGGCAACAATTTGGGCCCGGCTATTTTTGTGCCAGCCACTGGAGCCAAATTTCAATGCCAAACGCAAAAGGTTAGGTGTCATATATCAAGCACTTTTTTTCTTTACATAAACACATAAACACACACACACACACACACACACAAATGACGACACACATGCCAATGGGCTCATGATATTGCATTGATTTTCTATTCAATGGCATTGAGTGGGCACAAGGTTAAGACTTCATCGTCTTATGGGTGTATTTTTAGCTGCTGTTTTTATGGGCTATACCCATTGAAAGCAAGTAAAAGGGGCATTGCAAGCTTGTGCCTATGTATGTAACAGACAGAAGCAGGAATCTTCGGAATTTGCTAGTCAAGGGCAAGAAATCCATTCGCAGATCAAGTTTCAAATGTTCTCTCTCTCTCTCTCTCTCTCTCTCTATCTCTATCTCTATCTCTATCTCTATCTCTATCTATCTCTATCTCTATCTCTATCTCTATCTCTATCTCTATCTCTATCTCTATCTCTATCTCTATCTCTATCTCTATCTCTATCTCTATCTCTATCTCTATCTCTATCTCTATCTCTATCTCTATCTCTATCTCTATCTCTATCTCTATCTCTATCTCTATCTATATCTCTATCTCTATCTCTATCTCTATCTCTATCTCTATCTCTATCTCTATCTCTATCTCTATCTCTATCTCTATCTCTATCTCTATCTCTATCTCTATCTCTATCTCTATCTCTATCTCTATCTCTATCTCTATCTCTATCTCTATCTCTATCTCTATCTCTATCTCTATCTCTATCTCTATCCTCTATCTCTATCTCTATCTCTATCTCTATCTCTCTCTCTATCTCTATCTCTATCTCTATCTCTATCTCTATCTCTATCTCTATCTCTATCTCTATCTCTATCTCTATCTCTATCTCTATCTCTTGACCCTATAAAACATTTCAATATTAATGACACAGTAACATTACGCATACGCCTCGGGCAACCTCACAATAACATTACGCATACGCCCCGTGCACCAGGCCGAGGAACATTTGTTAAGTTAACTTGCGGCGCCAACAAAATTAAGCGTTAAATGAGAATTGATGTTTGTCCACAGTCGCTAACGAGGAATGGAGCCTCGCCGTTTCTCTAACCTTCGTAACTGCTGCAGCTGTTCCCCGTCTGGTGATTTGGCATCCTGACAGCGTGCCGCGGCGGTGTCGGATTAGCTATTGTCGTGACCTCGTTGCCGCCGGCGACTGTGCAACTGCAACTAATTATGAATTTTAATTAATTCTGCCATTTTGCTGCTTCACTGCTTTGTTGACGGGGCCCACAGAGAGAGAGAGAGAGAGAGAGAGAGAGAGAGAGAGAGAGAGGGAGAAAGTGCCTGGCAGCTGTGTTTTTATTGCTATTGTTATTCTTGCTTCTGTTACCGAGTTGGCATTGTTGTGGGCAACAACAAAATCAGTGCCGGGCATCTGCCAAATTGCCTCAATGTTTTCAACTTGGTGCATTTCTGGCATCAAGTCAGTTACTTTTGCAAATGCCCTTTGGACAAGCGGGTCAACAAATAGCTTAAATCGAAAACAATTCTAAGTTCGTTTACGATTTCGTTTGCCTTGCGTTTATTTTGGGAGCAATTACGATAAAAAGAAAACATTTTGTGCTGAACAATTTGAGTACCAAATCTTTATAAAAATTACAAATTCTTGTGCGCCTTTAATATAATAATGTTTTATTTTTATTTTACGCTGCTATCGAAAACTTTGCTGCACACTTTTATACCCTGCACTGGTGCGAATGGGCGAAAGGGGTATATGTCGTGGCTGTGAAGGTCCGGTCTTGGTTCGAGTCAATTTTCTACTTTCTTTCAACATCACAAAAAAATTATTTAATATTTTCACATTTGAGACTCTTTGAATTCCCTTGAAGACGAGTTTCTACTTGTATACAGGGTATCTTGTGGTCCCCACTCGACCGGGACACTCTCGGGCGCTCTAAATGCAAAATGCAAAGAAACAACGAATGCAATTGAGAAGAGTCCAAGCGGAAAGCCAAACAACCCAAATGTTTTGTCAATTGGTTAACAACATTGTGGCCAACAAATGCAACTGGACTCCGTGCCCAAGAGCCGTGGAATAACATTGAAACGACCGGGACGTGACCGTGCCGAAGTTTTCATTGAATTCAAAGGAAAGCCAAATGAAAAAAAAAAAAAACAAAATTATTACAAAAAAGCAAAAAGAAAACGTTTCGATTGCGCTTTCACGTTATGAGCAGAACGCACAAAAGCCTTCGCTCAGCCGACCCACAAAATACCCTTTACTTTGCCAAAGAGAGAAAAACTTTCATAATAGTATTAACTGACGGATAAACTTTTATCATAATTATAATTCGGTTATAGTTTCAAACTATCCAAATTTTGAATAGCAGTGGCAACTCTGGTCTTTGGTTGAGACAATAGCACATCTTTATACTAAATCTGTGCTTCTAACGTGGATCCCCCTTGTTCAATGTTCGCACAGGGTATGCTGAGAGCAGAACACTTCACAGTTAACTTTTTGACTTTGGCTTGTTTTGGTTCATGATTAAATGCTTGAATATATGTTGTTCCTACTTTGCTTCTTTAAGCTCAGCCTTGCATGTGAATAGTGCTGACATTTGGCTATTTTATAGCTAGTTTTGGCAACAAAATGTCTCTGTTTACAATAAAATTAATTATAAGAAAATAAATAAAAATATTAATTATGATAAAGTTCAATTATATATTATTTTTATAAAATGCTGATAATACCAGCAGATCTTAATTTATAGTTTTCTTTTATTACTTTTTATTCTTATATGTTTTATTTTTATACGTACGTTTAAAGGAACGCAACACAACCATTTTATCTCCCACTTTTTTGGGCAAATCAACATACGTTAACATATCGAATTAGTATAGCAAATGAAATCATCTATAGGTTAGCCAGATATTCCACTCATTGGCTTTGGGTTTAAATAGACCGAGTTGACCTTAGTTCGATTTCTACAAAGTTCTGACTCAACCCGTTGAAATCAATTAAGTGACGTCAGCAGCGGGCCGATATAAAGTTTCCATTGCATACTTTTAAGCAGCGCATTACAATACATTACATAATGGTATGTGTGTGTGTGTGTGTGTGAGTGGTAATGGGTGTGTCAGCCTTTTTGCCTTAACCCACTGCAGCGGAGCAGGAGTTGCCCTTATCTGGCGCTATGCCTGAAACCCCAACTCGGACCCAGCTTGCTACAAGTTTCATTTCGGCGTGTGTGTGTGTGTGTGTGTGGGTGTCTCGGTGTGCGCATCTGTGTGTGTGTTCGTTATGTGTGTTGCCCCTCTTTGGATGAATGCATATCAAACATTCAAAAGTTGTTATTACTATGCAGGGCAAACTTGTATCTGTTCGTTGTCTGTGCGCTGCTTTATCAACATTATGTTTGCCAGGCACAACTTGATTGAGCGACTGACTGAGCGACTGACTGATTAATTGAACGAACTTTCAATCATAAGCCACATCAATCACAGCAGCTAAATTTGCGCCACAGATTCTACATACACTCAAAGAATTAAAGAAAACAACAAGAACCTCTTTTTTCATTTCTCTCTGCTATTTCCTGCGATAATTTCTGCTATGTTTAATGTCGATTATTTTGCTGAGTGCAGCATTTTTTCTATTTTGGGTTTATTTTAATAAGCATCAAATTGGCTACGAGTTCAGTCTATTTAGTCAGCACAGACCTTAGTTAAGGGATACATGCTGATATGTCCTTTTGCCACAGTCCCTTTACTGTGTGGGCTTATAAAACCACATACACACATACACCTAGGGCGTAGCCTGGCATTTGTCAATTGTTTTCAATGGCCAGAGACAGAGACCGGGAAACGTGACTGAAATGTACTCGAAATGATGGGCACTGACTGTGACAATTGTGGTTGGCAAAATTATGCGTAGCTCGTGTTTTGCATTTCGATTTTAAGCTTTACAAACTGGCGACCGTAACAGATTTAACTACAGAATAAAATCTGCTGTAGGTAGTTTAGATTACCAAAATCGTTGCACTTAATTTTATAGTTTTCAATTTAAGTCAGGGCTATAAGCCTAACATTTCTGCCGTTGGGTGCGTTTAAAGCTGGTTTCGCACGGCCTCGAGCCAAGGCGTTGGTTCAAACCTCAGTTTCACATACATATACTTACAGCATTTGAATGAAACAACTGCCCGTTATCCTGAAAATATGGCAAGCCGTACGTATTTTCTTAATCAAGATATGGACAAAAATGTGATCCCTATCCCTATAAATTGACAACTATCAAATATGTTAGAATTTGCCATATGGGCCTGCGTATGTCTTACAAGTTCCTTAACGTCATTCTGTTTAGTTCGGTCTTCGGTTCGTCTCTCAGCTATTTTTGCTTAGGGTTCGAGCCGTTAAATTGGGTTCGAGCCGGCTTGCTGTGCAGCTTGCTTAAAAATAAATGGGCTTTAAATGTAACTTGATAAAGTATAATTAAATAAAATGTGATGGATTCTTGTGTTCAACCTAGAAGAGTTAAAAAAAAACAATCCGCTTTTTTCAGTATCCATCCGTTCGTCAGATAAAGCTCTACAATCTTTTTGTTACTGCTGTCCGTTGGGAATGCCATTTTGACCATGTTTTTTTTTTTTTTTTTGTTAATCGATTGGGGCTATTCAACGTATAAAATGACATTATGTCACAATTGACAAAGTGCCGCAGCAGGCAACATTTTTTTGTAATCGCTCGAAATGTTTTATCCAGTTGACAATTTCGGCGAGCCTTGGGCGGCTGCCCATATGTATCCGCGCTCTGCAATTTTGTAAATGAATATGCGAGTTTATTTATTTTAATTCTTCTTTTGTTTTCAATCAATATAAATTTCGACAGCTGTCATACAAATTGCATGTTTTTATTTGCACTTGTTGTGTATTTGAAATCGCAAGAGAATTGAAATCCTAAGCTACAAAACATTATTGTTTCTAGTAATTTTTGTTCGCTAATTGCTTTTATTTAATTATTTGTTTTAAATTAAGACTGCAGATATTTGCACAGTTGGCGTAATGTAATATACAAATGTGTATATATAACAAATATTTTGGCTATAGATATATGTATATACTTATATTAGTCCCCTAAATATGAACAAATGACCAAAACCTGGCCTTACATACATATATATAAGACGAGCTTTACTCGAACCTTAAGGCGAGGCATTGTTTTGAGGCTTAAACCGAATCATGTTTTACATTCGTTGGCTTCCCAGCCTTGACTTTAATAAAGCTTTACGTTAACGTAAACATTAGGGGTATTAGTTGTCTGCAAATACTTCTAAGGAAAAATCGAAAATCCCGTCTAAAGTGGCAACTGAAGTAAACCAAATTGGGTTCCAGCATCTCCGAATCCATATCAGCTGCTCTGCTGCTTGGTGAGCTGCACGAACTGAAGGAAAGTGACCAGCGTGTTGAGTATGAAGAAAAACATCTGCAAGCAGTGAAGTACAGTGAACTCTAGTGAACAGACAGCCAAGGCTTAAGTGCAGCCTACCCCGGCCAAGGTCTTCAGACATAGATGGTACATGCCGCAGATATCGAACTGCACGGAATTCTGCATTATCTGTAGAGAGAATTCATCGGCTTGTATGCGTGTGAGTCCGGGTCTCGTTCCCGGCTCCTGGCGCCAAGTGCTGCTGATCACGACCAGAAGCTGCTGCGACTGCGGGCAGAACAGTTGAGGTTTATATTGGTTGCTAATGGACTAATATATATTATGGCTAGAAGGGAAACTTACGCGCTTGGCACACTTCTCGCAGACGGCGCACAGCGTACAGATCTTGATCAGCGTGGGCAGCACCACGTATATGGTCTCCCAGAGCAGCAGCCAGCTAATATTCATGTTGGTCAGCTGCCAGAGTATAATATAGGCATAGCACACCACAATAAAGTCGCCAATGCAAAGCACGTTCATTATCAGCACGGATAGCCCATAGAGGCGGGAGAGCTGGCGCGCCAGGCGCACAATATGCGCATAGCTGGCACGCAGCTCCACACTGGAGCGTCGTCCCCTCACCAGCTGTTGCTCCAGTGCCAGCAGCTGCTCATCCAGCCGGACAACAAGCAGTGCCATCTGCAGATAACGCGCCCGAACAGCCTGCGAGGTGTAGAAGTAGCGCAAGTTGGGCATCAGCTGATAGCTTTGCAGCGACTGGTAGGTGCCCATTGTGAAAGCGCAGCCGATTAGGGCGCACTCCAGCGTCGCATGGAGGCGCACGTTGATCAATGTGGACGGGGGTCCCATTGTCGGCAGCTGGGCCAACAGCCTGCGCTCCCGATTCCGCAACACAAGCGCCTGCAGCACCATCAGCATATGGGCCAGCAGATGGGCCACACTCATGGCATCAATGATCTTTGCATAGGCGTTGAACTGTTGCCGCTGCGGCTGCTGCAGGTTGGTCATCTGCCAGCCGTTGCCGAAGTAATGCCAAAACTGTATTACCATATCGCCCAGGATTAGCGCTAGATAGCCGCTCAGCACCCGCTGGACCGTCCGCTTCCGTGAGCTGCACGTGAGCGCCAAAAGCCGAAAGTAGACGGCCAGAAAGAGTTCCGTGTGGCTGGCCATGATTCACTTAACTGAACTCTGTCGGTGCAGTGTTAACACCTGCTTATAAATATATATATATATGTTATATATTTATATAAATTGCTATATCTGGCTAATTAATCATAGTGGCTTCTGATTGCGCATGCCGATGGAGCCGATGGAGTGCATTCGCCCTCTCGATAGCAGCTCGACTTTGTAATATCTTATAGTAAAACCCAACGAAAATATTATCCTCAAAATGTTTTCAAGTACCAATAATCTTTATACTTTTATTTATGGGTATAAGGGTATATAGGGTTTATAGTATCCAAATGTATGTAACAGGCAGAAGGAAGCATCTCCGACCCCACAAAGTATATATATTCTTGATCAGCATCAATAGCCGAGTCGATCTAGCCATGTCCGTCCGTCTGTCTGTCCGTCCGTTCGTGGAGGGTTCAGGGTATCCCCTAGTCGGCATCTCCCGACTAAAACCTCTTACTTATTCTCTTATTTGTTTAAAAGCCATTTTTACACAGATCAATTTCCCGCCAGTTACTGCGAAGAAACACGTTTTAAATACCTTTTTTGCCAGATTTAAAAAATAATTTCGAGCTTTGACATGGGGTTAAACAAACATATTGTATATAAACTTTTTCCACCTATTTTCCACACTTGCGAGTGGAATTGGTATGCACTTAATTACTTGAGTTAATCAGTCAATCAGTCAGGGCAAACAGTTTAATATATAGAGATAATAATTTGCTATTTGTAATTTTCCTATAAATATCATTAATGCGCCATATTTAACCTCCTTTTCTTTTCAATCTGTCTATTCATTATTTTGCAGTGCTAACGGTGCTTAGTATCACCATCAAGTACAACGAATATGCGACAGACAAAGGTGGAAATGTTAGCATACCCTGCATAGCCCAAGGCAATATTATGTGGGTCAAGGAACACGGCAGCAATAGCACAATAATACAGGTGAGTTTATCAAGACGATTATATTCAAAAATTTAATGGATTCAAATTTATATATTAATGTTTTATGTGTACGATGCATTGTATGTTATGTTCTGTTAGGTGATGTTAGGTTATATTATGTTGGGTTATTTTGGGTTAAGTAATGTTGAGCTAGGTAAGGCTGTGTTCTGTTATGTTATGTTAGATTATGTTAGGTTATATTATGTTGGGTTATGTTATGTTAGGTTATGTTATGTTGGGTTAGGTAAGGTTAAATTACCGCGAGTTGCAGTTAGACCAGAGCCTTGCACAAGATCCGACTATTGCTGCGCGGATGAATATATTTAGCCGAAGCCCTATATTTTCGTGTTCGTTTTATAAATAATATAAACATAATTAATATAAGGTAAAAAGCGCTTTATGTGGGTTTTGTTTAATTTTCGACTTGCTGTACATCCGTGTGTTATGTCTTGCAGTTAAGGATTTGAAACTTAGTATGCATACGAGTACGCCCGTTTCAGATAAGGGGACGTGAAAATCGATTTGCTTTGCAATTTAAGAGCCACAGTCAGACTACAGGTGGCTACGTCTTGTTGTACAATAGTTGAATTTTTTGCTTTCGCTGTAGAAATGAGATTATGCAGCTTATAGAACAATTAAAATTTGGTAATTGGTTTTGACGAACACCTTCATTTCGTAGACGGGTCGTATATTGGTGTTGCGTAATGTGAGTACCTCGGATGGCGGCATCTATGTCTGCTTTGCGACGCTGCCAGTGACAACAACGAGAGCAACATCCACAACAGCAACAGCAATGCCAGCGACAGCAGCAACTACCTCATCGCAACAGCAGCAGCAGCAAACGCTGGCAGTGGAACGGGGAGAGCAAGAGCCGAATGCAGAGGAGGTGGAGGTGGTGGAGCAAGCGTATCAGGCTTATCAACGTATCAAGCTGACGGTGCGCACTACACCTGGCCCGGTGTCACAGCTTTATTTCAAGGCCTCCACCATACTGGGCTTTCTGATATGGCGCTTCAATAAGACTCAATCCGGTGGCTATCCTGTGCGCAGCTTTACGGCCGAATATCGCAATGTCTCGTACCGCACGCCGCCGGCGAATGCCAGCTATGAGCACGAATGGAGTCGCATGGATCCCATTAATATAGCGCCCAATGTGGTGAGTAGGGGGCGCATTCGCCCATCCCCCAATCTCTGTATAAAAACAAATTGGGGGGGGAAAATTTCACAAGAATCATTTCCGCTACATAATCACTTCCGAGGCGCAGCGTCAAATGGAGGTCTATCGCCTGGCGCCCAACACCACATACGAGTTTCGTATATGGGCCAACAATGAGCTGGGCAGCGGTGAGGTGGTCACCACCAATGTGACAACATTGCCAGAGACCAAGGAGGAGGGTAAGCAGACAATTATAAATCATGCCAGTCACAATTCCCAATTCCCGATTGGGCCGGGACTAGTGTTAAATCTGATTATCATAGCTATAGCTAGGTAAAACATTCGATAGTTTTCTTGCTGTCGTATCTAAGCCACATCTATCGTACCATCTATGTGTAGAAATTGATCTTGATATATAATATATGTATGTATATTTATTGTCAACTGTACGCAGCGCAGGGTTGCCATCATATGCACAGTGAGAGGCATATCCTGCATGGCGTGACCTTAGCTTTGTGTAACTTAACTTGTCGTATTATTACAACATAGAACAACATATATGATTTCTTATTGGTTAAGTATCCATGTATCTGGTAATTTTGTTGTCATCTCTCTTTTTCTTATCTATCTACAAAATGCTCGACGACCGTCCAGATCTCATACGCCTTATAAAACCCGACTTAGATAATTTTGATCCACGCATTTGGATAGTCGCCGTCAGTATAGTGCTGGGAACACTTGTGATATTAGCCATTGGACTCTGTATTGTGCTCTCTAAGGAGTGCTATCAATCAACGCAAATGGGTACAGAAAATTCACCAACAACAATAACAATAACAAATTCCAAATCATAATTACGAACAGCAAACAATTAAACACATTTATTGTTCACATACTATGTACATACATAATTACATACATGCATACGTACATACTTATTTGAAGGAATTATGATTTGGATATTAGATAATGTTCTTGTTATTGTTGCTAGTAATTTAGCCAAGAAACGAAATGCAACTGCAACTGCAACTGCAACTGCCGATTCGAATGCAACTTGTTGCAACGCACATGATGCTTGTCATTGTCATTGATTGCCAGTGTTGTAAATGTTCGAGATTAATAAATATCGAATGCTTTTTAATGGGCCCCATACACTGTACAGCACAGTCCAGTTCAATGTGTAAATCTATCAAATTGTATAAAAATTCAGAAAAATGTTATATGCATATAGCGCGTGGGGTCCATTTTGGGACTTTTTTCGTTAATGCATATTTGTTTTGTTTGCCCGCTGTTTTTTATTATTATCATTTTTCTTTTACTTTCTTAATAAGATATGCATACTGTTATTGTCGTTGTTGGTGTTTAAATGTAGATAATGTGTTCGCCTTTTTAGTGTGTGGTTCGATTGATGTTTATTCAAAAAACAATATATATACCATATATATATGCATTAATGAAAAGAAGAACACTACTCAATTAAAGCCATGCCAAGTGACAGATGTTTTTCATAAACTTAGCAGCTACTTATATAAAATATCATTTAATGCAAAGCACTTGATCACTTAACAAAATATTTGTCCATTCGAATAAAATGTGTGTACATAAAAAGCGAATGGACATGATTGATAATCAAAGATTTCTATTTTGCCTACTATTCTTACAAACATACATATATTGTAGGGTAGCTGAATACATATATATATCAAAAGTATATAATTTAGGGTATATAGCGAACTATAAAAAAATTTGAATATGTTTTGCTTATGCGCGGCTTTTGAGTTAAACTTAGCTTCATATTTAATTCACAACTGTCTAAGTTAGCTGTTAAATATTTCACAGGCAGATGTTAAAATCGCATTGCAATAGAGAAACTAAATGTTAAATATAAAGCGATTTTAGCAGTTGACAAGAGGTTAATAATCAAATTCCAATTGAACTCTTTTATCAGCTTTTATAGTTTCGCTAGAAGAAAAATAAAATAAAAATTTAACTTTTCCAACGAATTGTATTTAGATTCGTGCTTTGTTATTAGATAATCTATAACATAGGATAAAAAATATGATATATACTTATGTATACTTCCAAAAACTGTTTTCCAATGTGGATGAAGATTAATCTAATGCCGTCTCTTAGCAAGAACCTCAATATTAAAGCGACCAAACTTTTAGGCACATCTGTGATAGCTTATACACACTCTTAATGCGCACTAAGTAATTCTAAGTAGAACTCTAGAGTATTGTGCACTAAACGACTTTTAGCATAGGATTTTAAAGCAAGTGCAGAAAAAATCAATGAGAAAATATATGATTAAAATATATATAAAAACTTTAAATCGTGACCAAAAGTAAACGAACAAATGAAATGAAAAATATATGAAAATAATCAATATTGTAATATACTTAGGAAACTGGGGTGTGATAAGATGAAGGTGACATTATATGATTTATGCTTTTCTGCTTTGTTGTTGTCGTGTTTTGTTGTTGAATTTCAAATGAATTTAAATGTGTAACCGATAATCAAATGTTAGCTAAACATAGCGTTTATTGATGTTGTAAACTGAATGTAATCAATTATATAGTACATATATATTCATATATATTTACATAAGTAGTAATTTAATTCCATTTTATGTGCTTTTGTTATGGCACGCAAATTAAATGTTTCAATCCTTATGAAGAAAGACAAATACATTTATCCGAATATTCTATAGTCTTGTATTGTTTTGAGTTATGTGCTTATTGTTAGATACATATGTTATGTATGTGTTTAAAATTGCACACACGCACACACACACACACACACACACACACTGAGATACTCACTCAGATTTAAGCCTTGATTTGAATATAGACACAATATACAAGTATACAAATTACGCATACGCCGCGTTGCTCGCTTTTCAATACATACACACACGCACACACACACACACACATAATTAAATATATTTTTAAAGAAAAACAAACAAAAAACACAATTAAAATATAATCAATACCAGAGGTAATGTAATTGTTATCAAATGATGCCTAATGCTGTTTTTTCGTTCTACTCTCTCTCTATTTATCTGAATTCCCTTCCCAAATTTCTATATCTCTCTATCTATCTATCTATCTATCTATCCTTTTCCTATTCACTCTTACTCTGTTTCTTTCTGATCTGATATCTATCCCAACTGTATGTCATGCTATGCGGCCTGTGTAGATCTCCAAGATGGTTGGGACAGCATTGAGCTTATACCGAATATAATACTTAATCCCGGTTTCAGTGAATCCGACGGAGCTAAGAACGTGCAGCCGTTTACGCGCCACATTCTTTTTGGCCACACGGGACAGCAATATACCCATAATGTTGTTGATGATGAAGACGATGACGACGATGATGATTACGAGGAGGAGGAGGATCTGGAGCCGACAATGGAAAAGTTCAAGCGCAAAGTTTCGGTATTCTTTACAGGTCCCACCATCAAACGTATTTGAAAGTACAAAGTGCAATTTTATGGCTACGCCTATACAGATCTATTTAGGTTGTTGAATTGTGGCTACGGTTTAACCAAATATACATGCATACGTTTGTACAATACTCTGTAGAGCTTATTATGTTTGTGCAATAGGCAAATCATTTCCTTCGGTTTCATTTGCCATTCGACACGAAGACACCAATTTTTATAAAATAAACGCTATTCGCTTCAAGAGCGCTTTAAGACAAACGCATTCCAATCTATTTACTATCTATGTAATTGCTATTTACACTTTCTTTTGTGAACTGTTAAAGCGTTCTGCTAAAGTGTAAGCTTCATGAAGTACTGAGAGCCTAACAATTATTGCTGTGTTCCAATTTTTCCAAATTCTTTCGAGATTTTCCATAACAGACTAGCGCTTACTTTGTAGCTTATCGTGATTAAAGATGTTAACAATTTGAATTTTTGAAATAAGTTTAGAGAAATGTTCAACATTTTGTGCTCATATTTTTGTCAAACACACACATGAACATCGGATACACACACACACACACACACGGAGACACGCACAGACACATTTCTTATAATCATGTGTATTTTACATAATAAAATAACAAATATATTGCTGTGATACAAATTCAATTGAAGGACATTATAAAGATTTATTAATACTCGTAAATAGCAAAATCAAATGGAAAACTCATGCACAAAAAAAAAGAAACCACAAACAAACTCTTGTGTATTTTAGTTAAGTAGCGAATTATTGTTAATTAAAACAAAGCATACGTGCATCACATATTTGCTGAAAATAATTATTTTGAATATTTTTTTTTTTCAAAATAACCAGAAAGAATTTAGAAAACTTTTAAGAGTTTTGAATAGCTGATAACACGGATGAACAACTAAATGAATTAATTGAATGCAGTCTCCAGATCCGTTAATATAACTATGATTTCCTCAAGTCAGATAATCAAAAATCAATGCAAATAAATAAAAACTAAACAACTGTGAATGAATTTTATAATTGAGCAAATATTTTGCACTGTAGCGCGCACCAAAAAGATACCTATACATATGTACAGTGTACATTAGTGTATAAGAAGTCCTGTATGAACGCTATGATTGAAACATTAATGATTGTTAGAAACAAGTTTTTTAACATATTTTCAAAATGCCTTGTGCTTTAGTTTGATTTTGGGGCAACAGGAAACTAAAACGTGTGTATAAACATGTATTATATACATATAAGCTGTCTAGTTAAAGTAGCTGAAATACAAATAATTCAAAACTGCTTCCACAAAAATTAAAAAAAAAAAATAAAAAATAAATAAATAAATAAAAAACAGCCTAAAAACAATGAAATTGTTATGATATTACTTATAGAGACACGTTCAGTTGAATGCATACAATATAAACCAAATGAGATTTCGAAACTAGCACACAACTGAGAACTATTCTAATTGATTGTATAAATACTATATATAGTATATATATATATATACATATATATAGATAATGTTTATATATGAATATACAATGTTATGTATATTATATAAATTAAGAAAGACTGTAGCTAACTGTTAAGACATTTGGCCAGATTGCTATGCTTTAAACTATTCGGAGATTATTTTCTATTATATTTTACGATATATTAGCTAACCTGCTCGCCTTTCAGCTAAACTAATAACTAAATGACAAAAACAAAAAAAAAACAAAAAAACAAAAAAAAAGCAATCAAAGAATACGCTATGGAATCGATGCCATTTCTTAATGCACACACTTAACTAACTCCTTTCTTTTTATGAGAAAGGATTAACTTAAACACTTATATAGAGGCACGCTTAAGCCTTGAACTACTTACGCATAAGTTGTTATTGCTTCAAGTTCATTCTGAATCGTTCTGAATACGCTAAATCTCTACCCAGTCCGCCGGAAGAAGTCACTGCTCTTTAATCGTAACAAAAAATCTGTGGATATAGTACGTAATAATGTACATATAGCCGCATTTAAGAGTTTAGAATTCAAATAACTTCAAAGCTCTAATGCTTTTTGTAAATGAATCGTGAATTATTTATAAAAACAACAACGATTTCCATAAAAAGCAAATGAAAGAATAACAACAAATACTCACAAGCAGACACACACACACACACATACACGCGCGCATAAAAGTAAAGAAATAAAATTAAGTTTACATGAAGTAAACCAACGCCAAATGCGTATTTATTTAATGGCCGGTTCGGTTCACGGTTCACATTAATGCCTCATCTCAGGCCAGTTTTGGGTTCGAGACAGGGCTACAAATCGAAAAATAGTTGCTGGTTCGGTTCACGGTTCACATCAATGCCTCTTCCTGGTATTCAGCTTATGAACTTGGGGTTCCACAGATGTAAAGCCAGAAAGAGTAGTTGGTTCGGTTCAAGATTTCACATCGAAATGTCTGCCTTTTGATGCGGTTCTTGTTATAAAACAAAAAAATTTTTATTATATATTTGTCCGTTCTGCTGAAAATATTGCAGACTGTAAATATTTTCATATTGATTTTGTGGACTACATTTGATTCCCATCCAAACTTGGCATTTAGCCAATATGGTTGGGGCCAAAGTCATTTATACTTTGGGGCTGTGTCTGCCTCTGACAATTTTTTTTAAAAAACCATTTTGAAAAAGATGATTCGGTTCAAAATAATTGAAATTCTGAATTTCTAATTGATTCGGTTTAAAGCCGGTTAGTCGCTTGCTTCGAATCAAGTCATCTTATTTTATTTTGTAATTTTAATTTAATTTCAATTTATTAGTAAGCCAGAACTCAGTTGTGGCGGAGTTATTATTCCCAAAGAAAATAACAAAATTAATTGTTTGTTCAACTTTATTTCAATAGCTTTTAAATAATTTATACTCTGGGAGGTCATCATTCTCATTTATTCGGGACAAAATGCATACATATACATACATATTGACAACCATTGGCTATGGCCGAACGGATTGTCTGTGTCTCAGTGTGATTAGTGATTAGTTAATATGTAAAAAGCTTAGCTTAAACTTAATGCACAAAATGAGTGAAGCACCTAAAGTTCTACACTCGCAAAGTAGTTAGTCGGATCCGTAGCTAGACTTAACTTAAACCGTACACACATACATACATTCTATTTATATGGAGTGGGAATGCATTTCCAAATGAAATCTAAAACAAAACAAAATTCATATGCCTCTTGAAAGCAATGCGTTTAGGTAAATACATACATGTATATGTATGTGTGTGTTCTTATTCTGTTTCAAATATATTTATGTATATATATTTTTTAAAAGAATTTGTTTAGTTTTAGCTGGTTTTTGGTGTCAACATCTCAATTATAGGGTCTGTGTCTGTGTTTGCGTACGCCTACTCGCCCACTACTAAACACTAATACATTTCATCATACTTGTAAAATATTCTAGTCACATGTGCCTTTAGCCCTTAGTTACATACATATGCTTGTGGGCCTGTTGTCTGTCTCACATAGACATTTCGGGCATTTTGTTGTGCTTCAAATTGATCTGCACACTTTGGGAGAACATCTTAATGATGCCATAGTTATCGTTCGCGTACACCTTTAAGAAGCTAGGCACATTCTTATGCAAAAGCTCGTGACAAAATTGCGGATACTTCCGAAACGCTGGCTGCTTATCATCCCAAATTGACAATATGTCGCAGTCGTCCCTGCAAGTGTTTAATACATACATAGATAAAAATACGTATATACATATATATATGAAGCATTAGATAATACATTCAGATAATAGTCAATGGTATGGCTCTTACCGCACTTCGTTGCTGCACTCGTCTAAAGATATGATTAAATATTGGATTTTCAATTGTGTGCACTGATTGTATATATCAGACGATTGCTGGCGACTGTACACTGAGTAGACATGCTCCGTGCGCTCACTGTAAAGTGGTTTGTGTTTATTTTTATTGTGATTAGGTTTTGTTGATAAGTGCTAGAGACTTACGCCATTTGACGCATTTCGAGGTGCGCATGATTAACTATCGGCCGCTTGGTTGTTAAGTGGACGGTGCCAATGATCTCAACGGGACCGGCAAACACCGCATCGCGTTCTGTATTTAATTTAATCCACTCCAGCATGCTTTCCAGATCATCCGATGATTGTGTATAGCGTGTGGGAAAGTATTCCTCACGTATGTTCTGCAAATATTATGAAATATAGTTAAGTAAACAAATGGCCAACTAATTCTATACTGACCACCATGCCGGGATCAAACATGCTGAGCAAAAAGACGGCTAGCGAAACGGACCAAAAGATGTTGCGTTGACGATGGTACCAGATCTTCGAGCATACCGTCGGCGCTATCACACAGCCCTGAGTGAAGCTAAGAAAGAATAGCTTACGCACCGTCAGACCAATTAGGGTGAAAACAATCATCTGCATGAAGCTGTACATATAATGCAGATTCAGTATCTGAGCGTTGGCCGTGGGTATAACCGAGTCGCGACGCGCTGATGTTGCTGGACGGCGTCTGCCGTTGGCTGGCTCCTTGTCGGAGGGCGTTTTGCACGGCTGCGTTTCGTCAGTTTCGGTTTCATTTTGAGTTTCCTTTGCAGTCGCCGTTTGTGCTTGCGTTTCAGTGTCAGCTTCTGCCGTACATTCACTTTCGATTGAAGACGTCTCTTTGAGATTGGATTCGCTAGCCTGTTCGCGTTCCTTGCGCTGTTTGTCACTATTGCGATGTATCTGTGCCTTGAGGCGCTTAATGTCCTGCATAAAGTCATCGCGCTCCGGCGGCTGCTCTTGCTGCATTTTGGCTTTTTCGCGCTTATAGCGCTCGTAGTCGTGGTCACAGCTCTCGAGCATAGCAAAGCATTGCTGTAACTGTTGCTCCGTTTGTTTGTTCGACATATCGCTCATGGACACATGGTGCTCTTCCAGAAAATCCTCCAGAACATAGTTGCGGGCGCGTTCGCGCTGCTCCTGGTTGGCCTTTGTGATAACATTGCTTTTGCGCCATTTACGAAAGAACGTGGCCAGCATTACAACTCCGTACATGCAATACGGCTTGACAATCAACGTCTTGACCAGCTGCCACAGCTCCGACCAGGCGACGCGGGCATACAGCGGATTGCAAGCAGACAGATTGGTCACAAAGTTCACCTTGGCCTGCAGCATCCAGTGGGCCCACAGATCACAATAGTGCATATACGTATTGTCCTGCCAGTTAAGTAGACCTGACTTGCTCAGCAAGTCCACCAGTTTACCCTGCATGCTGCTGGCGAACAGCAGTGCCAGCAATATTAACTTAAATGAGAAATAGTCGCCTTGCAGCACATTGTTCGTGCAGCGACGGTTCCGTAACTGCCGCACGATCGTTATTAGGAACAGGCTGAGGGCAACGCTCAACTGCCAGGTGAAGAGCAGTTGGGTGTTGCCGTGCGAGATCACAAAGGCCAGGCAATTGCCCAGCAAATGTGAGAGCGAGTAGTCCAATGCAAACGCATTCGCCAGACCAACTGGCATCGAGCTAACGTTCCACGAGGTCATCACAATCATAATTTGTGTTGTGAATATAAAGTTGGAGAACTGCCACGAGAGTAGCGCACACGCCGTAAACAGGGACATTACACAGACCTAAGAGATTTATGATTATATTCAATTGTAAAAACTTGTTTGCAGCCACAATTATTTACCATAAAGATTCGCGAGGTGTGCTTCTGCCGGTGCAGCACACGGCCAATGCATATGCACAAATAAAACATTTGCAAAAATATAAAGGGAAATGCAAAATTTTCACGCGCCAGCGGCCGTTCGTAGATCTTCGCTGCAAAGCTATGGAACATCAGATATGAGAGGACGCCATAGATGCCACCAAACACATTCTCGCTGAGCAGTGTGCCGTACAAGTAGAGCACCAGCAGCGTGACGCCGCCCATCAGCCAGACGAACTCAAAGTAGAACTGCATCGGCTGCAGGCTGGGATTAAAGCCGGCACGCACAATGTGGAAGAAGTAGCTGCAAACAAAGATCAAATTGGTTTAGAGAAGAGCCACTAGATCTGTGCATGTGCATGGGTAATTCCAGGGGTCTCGCACGGGTTTGCCCCCAACGATCTTAAACAAAAAATTAAAATCAAGTGACCTTAGCAATTGACAGTGCATACCTAAAAGCTCTTAAGAGGGCATAATAGAACCAACGGATCAATGTGTATGTATTCCCCTAATTATATTATATGGGAACAACAGTTTTTCCACATCAATGAGCTTTTCAAGTATTGGAATGAATGTTAACCGATCTCTTGTTTATTGCTTTGCCAAGCAAAACCTTGCACGAAATTGAGCCAATCTGTGCTGTCATTTTTCCCCCCAATGATAGTTGACAGCTGTCACAATTGTAAGCAAATATTATAAGCGTATAATTTCGTTGTCGAGAAAGAGTAGCAGATGTTTGTCATATAGGAATTAATGTAGAAATGTGAGCACAAAAACAAAGATTTATTTCTGATATAACGTTGGTGAGTTGGTGAGGCTGCAACGAGCCGAGTTAAACAAAGCAAAGCGCCTTGCTCCAAATTTAAATTAAACGTGACGAGACAATGATTCATATAAATGTCTGGTCATGCACATGCCCATTAAGATATAGTGCACTTGGCAAATTGGATTACTTACGCGGTAACTAGCTCGGGCAGCACATAGAAACGTTGGAGTACATTGACGCTGTGCGGATATTCAATGTCTGTTACGTTCTTTAGCTGCTCGTAGCCATGCCAGAAGTCTGGGCCATCGGCTAGCTTCTTGTAGAATGTGTAATAGAGGGCATCTTCGCGGCGCAGCATCGATTCGCGCTCCAGTTGGTTGAGATGCCGAATGTTGGTGCGCGTCTCAAAGATGACGCGCACATGGTGCATATACAGAAAAAAGAAACCCGAGCCTAATGGCCGCGTATTATCCGCTGAGGCGGCCGGCGATTTTCAACAAATGCTACTTACCAATTAGCGCGTGCGATAAAATTACGTACAAATTGGGCTCGCGCATATTTCTGGCGTTTGTGTTGCGTGTATCTAGTTAGTGGGCTCGTCTATTCATTATTTACTTTTGGGGCGTCTGTTTGATCAAATTAGCAGTGTCTCCTATGATATGCCTGCAGCTTTTACCCGTAAACAAAATTATTTGCCACAGCTGATTTATTCGTTGCCATGTAGATTAATCAGCTGTTTCGCAATTTTTAAAACCAGGTGACTTTTTAAAATTGTACCAGCTGTGTGTATCGATGTGCAAGCATACTCATTACGCCATATGCTGGTATATTTATATCGAATATAAACGGTTTTGGTATTTTAATAATCTTAAAGAAGAAATAGTTATGTGCTGTGTATATGTTCATCAAGTACTGTTCAAAATGTGCGCCATACTGATGTTAATTTTGTTTTGCTGGTTTTTTTTGGGAAAATAAATTGACGTGTTGATGTCTCCGAATATATCGATACAATAGTTATCATTCGGACAAGATATCGATATGTGAAGTGTGTTCGGTATTTTGCCTTTAGTTTTTTGTTTTTAAATTGCAGTCACACTGCAGCTTATTGAATTTAAGGCACTTCAAAGCGCATTTTACTGTAGAAAGTTGAGTTCTATTTGCGGTGACAATGGACCGCTACGCGGTTAGCTCTCTGGTAGGACAAGGCTCATTTGGCTGTGTGTACAAGGCCCAGCGGCGCGCCGATGACAAAGTGGTGGCCATCAAAGTCATATCAAAGGTGAGCTCAATTGCATCCCGGCTTAGCTAAATAAATGAGTATTCCACGAATTGGCGTGTTCGTTGTTTGCAGCGTGGTCGTTCCAATCGCGAGCTTAAGAACCTGCGTCGCGAATGTGACATTCAGGCGCGTCTCAAGCATCCGCATGTTATAGAAATGGTGGAGTCGTTCGAATCCAAATTCGATTTGTTCGTGGTCACCGAGTTCGCTCTAATGGACTTGCATCGATATTTGTCCTTTAATGGCGCCATGCCCGAGGAGCACGCACAGCGTGTTGTCTGTCATTTGGTGTCGGCGCTCTATTATCTGCACTCGAATCGCATACTGCATCGGGATCTAAAGCCGCAAAATGTGCTGTTGGACAAAAACATGCACGCCAAGCTCTGCGACTTTGGGCTGGCACGCAACATGACGATGGGCACACATGTGTTGACTTCCATAAAGGGCACGCCGCTTTATATGGCGCCGGAGCTGCTGGCTGAGCAGCCGTACGATCACCAGGCAGATATGTGGTCGCTGGGATGCATTGCCTATGAGAGTATGGCGGCACAGCCGCCGTTCTGCGCAACCTCTATACTGCATCTGGTGAAGCTGATCAAGCACGAGGATGTCAAATGGCCCAGCACGCTGAGCAGCGAGTGCCGTTCCTTTTTGCAGGGCTTGCTCGAGAAGGATCCTAGCATGCGCATCTCATGGACGCAGCTGCTTTGCCATCCTTTTGTCGAGGGCAAGCTATACATAGCCGAGGTACAGGCAGCACAAACTTCGCCCTTTATAAATCCCCAGCTGGCCAAGGACACCAAAAAATCACAGCAATTGAGGTGCGTTTATAACGTGTGCTGTAGCCAGCTCCACTTATCGTTCAATTTTTATGTAGGCATGTAGGCGCAGATTTGGGCGATGTCTTGGCAGCGTTAAAGTTGAGCGATGTGGCCAATGAAAACTTGAGTACATCGCGAGATAGTATCAATGCCATTGCGCCGAGTGACATTGAGCAGCTGGAAACCGATGTTGAGGATAATGTGCATCGGCTTATAGTGCCATTTGCAGATATTTCCTACAGAGAGTTGCCATGCGGCACTGCAGCAGCTGCTGCTGCAGCTGGTGCCATGCCACTGATTAATTCGCAAACCTGCTTTGTAAGTGGCAACTCCAATATGATACTCAATCATCTGAACGACAATTTTGCAATCGAAGCGCCTGCTTCGAGCGCAACCAAGTCCATGAAGTCGAAGCTGAAGCTGGCTCTCAATATAAAACAGTCGCGTAGCAAGGATTTGGAAAAGCGTAAGCTGAGTCAAAATTTGGATAACTTTTCGCTGCGCCTGGGACAGAGCATTGACATAGAAGTGCAGCGCAAAACAACTGAGATGCTCACGCAGCAATCGCAGGCACAACAGCTGCAGGATAGGAAGACACAGCAGCTGAAGCAATCGATGCATTCCACCAACGACGAGAAATTGAGCAGCGAGTGAGTAAATGCATCCATATTTAAAAGTGAACGTCTCTAAAGCTATTTGGCTTATAATAGCAATTCGCCGCCTTGTCTGTTGCCCGGTTGGGACAGCTGCGATGAATCTCAGAGCCCGCCCATTGAGAATGACGAGTGGCTGGCGTTCTTGCATCGCTCCATACAGGAGCTGCTGGACGGCGAATTTGATTCGCTGAAGCAGCACAATCTAGTCAGCATAATTGTGGCGCCACTGCGAAACTCCAAGGCCATACCCAAGGTGCTGCAGAGCGTGGCGCAGCTGCTGTCGCTGCCCTTTGTGCTGGCCGAACAGCATTTGGTAGCGGAGGCCATAAAAGGAGTTTATATTGATGTCAAGCTGGTGCCCAACTTAATGTACGCCTGCAAGCTGCTTCTCTCGCAGCGCCACCTAACCGACTCGGCTGCTTCACTGCCAGCCGGCACGGGTGTCTCCCTGAGTCGAACGCTGCGCAGTGTCTCCGATCTGAGTGCCGAGGAGATGAGCACCGCCTGCAGCCTGTACGAGCTGGTTTGCCATCTGGTCCATCAGCAGCAGCAGTTCCTCACCCAGTTCTGTGACGCTGTGGCAATACTCGCCGTCAACGACATGTTCATAAATTTTCTTACACATGGTGAGCAGCTGGCTGGACACAGTGTGAGACGCAAGCTTAACCATTCCTTGCTTTGCAGATTTTAAGGACAGCAGCGCGGTGCGACTCGCTAGCTGCATGCTGGCATTGTTCTGTTGCGTTTTGCGTGAACTACCCGAGAACGCCGAGCTGGTGGAGAAAATTGTATTTGACTCGCGCCTACAGCTCGCCGTCCTGCTGCAGAGCCGCCATCATTTGTTGCGTCAGCGCGCCTGTCAAATGCTGTTGCTATTGGCACGCTTTAGCCTGCGCGGCGTACAGTGCATCTGGAGTGGGGAGCTGAAGAGTGCGCTCCAGGCGCTGGCCGAGCAGCAAACGTGTCAATCATTGCGACTGGAAGCCGCCCAAACGCTGGATGAGCTTAGCCAGTTCAGCTTCTTTGTTGCTCAGGCAACTGCTTAGTCTTTATTAATAATTGTACTTGTATTTGTTTAATAAATCTTAATCCTTGTCTAGCCGAACAGACCTTCCAAATTGCCTTGAAAGTAGTCGAGCAGCTCGTCCAGATAGCTGCTAAAGCCATCAAAGCCCAAAAGGTAGCTACCATTACAGTCCTGCTCGTACATCTCGTTTAGTTTCGAAATATCCTTATCCGACAGGCCGCGCCGCTGGCCCAGTGAGGCATACGGATCCTAATGATAATAGCATGCATTATTTATGTATATATGTATTTAAGTATGTATGTATTTATGTATGTATGTATGTATGTATTTATGTATGTATGTATTTATGTATGTATGTATTTATGTATGTATGTATTTATGTATGTATGTATTTATGTATATATGTATTTAAGTATGTATGTATGTATTTATGCATTTATGTATTTATGTATGTATGTATAAGAGTATGTGTGTGTGTGTGTGTAGATACATGTATGTATGTATGTATGTATGCGTGTATATTTATTTATAGTAAACATACCAACTTTACTTCCCGCTGCCTTGCGAATTTAAAATAACGTATTTTCAAATGATGCCCTACTCTTCGATTCTCAAACATTTAAGTAAGCCCTACAGGTTTTCACGATTTGATTGTTTTGTAAAGTTGTGTTTTTTTTTTTCTGCTCGATCTCTTGTGTATTCTCTACTCTTTGTGTGCCTCTCTCTAGTTTTCTCTTCTTCTCTCTTGCTCTCCCCTGTTCTCTCTCTATCTCTCTCCCTCCCTCTTTCCACCTATCTCTCTCTCTTTCTCAGCTTCTTACTACTTGTTGGATAGTTGGATATTTCTACCACTATTAAATGACAATAAAATTCGTTTCTGCGTATGTGACTTTGGGTGAGTACGTGTCTACATATAAATTTATATTTAAATGAGATATGTATATGCTGAGGCAGTTTATCACCTTGTATATCTAAAGTAAAAAAAAGATATCCAAAAACTCTTCACGCTAAATACAAATTCAAAAAGTCCATTTATCAGATAGAAAAAAATCAGATTAACAAACTTGCGATGAATTTTGCAATCAGCTATACAATCATTGCAAATGTGTCAGTATTATTTGAGAATCATATAAAAATAATGGAAATGGTAAATACAAACTATAGTTTATTTTTGGCTTAATATATTGAAAAGGATTTATAATGGATGAGAGAATAGATGCGATCGGAACTGAATTTTGCTGATAGTTATTGTTGCTTACCAGTGGCTCAATGGTGGCCTTTCCATTCTTGCTGAATGCCAGGGAGCTATAGTGCATAACGCTCTGGTAGTCGTACTCCACGCCAAAGTTGGTGATGTGCGTGCGGGCGTACTTGTTGAAGTTGTGCGCATGGCCATCCAAGATGTTCTCCCAGTTGATCTTAACATACTCGTCGCGCTCGGTGGCGCTCTGTTGATGGTAGAAGCCCAGTGCGTGCAGCAGCTCATGGACAACAACACCGTGCGTGACACATTTGGGCGTATTGAGATTGAGTATTTGGCCGCCCTGGCGTCGGCCGACGCTCGACCAGCAGCCGGAATAGTTGCCCTTGATCAGCAGCCAGTGCTTGTCGCCCTTCTCATATGGCCGGAAGCGTATGCAGCTGCGTTCGTGATATTCCTTGAATGCCTTCAGTATAACCATCGTCTGGTTGGCCGCTGTGCCAGTTCGCTATCAATCATCAATTATCGCATATATGTGCACTATATCTGGCTACTCACTGAAGTCCTCCGGATCTATGTAGAACGGCACGGCGGCATCCGGCCAAGTCTGTCGTTCATTCAGCAGCCCATTGCGCAGCAGTTCACGATGCAGCATGATGTCACCCTCAAAGAGGCCGCAATGCTCCCAAATGTTGCTCGCGCTGTTCTCCGTCCAAAAGTCGAATGCAGCACCTGTAAGCAGAGTATCCAACTGGTCATCTTTCAAGTGTCACCATGATTACATACTGTTGTGCCGGCGCAGCATTTGCATGTTTGCCCCCCAGCGTGGCGGGGGCGGCACCGCCGTCTGAAAGCGTCCCATGCCCGCTGCTGTCCATGGCCCTTGAGCCATGCCCAGGGCCACTATCAGCCAGTGTATGATAAGCGCGCTTCTCGGCATTGTCTTGGCAAAAGAAACACCTACCCGAGCGCCTCGATGCTTTTATATTTGAGCACAGCTGCGACACAAAGTAAACGTCGATCGAGTCGTAGAAGGAGAAGGGGGCGCAGACGGAGACGAAGATGGAGGCAGTGGCTGGGGTGGCGATAAAGCGACAATTGAAAGTAATTGAGCACTCGCAATTGGTCGCTCCAACGACGCCGCCGACGACAAAGCCATCGCCCACGCAGCTGGATTTATGCATAACGGATTTAAGCTACCCTAACGCCGAGCGAGCATATAAACTTTTGCGTTAAGCCTGCCTATGTTTCTTGAAGTACACAATTCGAAACTTGTGTTAGATTATGTGGCATCAGCTTGGTTAATTATATTTAATAGCCGTCAAAATACTCTTAGAACTCATGCAGCACATATATACACTATAAACTCTAAGCAAATTTTTAATATTTTAGAACATTTTCGAAAGTTAATGTGCAAAATATTCTTATTTAAAAACAATTTTCCCAAAATATTGTTGATTGCTTCAAAATCTTTCTACAGCCAATAGATATATATTTTAATCTCATTTTTATAAAAATATATATGTTTTTTTAAATCAAAACAATTTGAAGCGTAGAAACTTTTGGTTAAATAATTAGTAAGCTATTTTAGAAGATTTTCTTATAAAGCAGAGATAATGTGAAACTATGAGAATTCTTAATGCTTATATTTTAATCTATTTTTTTTCAAAACAAGATAATGTAAAATTAAGAAAATTCTCAAAGCTTATATTTTATTCCCATTTATTTTTCTAAATAGTAGATTTTTTGAATGCAAGATAATGTTAAGTTAAGAAAATGTTTATTTTTTAAATTAATCTTTAAACATTTTGGTATATTTATAATTTTAATCATTAATTTATATTATAAAACATTTAATATTCCATTTGGGCTTTTTAAATTAAGCACAAAGAAGAGAACTGCTAAAAAGACTAAATTAATTTCAACATATTAATAATGTGTCTTTCATAGCATCAAACTCTTCAGCTAAAGTATTTTTATTATATCAAATTTCATAGTTTCATTATTAGAAAGTAGAGTATTGGAGCTGCGAAGTAAGGGACATTTTTTGTAATTTTTGTCTTTAGTTTTTTTTTTCTGGTTGTAATTGGCTTTGTGCTCTCTCTTTCAGTGCTCGCTGCGTATTTGAATTCCCTTGTCTTTTACGGCTTTTGATTTCATATTTAACTGGGATATTGGGTTATCAGCGGCAACAGTGCGCGCATATGAAAATAGCGCAGTCACTCTCTGAATTGGAGATGAGCGTATGTCGTGACACGACACGAAATTTGCATGTCATAGAGAAATACATTTGTATTGATAAATAATACAGGCAAGTTACTTTGTCTTTTCAAATGTATGCAAAAAAAAAAAAGTGTCTCGTGATGCGTGTGTGCTGGAACTTATGAACTGTGCTCGTGCTCGTGCCGTGACATTTGGCAAGCACGTGCCCATCTCTGGTCTGACAGAACATGATCGAAGGCATCTTAAAAGTTGTATGTTATTTGGAAAGTTGCATGCTACATTTGCTGTGATGCATTCAAGTGCATGCATGCATATGCCTTGCGACGTTCATGTTATTTAATTCACGATTTATTCACTGCATTTCGTGATTTTCAAAAGTTAAGTTGGCTGCACCTAAGCACATCTGAATATTGTAGCTGAGTTTATGGTATAAGGGGAAAATATCTCCAAAGTTGTAAGCTAACAACTTTCATAACTTTGACAAAACAGAACTGATTTCCTAGTTTTGATTAAACATGGGGATAAATATATAAATTGTATAAAATAGCTGTTTAGAGCCGAATCTAAGGTTAATCTTTGATCTATGTGTGATAAAATGTTTACCATAATCTTGAATTGCAAAGCTCTCATGTGTCCTAAATTTTAGATATATCTTGGCAATATATGGTTTTAGCTATTCGAAGTCGCATATTTATAGCTTTCAGTTTGAAAGGAAACCGTTTCCTTCGAGATCTGTCTTGCAGGGTATAATTAGTCGGGCAGCCAGATATTAAGTTGTTGCGTTAACAATTTGAAATCTTCTCGGATAGTGCCAGTAGCGGTTTTGAATTTAAAGCGCTCACGTCGACAGGTGACGTCGTGAAAGCCTAATCAACAATCGAGCAGCGACAGTGAATGGGCGATCGAAAAGTTCTTTGAACCTGTATCTGTATTTGCCAGATGTCGATTGATGGCCGCGCTGCTGATATTGCTGGTGCAGGTGTCAGTTTGGCCAGTGCTGAACTTGTATGCTGGCCGGGTCTTGGTCTTGGTCTTGGTCTTGGTCTTGGTTGGCTACCTTATTCGATTGAGCAATCACTGCAAGCGGCCATCCAAGCGGCTGTGGCAAAAGTGAGCACTTACCACAAACAAGTTCTCCCTTTCTCTGACCCAGACCCGCACAGCACTCTCAGCAGTAGGTCAGTGTAGACGAAACCTAAATATGTAGGTCGCCAAAGTACGGCCATATGCTAACTGTAGCCACCGATGACCGAACCCATAGCCGCTAGCCACAAAACGCCCACCAGTTGGCGCACTGACCCCGACCATAGCGGCACATTGACCTCGTGCTGCCATCGAACTGGCTGTTCTTGTTATTACTAATTTTCATCTATTAACTTCAGCTCCTACATTAATGACAATTTCTGTTTTCCATGACATAATGCTTAATAAACAGATTGATTTTCCATTATCTATCAAGGGTAAAAAGCTGTTGAAAGTGGTTAAATAGAATAAATACGGTATATATAATGTAACTGGCAGCAAGTAAAATCTCCGATCCCATAAACTTGATGCATATGTACATCTATTCTATGACTCCAAAACTACTTCTACAGATCACGTGATTTCTTTCTCTGCTTATTAAGACCTTTCTATGCGATTTTCATAGCCTCAAGTAGCCCTTTGTGTCTTCAGGCAGCTTAGACAGCAATCTTTCAAGCAATAGATTAGTTTAGTTTTTTATGTTCATTTAACATTTTTTGTTCACTTGGTAATTGGCCTTCGTGCTGTGTGTTGCTGGGGCAACGCAATTGTAACTGCGAGTGTGTGCCACAAATTTCTGCACTTGCCAGTTAGCTATTTCTGCACTTTCACTGCAGCTGGCAGCAAGAAAATTGCACCAAAATCTAAGCCAAAACGTTGTGAGATTGAGAACATTTTGGTCATGGCAACTGGAATTGGCCGAACAGCGGATGCAGCAACTGGCCTGCAGCACCACTAGCACCACCAGCACCACCATCAAAAGCAGCAGTAAACAAAACAAAAAAAAAAAACAAAAAAAAAACATTTGACGTACTATCTGAGATGTACTTGATCTTTGTCGAAAACTTGACATACTTTTTTCGGTCAACGGCTGGTGGCAACGACTTCCAGCTACAACAACAACAGCTCCAGCTCCAGCTTTTAGTCTTAGCTCCAGTCAAGCGGCTCGCTGTGTGCTGCGGAAAATTCGAGGGAAATCGCTGACTCGGCCTGCCGCTGACGTTGCCCCTTTACCGCCGCTCAAATGCAATTTTCAATTGAGAAAGTTTCACAGCCAAAGATTGCAAATTTGAGACAAGCACCGCAACAGCTTTTAAGTCCAACAGAATGCTGCCCAACCTGAGGCCAAGTGTTCTCCTTTAAACGGAAATCACTTGCCTCAAGGCTCTAAGAACATTTCCAGCTATTTGCTGCCGTCTTCCACTGTGCAGCCAAAATGCATAGATGTAAGCTATAACATATATTTATTTATTGATTGCGGAACAGAAGTAAGTAAAATGACGAAGCAGGCAATTCAATAGAAATTAGTTGGGTTTCGATGAGAGAAGTTCCTTTCTTCAAAATTCAAATACCAAACAAAATTGTCGCTGCATATTAATTTATATATGAGTTCTTCAAAATGCACAAGTATTTGGTCTTTTTCATCTTAATTCCTGATCTGATTTCATCCAGGGCTCAGGCTGGCCTCATATTTGGCAAATGGGTTAAATTAAAGCTTGAGTATGTATTTATTTAAGCATAAAGTCTGGTCAGGGACTTGTTATTCTATATAATCAAAAATGAATCGATGTGCCTTGATTTTGATCAGCTATACTCATGCATATTCCTATAAAAACCTATACTTATTTTATAGCCTAAAATAAGTTTGTTTTTAACCTTTTGCCACTACGAAAGCAATTTGCGCCGCGTTTGGTCAAGATGAGACCAGAAATATTGCATTGAACAAAAGTTGTGGCATCTTGTTAATTTTGTATGGCCACTGGCTTAGATTTCTCCACTTCCTTTTAGCGCCGACAGCAGCAGCAGCAGCTCAGCAGCAGCAGCAACAGGCAACGACAGCAACAACAACTATAATAATAGTAAAAACAAAGCGCATCGTTGGCTGACACAAAACTGTCATCAACATATCAGCGACCGCTGAATCCTCACAGTGAATGTCAAGTGCAACAGCAGCAGCAACAACAACAGCAACAACAGCAGCAACGGCAGCAACTATTGCTGCATCGATGGCAATAGCAGCGAAAAAAAAAAAAAACAGTTAAAACAAATAAAGTGTAGCAAAAGCTAAAATAAAAAATATAATGCTGTTGCGGCCACTTTTTGATACCCTGGCAAAAGGGTATTAAAGGCTAGTATAAATGTAGCAGAAGCATGCATCTATCTTGAACAGGTTGAAAAGCTTACTCAATCCAGCCATGTCCTGCAGTGTGTTCATCTATATAAATACGTCGTTTATTATTTATCATTTATATAACACTTCTAGCATTTTATAAGCTTGATATCAGAGTTTTATATACAACATTTGATAACTAGATTCTCATCTAGTAGAGAGTTTGGAAATATGTTGCTTTATGGATACCTTCTGACATTGCATAAGAAAATTTGAAAGCAAATCAATAAAATACTTGGCATACACACACAGTTTGCTGCCATATTCAAGCTATAATAATGGCAAAAGAGTCGGACTCTGAGCACCGAATTTAATTGAGAAGAAGAAGCAAGACTTATACAAGAATCTTGAAATCCTAGCAATGTCAGCTCTTGTATAGAAAATTACAAAATAATCGGATTCTAAGCACCGAAGTTAATTCAAAAGAAGAAGCGAGCGGAGTACGTTACGAAGCAAGTCGAAACTCTTTCCAGATCTTAGCTAGGGTATCTGTTAGTCGCGCACTACCCTCGACAGCAGTCCTACTTGTTTTTGTTTAATGTTTGACCAGAAATGTGTGACAATAATTGAAGATGAATTTCACCCGTGCGGAAAGTCAATTGCTGAAAGGCAGCCCATTTCACTGTTACGACACCCAAATGCAAAGTGCAACAACGGACAGCAACTGTTGCTGCAGCGCAGCGGCAACTTGGCGACGCCATTTGCTTAAATGAAATCAACAACAATCCGCAAATCCTAAAGCGAAAACCAGTTGAGGCAGTTTCCTTCCGGAATCAATTATTTTTCACTTTGCTGCTGTTTTTGTTTCACGTTCATGGTCACAAATTTGCGAAAAAAAAGCCAACAACAACTGCAATAAGGCACATGCAACAGTTGCCGCAACATGGAGTCAGTGTGTCAGTAGTGGATGCAGCAGTCGCAGCCGCGCAGTCGCCGTTGCTGTTGCCGCTGCCGTTGCAGTTGCCGCTGCCGCCGCTGTCGTCGTCGTCGTCGTCCATGACTGACTGCATGATTTTGGCGGCAATGATTTGCAATCATTGTTGTTGTTGTTGTTGCTGTTGTTTGTTGATTGTTGCAAGTTGCTTGGTTGTTTGGGTTTTTATGCGCCTTCTGCAAGCTTACCCATTTTAGTTGTGTTTTGTTTTGGTTTTTTGTGCAGTTTTTTTATTTTCGAGCTGCTGCCACCGCGAGTTGCTTCCCATTTTTTGCCGTTTTTGCTCTTGCGACATTTGGCTGCCTGCTGCCGCCTGGTGGCTGCTTGTCTGGCTTGGTCTTGGCAGGTAGACTTTTTCCAAGAAATTTCTATCGTCATTTTAACTTAAGTTTAATTGGGGAAATTCATTTATTTATTTTATTTATTTCTTTTTTTGTTTTTGTTTTTTTGTTTTGTTTTTGCAGTTGCCGCTGTACACTCTACGCAACTGGCGAAAGTCGCACACTGCCCCTTTGTGGCATATGAACGTTGTGTGCCACAAATCGCACTCTTCAATCTGCATTAATTGCCAGCTTCACAATCTCCACAAATCGAGAAATGTACAATAATCTATATGGTATGCTGTATGCTGTTGCAGGTAAGTACACACAATTATAAATTTTCATGTGCATTTATTGAGTCGATTTTTATATTATTCAGTAATTAGATTTAGTTATTTTCTATGCAAGTATTTTGATTCTACGCAATTATCTGTAAGGCAAAAAATGAGGTTGAAAAATTCTAAAATATTTTGTGTGTCTTATTATGTATGATCGTTTTATATATTAAGCAGATTATAATTCCCATGCCATGTGGGCACCTCTTTCAGCTTTTTTCTTTCCGCTTTTCACTTGCAAAAATATAAATTCTTAAATTATACGTTACAATGTTCCCTGCCCTGACAAAAGCTTTGACCATCATATACTGAGAACATATTTCTTAGGCGAGAATATGTGGATTATTTGGATATAAGGACTATGTCTATGCATTTATCTATCTATCTATTTGTATCTTTGGCTGTTTTCAACTTTAAAGTTTTTTCAAAGTTTTTATTTGTTCTCATAAGGCTTTCTTCAAAAAAATTAAGTCAAACAATAAATAATTTAAAAAATCTGATAATATTTTAAAATATTGATTTGAGTTTCACAGTTAAGCCTTTTAGAATTCCCAGCCTGTTAACCTAAACTTAAAAACTTAAATATTCAAATTCAAATTAAATTTCAGTAAATACAAATTTAGTTCAGAAGATATAATTTCCATATGGAGACAAGTATTTATAGAAATTGTGATTAATATGGTGTACACAATAATTATTAGGGTGAAATGCATGTAAGCCATATTCTGATGAATTTCCGGAATTTTCACTGTCACGGGCCGCAAATACGAAAGACTTAGGCAACGAACTTGCTAGAAAACTTGCAACAATTTGCAAGCAGAGCGAAAGTTATCTTACACTTGATTGATTACCAACTTTCTACTCCTACGGATATTATAATATCTGCAATTTTCGAATGATTCTGAGCGACACAGAGCAAACGAGCGGTGGAGGAGTGGGGAGGTTGGTCTGGAGCTGAGCGAGAGCGCGCAAAGCGTTTGAGGGGGCGGGCGCCGTGCGGGCTTGGCATGGACATGTTATTAAAGCTGCTGAAATGTTGTAGAGCGAAAGCAGAACATTTGAATCTCTATATAAAGTGAAGGCAACAGCAGCGGCATCAGCAGCAGCAGCAGTTGCCGTCGTCGCCGTCGATTGCGGCTTGATGGGGCCCCCGCTCGCCCGTTGCGAAATGTTAATGAACTTTGCATGCATAAATTACAACAACAACAACAAACGTCGCTGCAACATCCGCCTTGTGCGGCAGCGGCTGCGAATGCTGCAGCACTCTCCATTAGTTTTGCATATGGCAAAGTTTTCTTTTTGCTGCTGTGCCAAATCTCAAAATGTGGGACACGAGGGGCGCTCGTTGACATTGAGGCGGATGTGGTTTTGCCTGCTGCTTCCTCTTGCCTCTTACCTAACCACCACGAGTCTCTGCTGCCGGCTGTGACTCTGACTCCGGCTCCGGCTCTAGGCTGTGTCCTACTTTTGTGGCCATCTTTGTGGCATTTTTGGTGTTTCGCGTAGCGCATACGCAGCGTGGGACTCGCGACCTGCGATCAGCTGTGCGGGATTTGGCGCGCACACTCTCTGCTCTTCGCTTACTCTCGCTCGCTCTCTCTCTCTCTCTTTCTCTTTTGCCCGCTCTCTCTCGCCCTTGCATTCTCCCCCGCTCTCCATCTCGCTGTCACTCTTTTGCAGTCTCTCGGTGTCGACTTTGAGCACTTTTCAGCTATTTTGTCTCAAACATGTTCGAGCTGGTTGCAGTTGCTTCTCTTATCACTTGCGATTAGCCGCCGCAGTCAACGCTCGCCATTCGCCAGCGCGTCGTCATGTTATAGAGACGTGTGTGTAGCACTCGGCTGGCAGCTGTTGCAGCTGCAACAGCAAATGCCATTGCAGCAGCTGCTGCTGATAAAATGCTTTTAATGTATGCCAAATCAAGTGCAACATATTGCTGACTGCCTGTTAGTGGCAGCAGCAACAGTTTCCAGGACATGTGCAATTCGAGCTGTTGCTGTTGTCGTGCCAGCAAATGCCAGCGACAACATTCATTGAGCTGTTGCCGCTGATGCTGCTGCTGCTGATGCTGCCGCTCATGCTGCCGCTTATGCTGCTGCTGCTGCTATTTGCTGCGCCGCCGTCGGCGTCATTGCTGCTGGCTTCTAGTCGTTCGCCGTTGCTGTTGCTGTTGCGGTTGCGAGTTCAATGACATTTCACCTACTTGTATTCAAATTCGAATAAAAAATGTAATAAAAAACGCTGCTGCCGCTGCTGCTGCTGCTGTTGTCGGCACGTGTCGCCTCGCGTATATTCTATTTATTACTTTTACTTTCAGGACTTTTGTTTTTTGTTTTTTTGTTTTAAATAGTTTGTTTTTAGGCAGAATAATTCAATGCAAAAAAAGCATATATATATATATGTATATATATGTGTATGGAAAAAAAATATGAAAACTTTCTAAAGTATGAGAAAAGACGTTAAAATTAAACAAAAACTCAGACAGCTTGTAAAGTGTTGCTGTTGCTGTTGTTGTTGTTGCTGTTGCTGTTGCGCGCAGAATCTGCAGCAGCAAAAAGAAATTTTACGGCCTATTTGAGCTGTTGCGTTGTCGTTGTCGTTGTTGCCGCCGTTGATGCTGCCGCCTGCTTTGAGGGCCCGTCTACGATTCTGGGCTGGCATTTAAAGTCAAATGATGATGATGATGACAATGGCGATGCGATGGCGATGGCGATGGTGGTGGCGATGGCGATATCCCATGCGAGCGTCTCGAGTGTGTTGCTTCTTAGGTTTTTGGAGTTGCTTTTGAGGGCAATTAAAAAGTTGTCGAGCCGCGTCGCTTTTTCTGTACGTTGTTTGTTGTCGGGTGTCGGTTGTCGGTTGTCGGTTGTCGGTTGTCCATTGTCGGTTGTCTGTTGGCTGTTTGCTTGCCGTATTACGGTTGTTTGGCCAAATTTACCGTTGCCTTCTTGGCCAGCGCCAACTTTTGACTCATTTGTAATTTGTAAAGGCCTATGGCCGGGGCTTTCTTTAACGCCGATCTCTATACAACCAATTGTTAATACTATGCATATAGACCCGGGGCAACTGGCCCTGCCATTTGCAGTTAATACTTATAAATAGATATATATATATATTTTTCATTTTTGGCTTATGTTGGTGCAAGAATTCGTGAGGGGGGTCTTGTTACATCATTTAAATGGCATTTGATTTGAAGTCGTAGAAAGAGCAGTGCCTGAAAAAATGAGTAAGTAAAGTTGTATAAATTTCTCTTCCTTCTGTTTACTTGACTTGTTAATAATACATGCGTTGACTTAGACTTATATATATGAGCTCACAATTATCTGCAGATAAATCCTATAAATCTGAAACATACGTTTATGTACATAATGTGTATATCTGATACATATCCAGAATCCAAATCAAATCCTTATTTTGCTGGCTCGAGGCCTTAAGGATTTTAAAAATAAAAAGGTTCCCACCAGCATTAATATTCTGTGTACATATATATAATTTAATAGTATTTTCTATATATGTTTTTCGGGAACAAGAATCTTGCAGAAAGTACTTTTAGTGCTAAATCCACTTCATTTAAGGAGGCAGATCCCAATTAGTGAGCTTGAACATCAAACCAAAAATATGCTTTGCGTCTGTGCAATGATCAGAAATCTTTATTTTCTGTACTTGAAAACCTTTGCATAACTGTTAAAATTTGTCATTTATTAAAAATCAAGAAGAACTCTTCAACGTTTTCACTTGGTTTTTTTTTTATAATAATTTATTTTTTTTACTATCCTATAAAAGAATCAATGCACATAAAAAACTGGCCTTGATCCATTCCTAAATGCATTAAAAAATAAAACTTTTTTTAATATATGGAACTCTTACATGAAATTAAGTTTAATAGTTGGAATAACCATTGAGTTTTTTTTTATAATCAAAACTTTGAACTTAAAAAAAAAAACAACATAAACCAAAGTAAAGTAAGGTAAAGTTTAGAACACGCGCAAATATTTAATTTATGATAATTCTATGTGCAACTAAATTGACGTTAGTTAAAGTAGGTTGCACTGTTAGTTAGTTAGTTAGAGTCAGTTGCTGTGACTGTGTAGCGTAGCAAAATTCGGTTATGGCCGAGCACAGCGCGACAACGAACACGGGCTACTGCTGCTGCTGCTGGTGCTGTTGCTGCTGTTGTTGCTGTTGTTGCGACTGTTGCTGTTGCTGTTGCTGCTGATCCCAAGCACATTCATATTTTACAACTTTCGGAGATGCTTTCACTTCCATACCAACAATTTAGCAGCAGCAGCTGCTTCTTATGTGGCCCATGGAAGACTTCCGTATGCAGCCTCTACGCGCAACAGCAAGCAATTGCAATAGTTGTAGTTGCAGTTGCCTTCGCAGTTGCAGTTGCCGTTGTTGCTGTTGCTTTAGCTAAATTTTCGGCATAATTGCAAGTGTTGCCGTGCTGCAAACAAATGACAAACTGACCAACCAATTAGTTTTGTATGTATTTTATAAATTAACGCGCTAATTATATCAATTAATAAGTAAGAAGCTGCGATATACACATCAAAGAAAAAAAAATGCTCCAAATTTTACATACATATATCATCTAAGACTATCTATGTAGCAGGGTGTGCCTGTATTTGTGTGGCAATAAATAAAAAAAAAAAAAAATACAAGAAAACAGAGGCAAAACCGAAGCAAAAGCAAAAGCAACAACGTGAATATTATCATTAGCATAAATAATGGTGAAAAATGAAACATACACACAGCGAAGCGGCACTTGAGCGCCTGTGTGTGCCTGTGTGCGTGCTTGTGTGTGCTTGTGTGTGCTTGTGTGTGTGTTTACAACACACATTTCAAAAGTCGGTGACTGTGGCACTGAGTTAGTAGTGCGTTAAGTCAACGAACGCTGCCGCGCAGACGCTGACTGCGGCCGCGATGGCAACAGCAACAGCAGCAACAACAGCAACAACAGCAACAGCAGCAACAAGAGCCGCAGCAGCGTCAACGCTAGCGCCGGCAGCATTGCCTGTCTCTCTTTGTATGTTGGCCTCTGCCGGGGCTGCCGCTGCCGCTGTTGCGGCCACGTTTGCATGGCATCGGCATCGATGGACGATGACGATGACGGCGCCGATGTCATCGTAATGCAAACGTAAACGCACTTACAATTTGGCGTTTTGGTTGCTTTCACAAACGTTGCACGTTGCTTGTTGCTGCTGCTGCTGCTGCTGCTGGCTGTTGCTGCTGTTGCTGTCGACGCGGCCGTTGCTGCCGGCATCGCTGCTAAAGTTTGCTTTTGGGTTTTTGGTTTTATTTACTTTTTTTGGGTTTTTTTTTTTTTTTTTTTGGCAAACTTACAAGTTTATTGAACTTTTCACAGTTCTCAGGTCTGAGCTCTCAGCTGGTCGCTGGAGCCGCTGGGTCCGTCATCGCCGTTGGAGTTGTCGATGTCGATGTCGTCGTCCATAGAGTCGACTCAGTCGTGGCTGGAGGGGCACGTATCGGTTGCGCGCGAGACTTTCTCCGCAATCGTCATCAATTTATCAATTCGTTGTCTTTGCCTACTTGGACCCATCATTATCAAACCGACATGGTCATAGTTAGGTTAACATTTTGTATTTAAATATACCAAAAAGAATGAAACGCATTAATCAATTGAAACATTTGCTTTTGCTAATACATATCATAGATAAATAATATAAACTACTTATTATTTCAATTGGACTGCAATTAAGTTTTCAATTGAATTGAATTGCTTGCGTAATTCCATATCAATTTCTATACGAAAGCTTAAATATATCAATTTTAATTTAAATATAGACTCTGCCAAATTATATTTGATCATTTGATTAAAGCAAACAATTAGGAAAAAGCTGAATGATAATGGAAACTCTTAATTTGGAACACACAAAACTCAATTCATTTATGTTGCTCGCATGAAAATACAATAAATATTTTGCTAGCTGCCTTTTTTTTCTTTCATTCTTGTGTATCTTCAAAGCTGCCACTGGTAATACGATACCTTTCATGTTGAGAATGTTGCAAAGACGATTTTTAGAGTCGCGCCCCATTACAAAAAAGACTTCTAACAATGAGATATTTTAAGAGAATTTCGCTGTAATTAATTTGTTGTTTCCCATTTGGAGGCAAGAGTGGAATAGAGTAGACAAGAGTCTATACACTACCTGAATAGAATCTGGGATGTATGTTATTTGATATGCACACACACTTTTCTATAGACTTTTACTCATTACTCACCGGTTGACTCTGGTCTCGTTGTGCTGTAAAGAATCTGGGATCTATGGACTTTTTACTCTTTTTTAAGGTCTCCCATTTGAACTGCAAGATAGAGTATACGAGACCAGATGTGGTTGTCTTTGTGCTCATTGTTTTTATTAGAATCGGCAATATTTTACAATCGCACTGCTTTTTTATAGCCATTTCACTCAGTCTTACAGGGTATAAGATCCATATCATTGCACAGATAACATCCTGAAGTGTTCGCACGAGACCAAAAATGAAAGAGGAGGAGAAGAAAGAACCGTCGACTAAATGAGAATATACGGAATACGAAACGAAAGTCGCACGACCGATTTGCAACACGTTCGATAATAATCAAAATTAAGGCACGCAATAAATAAACAAATGTTTATAATTTCACTGGTCGCCTGTTCTTTTTGTCATTTTATGTTTCTTTGCATTTTTGCTGTTGTTGATCATTTATCATTTTTGAAAAAAATTTCTTCCCATTTCTTTGTTGTATTCATTTATTTAGTTTATTTTGGCGCCTGGTTTAACGCTGGCGATGCTTATCAGCAGCATGAATGCGATTTCAAGTGCGAGTACCCACATAACCGTACCGGGTGCTTGTACGAGTGCACTCACTCGTACGAGTCTGACAAAAGTTGGTCAAAAAGCTGGCTTGTTTGCGCCGCAACGTCAAATATTGAAACTGCGCATCGTCGAGCTGGTAATTTGAGCGTTCTTTGAGTGATAAGTGACTGGCGAGGGGGGTGGGGAGGGGCTTAGCTGGCACCACCAGTGGGTGTACCACGTGATCGGAACTGGTGGGAAACCAGGGGCCTGTAGGATTTCACAAAATACTCGAATCGACATTCGCATTCACACACAGACACAACTATATACCAATTGTGTGTGTGCGTGTGTGATTGTGTGTGCTTGTTGTGCCTTCTCAGCTTACAGTAAGCACGTTGAAGACGAACATTCAGTTTAGCTGACCACGCGATAAGTGAATCTGATTAAAAAAAACGACAAAAAGTCGACGGACACTTGTTGACATCGTCTCAAAGTATTCGCGCATTCATTCACTCTTGCACTCACGAATGACACAATTCATTCAAAGAACAATTCATTTTAGTGATACTCCAACGAGTACTTGTGCATTCGTGTTGAGAACTATTCTGACGCGCGATAGTTATAGTTATTTTAGCAATCGTTTGCCTACATTCTGGTGAATATTTTTATATTCTTCGCTCAACAAACATTATACTAAATTCCTTTGCAACAATTTGTCTAGTACTACTTGTGAGTACTCGTGCATTCGTGTTGAGAACCATTCGGACATGCGATGGTTAACGTCATGCTAGCTATCGTATATGCAATATTCTGTTAAATATTTAAGCAATCTATGCTCAACGCATGTTAAAATGTAGCATTCGAAAATATTAAGTATTATACAGAGTATACCCAACTGTCATTCAATAGAATATACATATAATATGTCATACAAGATTGCGAACATGCATATGCGCCTTGCACATACCCTGTAGCTTATTTTTCCAAGTGACTAACTCAAAAGTATGCTATAAAATAAAGCTAGATTAATGGATGTGTTTATTATTAGCAGAAATGAACTATTTGGACATGTGGACTAACAATAAATAGTACAGTGGCTGCTAGAAGTACCCGTCTTGCTCGGTTTCGAATAAAACTATTTTCAGTTTTTAAATAATATAAACTTTGTTAATCATTTAAGGTGAGACACCTTAAATATAAAGATTGACATTTTAATTAATCATAAATTTAAGACAAGAGCCAACCGTTGTTCACCGACTTTAAGGAATACTCTGGTCTATTTTCACGCTTCTCAGTGGTTTCAAATATTGTGAATATCGTGTTGGTATCGTCGGAAATGTAAATGTAACAACTGTAAAACTCAATAACAGTGCATAATGAACGCTGAAAGTTATTCAACAAACTATTTTGTATATTGACTCGTACTCGTTGTCGCATATTCCATAACCATCTGGCCCATTATACATACATATCTAGAGTGCTTAACTTCGAATGCTTAAATTCGAAACTTAAATAAGTGCAAAAGTTGCATAACACACGGAGTTATGTGTGTGTGTGTGTGTGTGTGTGTGCGTGTGGCATACGCTCCTATTTACATAAACGTAATTCTCAGTTCGGCTCCCGGCGTCTTGAGGCTCGGCTTGTGGGTTTCGGGTATCTGGGCTCTGGGCTCAGTGCTCTCGTCTCGGGCCTCTTGTGATGTTCAAGGTTCAGCGTTCAGTGTTCCGCTGGTTATGCCAAGCCGCGATGACAATCGATGGCAATCAGCTGTTGGCTCTGGGCCCCGGCTATTATGTGACTAAGTGACTGACTGACAAAAGTATTGATGTCGTTACAGGTAAATAAAAAGCGCACACATTCGGCCACGCGGACAGAAACAATCAGTTGAGGAGAAAAAAAAAATTTCACCGCTTTTTTAAAGTTTTTTTTTTTCTTTCTGTAAGTTAACGAGCGCTGCACGTTCAAGGGCCTTACGTAAACCCAATTTTTTTTTCTGTACAATAATGAAACCAAAGAGAGTTGAGCCCTTTTGTGTGGTACGAAACAAAAATTCATTGAATGCTCATGAATTCCATTTGATTGTCGCATATTGTTTAATGCGGTGCCCAAATCACCCAAACGCCCAATCGACAATATATCCAATATCGGCCAGTATCGAATACCCAATATTCATAATACATAGCGCACGCGAACGCCCCCCCTCCCAAAAAAAAAAAAAAAAGAAAAAGAAGAGCCCGGCAACAGTCGCTGTCGAAGATCAACGTCCGCACTGTATTTAAGCCAAATCGAAATTAAGTTATAGTTGGCCGATCGATTAAAAATTCAGTATTTTCCATGTTTTGCATAATAAAAATGCCTATCAAAGAGCAAGAAAAAAACTAAAAAAAAACTATATATATATATATATATACATTAATGTAACTGGCGTTCGAATGCGACTGCGGCTGCGCCTTCTGTTTACTTTTTTTTTATCTTTTGATTAGTGTTTTTTTTTTTTTTTTATTATTATTATTATTTTTGGGCAGATATTGTGACATGCTTTTAGGGTCGCCAACAGCGGTGCCCACTTTGAGCAATATTTCTGCTTTGCATAAGTAGAAATTTATAATTTTTTTCGATTTTGATTTTGATTTTGATTTTATATTAATTTATTTTATTTGCATTTCGTTGGCATTGCGGCCATTAAATTAATTTATTTTCTGTTTTCAATTCGAAACTGGTTGCCAGCGAATGCGCTCAAGTGTTTGCTGTTGTTTGTTGTTTGTTGTCTCTTGTCGCATGTTGTCGCTGATCGGTGTCAACATTCATAATTTATCATCCAAATGCGTTTGTAATGTGGTTAGATTAAGCATTTTTTCGATTTTGGACTTTATTTTTTGCTGTAGGTTTTTTCGGGTTTTTTTTTTTTTTTTTTTTAATTTGGTTTTGGGCACGCATTTTTTTTTTTTTTTTTGGTATGTGCGTGTGCTTTTTTTATGGAGGGGCTTTGCACTTTCTCCAATTAAAATTAAATTAAATAATCCCTTTTGTCTCCGATTTTCGAATGTGTAAATATACTTATTTATTAGTTGATATGTGTGTGTGCGTGTGTGTACCGTAACCGCGATATATCAGTATTTGACACCTAGGCGTACGTACAGGTTGATCTGTGAGCTAGTTGCGCGCACATGCATTAGCTAACTGGTGGAAATTACCCAGCGCTGCTCGGGTAAAATGCATAACGTTAAAAATGGAATGAAAATAAACTAGCAACAGTAAAATTGCTAGATTTGAACCAGCGCCTTGCTGCTTCCTAGACCGACGCCCGCATACCAAAGCCATGTTAAGAACAGATCTCACACAATCTGATCATGAAGATCACAGTCTCTTTTGTATCCCAGTTGCATGTCGTGTATATATATACTGTTTTCTAATACTTTGATCCATCTATTATGTTAACTTTTATATAAAGTTTTAGCGATCTATATGACATTATCCAACTTCTATCTTAGTATTCGCTAACAAAATGGGCAGAAAATAAAGAAAATATAGTGAGAAATAGACGCTGGATCAAAATCTGATGTTTTGACTAAAATTTTGATATGCACAAAAATTAAACACTTTTGTTAAAGTAATCATAAAAATTATTTACGATCTACAAAGCACATAAAGTTCGGTTTTTATGGGTCTTGAAAGATGTTCGGGAATGCCTGTGCCGATGCGGCTCTTTTGGGTCTTCGGGCTAACAGGATGTGCAATAGGCAATCAGATAAAAGATTAACCTAAAAAGTATATTTGTTGTTTTTGAAAAAAAAGAAAGCAACAAGCTTAGCTGAGGATCGCATTACATGAGCATAATATAGGTATATATAGGTCTTTTGGCAAATGGGTCAAGCGATATATTTTGATTTATGATTTCCTGAGTTACGGCAATAATCATCACATTTGCCGTTACTTTCGGTTTGAGTCCCATTATGTATATATTACCTGAGTCTGCGAAACGGCGCTTTCTAAAGGTTTTGTCAGTTGCCTTCAGTTTTTTTTTTTTTTTTTTTTTTTTTTTTGTGATTGGCTCCGAGGCAATGCTAGGGACGTGTTTTAATTGTTATCGCCCGCATTGGCGTATGCGAAAGTTTCCCCAGAGCAAGGGCTTCTTTATGATACGCAATGCAACCACCCCTCCCCCAATTAAATCTGAGCCGGGGAGCCAGCATCTTGGCCCGCCGGCAGCATCGAAGCGCAGCGGCTGAGTTGAATAAACTTTGCAAAGAGTGTAGATACAATTTAAGCGCTTGAATTATCTTTTTGAAGGCCATTTTTTTGAAATGAGCTGCGAACGAGGCTAGGCATTCGCAATAGTGTTGGTTGGCTATAAAATGGAGGGGGCTGCTGCTGCTGCTACTGCTGCTGCTGCTGGGGGCTGAAGCTAACCAAGCAACGCCACCAGCGCCAGCGCCAACTTCAGCGTCAACGGCAACGGCAACGGCAACGCCAACGCACGAGCGTGTGAAGTCAGCGAGGTGAGCCGAGCTGAGCTCAGCTGAGGCTCAAAGTATGCAGCACAAAAGTTCAATAAACTAAAGTGTCTTTTAAAAACAGGTAAAAACAACTAAGAATGCTCTAGTCAAGACTGCTCGACGAGTAGATACCCTGGCCTCAGCTCTGCAGCATGCCAAAGCTTTTTTGCATACACGATTTTATATACCATTTAGTTAGTTAGTTATGATTAGTTTGTTTCTAAGACTTATAATAGACTTCAGCTGGCAGTCTGTCTTCAAATATATATAGTATGTGCTTGAGATACCCTGTTTAGCGATTTGGCTGGCTAAAGGGTATTAAAAGGCGACAGGCAACCGGTGGTCGGCTTGGGCCCGGGTCCGGCTCTGCTCTGCAGCCGTTTTGTCGTATGTTTTTTACATGTTGCATGTATTTTTTTTCTTATATTTATTTTTTATGTTGTATGTATGTTTGTGTTCGACGTGTGACATACATATGTACATAGTATTATTATTGCAGCGCTTGAGGTGTAAAGAAAAATGCAATTCTTGCCAAGCCAGTCAGCCAGCCAGCCGGCCAGCCGGCCAGCTAGTTGGCCAGCAAATCAGCCAAGCGAGCAGCCAGAATATTAGTATCTGTATCTCAATCTGAATCCGGTGCGTATGAGTGATCGAGCTCTGCTCTACAAGTCAATGCACCAGCCACAAGACTTTGCATCGTGCCACATTCAAGTTTCCAGTTTTTTTTTCGGCACTTCCTGTTGTCAGGACCTTAGCCAACTATCGCCAAGCCCCGCCCATTTTGGCGTCTCGTCCAATTGTTAACTCGTATACGCGACGGCGAGTCTTATGTCTAACTGAAACTTTCTCGCCGGGTGAAATGGTTTGTTGACCAACCGCCGGCAGCTCTCAGCTATTGTCCATTAGGCTAGAAAGAATCTTGGACTTGCTGTTGTCATTGGCGCCGTCTTGCTGCGCTTCGCTGAAGGCTTTCAAATTTTAGCTTTCGTTTTTTTTCTTCTTTTTTCTTAGCTTACTTTGATTCTACAGCAACTATGTGAGTGTGTGAAAAGATTTGGTTTTCTATGCAGATGTTTAGCGTTTTTTTAAAAGAAATAAAAACTGCAGTACTCAATTTTCTTAACAAAAATTATAAGATGTTAAAAACATTTAAAACACCTAATAACGATTTCTTTAATCGAAAACTTTCTTTAGCTGAGATCGTAAAATGCTCTACAGTTTAATATATTTATATATGTAACTATAATATAACTTATTATTTTTACCATGAGTGGAACCTTAAGGCGAACCAATCCATAAAAAAGCATAGCTGTAACCCGGAACATCACATAAAATTATTGTCAGCAGAGCTGCCAGCCTAGCATCAAAATTTGTCGTTGGTTCGCTTGACGGTTCGAACCGACTTTCAAATAAATTTGGTTTGGTTCGGGCCTTGGTTATGCTTTTTTGTGGACTGGCTTGACTTAAGGTTCAGTTCATGGTAGAAATAAAATAAGTTTTCCTATTTCGAACCGGCTTGCAGCCTTGATTGGACGGCAGCCATTGATGACTTGACTTGTACGCTGATTTTTCAGATATAGATACTATAATATACGTTGCTTAAAATTTAATACTAATAGGAAATCAAAATAATTGAGATGCTTTCAATATATTTATAACCAATATAAGGATTAAGTCCTTATTATGTTGCTAGAAGCTGTTATTGAAAGTACCTGAAAGCGTTTTAAGAAATGTTAGCTTCTTCACTCGCGCAGAGATATTGGCAAGAAGCAATCTTTCATCTCGACATGATTCAGTTAGAAGTCAGCCCGGTTCAACGGCATTGCTTTCATATTGAAATCAAATGAACGAAAGACCTACTGAAAAGTGAAGAAGCGAGAGTTTGGCTATGACGTTTCATTTGGCCCAATATGCCCGAGACTGCCGGGCCGTGCCGGATTGGATCGGGGCGGTGCGGGGCGGAGCGTCGCTAGCATGGCTTATTAATTAAGGTTGCCCCACCAGCTGTGCGAGCTTGTGAGCAGCTGATGCTGCTTAGAAGGCAACGCACAGAGCCAGGCGGCTGCCAAATGGTCAACGTTCTCAGCGCTGTTAATTTCGACGGCGACGGCGACGGCGACGATGACGCTGGCAGCGACGTTAGCGTCGCCGTCTGTTTTAGATTGGCAAAAGCTTTGTGGCGGCAGCGACTGTGACTGCGACGACAGCAGCGACGCGAACGGCGGCAGCGTCTTGGCTAAAAGCCAGCGACGAGTTCGTTGACCGTTGTTAAGTTTTTGAAGTTTATTGCTGCGCTTGGTGGCTACGCCAGTTGGCCGCTTGGCCGCTTTCAATATGCCAAATATGCAACCAGGAACAGCAAACAGTCAACAGCAGCAGCAGCAGCAGCAGCAGCAGCAGCAACAGCAGTAATAGCGGTAACAGTCGCAGCTCTCTCAATGTAGAAAATGTGAGTTTCCAGCGATCAGCTGTTCTGAGCTGTGCTTCCGCTTTTGAAAGCGCTTCTTTTTCCCTTTTATTTTTTTTAGACAAAAGATCACAATTTACACATTCACAATAAATTTAAAAACACTGCACAAAAAATTGGCAAATCAAGTGTGAGCCCGTTTTTATTTTTAGAGATTTTGATATTTTTGGCACGCTTCCGGTGCGACGTCGATGACCTTTTCCGCCCACCTCCATTCACGTTGGCCAGGGCCAATGAAATGCCAATTTTTTTTTCATATGTATTTTGCTGCTGTTTTTGTTTTATATTTTTTATTTATTTATTTTTTTAATTTGTATGCATTGTTGTTGTTGTTGTTGTTGTTGTTGCTGCTGTTGCCGCCGTCGACGTCGCCACCTGGGGTTGACAACCTTTAGTCTCTCTCAGATCAGCTGTTTAACCTGACTTTGTTGTTGCCGCTACTGCCGCCGCTGCCGGTTATTGTTGCTGTTTCTGCTTATTATGTAATACATTTAAGCAGCGATCGCAATTTTTATTTGGAAATGAATTGACTTTACTATTGATTTACTATTGCTGCGCCCGCTGCCTGACATTGGCAAATATTTTGTTGGCGTTGATGAGGAAAGTTTTTGACCCACGGTCCCGGCCAGCGATCCGTTCGTCCGCCGACCGACCGACCGACCGATCGCCCGCCCGCCCGCGCGCCTGCTGAACGTGAAAGTTACCCGAAATAAATATTAACAGCAACAGCAACAGCAACAGCAACAGCAGCAGCAACAGTTATATTAACCGCAGCAACATCTCCAGTCAAACAGCCAAATTCATTGAATACATATAAAGTTTATTGGCTTTTGATCCCAACGCATTATTGTTGGGGTGGGTAATGGTTTCGTGTTGTTGTTGCTGTTGTTGCTGTTGCTGTTGTTGTTGCTGTTTGCGCAATACAATTCACCGCTGGTGCTTTGACTGCTCATAATGCATACGTAACGGTATCGACAGGAAGTTGTTGTCTGTTGTTGATGTTGCTGTTGTTGCTGTTGTTGCTGCTGCTGCTGTTGCTGCTGCTGCTGCTGCTGCTGCTGCGACAGGAGCTGCGAGGAGTTCATTCAATGCCGGCCAGGTTCCAGTTTTTAGTAGTGGAATTTCATTTGTCTGGGGTCATTGTTGTTGCTTGTCTTGGCTGTCATGTCAGAGCACGTGCTTCGTTTGGGGCAAATATTAGGCATCGATTCAGTTGGCTTGCTTATATATTCCATATTATTATGGGTTTAGCAATTGTAAATAAAGGACTCACTTATTGCAGCTACATTCATGCACTAGCCGGATTTTCAAGCTTGCATCTGTGCTGCTCAGTTATATTCTTTAAGTATTTGCGACTTCATTCAAAGAAGATGTTTAACAGAGTTCTTCATTAGATTATATTGTTATCCAAATTCCTTTCAGGTATATATACATTTTCAATTTCAAATGTTTTTTCCAGTTCTTTTAGGTTTTGTGATTTATAACCCAGTGCAAATTTTTTAGTGCAAACTAAAAGATATTTTGGATTGGGTATTATCACAACATCATCTGAATGGATGATAATAGATATATCTTTAATAAACTATTAAAATATTGAAGAAGTCAAACTCTCCTTTAAAGAGAATCCAAGTAGATTTGTTGCCAATATTATTTAACTACAAATTATTTAATTAATGAAAGACATTTGTACATATTTTTCTATAATTTTTCTCCTAAATAATGAAATTTATAAAGTTGATTCTCAGTTATCAAACTTGAGCAGAAAAACACGATAAATAACAGATTTTATTTTCAATATTAATCGATATCCTGTTATTCTCACACTATCCATCGACGCACTCAACCACTTAAGACTAAATAAATTGCTAGAGTAAAATTTGAATGAAATATTATCTGCTATTAGCATATGAAAACATAAGAAAATCAACTAAATTTAATTAGCCGCATTAGTTAAGTGCTGTCATTAAGTTTGTTTCATACAAGTCTTTCGTTTCTAGCGCTCTGGAACTGGAGCCGGGAGCGTTAGCTGGAAACTCCGCTGTATGGAGCTGCTGCTGTTGTTGTTGCTGTTTTTGTTGTTTTTGTTGTTGTTGTTGTTGCTGTTGTTGGTGCTGCTGCTGGCGTCGTTCGTTGCCAGTCACACTAAGAGCAACAGCAACAGCTTGAAGCGTGTGTGTTGGTTTGTGCGTGTGTGTTGCTTTCTGGTTTGGCAGCTGCTTCTTGGCACACACGCACACAGGCAGACAGGCACACACGCATACTCGCACACACCGATACATGGACACGGGCATACACAAACGAGGCGTCGCTTTTTTACATTTGTATATGTAGGTCTACGTCCGATTTTACTTTCACTTTTAAAGGTTTACGAACTTTTCTGTTTACAAGTCAACGCTGCTGCCGGCAGCCGTCGCGCCGCCGCCGCATCAACAGCAGCAGCAGCAGCAGCAGCAGCGACAGCGACAGCAGCAGCAGCAGCGGCGACGCGCATTTCAAATGCTTCTCACACACAGCCCAGGCAAACAGAGAAACGTGCAGAGACAGACGGACAGATGCTTGGACGGATGATACAAAGAGACGGACGCATACACACACGAGCACACACACACACACACAGACAGAGCTTGGCGCACACACCTGGTCCCACAGTCGCACAGTGGTACAAGCTGTGCGCTCTTGACGCTCAGCACAATTTGGCCGCGTTTGCTGTGCTCGCGCACCACTGTGCGCAAATGCTCCTCGGCATTGGTTGACTCATGCCATGGACGTATGCGTTATATTTTGCAGTTGCGGTTGCTCGTGTGCAGCGCATAAGGAAGTCGCGTGTGCTCAACTTCCTTGACATTGAAGCGGCAACCGCAACGGCGGGCAACAACAACGACAGCAACAATAACAACAACAACAACAACGGCGTTAAAATGTAAATGAACGGCAAGGATTTTGCGGCTGCCAAATGCGATTGCTGTTGCCTCGGAAGTGACAGCGGCAGCAGCAGCGGCAGCAGCAGCAGCAGCAGCAGCCGCAGCCGCAACACCGTCGGCAGAGCTGCCATCAACATGTACGGCTTGTGTATGCTTGTGTATGTGACGCGCTGTGTGTGTGTGCTATTGTGAGTGTGTGTGCTTTTTAGTCGGTCGGTCATTGACCGTTGCAGCTGAGACGCATTGACGCCGCTGCCATTAGCATGGTCGTAAAGGCGGCTGCTGCTGCGGCCGTGGCTGCGGCTGTTGCTGATGTTGTTCTTAGCGGTTATCCTGGCTAACTAAACTGTGCAAAAAGCTCAGCTCAGACAGACAGACAGACAGACGGACAGATGGACAGATAAATAGAGAGAGGGACAGTGACGCACTGTCCAGAGCAACAGAGGCAGATACACTGAGATTTGGTAAGCGCGAGCGAGCGAGCGAACTAGCGTGCGGGAGAGAGAGAGAGAGAGAGAGTGAGAGAGAGAGGGAGCAAGAGTCTGAGCTTGGCGTCGTCATCGTTAGCTGCTGCTGCTGCTGCGTCGTCTACCCAACTCGTTGGACAAGTTGACGGCCTACGTGAGTGGCGCGTTATGTGCATTGAATTGGAGTTGGAGGCTTGTGCGTTTGCGCAAAAGTCAATGAACTCCGTCGCTTGACGTTGATGCCTGATCCGCTTGCAGCGCAGCGGCTGCTGCTGCTGCTGCTGCGGCCGCTGCTGCTGTGACTGCGACTGTTGCTGTTGCTGCTGCTGCTGCCGTGGGGGCGTCGCGTCTTGTGTGTGCAATTCACACCAACACAACTGCATTTGGGAATGTAGGTAAGCCACTTGCCAAGCCGGGTTTGTTGTTATTGCTGTTGTTGCTGTTGTTGTTGCGGATGTTGTTGCTAGTTATGTGTTGCTAATGTTGCTGTTGCTGCTGCTGCTGCTGCTGTTGTTGTTGTTTCTAACCTTTTTGCAATGCGCCGCTGCGTTAGGCAATAGCCTCACTGTCAACACTGGCCAGTCAGCTAGTGCATTGATCTCGCCATTGATGTGAGTGTGTGTATGTATGCGTGTATGTGTATGTGTGTGTGTGTGTGTGTGTATGTGTGCGTGTGTGTGTGTGTGTGTGTGTGTGTTTGTGTGTGTGTGTGTGCATGTACGTGTGTGTGTGTGTGTGTGTGTTTGTTTTTTTGTTTGAGTTGCTGTTGCTGTTGCATGGATCGCATGTGATACAATGTCGTTGACACAGTGACCGGCAAACAGATTGACTTAATGACTGACTTTTCAAATTCAATGCTGCTGTCATTAGAATGCAAAGAAGTGAGAGAGCGATAGCGAGAGAGAGGGATGGGGATGAGGCGAGAGAAAGAAACAGTCTCTAATTGCTAATGTACTCTTGCCGTGTGTGGGCGGTTGGAGGGCAGCGATCTGCCCAAATTGCGGAACAGTGTGCCATAGCCTACAGTTGTAGGCCAGCGGTCAACGACCGATCAGCGACAACATACAAAAAAGCAGCAGCAGCAGCGGCAGCAGCAACAACAGCAACAGCAGCAGCAACAGCAGCAACAGATTAACTTCAAGCAACCAGTTGAACGACCCACTGAACCAACATGTCATTTGACCATGTCGCTAAGCTGCAGCTCTCAGAATGCTTCTCCTGCCTATGTGTGAGGCATATCCTGTGCTGTGTGTGCTGCTAATGCGACTGGGGTTGAGGTTGGGGCAACTGCAACGCTGCAACGCTGCAATGCTGCGGCACTGTGCCACTGTGGCACGGCATTAACATTACCGTTATGTGGCAATTACTTACGCACAGAAAGTGACCCGGCTAATTGCATTTCACCAATTTATCACAGAGCGCAGGAGAAAGAGAGATGTCTCAGATGGGGGAGGGTGGCGGCAGCGAAAGGCGGCCCGATGGGGTATACTGGTTGCATGCCGGGCTACGCTGCGCGGCGCTGGGCTGGGTTGGGCTTCCTTTATTTTTAGGCGTTCTGAATTTTTAATGCGCGACATGGAAATGCATTTGCCGGCGCATCTTTGGCCAAATTGATGTCAATTACTTTGCGAAAGTAGCTAGAAGTAAAATAAAAAGAAAATAATAAAATAATAATAATGAGAAAAGCAACACGACACAGAGACAGAGACAGAATTCGGCAATTATTGAAGCTGCCGCCCGTTGATGCTGCTGGCGACTTTCTGTCCGATCCATTCCAGCATTTTCAACTGGTCGCCCCACTCGCCGTTGTCCACTTGCCAGCTGCTGCTCCCCAGCACAGTTGCCAATTTCTACATTTCATGCCGAGCGTCGTCGTCGTTGTCGTCGTTGTTGTTGTTGCTGTTGTTGTAGTTGTTGCAATTAAATTTGGCCTCAAAAAATTCAGTGACTGTTTGCATGTGCGTGTGTGTCTGTCAATTTGGCCATAAGGTGAAAACCGTCTGCAGCTGAAAATGCTGGGACCAGGGACCTGCTACCTGCTACCACCTCATTTGCGGTTACCTGCTAAATGTGCCGACCCGGGTCATCGCCAATAATTGTCCGCTGGAGGTCAACGGTGGCAAGAATTTTGCTTTTGCATTCAATGCAACATTGTTGCAGCGGCCAACACAACGAAAGCTCTTGCAATCTTCGAGCCCAGAGTCTGCTGTCTGTCATTGTTAAAGGACATTTTAAATTGGCTGACTTACATTAGGCATATCAACTAATCTTATCAGTGCCAACTAGTTGTTTGTGGTTGGGCTTACCTGCTGCTGCTTTTCCACATTTAAATGCGCGTCTGTTCTACTGAAAATAATGCAATATAGTTGCGGCCTCTTTTTGATTTAAGCCCAAATAGGGCATTCAATTAATATGGTATATATATAGAAGCATATAGATGTCAATCTGCCAGTCAGTCTGTTCCCCGCCCTCGCGAAGATCTTGGAAAGGTTTATACTCAACCGAATCTTGCAGCTCACAAGCGTGCCAGGGGCGATTTCAAAGTGGCTGTTAGGCTTTCGAAATGTCACGAAACCGGAACAACTTAACCAAGTGGTCAACAAGCCTTTGATAGACTTTGATACCCTGGACTATTCAGCAAATTAAAGAGCCTCTTTATGTCACAATTGTTCCAGTTGGTAAATAGCTTTTCAAAGGATAGAATTGTCGTTGAAGGTGAAAAGTCTACAGACCGACCCATTTGCGCCGGAGTCCCACACGGCAGCGTCCTTGGTCCCACTCTCAACAGAAGACAGGTGAGTTATCCTTATAGCCACATATGCAGGTGATAGACATTTCAGCAAACATGTCTCAACCGACACATATGCGCCGGAGTTCCACAAAGCAGCGTCCTTATCCTTATAGCCACATATGCAGGTGACAGACATTTCAGCAAAAATGTCTCAATGGTTCAACGTTCAGTTTTGTCTTAAGCTACAAAGATGACATGGTTGCTTTCTGCTAAAGACAAGCTTTCTCTTACAAACAAAGTGAAGACATATAAAAAAACGGACTCCAATGCGCTGCAAATGTATGGGATTGCCGCAAAATGCCATCTAGAAGGATGTGCTCCGTGATATATGCGTATAAGGGACATCGAGAGAGAACTTAGCGTTCCCAAAGTAGGAGACATAATCCGTTAACATGCTAAACCATTTTTTGAAAGCCTTCGGTCCCATCCCAACCCGCTAGCAAGGCGCCTTGCTTCTCGTGGATGTGCAATAATTAGAAGACTTAAGCGGTGCCATCCACAGGATGTTACTTTAGGGCTCAACATATATGTATCCGATCTAATCTCGATATATATTGATAGATTTATTTACTTTTCTTTGCAAAATTGAAAGTACAGTTGGAGAAAAGTTCAATTGTTGCATGCGTGTGGGTTGCGAGATTCAAGAAATCAATAATAATATAGTCACATTTTGATCTGATCTGAATTAAATATTGCTATGAGTCACGTGCCCCGTTGGTCACGTGTGTGGGCGTTCGTTATCTGTGTGGCATATGTATGTATGTATTTCACACAACCTTATCACACGCATACGCATACTCACACACAAACACACGCGCACACGCACACGCGCTTACACAGACAGACTTGCGAGCGATATTGCAATTGCATTTACATGCACCTCGCATTGGGGCGTTAAATCGCAATTGCATGTTGATTAGCATGCATCGCCATAGCCCCCCTCCACTATCCCCTTTGATTTGTTTGAAGTCAGTTTGTCACTTTATATAATGCGTTGCTTTTGCTAACACTCCTCGCCCTCAACCTCCGCGGTCGCCGTCGACGCGTCGGCGCAATGTGCTTCCCCGTATCTCAGGGACTGCAAGTGCACTTGGCTACACTTGATGTTGAGTATACGACCCGTTGACTAGTCAAGATTCTGCAAAGTTCTGTAAGATTCTAGAATTATTGAGGCATGTTCGTTTGTTACAATGAATATATGCAAAGTAGAATATGTTTTCACATTATAAAAAGAGTTGTAGACGATGTAAATAATACAAAAATCAGATGTGAATAACTTTTTATGTTAAGACAACGTTATAATAAATCAAATTATTTCAATTTTTATCTATTGCAGAGTAAACTTTCAATATCATTAGGCCTTTTATTTTTATCTTTGTTTTTATTATAATTATTAATTTTATTACGGTAATTAGTATTAATATTATAAAATTGATTTATTTTTGGAAAATGTTGGATACATTATTTAAGAGACTAAAAATATCATGTCGCATTGGAAAAATGAAGTGAAAAATAGTATTTAAACACAAGTTAGCTACCTGCCAGGTGTTCACACGGAGCTGTAACCAAAGGCGGTTTCATTTACAGCTTTTGCCAGGGTATCTGCTCGTCGTTTACTGTGGCGTGCGTGCTGCGTGTGGCGTGCAGCTTGCTTGTTGCTGCGAGTTGGTGCATTTGTTATTCAAGTGTCACATTAGAATTGAAATTTATCGTTGTAATTGAATTGTCAATGGCTGACATTGTAATTGCTCAAACGCAATTCATGTAAATAGAAATGACTCGAGATGATAGCACGCGTATATAGAATCGACTCACAGACATATTAGTACATACACACACACACACACTCACACATATATATATGTACATATATATTAAATGGGGCGTTACACAATCAAAATCAGAGTTTCATTGAGATTGTCAGCTAATGTGATCGATCCTGTTTGACATTATCCAATGCCTAGTCCAAGGCTTGCATCGCTTCAACTCACATTTGGAATTAAGATTAACTATTTATATCGTATGCGATATAATAATATGATAATTTTACTTTTCTATATCTGATATTCAGGCAATTGCATGTAAATATTTGGATCTTTGACCATGCCCTTTTGTGCGGCTTGGACAACAGGGCCAACAATGGCCGCTTGTTTTGTTGTTTGTCGCATATTTGTGAGGTGATTGCCATGGCCCATGGCTATTTTTCCGGCTAACTGGCTGGCTGGCTGTCTGGTTGCCCTTCAAACATATTTCCACTGCCCTAGTAGGAAGCCAGGTCATAAATTCAAGCGGCTAATGAAACTTTAGCCTTGTTGTTGAGCTTGTCTTTGTATTGGGCCTAGCTCATCCAAGAATTTTTTATTTCAACTCAACTCAACTTACATCAAAGATCAATGAACGCTTTCAATAGGAAATCGAAATTGAAATTGAAAACAAAATCAAATCGTTTTGTGTTTTCCTTGTCATTTGGCTTAGCCTCGCTGCCCAGCTCCAGTTCCATATGAATTTAGTTGTTATTGATTTATGTGACGATGATTAGTAGGCACGTTAATAGCGATTAAGGCGCTTGGATTCGATTCAAATTGAAACGAAACGAAACGAAACGAATCGATTTGATTTGTTTCGATTCAAATCATTTCGAATCGGCATCGACATCGACATCGACATCAAATCGACACGATTCGTTGACCCAACCAATGCAGAACCTTGGAATTAGCATAAATCGTTGTTGCTCCACATAAGTCCGGCTGGGGCTCTGGCTGCGGCTCTCTGCCTGGGCTTAATTCGATTTGGCCGACTTCAGCTACACTACAGTTCGGCACAACAATGCCGTGTGTAGTGTATTTGCAATTTGTTATCTTATTATTTATTTATTTTATAAACTTTTCGTTGGCTTGTTAGCATTTTGAACGTTTGCCAACTCCGACTGCCAAATCTTTTGTATTGCTTATCAATTGTGCTGAATCATTGCAAAAGCGAGTTCACATTATGAAACAACCAACTATCAAAAATGACAAGCACTAAACACACACAGGCAAACACACAAACACCTTCCCCTTTTACCCTTCTACCCAATATGCCAAGCAAATGACGGGTTGTAACAGCCCAAAAGGTATCGCAAATTATGGCACAATTCAGCCTGGATTGAAATCATAAAAAAATCATATATTATTTTCCACTCTTTCCACAGCATTTTGTATTTGATTTCCCCATTTAATTTTTGTTCAATTCCACTTTATTCCGTTCATCGATTTCTTTGTTATCGATATGAAAGCTGTGAATTATATTAGAACTTATCGATAATACTTAATGCATATATAGATAGTTGCATTTATTAAATCTGGTTTTTCTACTGAAACTTGGAATGCTTGTTTATAAATATGCCTGTGGATAAATGAAACTTTGCCCTGAACATATAACCTTTTTTCCTCTTGTTAGAAACATGAGTTTCTGTTTATATACCCGCGTCTTTTCATATTTTAAATTCACATCATTTGGCTCTTGTTCCTTTTGTAGGCAGCACAAGAGGAAACAAACTCAAATGATTATCGATATCATTGAATCAAGATATATATATGTAAACTCTGTATCTATATATTGGCTGTATTTGCTGCTAAGCCAAGCAAGCAAATCTAATTAAAGAACCTTATCGAGTTTTTTATTTTCCATACGACATAAGTCGAGTAATTTGCTTTCAATTTATAAACGCAGCAACTTTAAAAAGTTACCTATTTCTTTTGATGACTTCATTACGCGTGAAAACGCCTCTTTTGGAGTGTGTTTACTTCTGTGTTCGTGTGTGTGTGTTTGTGTTTGTGTGTGTGTGTATGTGTGTGTTTGTGTATGTGTGTGTGTGTCTGTGTATGCGTGTGTTTGTGTGTGTGTGTGTGGGTGCGTGTGTTTGGGCTTATATGCCTATTGAGCAGGTGTCGAAACAATGTGTGGAGCGCAATTTAAATTAGAATGTTGCCACATTCATTAGACGATCAACAGCAACAACAACAACAACAACAGCAACAACAACAACAACAAGAGACAACAACTCATATAAAAATGTCAGAACAAGTTGAGTTGGCAATTTGTCAACCGGCAACAGCAACCGGCTAGACACGCGGCCCGGTCTCTAGTTTACATTCGAAATGCATTTTTTGCATATTCGCATCTCAAAAAAAAAAAAAACTTCAAAAATCCGAAAAATCCCAAAATAAAAAAATCACATAAAAATTCACACACACACAAAATTTCCGTGAGCTCTTAATTTTTGATTAGAGCCCCAAAAGGCGGCAGCGGGCGGCTGAGAGGGATGAGGACGCCGACTGCCAGTGAGTGTGTGTCCATGTCCATGGATTTGTTCATGCGCAAGGTTTTTTGCCAGCGCACAGCTCCGCATTCGATTGGTGCCTGGCCGGGCCGGCCGGTGGCATAGCCGCACCTTCGCCCCCGCCTTGGCGCACAGCAGCAGCAGCAGCAGCAGCAGCAGCCGCAGCAAAGCTTAATTGTTAGAGCGGCCAGTCGGTTGCTGCAGCGGGGTGCATTGATCTTAAAATGGCGCAAAAGCCATTGAACTGCGCGCCATTGCAACTGCAAAAACAGATTTGCTGCTCAGCTCAGTGCAGCTCGGTTCGGTTTGATTCGGTTTTTTGGCTCCGACTCCGGCTTCGCCACTCAGGCAGAGTCAACATCAACGCTAGCTTTGGCCAGGCTAGGCCAGGCCGGGTCGGGCCGGGCCGGGCCGGGCCGGGTAGTTCAGAACTTATTGTAACTAGCGTTTGCTTTGGCCCGGCTAGTTGCCCGGCTAGGTCTGGCCCGGGCATGGGCCCGGGCCCGGGTTGAGGCAGCCATCGAAATCGAGAATGAAATAAAATTGTGACCAAATGTAAATTCTTTTAATTTACTTGTATTTGTATTGGCGACGACGACGCTGCGACTGCTGCTGAAACTGCTGTTGTTCTTAATCATAAAAAAGTATCTGTTGGATACGTTTAGCGGCTGGCACGTTCTTGTGGCTGCCTGCCTCCCGGCCACCCGACTTGCCTGCCTGCCTGCCTGCCTGCCTGTCTGCTTGTTGGATGAGTTAAATGAACGCGCATTTTGTCTATGAAAGATGTCAAGGTATCTGTTAAATTTTGTATTTGCTTTTGCACGCTAATCACAATCATTTTAAGCAAAAAACTAATAAAGATGCAGGCAAGCAGCCAACAGCCAAAGTAGCCAAAGTCTTGAAAACTTGACGCGAAATTCGAAAATATATCCCAGATTTATTGCTGATTGAGTTTTAGTCTTAAGATATGGAAATGCTTTCTGTTAGCTCTATGTTATGTAGCTTTATTTATTGCGATATATGATATTCTTTACTTATACTTTTTTTATTTGTAGTTTTGAACTGTCTTACGGAAGAACTTATTCATTTTTTTCGCTCACTCTCTCGGTTGCTCTATTTTCTCTTTAATAATGTCGCCTAAAGCAAGCTTTTATTTATGCAAAACATTTCATAAAATATACTTAATAAAAAATGTGATGTAAATTGTTCTTAACATGCAGTTGGCAACTATTGCGCTTCATCCCACGCCCATCCAAATTTCCAATATAAAATCTATTATATTTTTATCAATACATACAACTGACCTGACGCAAATGATCAGGTTTGTTAAGATTTTGTAAGTGTTGATAATTAAACTTGGGGCTGCAAACGCTGAATATTTTCAGTCGTAGCAGCCAACAGCCAAAGTAGCCAAAGTCTTGAAAACTTGACGCGAAATTCGAAAATATATCCCAGATTTATTGCTGATTGAGTTTTAGTCTTAAGATATGGAAATGCTTTCTGTTAGCTCTATGTTATGTAGCTTTATTTATTGCGATATATGATATTCTTTACTTATACTTTTTTTATTTGTAGTTTTGAACTGTCTTACGGAAGAACTTATTCATTTTTTTCGCTCACTCTCTCGGTTGCTCTATTTTCTCTTTAATAATGTCGCCTAAAGCAAGCTTTTATTTATGCAAAACATTTCATAAAATATACTTAATAAAAAATGTGATGTAAATTGTTCTTAACATGCAGTTGGCAACTATTGCGCTTCATCCCACGCCCATCCAAATTTCCAATATAAAATCTATTATATTTTTATCAATACATACAACTGACCTGACGCAAATGATCAGGTTTGTTAAGATTTTGTAAGTGTTGATAATTAAACTTGGGGCTGCAAACGCTGAATATTTTCAGTCGTAGGATTCACAATGCAAATCTAATTTCTGCCTTAAGATCTCTTGATTTCTGATACTTCAATTCTGTTTCAGAACTCGGCTTGACATATATTTTCTTAATCGTAATTAAGGAATTCAATTTTTTTTTCGACAATTGCCCGGTGTGCTGAAAATACTTTAAGCCATAAATATTTTCATTTACAAGATGCGGGCTATATTTGATCTCCACCCAAAATTTGCACCTACTAAATGTGATAGAAATGCAAAGATTGGGACTAACTTTAGCCTTGTCTCAACACTATTTTGTTGTCCAGCTAAGCCTTTTTTAAATATAAATATAATTCTTTTTTTTTTGTGGGTAACTAGTTTGATTAAAGGTTCAGTTCATGGTAAGACATAAATTGATTTTCCGGGTTTGAATCGGTTCGGGTAGCAACCGGTTTGCAGCCTTGACAACAATCGAACTATTCAGTTTTGTAACTAAACCTTAAACTAATTTAAATATTTACATTAAGAATGTAAACAATTTAAATTCGTCAACTATTTGCAGACAAAATGTTAGGAAATCGTCAAGGAACATGTGAATTATGCGATAAGTTATATAGTTCTGTCTACTTGAAAGTTCTTAATTGAGTCTTTGAGCTTAGTCTACAGATTTAAAGACTTAAGGCTATAGATTTAAATTCGGGCAAAGAAAAATGCGCATAAAATTTAATTTGAATGACCAATTTGTCATTGATCGGACTACAATTTGCAAGTGCAAGTCGACAAGTTGCAACAGAATCAAATTAATTAGCATGTAAGTTCAGACTTGGGAGTGGAAATGCATGTGACCATGAACAACAGACAATAGAACTGACCTTGCTGAGCAAATAATTGTCACAAAGGGGGAGGGGGTGGTAGCTTAACTTGGAATAATCTCCCTTCTCTCTATTTACACATATGTGCACATATCAAAGTACTTTCATTTGAAGACTATAAATTCTAAGTGAAGTACGCGTTCATAATTGAGCTTATGGTTTCGGGCCAACTTGACTTGCAATACGAAAAGGTCAGACAGTAGAAAGTGAACAATTTGAATATGATTCTTCCACAACCTTGGACTTTGAGCTGATCCAATGCGAATGCGGGCAAATGCGAGATGCGCTCCATTAATGGTCAAGAAATCCAACGCTGCATATTTGGCAGTGGCAAGCGCTAAAATTACCAAAATGTGCCACGGTGCAGCTATGTCAGCTGGTGTGCGTTTGTGTGTACATAGAAAAATGACAACGGCAGCGACAATCAAATAAATATATATGTATAAATAAATAAATATATAAATATCAACAGCCAGCGGCATTTGTGAAGCGCAGTGTGAAAATTGGGTTAAGAAATAAAGCATGCAAACTACCTTGACACATTTTCCGGGCTCGTGTGCTTTCGAAATTTATTTATGTACAAAGCAAACACATTGATTGGCGTTGCCAAAGAATGCTGCTGTGTGGGGCTTGCGTGGTTGTAGGGGGCTTTAGGGGATAGGGGTAGGGGCATGGTCCGGCTATGCATGCCATCCCATATCAGAAAAATTGTAGAGCTAGCGGGAAAGAATTGTCGCAGTCTCTGCTGCTGTTCTTGTTGCTGTTGCAGTTGTTGTTGTCATTGCCGTTGTTGTTGCAATTGTAATAAAAATTGCTTTTACGAAATGTACATAACATGCCCTATACAGTCATATGCATATGTGTGTGTGTGTGTGTGTGCACATACTCTTATAAAGAATGTGGAAATGATAAGAAGAACGCGCATACGCCACGTGAGCCGGACTAAACTGAAGCCGAAAGCTGTCCCCATTTTCCAACCGAAAATTTTTATGCGCAATGCGCTGATTAGACATTAGAGCATAATATCAACTTGACGGAGTGTGTCTGTCTGTGTGTGTGTGTGTGTGTGTATCATGAGTGTACAAAATGCGTTTGCGGCGGGTTACAAAGTCTCAAAGTTTGTAAAGTTTATTGACCACCAGTTGCCACTTGCCGCCGCGATCGCTGATTGCTCAAAGGCAGTCAGACTGAAGGGTTTAAAAATAATCCAGAATTCAGTACAGGCCAACGAAACGCAACGCAACGCAGCGCAGCGCATCTGTCGACTAACTGGCTGAGGCTCGGGTTCATGTCCTTTCCATAGGATGTTGTCCGGCCAATGATCTTGAATTGGATTGAACCTGTTGCCACCTCAAGAACGTTCAGCCAGCCAGCTTAGCAGATGGCGTAGATGCTGCTACACCCTTTTTTGTTTTTTACCATACAGCCGACAGACAGCGGTCATTGAGTCTCAGCTGTGCAGCCTCAGTTGAGTTTTCATTTTGATCTCGAAGCTTCAGCCCTTGGTCTGAGGCGTTGGCAACAATAAAAAGGTTCAGCGACCGACGGTTTTTGTAATTTATGCCAGTTTATCAACTAAAGTGCCAAAGAATTTAGCCAGAAAACCGCTAAGCAAAATTAGCTTATCTCGAGAACATATATTTATGCCCAGTTTCTTCACTCAATTGACTATGGGACAGCTTGCTAGGTGGCAACCCTGATCAAATCTATCCATCTATGAAAAATTGTTTATAATATTCAATTTTCTTTTTTAATCAGGTTAATCTAATTTCCTAATGTGACAAGCTTGGTACATGCTAAAGTGCCTGTTAATTTTGACAGGAGCTTGGGCAAATGTATTAAATTTTAGCTCTTACTTTTTGTAGAGCCTTTTTAAGAGCTGAATTCAGCGTAACTTTACCCAATTTAACTTAACTCAAATTCATTTTAATGAAGTGCTAACAGCTCAGCTGTATACATTTTGTTCTTATGAAACAAGCTAAATTATCGTATAAAATAATATTGAGATTTATTTAACTTTACGTATAATTTGTTGTATTTTTTGTTGGATATCTATAAAGATATGTAGGGAGAGAATGGGAGAGAGAGAGGGAGAGGGAGAGTGAGAGAGAAAGAGAGCGTGTGAGAGAGAGAGAAAGAGCGAGAGAGAGAGAAAGAGGGAGAGGGAGAGAGCGGTAACTGTGTTAATATGCGTGCTGCCAGCTATAATCAATGCAATTCAGCAGAATTTAGCGGGAAATATCAGCAAGTGATCATCTCCACAGAAAGTTGACGGCTGGCAGTTGGCAGCCGGACGTTGCGGTTCATTGGCAGACATGGATTCATGGGTTACCGTCTGCCGGCAGGTCATTAAAATATAATGTTGGTAAGGCTACTCGTAAACGTTAATGCCACACAGTCGTGGCAGTCGTAGCAGTCGTACATCTTTAGCCAGTGGCTGTTGCTGGTCCTTTGTGGCTGGCCCCGGATCCAGTCGAGGAGTCAATGGCACGCTGGTTGGGATTCTATTTTAGCGCATGCCAACGGCCCTGAACTTGTTTGTGGTCCATTGTTGAAGTCTTCCGTGCCTGGCCTCTGCCTCTGCCTCTGCCTCTGCTGTAGTCGCAGTCACAGTCTCAGCCATACGCAGTTGTAGTATCACGACATTTGCAACTTGCAACTTGCATTTTCGATGGTGTGGCAAGCAGCATGCACACACATTATAATGCTCAACGGTAAATAATAAAGAACATAATCCAAAAATGTGGCCACAGCAAAAGTCAATCACATTGCAGACGTATATGGTCCCGGTAGAGCGGCAACAGATGATAGACCAAATAGTAGAACTTCTCGATGGTATCATCCAAGAACAATAGATTCACCACAACCGGCTCCAACGGATTGAGGGACCCATTGAGCGTCAGCTGGTCCAGACTGCGAGCACAGTGGAGCATCTCGATCAGATAGTAGGCCTTCTTGCGCGGCATCTCGAGACTCTCCTGCTGTAGATAGATGGTCAGTTTGGTGTATTCGGCAATTGTTGTCTTTTGAACATTGTCATCGTTTGGATAGTGCAACTCGATATAGTTGTTCACCGAGTTCCATTTCAGCAGCGGCGCATTCGCATTGTAGTACTCCAGCCAATTGATGTGCGTCTCCAGATCCTGGAGGCCCAAATGGAACAGCAGACGCGCCGCCTCCTGATAGGTCGTTTCGCAGTCCTCCTGAAAGCTCTGCAACAGTGAGCGCAGCTTCTGGCGCAGAAACTTGATGGCATGGTCTCGATGATTCACCAGCTTCATTGCTAAAGATCGGCCACCACCACCTTCTTCTTCTTCTACTTCTTCTTCTACTTCTTCTTCTTCTTCTTCTTATTTGCAGTATCCGTTGTTTCGTGTTTTTTGTGTGTGTTTTCTACATTTATGTAACGGGTTATATCATGTTCATGCTGTGATGTCTGTGCAAGTCTGTGTGTCGTCTGGGGGAATATAATTCCGATGCTTAGTCGATGCGAGAAGTTTCTCATCAATCATATTTGAAGAGCTCAACAGGAATCCAGTTGGGAGTTCTGGCCGAATGAAGGGGTCAATTACAATAGTTAAGTTAGTAAGGACAAATCAGTCGCTTTCAAACTGTGAACCCAATTTTCCAATTCCTTCTAGATCAACTTTTGTGAGCTCCAGTCTTAAAACTGTATTATTATTATATTGTATTGCGTGTGGTCAAATAATGTTATTTCTTCGTCTATTAAGAATATGCATGAGTATATATATGTCAAGATTCTTTAGCTCCAATTGGAAAATCGAATCGAAGCATCAAGTGTCTCATAAAATACTGAGAGACATGGCCTCAAACATTTTCAACCTTTTCAATGAAATTTGAAAAACCTTCGAAAAAAAACTGTAAATTAGTATTTTAGGTTTTTCACAAGTTCTTGAAAATCCATAAATATTCCGTGTACCTTATATATGTGAGATTTTGTTAAAATAGTGACAATAAGCTGTTAAGCTTCTTTATAATCTGGCAACATTGTATCAGCATAGTACTCATTCTGTAATTGAGTACTTGTTCAGATTTTTGTACTCATGCTTTGAAGTTTCCATTAAACATTTAACCGAACCACTACGTGTGTTTTCTTTATGTGCATCTTAGGCACACTAGAAATTACCCCAACATTGGTTATGGGCCCAGGTCTCGTTGTTTTCGGTTAAATAAGTACACAAAGTGTCTATGGTTTTGAAAGCTTCCTTTTGTTAAATTTTTAAAAAGTTTATTTCGTGCGAAGAATAACGTGGTGAAATTGTCAAAATGAACATGTCGCATCAAATAGAAAAACTTGGTGAGGACAATTATGACGTATGGCATATGGCCATGAAAAGTGTCTTGGTGGTGGCGGACCTATGGAATGTTGTGTGTGGAAAATATGTTAAGCCAGAAGGAAATGGTGAGGATATCGAAAAATGGGTTAGTGTCGACCAAAAAGCGATGGCTTACATAATTTTAAATCTGAAGCCAACACAGTTGATGCATATCAAGTCATGCCCAACATCTGCAGCTGTATGGAAAAAACTAAAGGAAATTCATGTCTCAGTTGGACCGATTAGGAAGGTCCAATTATATCAAAAATTAATACGTTTCAATATGCAGCAGGGTGACGATGTAGTCGCATATGTCAATTCATTTGTTGAGACAATTGAAAAGTTGGCAGAATTAGACATCAAACTCAATGACGAGTTGCAGGTCATCATGTTTTTGAGCAGTCTACCAGACACATGGGAAAATTTTGTAATAGCGATTGAGACACGCGATGAGCTGCCCAAATTCGAAGTCGTCAAGGTTAAAATGTTAGAAGAGGCCACGCGAAAGCAAGAAAGAGCTAGCAGAGACGGCATAGGGACACCAGAAGCAGTGTATACACACAAACATAATGGACCGCGGGACAACAACAGTGTCGAAAGCAAAGGCAGAAAGAATAGCAGTAAGCAGCCATTCCGAGGCAAATGTTTTAATTGCGAAAAAGAAGGGCATCGAGCGAGCGATTGCCGAAATAAAAAGAAGGATGATAAAAAGAGCCAAAAGGACGAAAAGTCTCTATGCTTAATGCACACGTGTGTCAAGGAGAAGCAAAAGAGTTTTTGGTGCGTTGACAGTGGTGCAACATCGCACATGTGCTGCGACCGCAGCATGTTCCTTACGTATGCTGATAAAAAGACGTCGATAATGTTGGCCGCAAATAAGTTTATCGATTCACCCGGCAGTGGCAGTGTTGAGTTGCACTGCAATAGAATAAAATTAAAGCTGCAAAATGTTTTATATGTCCCTGACTTAAGCATGAATTTTTTATCAGTAAGTGCTGCAGCAAAGTTTGAGAATTCTACCATATTTGAAGGGAAAATTGCGCTGATAAAAGACAAAGAAGGCAACGAGATAATAAGGGCAAGACACGAAAATGGTTTGTATGTTTACAAACATAGTCTTGATCAGGTTCATATGCTAAATAGTTCTGATTCATCTTCCATAAAATGGCACAATAGATTTGGCCACCTGAATTTTAAGGATTTGAAATTGCTTAATGATAAGCAACTGGTGCGTGGTATGAAAGTTGAAAATGTACAATTAGAAATAAATTGCGATACATGTAATAAAGCAAAAATTTGTGCATTGCCATTCCCACAGAAAGCGAATCGTGTCTCAAAGCAAGTACTGGACTTAGTACATACAGACGTATGTGGTCCGATGAATGTTAAGTCGCTTGCAGGCAATCGATATTTCGTAACTTTTATTGATGACTACTCACGCAAGATATTTGTTTACCTTATGCACTCAAAAAGCCAAGTTTTTGAAAAGTTTAAAATGTTTAAAACTTTTGTAGAATGCCAAACAGGAAATAAAATAAAGGCTGTGCGCAGCGACAATGGAACAGAGTATGTGAATAAGCAATTCACTGAATTTTTGATCGAGTGCGGTATAAAGAGGCAATTAACAGTTCCTTACACTCCGCAGCAAAATGGTGTGGCCGAACGTGCTAATCGGACCATCGTTGAAATGGCAAAAAGTCTTCTAATTCATTCAAAGCTTGAAGAATTTTTGTGGGCAGAGGCTGTTGCAACAGCAGTTTATTTGCGCAACAGATGTCCCACAAAAGCATTAGATGGAAGCACACCATTTGAGGTATGGAAGGATCGCAAGCCATCAGTACAGCACTTGAGAGTATTTGGCTCGCGGGCATTTGCACTCGACAAAGTCAGAAAAAGCAAGTTCCAAGCAAAGGGCAAGGAGTACATTTTTGTTGGTTACTCCTTTACAGCAAAGGCATATCGCCTATATGATCGCGAGAAGCGAACAGTTATTGAAAGAAGGGATGTCAAATTCATTGAAGGTGAGTTTGACATAGCAACAACTGATGCATGCAGTATTTCAGACAGAAACACCTTCACGACGTACATTATCCCGTTTGAGTCAAATCATGAGGTTGCAAAAAACCACCCAGAGCAACCTGCCGAGGTGCAAGAGTACAACAGTGACTCAAATGAAGAAGAAGAGGAGGATTTTGTGAGCGCAAGCGATCCAGGAGAAGATGGCAACGATGACGACAATGACCAAGTAGCGCTGCCACAAGTTGAAGCTGTAGTAAAACATGGGCGTGGCAGGCCAAAAATTATACGTACAGGTCAGCCAGGCAGGCCCAGAAAGCAGTACCAATTGATCAATAGTCTTAATCAGATTGAAGACATTGAAACTCCGCAGTCAGTTGCAGAAGCATTACATGGCCAAAATGCGCAGGATTGGGAAAAGTCTATGCAAATAGAGTACGACGCTTTACAAGCAAATGAGACATGGTCAGTGTGTGAGCTACCTCCTGGACAAAAGGCCATTGGTTCAAAATGGGTTTACCGAATCAAGAGAGATAAAGATGGTAATATTGAAAAATTTAAGTCTCGACTAGTTGCACAAGGTTGTGGTCAACAATTTGGTGTCAATTACTGGGAAACGTTTTCTCCCGTAATTCGATATGAAACCATTCGCATGTTATTCGCAATAGCTGCCGAAAAAGAGCTGTATATGCATCAAGTCGACATTTCAAACGCATACTTAAATAGTAAGCTTAATGAAACTGTGTACATGAAACAGCCGCCGAATTTTATTGACAAGCAGCATCCAAATAAAGTCCTCAAACTAGAAAAGGCACTTTACGGGCTTAAACAATCCGGACGAGTTTGGAACAATACGCTCGATGAGGTATTGAGAGGCATGGATTTTAAAAGATGCAAAAATGAAGCATGCTTATACGTCAAGCAAAAGCAACAACAATTCAGCTACATCGCTGTCTACGTCGACGATTTAATCATAGTGTGTCCCAGCGAAGAAGACATAGCCGTGATTAAGAAGAAGATTGCATCAAATTTTAAAATGCACGATGGAGGCCCCATTAGCTATTTCCTAGGCATGGAAATCCAACGCGACGGCGATCGAGGTTCCGTTTCGCTGTGCCAGAAGACGCACATTCAAGGCCTATTGGACAAGTATGGCATGAGCAATTGCCGTCCAGTAAGCACACCTCTTGACCCAGGTTTTCAAGTGGACTGCAACGACGATACTTGTGTAAAGGTAAATATAACGCAATATCAGTCATTAATTGGTTCGCTTATATACTTAGCAGTTTTGAGCCGACCAGACATTTTGCATGCTGTAAACAAATTATCACAAAGAAATGCTAATCCTCATGGAGAACACCAGTCTGCAGCAAAGCACATTCTAAGATATCTTGCGGGTACAAAGAATATGAAATTAGTATACCGTAAAAATGGCAAACCACTAAAAGGCTATGCAGATGCAGATTGGGGCAACGATCGGCTGGACAGGAGATCCTATAGTGGCTACGCATTTTTCCTGGCAGGCAGTGCGTTCTCTTGGACTTCATCAAAGCAAAGCGTTGTCGCATTGAGCAGCACTGAAGCAGAATATATTTCTTTGTCCATGGCTGCCAAAGAAGCAGTTTATCTACGCAGGCTACTTAGTGAGATGGGATGGTCAAAGGATACAGAGCCGTTGACTATATGTGGCGACAACCTAAGCGCGCAACATATTGCGCAAAATCCAGTCCATCATAAGCGCACTAAGCACATAGACATAAGGTATCATTTTATACGTGAAAAGGTACAATGTAATGATATTGCATTAGAATACGTACCTACAAATAATAATGTTGCAGATATACTAACAAAATGTTTAAGTAAGCAAAAGCACGTAGGCTTTGTAAAAACACTTGGATTGAATTAAATTTGTTATTTTGCAACTGATTATAATTAGCTTAAGAAGAAGTGTTAAAATAGTGACAATAAGCTGTTAAGCTTCTTTATAATCTGGCAACATTGTATCAGCATAGTACTCATTCTGTAATTGAGTACTTGTTCAGATTTTTGTACTCATGCTTTGAAGTTTCCATTAAACATTTAACCGAACCACTACGTGTGTTTTCTTTATGTGCATCTTAGGCACACTAGAAATTACCCCAACAGATTTTACTCAGTAGTCAATGGTTTTTCCCATATACCTGAGTAAGTGTATATAAGCAACTCGTATCAAATTCAATTAAAAAAACACACACACACACAAATAAAACAACAAGAAAAAACCCAAAAATTTGCTTCAAAAATGATATGAAAATCAAAACAAAATAACCAAAATACAAAAACAGCAAAAATAAATGTAAAACAAGCGAAAAATATTGTACGAAAAGCAGCAGAATAAATACCCTAACATATTGCTAAGAATTGTATGTATTTAAAGTAAATAACAATTCAATTTCTTTACAATAATTGAATTCATTTAATGATGAGTCTTATTAAAAATAATTTATTTTTATATGAACTTTATTGATTTAATTTAATTGAAATTAATATAAAATAAATTTATGAGAAAATGTTTTTAATGGGCTGCCTAGAATAAAATAAATTTATTTAAATTTCTATTTTCATTGTTTACTTTCATTTTTAACTTTAATTTTTAATTATTTTATTTTATGCCTCAATTTTTATTTTAATTTTAATATCTCACATCAAATTTCAATTCAGCTTTAACATTAATTTTTTTAATTTTTAATTTGTATTATATCAATTAATAATTATATTAATTCATGTATTTTAATTTTGGTTTTAATTTTAAAAAATATAATTATATATCGGGTATAATAATTTTATGTGTGCTTATACAATATTTTCGTTTCGATGTATTTTGTATTTTATGGAAATTGAAGCAACGTGTTTCATGTTTCATACGAAATTTAAAATACCCGCTGCAAGGATATGGTATATTTAATATGTAAAAGATCCAGAGTTAGGCAATCGAACCATTGCCTCAATGGTTCCCATTACAAATGCGCAAGTGTGTGTGCCTGTGTGTGCTGTGTGTGTGTGTGTGTGTGTGTATCTGGGCAAATATATGCACATAGCATTTTCCAGTTACCGGCAATGTTTCAATTTCAAATTTTAGCTACGTGAGCCAAGGAAGAAGCGAACCTTCTTGTATATACTTAAGGCATAGGTAGAGGAAGAGGGATAGGCATGCGTGTGTGTGTGTGTGTGTATTTGTGTATATATTTATGCATGTAGTTATATATATGTATGCACTTAAATTGTGTGGCCTTCGGCTGTTCCTGCTGTCTGTCGTTTGCCTCTGTTGTTTTTCGCCGTTTGCATTACATTACGCTCCCGACACGTTTCGAAAATCCATAGAAATTCCAGTAATTGAAGAACCGCCTGGCCGAACGGACGTGTACCCACTGGGCGGAGAAAAAGCAGAAGCAGCAGCAGAAGTACCTAAACTGGATAAACTTACCTGCGCATTGCCACTGAAACACAAAAAAAAAAAAAAAACAACTGAAATATGAGTGAAAATAGCACGGATAAGTCCGTTCGCATGGAGATCATTGTGTTTGGGGTGCTGCTGGGCATTATCGTAATTATCGTCTCTTTGATTTGTCATCGTCGGAATGCGCGTCTGTTTGGTCGCATGCCGCCTGGACCGTGGGGCCTGCCGCTGCTGGGCTATTTACCGTTCCTGGACAGGCGGGCACCGCACAAGTCGCTGCAGGCTCTGGCCAAACGCTATGGCGGCATCTATCAGCTGAGCATGGGCTCGGTGCGTACGGTGGTGCTTTCTGATGCGGTGCTGGTGCGCGAGTTCCTGCGCCACGAGGAGCTAACGGCGCGTGCACCGCTCTATTTGACGCACGGCATCATGGGTGGCTACGGTGAGTATGTGCGACAGAGACGGCGTATAGAAACGAATGACTTAAGACAGCAACTTTTTCTGTTTTTTTTTTTTTTTATTTTTTTTATTTCTTTTTATTTGTGCAGGCATCATTGGCGCTGGCGGGGACATCTGGAAATACCAGCGTCGCCAGCTTATCGAGTGGCTTAAGGCGCTGGGCATGACGCGCAAACAGTGCGAGACGCGTGCACAGCTGGAGCAGCGCATCGGTCGCGGCGTCGACGAGTGCGTCCAGGTGAGTCGCGCAAGAGACGCGCTGAGTCTGTGTGGCGTGGTGGAGTCTCTGACTAATTGGCCAACTGGCCGGCGCGAGAAATTCCAAGAATCATGAAAGTGAAGGTCCTACGCGTCATCGCCGTCGTCGCCGTCGCTGTCGTCGTCTCTGTTAGTGGACATTCACTTTCCGTTGTGGTCATCACTCGACGTCCGCTGTGTGTTTTGTGCTGCTGTCGCTGTCGCTGCCGCTGCCGCTGTCGCAGCCGTTGTCGACGACGACGACGACGGCGACAACGACGCATAAATTTAAAATTTGCTAATTTTTTGTTGTTGTGTTTTTGTGTGTGTGTGTGCGTGTGTGTGTGTTTTTTTCTGTTGCCGCATGTTTTTGCTGCTTTGCTTTGCAATTTTTTTTCTCAGCTTTTATTTCTTTTGTTTTCCACCTTTCGCTTTTGCCATTTTCACTGTGTTCTCGCTCTACCGTTCTGACTGGCATCTTGTGTCCCGCTTACGTTCTTTCCGCAGTCGTACGAGACGGAAGCGCAGGAAGCCCATGTGCTGGACCCGCGACCCGCGCTGCAGCACACGCTGGGCAACATCATCAACGATCTGGTCTTTGGTGAAACCTACGAGCGCCAAGATCCCAACTGGCTGTATCTGCAGCAGCTGCAGGAGGAGGGCGTCAAGCTGATCGGTGTCTCGGGCATGGTCAACTTTTTGCCCTGGCTGCGCCATTTGCCGGGCAACAAACGCAGCATTCGCTTTCTGCTGGACGGCAAGGCCAAGACCCATCAGCTTTACGATCGCATTGTAGAGCGCTGCGAGAAGCAGCTGGAGCTGCAGCTGGAGCAGCAGCAGCAAAAGCAGCAGCAGCCGCTGCCGCCGCACAGCATCCTGGAGCATTTTCTGGGCGAACGCCAGCCATTCTCGCAGCTCTATTGCGATGAGCAGCTGCGTCATCTGCTGGCCGATCTCTTCGGCGCCGGCGTCGATACAGCGCTGGCCACACTACGCTGGTTCCTGCTCTATATGGCGCGCGAGCAGCGCTGCCAGAAGCGTCTACAGGCGGAACTGCTGCAGCTCAGTGAAACGCCCACGCTGGCCGAGCTCGAACCGATCGCGTATCTGCGCGCATGCCTGTCCGAGGTGCAGCGCATCAGGTCTGTGGTGCCGCTGGGCATACCGCACGGCGTCGATGAGACCACAATTGTGGGCGACTATCGCTTGGAGAAGGGCAGCATGATACTCATACTGCAGTGGGCCATACACATGAATCCGGAGGTCTGGCCGGCGCCCGAGAAGTTTCGTCCGGAGCGCTTTCTCAATGCCAGCGGCGAGTACGCGGCGCCGGCACAGTTCATACCCTTCCAGACGGGCAAGCGCATGTGTCCTGGCGATGAGCTTGCTCGCATGATGCTCACCCTCTTCACCGGGCGCATTCTACGGCGTTTTCACGTCCAGCTACCCGCCGGCGAGGAGGGCAACGTGGACATGGCCGGCGAGTGCGGCATCACTTTGGCGCCGGCGAACTACAAGCTGCGCTTCAGCAAATTGGAGCAGCTGCAGAAAAACGATTAGATTTTGGGCTACTTCTCTTTGAATTTTCATTTATTTGCATTTCATTTTCTTTTTAAGGTGTTTTTTTTTTTTTTTTTTTATATAAATCTTACTTTGCAAATTAACAATTTAGCTAGTTATTTTTAAAATTTTTTTGTTTAAATAAATAATAGCCTTTATATAAAATTAACAACACTTTAAAAAAAATATTAATTGGCCTAAAGTTATTTTTATATTCATTTAAATTATTTTTTTGTATCAAGCGGTGTTTGTAAAATTCTTTTAATATTTTGCAGTTTTTTTTTTTAATTATATATATATATTTTTTTTTTTTTATATTTCATTGTCAACAAATATAAATATAAATGAAAAAAATATATAAAACTTTTTAAGCGCATGCTCTCTTTTACCTTTTTTACGCATATTAAAAACAAATCAAATGTTTTCTTTTATTAATTCGTTTATTATATGAATTTCAGAAATTGTTTTTGCCTATATTTTGTGTGTTGTGTGCATAAAACTAAACCACAGTTTGTTTTGTTGTTTGTTGTCTTAAGCCTAAATATGAAATTAACAAAAACATCAACTAGCTAATTAAGGCTAAGACAAAAAAATTCTCATATTTATATATATATATATATATATATATATATATACATATATATGTATATGCATGTTTATAAACACAATATTACAAGTTGTCTAATTAAATTGCTAATTAATCGATTACAAATTAAAATATTAATTAACTGAACACAGCTTCTTGGGGTTGAAAGAATAGAATTTGTTTGCTTCATAACATAACTAAATACACACATGTATGTGTGTTGAATTAATTTATATATACTACATCTGTCTGTTGCTGACAGGCTCTTCTTGTTGTTGTTAGCCTTTGAAAACTTTGAACCTAAAACCTAGCTTAAACTCAAACTTAATGCGCGATTTGTCTAATTCATAATTTTTGTCAACTTAAAAGCTATTAAAATATAATAATAATAATAATAATAATAATAAAAAAAAAAGAACGTGTCTAGGAACAAAACCGTGCTCTGTGGGTGTGTGCCCGGAGCGGCGCTCAGTTGGAGCCGACGTTGCGCACCTGATGCGGCTCGTTGGCGGTGGGTGCCAGTGGACGGCGCTTCAGGCAGACCTTGAACGACTCGGGCGTAATGGTGGCGCCCACATTGCCCTTGAGGCTGGGCAGCGGCTGGCCCTCGGGCAGCGCGATGTCAAAGCAGTGCATGAACGAGGCGAAGAACAGGAACAGCTCCATGCGAGCCAGCACATCGCCCAGGCACATGCGCCGCCCGACGCCGAACGGAATAAAGTATTCCGGCTTGCGCACCTTGCCCTCCGTATCGATGAAGCGCGACGGACGGAACTCCTCGGGCTTGTCCCATAGATTGGGATCCATGTGGACGCTGTTGATGAGCGGTATGACGTGCGAGCCGGCCGGTATGGTATAGCCATTCAGTTCCACATCTCTGCGAGGCGATAGCAATGTTGTGTGGCAGAGGGGAGAGAGAGAGGAGAGGAACGGAAGAGAAGCTGGGTTAGTCAAGTGTTTCAAGCGAGTGGAGCTGTTTGCTGCTGCTGCTGCAGTTTTTTTTTCTTTTCTTATTGATTTGTGGCGCTGGCTCGGTTATCAGCTGACAAGCCTCTAATCAGCGGTATCAAGTGAAGTGCGTAGAACCGAAACTGGGCCAAGCTGCGACGCAAAGGAAGCGCTTCCAATGAAACTGAAAACCAAGCAGAACCGCAGAGGCAACGGGCTGTTGGGGCCTGGGGAGAGATCGAATGAAAGCCAGTTTCCCCTATGCAGTTCCCAGTTAGCCAGTGCCAGTGCCATTTGATTTGTATTTGAGAGAACTCAGTACCCCACCTCAGCACACCCCACCGCACCCTAGCCTTGCGACAATGAATGTGCAATCTCGTGCCATTGTCCAGGCGTGGTGTGAATGAACGCGTGGCATGGACCTCGTTGTCGTCATTTCGATGTGCGCACTAATCGAACGAATGCGTAAGCAATGCGCTCTAAGGGGCGTGGCCACAACTGATAGCTGATAGCTGATAACTGATAACCGATTGCCAACTGCCAACTGCCAATATTGCCAATTGGTAATTGCTGATTGCCGATTGCCGATTGCCGATAGTTCACAATGGTTTATTGATGCTTACCTTGTGGGAGAATGCGTGGTGGCCAATGGAACAATGCTGGAGCGGCGCATAGATTCGAGTATCGTTGACTCGGTGACGGGCAAATATTGCAGATCCTCAATTGTGGGCAATCGATGGCGACCAACAACCTGATCGAGCTCATCCTGAACGCGTCGCATCTCCTTGGGATTGCGCAGCATGAACACATTTATCCACAGCAGGGTTGTCTTAATGGTCTCCATGCCCGCCGAGAACAGATCGATGATCACCTGTACGAGCTGCTCCTCTGCACAGATCAAAAACAAAATAAAAAAAAAACAAAAACAAAACGAAAACATTTAGTTAAACAAGAAGTTGTTAAGTCGTTGACAGCCGGACTGGCTGAAGGATGTCAACTCACCATGATTCTTGCCATCGAAGAGCTCCGCATCGGTGCCATCGGCCTTGGCCTTCTCGATTTCGCACAGATAATAATCGACCAGATCGCGCACATTGCTGGGATCAAAGCTGCGCTTGTGCTCATCAATCACATCCTGATAGAACTTCTGCATCTCGGCACGATTCTCGGCTATCTTGTTTTTGGCCGTCGAGATGCTCGGGAAGCACTGCAGCGTCGGTATATAGTCAACGGTATGGATCTCGCCAAACAGCCTCATGCCCTCCTCGATCAGGAAATTGAAGCGCCTAAACTTTGGGTCATCGATGCTGAAGCGCGTCGACATCATCAAACTGCAGATCACATTGCTGACCGCCACCGAGATGACCGGCGACAAGTCAATTGGCTGCCCATCGCTCGCATGCAAATGCCCGATGAACTCGTGCACCTCCGTCTACACACAGAGAGTGAGAGAGAGAGAGAGAGAGAGACAAAGAGAAAGGAAGAGAGGGACAGGTGTAAATATATATAAATAATATCTCGAATGGAGCGCTCTCAAGTACTCACCATAATACGCTTCTGCATCTGCTGCTTGCCATTGCCCATGTAGGTCATCCCGAACTGGCGCAGCTTGTCGTGCAGAAAGCGACGCTGATCCTTCCACAGTTTGCCGGTGCTATTGATGATGCCTGCAAGCGAAGCAAGACGTGGTCGATACGTTAAGGTACGTTATGATAATGCCACACTAAATCGAAAGCAATTCGCATAAGCTATAAGCTACCTATACGGATACACATGTGCTTTACATATATATATATATATATCTATATATATATAGGTATATGTATAGTGGGCACTTAGCCAACGCACTTAATGAAATTTTAATTGTTATTTTGTACTGCTTTTGTAATTCTCTTACTTCTCTCTTAATTCTCCGCTTCTCGCTTCTCGTTCATGTAGTTTGTTTTATTTTCATTTAATTGAGGTAGGCTTCGCGCACGTTGATTTGGCCCACTTTTTTTCTCTTCTTTTTTTTTTTTTTTGGCAAATTGTTGAAGCGAAATACCAGAAATGAAATCCCCCAACAAGAAATGGTGGAATTTTATTTTTGATTTTTTGTTTTTTGTTTTTGCCAAGCTGTTATCATTGAGCGGCTTATGGCCAGGCCAAAGGCAGCCGTTAAACAAAAATATAAAAAATTATACGATATTAAGTAAAAAGTGGCCAACAGAAAGAAATGCCCAGCTATTGTGTTTGTTTTTGCTCGTCTCTCTCCTTAAACATTTTGTTTAAAGTGTTTTTTTTTTTTTTTTTTTTTTTTTTGTAATATTTTTTTTTAAGCCGTAATGCATTACAGTATTACTATATATAGAAATATAGCGCGTAACGCTCGCTTATCAGGTAATGTTTATTGAAATTTTTGTGCTGTTTCAACAAAATTGAAATCGAATTCCGAGTTGTAAAATTCCAAAGTACTCGAAAAATAATACTACTAATAGTAAAAGCCAATAAAAAAAAAGCACAAAAAGAAAACTGAGATAGTGCTAAAATCTTTTCAAAGTGCAAATATGTGCATATATATATATATATATACATATATATATTTCTATATACGCATATAAGTAGTATAAAGCCTGGCCTCAAGCGTTTTCCACTTATGAAAATAAAAAGCACAAATCAATTTAAAGCGCAATACGTTTGCTTCGTTCTCTCACTTTTCGTTTAAGCCTCGTTTTCTTCATTTTCAATTAACACTGGAAAAGTTGACTAACGTTTTTTTTTTGTCGGTTTTTCACTTACCATATCCATTGAGCGTTTGCATGAACGGCGTATCCGGTCGTCCTGTGAACTCCTCGCGGCGAAAGCATTCGCGTATCATCTTGTAGTCGCTCATGACGACGGTCAGCTGGCTGCCGAGGCGGGTGGAGAAGAGCGAACCGTATCTGGTGGCCAGTTCCATGAAGCGTGTGTGCTTCTCGTTGCCCATGAAGAGCAGATAGCCGATGACCGGCAGGCCCCAGGGGCCGGGCGGCAGCTTGCGCAGCTCGCGATAGTGTCGCAGCAGCCACTGCAGCAGGCTGATCAGCGTCAGGAAGCTGAGGAAGACCAGCAGCAGATGCTGTGCGTCCTGCTGCTCCATCTGCAGCTGGCGCAGCACAAACTTTATCAGATACGAGTCGGCCAGCATGTTGCCGCTTTTTGGGGGTATTTTTTCCGATTTGTCAACAGAACTTTGAGGTTCGACTGAAGGCGGGCCGCACACAGGATGCTTGCAGTTGTCTCTGTGTGTGTTTGTGTCTGTGTGTGTTTTGCTGCTGTTTGAGTTTTTGTTTTTTATTAATTTATTTGCTGCACTGCTGAGCCATTTGTTGTCACTTTTGCTTTTACTTGCGACGAAAAAAAAAATGCTCTTTTTGTTAGTGTCTGTGGCGCAGGAAACGGAAAAAAAATTGTTGAATATTTCGACTTGAATTCCTTTGATTTAATTATTTTTCCTTTATTTAAAAACTGCCTTAAATTGTTTTTGGTTTGTTAACATTTAAACGTATCGAGCGGCAGATGTACTTAAAAAAAAAATAGTTGCGTGCTCGAGTCGAAGAAGTAGGCGGAGAGACCCGGAGACGATTTCGCGTCGAGCGTTTATAGTTTTCGACTAATGGCTCGAGCGTATGTCCTTGCCACTTTTATAACAACTCGGCCGCCGCTTCGCAGAGCAGCGCCGAACGCGAACGAGTGATCGACGGCAATCGCGGCTCGGCCGCTTCAAGCGCGCGCACACTCCCAGAGCCAGAGCCAGAGCCACAGCGACAGCGACAGCTAAAGCCGACGGCGACGGCGACGACGACGACGACGACGACGACGACGACCGATACGACGTCGTCGTCTGCAACGTTTTTGAGCTGCTCGCTTGGGCAGAGCGGGCAGCGCAGCTTTGGCTCTGACTCTGACTCTGACTCTGACTGTGGCCCGCTCTGGGACAGAATCTGATAGTCAAAAGCTGGGCAGCGGCTGCTGTTGCTGTTGCTGTTGCTGTTGCTGCTACTGCGGCTGGGGCGCTGCTGCCATCGTTTGCCGCCGACGCTGCCGTCTCTGCCGGCGCTACAAGCACTCGCTCATATCAGTCTTCGTCTGCGTCTTCGTCTCCCTCTCCCTCTTCCTCTACCTCTACCACTTCGTCTCCGTCTCCGTCTGCGTCTCAGTTTCGGTCTCGGTCTCTGTTTGATGCGCTCATATCAGTCTGCCGCTGTCGCCGCCGCTGCTGGTGCTGTCGCTGCCTCCAGCGTCACCGATTCGCCCGCAGCTAGCAGCCGCCCCGTTAGCCGCTTGCCTAAATGCTGACAGCGCTAAATCAACAAGTTTCCAATCAGCAGCGCAGCGCAGTCTCCATTTTTCACTCAATTTCGGCGCGCGCTACCAACATGTTGCCACTGCCAGCGTGATCGTTCGAACATGTTTGAGCTCAAGCAACCGCTCAATGCGTTGTCGGCTTTGTTTTGAGTGCATCTCGCACAGCGCCGCGTGCGCTCTCTGTTTATGTTTTTAGACCGCAAGCCAAGCTCAAGAGCAAACAGACGCTTGGCACTCGGCGATCGGCACTCGGCAGTCGGCGTCGGCGGTCGACACTCGACAGTCGGCACACGGTTGTCGGCTATGGACGGTCGGCCGTCGGCAGTCGGCAGTCTGGCCCCCGTTCGGGCAGGTGTACTTGTAGGGCTTATCAGCGTTTGATTGATAAGCGGAATATGGCCAGCGATTAGATTACCGATTAAGCCAATGCCTTAATTTTTTTGCATATGAAACAGCGTATGCATGCATACCTATATGCCTATGCGTCAGCTGCTGCTTGCAGTTAATTATAATATTCCTAGGGAATTATCCTCAGCTAACTCACCTGAAAATCTGTCCGGTCTGCTGCACTGCACAAAACTTGGCGTGTTGCAACCTTTGCATTTTGAACATCGCTTGGCTCGTCTTTATATAGATATATGTAACATTCGGCAGAAGCGGAAGCAGTTGCAGTGGACAGCATTTGGCTTGGATCTGAAGCTTTCGAAGATCTGAAGATCGTTAAAAACAATACAAACAAAAATTCAATGGGAAAATTTGCATTTGGGGTCACTTTGCTCAGCCTTCACAAAGTGATCTAAGCAGAGCTGCAGCCAGAAAAAAAATACAATATATATGTATATATATCAAAGATACTTATATTGAATTATTTAATTATTATTTGTTTATTATTTGATATCTGTTTACACATACATTTACATGTATGCACGCATATATGTTTGTTATTTTATTGCTGTTGCTGTTCTCCAGACATGATATCGGGGCCCGCTTTCGGGGCATTGTTTCAAATATTTGAATGACGTCAGACATTGGCAATGCATTCAAGTTCAAAAATGTTATTAACAATCCACAATGAACAAGAAGCTGACAAAAGAAATAAACAAGCTGAGATAAATACACACAAAAAACATTTCTGTTTTTAAGAAGAAAAAAAAAAAAGGTCTCGATATTTGATTTCAAATTTAAATTCAAATGCATTTGTAATCAATTCTGCAGAAGTTTCTGCGGCTTTCGATTTCGTTTCGTTGCCTTTCGATTTATTCAATGAGTTGCTTGTTTACCAACAGCCGAAGACCATGCCGGTTTTTGGGCTTAAGGACAAGATTTGACCCTCGACAGAAGCTGATCAAGAAAAAAAATAACAGAGACGGAACCAGAAGCAGACGTCGCTGGTGGCCAAGAAATTTCGATATGTATCAAATAAATAATGAAATCTCGCAATATGCTTCACTATTTATTATATCTATGTATCAAAAGTCTTATAAATTATTATTATTATTATTTACTCTAAGGGCAGAGTTTCACATGTTTGTTTTAGAATTTTTCACAAGCAATCAAATGTTAGGCTGTATGGGAGCTGGCATTCTGAATGGATTGAGATACTCAATTTTCTATGTTTTATTTAGAAGGAATCTTGTCGATCCCAGCCATGCATTCATGCAATTATCAGGAAACTGTGATATGTATTCCATATTAAAAATCAGTCTCGCTACGTATCCCAAATCCAAAGAGGCGAGATAGTACTTATTAAGAAAGTAAAAACAAGTGGCCTTTTTCTGCTTCAGAGAGTTTATTTCTGTTTCGAATTCCCTTTGAATACACAAATATGTTAAAAAATATCTTTGGAAATAAGTTTTTAATAATAACATGCTATATGGTTTGTATGTGTACAATAGGTTTGCTTGAGAGTTGTAAGCTACTTACATTGAATATCCCTGCAACACTCTTCTACTTATTTCATTATATCATATTCATTAATTTTGTAGCCTTCATTTTCGCACCAAACATTTGTATTTCCATGTTTCCATTTTCTATTTTCATTTTTCCTCTTCTTTTATGTGTTGCCCATTTACCCTTGAACCCTTGGTAAATGCTCTATATAGACACTTTTAACCAACAATTCTGCAAATACTCGATCGCAAAATGACGTCTTTTATTTTTTTTTTTGATTCTCACAATCTGTAAAGGCAATTAACCACAAGCAAGTATTTATGCATAATGCGAACCGATTATGTACAATTTTTGCGGTTTTTGTTAATGTTCAAACAGATGCCGTAGCTTTATTTTACTATCGAATGCCCTGTAGCTACAAGAAACGGGCTTAAGGGACTACGAAGAAGACAATGACAGATGCCCGCCAGCTCTAAAGTGTCTACATATATATATGCATATACCTGATCTACTAAGTCAGCATTTCAATTGATTTGAATATGTTTCGCTCTTGCAGAGAGAAACTTTATTTGTATTTATATACTTACATTCGATGCTTACCATGCGTATTACAGGGCAACATATAGTCGAGCAGCTGGTTCTAGAGCATTCCTACTCGTTTTGTTGGCATTAGCGGGCAATGAACTAATTTGCATCTACTTAAATTCAATTCAATTTTGATAATTAGTAAGCATCAGCAATCGGCAATCAACATCAGTATCTCTCTAGCTGGTTCTCTCTCTTCCTCTCTCTCTCTCTTACTCTATAATTCGCTCTCTTTTTCTCTCGTGCCAAGTGCACAAACGGGGCATCCCAAACTCACATCCAGCTCCAGCTCCAGCTCGTGTCCAGGCCACAATAAATAGATATACGACAGACGGATGCCGCCCCGGCAACAGCAATAAAATCAGAATTAAGCAACAATAAGGTAAAAAGTAACAAAAAGAAAGTCAAATGCCAAATGTGAGGCTACGTAATTCAAGGCTGTGGCCAAAAAATGTGTGTATGCAAAGTGAGCAACAACAGAGGGTACTAAAGCTAAATACTCAGTAGGATGCCGCAAGGAGTTAATCCAGTTGAGAGCAGAGAATGCGGAGAATGCATGGCAACAGCAGCAGCAGCAGCAGCAGCAGCAGCAGCAGCAGCAGCAGCAGCAGCAGCAGCAGCGGCAAGTGTTGTTGTACAGCCGCACATGTCCAACTAAGAAGCAGCTATTCGGTCGACTAAGTCATTGAACTGACAACAACTCGAGCAACAGCTGCAGCGCTAGGATGCATCATGTTGCAGGCAGCCTCTAGGAAATCGAAAGCAAAAAAAAACAAAGCACTTAAGACAATGGCCGTTGGGTCAATGCACCCGCCCCAGCGCAGGACAACAAACAACTGTGTGTGTGTGTGTGTGTGTGTGTGTGTGTGTGTGTGTTGGATGCACTTGTATATAGGTTGGCCACTTAAGGATCACACACGCACGCGGCAGGCACGTGAAAAATGAGAACAGGAAAACTGTGCACTGTGCGCGGCCTTGGAAGCGGTCATTGGCCCAGACACACAGATCCATACCCAAGGAAGAGGCGGTGGCAGAGGCAGAGGCTGAGGCAGAGGTTGAGGCAAAGGCTGGTGTCAGCAGCAACAGCAGCAGCATCATCGAGAGTGAGAAGTTTCCAGGAACTGGTGCGCTGCCAAAAGGCTAATGACTGCTAGGCAAATCCCAGACCAGACTGAACTCGAACCCATGCACACCGATACCGAACCGAATATTCAGGCAAATTACCGCTTGTACAGTCACGAATGCGCCGGGGCAGCGCGTCAAGGATGCCGGACATGAGTCAGTGCAGAAATATGCCGGCAGAGTGGCCCGCGGCAAAGATATGCCAGAGACAGTGGACACGGTCTCGGCTTGAGTTTCATTTTCAGTTTCAGTTTTAGTTTTTAGTACTTAAAGGCAAAGCTGAACTCCAGACGAACCCTGTGACAGGTAATAACTAACTGGTTTCCCGATCTCAAACGAGGGGCAAAGGCAAAGCTCATAACGTCAGCATCCGCGGCAGCGTCTGCGTCAGCGTCAGCTGCAACTCTCGACAACAACTATAGCCCATTAATTGTTAAGCGATTCAAAACTTAAATATTAAATTTAGTCATTAAGCAAAACAGCGCAAACACATGCAATGCATATGTTTATACTTAGATAGATAGATGGATAAATGGATAGATAGATAGAGAGAAATGTAGGCAGATATATTTATATATATATATATATAATTATCGGACACCACTTAATACTTCGCCCAAAAATCTTTCAATCGTATTTCTTTTTTCGCGATTTTCCATACTTGAGAATGGAATTTCCGGAACCCCGTCTTAACGTGCACCTTCATCACATAAGGTAACCACTGTGAAAATTTCAGCATCCTAGCTCTTACCGGCTTTGCGTCAGGACAAACAGTTTTATGTATAGATTTATATATATAAAGTACAAAAGACTATGCCAGCTGTTTAAGTAACCCTAAGTAACCCAACTGAGTGATAATCTTCGGATGGTTTTGAAACGAGTTTGTCTTGTCTGAAGCTGGAACTAGTAATATCTGGATGTATGTAGCATATGACTACATTCCACATATCTTTCACTTCTTCTATATAACTATATGTATCTACCTTATAGGGCATGTTATGTCAAACAAAGAAATCGTGTTCCTTTTTTTGATATGTTTTAATTGACTTTAAACCAAGATCCATATGTATCTGCATCTGCATCTTAGAGTATCTCAGTTTCGATCTTGCGCTCTGGCGGCACGTGTTGGTTAACGTTTATTGTGTCTGTGTGTGTGTGTGTGTGATTGTGTGTGTGTGTGTTGACAAGCGTGATGCAATATTTAGAATCGTTTTTGCACACTTTTTATAGCGCGACCTTGAGCAGCCAACGCCAAACAAAGCACCAATTTGTAAAATACTTTAACATAGCCGCACACACACAACAACGTACACATGTGTATCCCATATGTATGTGTGTGTGTGTGTGTGTGTGCGTGTATAAGTATGTGTGCATGCATACTTAACTAAGCATGTACATGTACGGAATATGTATGTGCAGATGTGCATACATTTGCAATAAATAACAAATTAGCCAACGAGCGGATCACAAAAAACTTTAATGTACCGAAAATAAATATAATAAAAAGAAATAGCAACAAAAAGCGAAGGCGTGTGAACAGGGGATACTCGACCAGTGAAGGGGCACGGGTTGCGGGCATAAAGGAACCAGCTAAATTTAAGAATATATATATCCATGCCATATCTATCAATCTATATATACTATATACAAGCGATTCCACACTTAATGAAGCATTCACTTTTGTATAATTTGTTCAAAATAAACCAAATATAGTTGATTCAGAATTTGCAGCGTATTCAATTGTCGTTGGGTGATTTATTCAACGATTTGTTGTTATTCTCGTTAATTTTGTATAGAGACAGTTCTAAATATATACGTAATGCACGAGCCAAATCAATAGCTGTAGTAATTAACAAAGTTATTCAGCAAATATTTTTGGCAAACAATTAAAAAGTGAAATAACCACAAATTGCATAGAAATTAATTATTATTAGCTGAACGTCAACTAATTTGAGCTGCTTTTTATTTTTGACGTCATAGCAAGCTCTAATTTTATAGTTTTTGTATACATGCAAGAATTGTGTATTAATTATGCTTTCAGGAATTCTTTTTTTTTTTGTTTATTTTATCGAGCACCTAGCTTTACAATAATGTGAGGAACTTACTTAACATTACCTATTAATTTTTAAATGGGAATTTCCCTAAATAATTGAATATATGTATATGAAGGTATCAGGGCTGGAAGCACTAATTAAAATTCTCTCTAGTTGGGTTCGCGGATCGACTCCCTGTTTTTTATAGCCTTATACTGTAGATAAATTATAGAGGTATTCTAAATTTGTCACGAAATGTTAAGGCGACATCCTCGACTCCATAAAGCAGACATATTTTAGATCAGCATCAACAGCCGTGTTGCATAGGTCCGGACCACTATATCACTATATCATATAGCTGTCTTATAAAGGATCGGTCGAAAAATAAGTTCTTGTATGAACAATTTTTTTGTTTTTCAAGATATCTTAAGCAAACTAGGCATTTAAAACTTTTACCCTGCTTTCTACGCATATGCAAAATCCTATCAACATCGGACCACTATATCATATGGATGCCATAGGTACGATCGCTAGGTTTTCAATATGGAAACCTCTTTTCCATTAAACTTATTTGGCCAAACTCGGGATTAATTATTTTTACTATGATCCTTATACATATATGCAAAATCTTATCAACGCCGGATCATAATCTTAGGATCGGTCCGAAAAAAGATTATTGTGCGGCATAATATTCTGTTTCTGAAAACATTTTCATCAAGCCCACATGCCAGTAAAACTGCATTAATCTTCGGCGTGAGTAAGATATCCTTGCTCCTTCGTCTTATTTTTAGGAAATTATATAACTATTAGTATAAAATCGCCCGTTCTACTGAAAATATTACAAGCCTTGAATATTTTCATATGCGAAATGCAGGCTAAATTAGATATCTGACCAAAATTGGATTCTGCTGAATATGGTAGAAGTACAATAAATGGGTTGGGCTCAAAAGTTTATAATGCTTAGTTTTTGTTCTAAATGTTTATATTTTCAATATTGATTATATGCTACTTAAAAATAATACATACAAGAATTAACAAAACTACCCCAAGCTCCCTTCACAAGGTGAAAGATTTATATGCATGCCTCGTCACACTAGTTCCAGTTAACGTAAGAGAGCAAAGAATTGCGTTGCTTTTCCATTTCTGAAATGCGTCTGATTTCATCTTAAAAATTCCATAAAATTTTCCTACAACTCTGCCTTTTGACGCATTTAACCATTTCGGGTTGAATTACATCAGAGTTCCTTTCCTTTAGCTGGACACAAACAAGATTTCAATTCCGAACAACATCCAGTTTCATTTTGTTTCTTTTGAAATGTTATTGTTTTCATTTTTTGCATATTAATTTATGGGATGACAAGGTGTAAACAATTTGTTTGTGCTTCCCGAAAGATCTACGCGAAAGAATGCCTCAAATTGTCCTAAGCCCCACAGCTATGCTAAATAGCTGAGACAAGCCTGCTCAGTCTTGTTGTTGACCACCTTTTAGCTTTCATATGTGCTCTTGAACTTGAAAACAGCATTGTGAATTCCTGCTACACAATCGAAAACAACAAAGAACAAAAAAAAAAAAAAAAAAACCGAATCGAAAAACAAAAATCGAGCCACATGACAACGCGGAATCTACCGAAGAATTGGCGGCAAGAATGGCAACATCTAGAGACCGAGCCAGAGCCTCAGACTAGGCGTCAGCCCCCCCAACCCTGGCCAACGATTTGGCCATCATCTGGACTTGGCCGGGAACGGGAACGGGAACGGGAATGGAATAGAATATTATGAAATTTACGACAAAAACAAAAATAAATCTTTCAGCTCTCCATCTCCCTTTCTCTTTCTATCTCACGCTCTCGCAATTTCTAGCTACTTATTATTCGGCAAATATCATTTATCTGTCTCAGTCTCTCTCGCTCTCTGTTTTGTTATCTCGCTCGCACTCTATTATCATGCTCATCCTTTTGGCCTTGAGAACTCATTAATTCGAACTTGAACTGACAAATCGATGTCGTGACGACGCAAAAGAAGCCGCCGCCACTCGAGACGTCTTGAGAATTTCACAGCTAACGAGAATTTGAGACCGAGCCGAAGAGCTACGCACCAGCATGACCGACTCCCAAATGCGCTACCGAATCAGCCAAAGCTATGCAATCAAATCGTTTGCTTAATGAAATATACACTTCCGTATCTGTATATGGTGGACATGCAATTAGAAGTCTTTAACACGTACACGCCAAAGGGTCAACAAACGCTAAGGTATTTGATTAGTAATTGGAATTGAAATGTTAATATAGATTTATATGAATTGAATATTATCTAATCAGAAGTATTTGCTCAGGCTAATATCTGGTTTATTAAATGCAGTTCTGAAGACGACTTTAGAAACCGCTTCTGCGAATTTATAATTCGGTAAACAATTTAGAAATAATAAATTATTATGTGAATTGTGCATTTTATTGACTCGCCCCGTCGCAAATACTATATGCACATTAAAAAAAAAGCATTTGTTTTTTAGCGTGCGATTTGTATAATTTATATGGAAAGTCCACACACATACTGTATATACATACATGCAAGTATATATACGTGTTGACAATAAATACTACGTAGTAACTGTTCCGAGCTGACGAAACCCGACGCCTTCAACAGATCTTCAACAACATATTTGTTGTTTACGTAAGTACATGTCCCGAGCCGAACTGAGCCGCCGTTTCATGCCGGGTGTGAAAGGCCCCCCAAATGCAAGCCTCAGCGAAATTAATTGCATATGCATTTCTGCAAAAATATGTAATTCTTTATTATTCTCTTTGATTCACATGTAATTCAGGTTTGTTTAATTGCGTAGCACGGCATACCCTGTAATTGGCAGGGAAAGGGAAAGTATAGTACATAGAAGGGAAAGTATTATATACCGACTAGTTTATGAATAAAGTATTTCTCTATTCAACATATATTATGATAAAAAAAATAAAAATAATAATAAAAATATTAATGTTTAAGTATTACTCTCCTTGGTCTTAGTACAGTTAGTGTATTTTGCAACTTCACTTGTTTCTCTTTAATTGTAGGGTATAGATAACACTAAAAAACAAATGAAAAAAAACAAAAAACAAAGTGTATAGAATGAGAAACCAAAGGCTTTGGCAAACGTGTGAAAATGTTGGGAATTCATTGAACCCGACTGGGAAAAATAAAGCCCACAAATTTGTGTTTTTTTTTGCTTGGCATTATGTAATTGGAGTAGCCACGGGACAAGAAGGGCGCCGGAAGAGTCGTCTAGATGACCACCATTCAAATTCATGCGCGCAAATATGCGAAGAATGTGCGTATTGTGGAGAGTTCATTAAACTGACAGCCAATCGGCAGATACTTTCGGTGGCTGACTGTGGCTGGGGGGCGGGGCTTTTGGGGCCAGGGCCAGGGCCAGGGCCAGGGATAGGAAGAGGGAGAGGGGACAGCAAGTTACTTATAAGGGCACAACTGAAACTGAAAACAAAACTGCGACATTTCGTTTTCTGTTTATGTTTCTGCTTTTGCATAACAACAACAAAAGCAACAACAAGAACAACAGCGAATGATCAACAACAATAGCAGCAGTTAAAGGGCCCCGAGATTCAACCTGTTGCCGCGCACAACTGGGTAGCCGGCCGGGCAGGGTGTCCGTCAGGCCCGTCCGCCCGTCCGTGCTGACTCATGCCAAGGGGGCAGCCATCAGCTAATCGGCTAATCAGCTATCAGCCACTGGTCAGCAGCATCCCAGCGTTGGGCCCTACGCACAGATTGTTGTGCGTATTTACTACGCGAGCGTTCGGCGTTCGGCGTGCGCGTGTGCGTGTGCGTGTGCGTGTATGGTTAAGCATATGCGTAACTACTAGATACGTATCTATTAGATACAACGTGTTTTCTTAACAGCTTCGGCGCCAAAGCGAGTGTTTGGTAGCAATGAACTTTGTAGGCGGTATGCGATGTACGACGCATGTTCCCAGTGTCCGAATCCGACTCTGAGTCCGATTCCGAGTCCGATTGGCGTTTCATTAGAATGGCCAAAATGAGCTCAATCCGATGGCGATTATATAATGCCAATCGATGCGCCAGCGTCTTAGCAGAGCCATAACCTTGAGCGCGTACGCTGACATCTCCAGCAAGCCCCGTTGCTCCAACCCCTCCGCCCCACTACCCGCCCCTTGCCGGCACCTACCTACCCACCGGCAGAACCAGCAACGAGAACAGCAACAGCAACAGCAACAGCATCAGCAAGCCCCAGCCCCAACGCTCGCAACACACGTCCACGAGTCGTGTCTCGAGCGGTTTCGTTTAGCATTCTTGCTGCTACTGCGCCATAGCGGCCAGGCTGGAATCAAGCTGCAGGCTGTCGACTATGGACTGTGGACTGTTTGTGTGTGTGTGTGTGTGCGTGTGTGTTTGGGGGGTTCAAGCACCTCAGCTAGCGGCTGTCGCTGGGGTTGGCTTTTGAAGCTGTTGTAGTTTTAGCCCCAACTAGTGCGCCACTTCCTCGAGCATCAAATTAAATATTCCAGAGCTGTAAGCATTCGGCTTAATTTTAAAATATTTTCCCATTTATTTTTTAAGCTGAGACGCGACGCTTTCGGTTTGCGTCAATTGGCGACAATACAAATATCTGCATTTATAATAACGCATAAAACAATGCAAATTCTATAAAAACAAATGAAATTCTATTTGATTTCATATTCCTGTTCTTAAGAGAACAACAACATGACATTAAAAAAAAATATATTTAAAAAACATCAGAAAAAAACGATTTTAAAAGAAAAGAAAACGAGCTGCTGCTGCCAGCCACCTGTGAATGAGACAAGCGCGTAGATTTCCGGATTACGAGCCCCATCTGCGCCTGAGTTCGAGAGCTCGCATCCAAGCGCAGAGATCGTTTGCCCCGCGCCCCGCAACCGCACACGCTGCTGTGGCTCCCGTTCGATCTCTCGGTGCTTTGATATGATATGACTGAAAGATTTCTGGGTTTTTTGCCATGTTCTTTGAATGAAGCGTAGCTGGGCCTAAACGGCCCCGCCTGCCCCTAACCGTTGCCGTCATAGCAACCGCTTCATTGAAATTTTGTTGTCTTGGTCAAAAGTTGTAAAAACAACAAAATATAAATAAAAAAACTACAAAAAAGAAGAAACCGCGTGCTCACTTCGAACCCACTACCGCCCCCGCCGCCCTCGCCGACCTCACCGTTCCCGCCACAACCGCCACAACCGCCACAACCGCCTCCGGCCGTGGCCAGTGACACTCTTGCGTGCTTTCTGGCGCGTATCCCAAGTGTTTATGTTTTGATTCTGATAGTTTCGGAATTGGTATTCAAGGTTACTCTTGTTTTCATGTCCATTGACCTATTTGGTATCACAAATATCGTCATGCAAATGAGCTGCTCCATCGATCGATCGATCGATCGTTAATATTAGGGGTATATATAATTTATATATCTGTTTCATATCTGCATATTTTTTGTGGATGATCATTTCTTTTATTGCTTGGATTTTGGTAAACATCGCTTAATTGAAGCGAATGATTCTAGGAATGAAATATTCAGATTAGCTCAATTAGCTGGTATTACCCGGCTTATCCCGCGCCTAATTCTCTTAAAAGTCTTACTATTGTGCGGATTTTCTAATATGTAATGACATTTTTGTGTATGGGAATTCGTAGACGAATCGCAATGTACGCAATGGAACCTTCAATGCTTATTTTCCAGGTGCTTGGTTTTCCAAAAATTAATTTATTTTTTATATAGACTTGGCAGACTTTAAGATAGTATCCTAAAGATTCCCTAATGGAGCGCCTCAATTGCGATTTTTTTCACTATGCCACTATCTAAATATCTATTTATATCGTTTTTTTTTTAAGTTATCGATAAGTTGAAGAAAATGTGTGCCTGATTTTGAAGAAACTACGTAAGCATTATATTTAGCTCTTGTAGTTTCCCAGCTCAAGGCTTGTTATCGGTGGATAGACAGTCTACGGACTTGGATGGCTCGACTATCTGTAATGCTGAGCAGGCTTACTTACTGAATCACATCGTAGAAACCTCCTTTTGTCATATGGCCAACGATATCCAAAGGCTGCACGGTATTCAAATCCTGCTTTTCAGTCCTAACTGAGCTATTGAGCTATATGTTGAGAGCCTATCACTCAGCTAGCCAGTCGTATAACTTAATATTGCTTTTTTCTTCTTTATTTGCTCAACCAAGTATAGTAATTTCAGACTGTTGCCAGGGCCCAAATAGACTGCATTTGTTGTAATATTTATTGAAATAAATAATGAATGAGAATTAATGCTATTGAATGTCACATAGTTATGGCCCATTGATAAAGTTGACATATCTATTGTCGCACCAGCATAAACCGAAGCTTCGCTGTACAAAAGACCCGCCCATTGCCGTCCATTACAGACAAATGCAACGTTCGCAAGTGCAGAGCGCAGCAGAAATTATTTCCGTTTAGGGTATGAGAACCAAAAATTCAGAGCCAACGACAACATTCGATACTTGGATGACAGCCCTTCGCTGGGTCATTGTCACGAACAATGGCGGAGATCATGATGTTATGGTGTGCCATGTCTTGCATATATATATTTATATATTACTGACCATTCGGTAATTCAGCGATATCTTTACCTTTGAGCGGACGGTCGATTGGGCAATGCTTGCTGCTAGTATATCATATGCATATGCTTATGAGAAACTCGAGCTTTGTATTTGTGATAAGCTCGAGCTGGGAACGTGCTAAAAAGAAATTTAAATGATATTAACAAGAAACAAATAAAGGTTATTTCACAATAAATGTTATTACAAATAATATTATGATTCACACACGTATTTGTTTAATTTAATTATTATTATTATTTTAGTTGTTTAAAGATTCAATTCTATTATGCACGCAGCTAGTGGCCTTTGCCCTTAGCCACATTCTAGGCTTTGTTTAATCTATTTAATTGGAATAATAACGGAATTTGCACTCAAGCATGCAAATGCCTGACAGGTGAACGATAACTACGAGCTATTCGAATACGAGTTATATATTCTAATCATTTTGCCCGAGGTCGTTGAAACTGGCCAGCTCTTACATCAATTGTATTTGTTTTTGCTTGTTTCTGATAAGCAACAGCCAACTAGAATTCAATTTTGTATTTCGTAAACAGCAAATCGCAAATTGCACAGTGGGCGAATAAATATCACTCATACGCACCATGAACTTTATTTAATTAGAAATTTATTTGTCATTTGCTTAATGCATGTCCTGCTGATAGTTTTATATTATTTATAAAAATTACATAAGCCTTGGGAAGTAAGGGCATGAGTTCCTACAAAAAGAGGAGTCCTTTTCTCTGACTCTAAGGTAAAATGAACAAAAATGTTGCCAAAAGTGGACATTAATGTGGATTTGTAAAGATCTCAGGTGTTTTTTATATGCTCTGCTCACACTTTTATAAATTTAGCTTAAAATTGAAATTCTTTGCGAATTCTATAAGTGGCAGATCCATAATTTCAATGCACTTCACATAAAAATTTATATCGTATTTGATAAAAAGTATCGAAGATAGCTTTATTTTGAAGTCTCGTAAGTGCTCTAAAGTAAGAGCTTAAAACTGAAATTCTTTGCGTGTTCTTAAGAAGACTGATCGATTTGCTTGCAATTGAATTTGTAGGCAAATAGAATTATACACCATACAATATATTATATGCATATTATTTATTTATTTATCCATAATTTAATTGATTTTTTTCGATGGACTTGGAAGATTTGAATTTGGTATTTTCTTTTTTTCAAGAATTTAAACAAAACTTGATCTGAAATATTTGTTATTTTTAAATACTCTTCACCTCGAAATTTATATCGTTATCAATTCATGACAAAATAATTGAATACTCTGCTTTTTCTTTGCTTAGAGCTTTACCATCATGTACATTAAATTTTCATCTTAACTACGTTAACCTTTATATATTAGTTATAGTTTTATTTATAATTATGCCAGTCACAGTGTTAGAGCTACAGTTCGCCAAATTTGTCGGGTTGTCATCTTTTGAACTATTACAAAGCTTCGAAATGTGGTGCCTTATAAATTGCAAAAGTTGATAAGTATATAATAAGTATATTAAGTTAGATTGATTTTTGGTTACGCTAAAGACTTTTTGTTACCTGATTTGAGCTCTGTTATTGGGTAGTGAGTCTTTTTTTCTTTTTATTCGTAATAATTTATTTCACACTGTTTTTGGAACGATATTAAAAATGTCAAAAAGTGTTCTTAACAAGCGATCATATTTTGGCACAAATTGGAAATTAACCTGCAAACGAACTTAATTCGAGGTTCTGTTCTTGGCTAAGTATCACTGGAGTTGCAGCATTACAGCCGCTAGAGGGCGCTAGATGCTGCTCGTGGCAGCGTCAAAGGAAAATAAACGCACACTTCATTTTAAGATTTAGCCGCATAATCATTACGCGCAGTTATTTAATCAATTCGGTAAATACTTTATGAGATTGTTTTAAGCCCTTTTTTAGGTAGGCCTGAAAAAACTTTCACCGCGCTTTAATACAATTGCAGGCATTTAAAATTCAAGCCGCAAATAAAAAAAAATAAAATAAAATAAAATAAAATAAATAAAAATAAAGCAACGGGCATATGTGTACAGGCTGAAGACTCAACTAATTTCGCTGTGCTCGAAGGTCAACTGCATGAAATGAGCCGCGAAACTTCTCCAAATAGCTGAGCCACGTTTCAAAATTGCGACAGATAAACAGTATAATTAATATACAATACGAATAACCCGTTTCAACTGAAGTCGAAGTCGGCGGCCAGCGAAATTCAAGTAACGGCCAAGCCGCAATTGTATAATTGGGCAAAAAGGGCGCGTCCGTTGCGCAAATCCGCCTTCAAGTCGCGGTCGCAGTTGCCATCGAAGACGAAAAGCATACAACAAAAAGCTGGTCAAGGTCGCCATGCCGTTGCCTTACGGGCCCTCGCTGCGTATACTTGATGGCCCACAGGCGCAGACACAGTTAGGCATACGCTTAACGCCTTCAATAACTCAAGTAACTGCAATTGTGTTCGCTGTTGTTGTTGTTTTTGTTGTCGTCCAATTGAAACTTTAAAGTTGAAATAAGTAGGATTATCAACAACAAAATATCCAATTGAGTTCACTTTGCATGGTTTCTCGTAAGTGTCGTAATCAGCTACCAAGAGTAGAAAGCCCTGCGGCCCCTCGCTATGGCGAAGCTGTCCAGTGGTCGCCAGATTACATAACTCGCACTCGGACGTTGACCTTTTGCTTTTATGTTCATTATTCACATCATCATACACTTCTCTGAGGCTATTATGATTTTGTCAAAAAGTGTGTAACGCACTGCAATAGGCATCGCCAAGGCGTTTATATATAGTAAGTCCAAACCGACCCAGTTGGAGCTTCAAACAAGTTTAAACTAATCGTGATATTCTTATCACCAAATGAAGTAAAAAATTATTGTTAGCTTGCACGTTTTTCTTTCAATGTATATCTAGAAAGTCAAGTTCTTTCCTAAAAGGGTTCATTAGCTTCCTTCTTACATATATGATACAAATGAAGGGTATTTCGACTTCCGCTTGCCGAATAAATCTCTTTTTACATGTGTTTTGCCTAGTTTTTGTATTTTTGTATCTTGCTGTTGCTGGGCACGTGTATGCTCCGTCATACATACCATCATGTATGTAACTATATAACTATTTATATATATATATGTATATATATATATATGTATATAATTTATTAATAATTGCCTTTTAGTCTTGGCATCAAGTGAAACAAAAGAGAACCGGGTGTGCCGGCCGCTTAATTAATGGCCATTTCTGGCTTGAGTTCTGGCAAAGCTTAGTCAACATGTCCTTAGATGGGCAGAACTTTTGCCAGACTCCTGCCAAGCAATTGGCAAGCGGGCCAGGTGTGCTGGCAGCTGTAGTCGTGCCCCTGATTGTGGCAGGTCCTGACCATGCGTCTGCCGCAAGCAATAAATACTTAATAAATAAATAAGTTAGTGCAGTTGGTCAGACCGAATGGGCTACCTTAACGGCAGTCGGTATGCCTCGTTCACCGTCTTGGCCATTTATGTAAGTGGGGCATTATGCATGTTTATTTGAATTTGAATTGCCTGGGAATTCGGACAATTGCCTCAGGTAAAAACTGGGTCGTTTAGGCCAAAGAGCTGCGGTCCAAGGACCCAGCTCTTGATAGCTGGAAGCGATCTTTCGCTGCGAGTGCGTGTGTGCGTTCATCCATGTTGCCGGTTGCAGGTGCACGCGTGCTGGCCGTGATCTGATTACAATTCCAAGAAGGTTTCATCTGTATGTATCGCAACCAAAATATGCGAGCACTAGATGATTCCCTCGCCAGCCATTGCTGACATTGCCTTCGCCTCCGCCTTCGCCTGTCCACGCTTTGCCCCTGTCACAGCCATTGCTGCTGCTGCTGCTGCTGTTGCTGCTGCTGCTGCCTGTGTTTGTTTGCATGCGGTGGCTGTACTCATTACGTGTAATAACTGTGGTAATTGTCACGTAGACCATCCGGCCAACAACTACAACAGCTAAGGACACTTGGCCAGCTGACGTCATGTGCTCAGATAGAGGCAGCGGCAAATGGCGCATTGCAATTGTGACAAATCGAGGGACGAGTGTGCTAATGGAATATGCCACGAGTCACAGCAGCTACCATTCACGGCCCTAAGTCGTAACCATGGCCTAAAGCACAAGCCATGGCCCTGGATTAATAAGGTCCCCACACACACACAGAGTATGCTTCTAGCATTTTCCATTAATAAACAACCAACTTTTATTGAATGCCCAAAACATGACGTGGATAAAGGATGTTGCAATCTACACTCTTATCAATTGCATAATAATATTCGAGGTTGCTTCAAGTACTCGCCTCGAATTATTAGTTTCTGTGTATGCTATAAATAGTTTGATCGAATAGTTGCATTTAATATGCTGAGCAAAGTAAACAATGTTGTGATCATATACAAGCGTTGCGCTATTATTTGAGCACACTGTAGAAAATTAAGGATTTCCTAAATGTCGGTAGGTATGCTCGTGTATTTAAATACGTATGTAAGAATAAAGCATAACGCCCTTCTAGCCGATTCTCATGAATTCAAGTAAGCCCATCAGAGTTTCATGCTTTGATTGGCAATTGTTATTTTAACAAGCCGATCTTGCAATCCAATAAGCGTTATTTTTAAATATATTTGCATATACATACATATATATGTGCGTATGCATAAATACATGTATGTTTGTGTGTACATGTCTGTGCACTTTCCCGTTGCGCTGCAAAATATGCCATTTTATGCAATTCTCATGAATTCAAAAGAGACTCATAGGCTTTCATGATTTGCTTTGAAATGCTATATAAATATTGTGTTGGCAAACGAACAGATTTCACTCCAACCCGTTCTTTACTCCATTTGTGTTTTTATTTTATTTGCAGATGCGAATATATGAAAGTCTGATTGCCACCCACTATAGTTGGCGACATAATAGCTGAGCGTGTGAATTTCTGGGGTAAGTACATGTTTACACATAAATTTCCATATTCATAAGATTATAGATATTAAGGTTAATCAAATTGGCTTTCAGAATGAAAAACTACTCGAAGCTGGAGATGATAAGGTAAAAATTAAATTAACTATATCTTCTTAATGTGCTCAATGCATATTTAATACTCCTTTGTAATTATTTGTTGTTTGTGCGTTCTAATTAATCATCTGTAATTTATATATAAGAGTACTCGCCCACTAGATGCCCAGCTATTAAAAACAGAATTCGTTCGTCATGCTATTATATGTTTCCATCAACATTATCAATGAGGCAGTATGTGGCATCCAATCCTTTTGGTGTCTTAATAGTAATTGCAGCTCCAACCACAAATCAGCAAAGAGCAGCTGCATGTGCAGCTGGTCAAGCAGTAATTGATTTCTGTTGACCACAACATTGCACATACACACGCACAGACGCACAGACGCACACACACACGCACACACCCACAACCAAGCAGCCTGAGGACGAAGCATGTACTTATGCGAGCGTCAGACTCCATGTCCTCAGCCATATCCCGTATCATTGCCGTAATTTATGGAGCTGGCGTTGCCTTTGTCCCGAGCAGCGTGGAGCTGTCAAATCGTCTTACTGCTTAATGGTTTATATGGCAACCAGCAGCTAGCGCAGCTCGGGAGCGGGAAATTTGCACGGAATTTACGCGCTGGCCATTAACTTCAAATGGGCAATCAATTGCAAGCATTCGCACGACGTATTCGTGTATAATCTACTAATTTATTCACTGCGAATACGCTCAACGAGTGCCTGAATTGAATGTTCAAAAAATATCTGTTTCTGGTTAAGACTTTAGTTTGTTTTGTTTTATGTTGAGCCCGCCTAAAAGTATGCTCCGATATTTCCGTTCCATTTAATGCTGTTTTTTGCTTTTGGCATTTACATAAAACATTTATTATTATTTTACATATGAATCGCATAATTTGCATTTCTTAAGTTCGTTGGGGTGTACAGAAGTGAAAAATATTGAAATTTCTGTTTTTACACACACGCGCATATATATTACGTACATATGTTTGAGAGTATATTGTATAGATAATATTTATTTTGTTTTTATTTATTAAACTGTCTTTTATGTGTACATAAATTATTTGACTTAAAGTATCCTGCCTAAATCCGAACAGAACTACCAATTGTTTGTTTTTTTTTTTCAAATATTTATTTTATTTTGAAATTCATTGTTTGCGACAATAGAAATGTACATCTAATGTTCTAGTCCCATTTGTAATACTCATGAATAATCCAATGAGCTGAAACTCTGACCTGTTTGTGCAGCACAAAGTGCACAGGTTCTAGTTAAATAATTCAATTATATGATTCTGGCTAATTTCTAGCTTGGTAGCTACGACAAAATGTCAAATACTAAGTAATTATGTATGAAGTTGACAAATAGTTTAACGGACGGTTTCAAACACGCCTTGTGTGGACTTTGCCGTGACTTTCAACACTTCTCACCAATAACCACACACCACTCGGCATGTTTTGTAAAATATCTAGATAGTATATATTTGTAAGAAATCAAATTTCATGCGTGCCAAGTTTCAAGGTTCTTTCTCTGTTAGTCTTGCTGCTTACTTTTCGCAACAGTTAAAATACGTTTAAATGTAGTTTGTAATACTTTCAATAGAAATGCAAAACAAGATCTATCCTTATAACATTCTTTCTTTTTTTTGTGGTTACTACTAGGTAAACAGTATGAGAGATTCTCAATTCTTCAAATGCATGGTTTAGTTACAATTCAAAGGAGTTGCAGTTGAATGTTTCTCTTGCCACGCCTCTTTACTTATAATCTATGTAAATATGATTTTAAAATATTTTTTTTTTGTTTTTTCATTTTAGTTAATCTTATTCTTGATTGCTTGCACATTTAAACATATATATATAAAAAAAAAATTACATTTGTATAAACACTGAAACGCAGACCGCGAATTGCAGGCCAAGAGAAGTCTAACAATTTACATTTAACAATTAGATTCACAATAAAAGTACAATGCAACAGCTCAGAAGTGATAGATGGTTATTATAAATAGATATATTTGTATATATAATTATATATTTTTTAAGGGTTGCTCTACTGATGCAGCTACTGATGCCATAGAAACCCAAACATAATATTAGTTTTATCCATACCAAACACAACTTACTTGTAGTAGAATCGTTGACAACCACAGTTTCAATTTCTTGCACATCACATACTTATTTTAGAGTGACTCTGTTTCCATCAGCCTCTCACCCGTTGCATTCCTGCCCCTGATTTTGACTGTGTCCCTGTCCCTCTCCCTGTCCCTATCCTTGTCCCTGTCCAGCTTCCGCGTCAGTGTGCGCGGCCTCTGATGCTGACGCCGGCTGCCTCAGAGGCGCGGACTCTCCAGTATGGTGTGGCTGGACATGGCCGAATTGGCCAGCGCAATCGAGTTGCCAGCAACCGATAGGTTCGTCTCATTCTTGGAACGGCGTCGACAAAATCCAAAACGTCCGCCATCGCACAGTCGCATGCCCTTAAAGGTGTCAACAAAGGCACGCCGGAAGCTCGCATTCATGAAGCAATAGGTGATCGGATTACAACAGCTGGACGAGTAGGCCAGCAGCTGCAAGAAGCTTATGGCCGTATAATCCACATACTCATACACAACGGGCCCAATCAGCATAGTCATCGTATTGATCACGTACAGCGGCGTCCAACATATGAAGAACTCCAGCACCAGCACAAACAGCATCTTTACCACCCGCTTCTTGCTCTCCAAGCTCTTGCTCTCGTTGGATCTGTACGTGAAAATAAATATGGAAATCTTAGATGCTGCAATGGTGCTCATAGGGCTCTGAGGCCAGCTCTACTTACCTGCGCAGTGTCGCCTCCGTGATACGCAAACTGGGCGTGGACAACGACTTGCGCCGCTCTCCATCGTTGCCCGCGGTCATGTTGAGCTGCTGCTGCCGCATTCGCTGCATTCGGGCACAGCAGTCTCCAGATCCGCCAAGTTGTTGCTGCTGTTGTTGCTGTTGGCGCAGCGACTTGACCGAGGCACTGCGCATGCAGTAAAGATGACGCCGGCCATCGCAGGAGCCGAACAAGCGGCGCTTGCTGCCGCCTTGTGTGTAGCCTTCCGCTGCAAGAGAATGGGCGAGAGAGAGAGAGAGAGAGAGAGAGAGAACATATCAAAGACAACCGCATGCAATTTATAATGATAGAAGTGATAGCAGCCCTTACTTTGATATATTTCGTACAAAACTAATTAAGTTTTAAATTGGTCAACCCGAGGTCCATGTTGGTCCCCGATTGCCTAGAATCGACTGAGTTTGCTCAGCTGAATACAGAAACTAAAAGTTCATCAAATACCTATGCATACAGCATACTCACTTTTGGTGTTCAAACCTTGTTGTTGATTATTGTAAACAAAATTGAGCTCGAGTCGGCCATCCTTAACTTTAGTTTACACTAAAACAGTTCACTAAAAACTTGTTGTCCTTATGTATGTATATTTTCTCGTACTTTGTGTACAGAGTATAAAATATATAGATTGAGCTGAGTGTACGAAAGGCTTTATTTTGCATGATTTGGAGCATAGACAGGCAACAAAGACAAACAATGGCAAAGATTAAACGCGTTCGATTGAGCGTATACCTAATAAATCATTGTTTCTGACATCATTGGCCTAAATAAAGGGAGCTGTTCGACACATCACCACATATTGTATATTGTATATATTGTATGTACAACAGATGGAAGAGAATATGCACATTTTTGTTTACATTTGTCGAAGGGAAGACTTACACCTACATAAATGTAAGCATGATTCGACGATTTTTCCAATTTAATTTTGTTGTGGCTTACTTGATTCGACTGTTAATAATCGCAAGCTAAAAGCTTGCACGCTTGCTAATGGAACAACATATTTGCATACACAACAGCCGGAATGTTTTTATTGAGAGTGCCCCGACCAGCATATATATTATATACAGACGTATGACGGTCTTTTTGTGAGTATGTGTATTTGTACGTATGCATGTAGGCTTGTATGTATGTATGTATGTATGTATGTATGTATGTATGTATGTATGTATGTATGTATGTATGTATGTATGTATGTATGTATGTATGTATGTATGTATGTATGTATGTATGTATGTATGTATGTATGTATGTATGTATGTATGTATGTATGTATGTATGTATGTATGTATGTATGTATGTATGTATGTATGTATGTATGTATGTATGTATGTATATATATGTATGTATGTATGTATATGTGTATATATAAATGGCCTCCTATACCAAGTTGCGCCAAAAATGTAATATAACGTATTTTTAAATAATGCCCTACTATGCGATTCTCATAAATTCAAGTAAGCCCCATAGATCTTCATATTATTTTGATAATTGTTACATTAAAAATTTGTTCTGTAAGTCAAATAAAGTTCAACTCGTTCATACATTCTCAACTTAAATTACTCTTTTGCACTCCTTTTTTTCTCTCTTTCTCTCTCTCTCTCTCTCTCTCTTTGCCCCTCTATTTCCTCAACTCTCTCTTTCTCTCAGTTAACTTTAACCTTTCTATTTATACTTTTCACTTGTATTTTTTTATGTCTATATATGAAAGTTTTTCGTGCACCCACTAATAGAGGGCAATACAAGTGCGCGTGTGTGCGATTGTTTTGGGTAGGTACATATTTGCATATATATTTATATATACATAGGTTAAAGCATTTTAGACCGGGGCACGGGTTTTATCATGGTGTATATGTACGTTACCATTTCTTTAGCATTTCCCTTCACTGAGGTGCAGCTTTGTTGTGTTTTATTGTGCGTGTGGAACGCATCAGGTTCAATAGCCAGCGGAATGCCATTAAAGCTGGCTAATGTAAATCACAATATAACCAATTTAAGCAACTGACTGACAGCTGGCGCTAATCAACCGCAGTCGGACGATGGGCATTAGAGTGTTTCCGAATGGCAGTCGGACAGGCAGCCGCTGGTTGAATATCGTGGACGTTGCTGCTGTTGCTGCTGCCTCCCCTTAATTGGATACCGAGAGGCCTGCTGGCGCCGGATTAGCAGCTGCTGTGTGCGGACAATGCAAAAGGACTCGATGAGCTACGCCACTCGCGGTCACTCACAATCCGTGTGTGGCATGCGGTAACCGCTGGCGGCAACGACGCGTCGAGCTATTGACCCTATTTTCGCTGCAACGGTTACGATATATTGCTCCAATCCGCCTTCAGCTGCAGCAGTTCGCGGCTCAAAGCCCTTCGAGGCGGCACATGTTGCAGGCAGCCTCAGCTGTTTTTTGCGTGGATGCACAATGCCTCTAGCTGGGCAGGCAAGTGGCCAACCCAGCTGGAACCTTTGTTTGCGCTTCGGACATCAACGGGTGCAATTGTGTGAAATATATAGATGTATATCGAATTTCGATTGCTTTAAATAGTTTTGAATATGCACAGCTGGCCTTGACAATAGCCGACACTGAGAACTGTCGAAAAAGTTTGAAAAATGTTAAACTGGCGCTTTTGTCTTCAAATCTTGCTATTTATTTTAATTGTGTTCTGGGGTAAGTGAGACCACGCCCACTTCGAGGTTATATTGAGTACCAAGCGTTCGCTGTTTGCAGCTGGTATTTGCATTAAGCTGTCGTATGATGTTCTAAAGAAGCATCCAGGTGAGCATCGTAAAGGAACAGACCGAACCGAGTTGGGTAAGTTCGGCCGGTCAAACTGCCCATTTGGCTCTAACCTTTGCCCAAGGTCAGCAATTGTATCCATATGATTTGATGGGCGGCCGAGCGTCTGCCCTTCGCCAGCGTAACGCACTCTTGCGCCGCGAGGGCGTTTTCGACAATGGCTACAGCAGTCGACTGGTGGATCTGGTCTATCGCACTGCCATGAAGAGCACCAACGACCGCAGGCGGCAGGTCGAATTTGAGCAGAGTGTGGCAGCCGCACGACAGATTATCGAGCTGGCCGGCGCGGCGGCAGACGCCGAACGCATGGCCCGTATTCGCCTGGTCAGCGGCGAAGACTCGGTGCCCATCAATGCGCAGGGAGCCATAGATGCGGCAGGTGAGAATCAGCAACTGATTGTTCCCAATCCACATTAATAGGAAATTTGCAGAGCTCGTCGCCGCTGATGATTACAACTTGGCGCACTATACAAGACAAAAGTCAAAAAAGTCGTGAAAAGACTCCATTGCTAAGTCTTCAATTTAAGACTTAATCATTCCACTAACATATTGAATATTGAATTTTAAATATATATATAATATATATAGAGGGTACTCAGAAAAACGGTTCGTAGGTGTAATAACCTGTTTTTAATTATCGTTAAAATATTCTTTTTCACCCAAGTCTTCGTAAGCTGTGCGGCGGAGATTGCAGCTGCAGCCAAGTTAGGATCATAGATATTTCGTTTTATTTTTTTGCCTAACTTCCAAGAGAAGTACCTAAATAAATTTATTTTTAAATTTTCAGTGAAATTCTTCAAGTCGAATTTTCTCTGTATTAAGGAATAATTTTATCATTTCGAATGAATAAAATATAATTTGTGCTGCCAAATCTTGGGCGTTTGTCGTTGTCCTAATAAGAATACGACAAAAATTACACGTTTTAATTTATAAGAATATTAACATAACGCACGTTACTTAGAAACATGTAAAATGAACAGTCCTAAAAGTGCCAAATATTGAATACCCTTGCTTACGCGTGTCTTAACATAAGAATACCAAAAAATAGACTGTACAAATAATTAAATTGGTTGTACCTAATATAAGCCTTCTGATCCATTGGATTGAAATCAGAGGTAAGATATTGTTATGGTCAGAACATAAGAGTTTGATATGCGGACACGTGCCTATTGCATGAGTTCAGTGGCCTGATCGAGCACAAAAGTCTGCTGTCTGCACAGCTCGTGACCGAATTGCGATACCCCATGCGAGGCTTTAATGAAAACAGGACTTACAGCAAATATTACGAGCTTAGGACTCTAATTATATTAAACTTGGTTATGGAAATTACCAGCGAGAGCACCGCGCGCCGCGCATTGCGCTGAGTGTAATAAAACATTTTCGCCCATTTTCCTGAGCGGGGCATGGCTCGGCAAGCCGCCTGACTAACTGCCAGCTCTAGTGGGTTGGCTGCGAGTGCGCCTGGCAATTTATGAGACAAAAATGTTAAGTGCCGGCCGTAAATTGCATAGGTTTTAAAAATTTAATAAAATTTATCATCAACATTGGAGCATTTTAGCATGTCTCCTATTTTTTTTTTTCTTAGCTTTTAGCTGTTTGTGGCAATGTGGTGTGTGCGTGTGTGGAATGTGGCATGTGTAAATGGTGACACCATTTGCGGAGGGGACCTGATCTGGTCCCACTAATTTGTGCGCGGCCCTTTTAGGTCGATAAACGAGATAAGGACATTTAACGAGCCTTTAAATGCTGGAGCCGCAAGCATAATTTATGGTATTTAATTTGACCCTTTCGCTGTGCTTAACCCCTTCTAATGCAAAGCGGATGTGAAGCGGCACTTAGCCTGCCAGCTGGTACAGCCGAGTATCCTTTATGGCAGCACCCTGTGATAATTCATTATCTGCGTTGAGCTTTGCAATTAAAAGCTCTCGGTTAAAGCGCCAGTCTATGCCAATATGCAATTTCTGTTTGCCTTTTTGCCTGTCTGAGCCGCTTTTAAGCAAACTCGAATGGATGGGGGTGATGGCGACAGGGCTGCCAAGTGAACTGGTTTTCTTTTATATTTTTGGTTTGCGGGTCACAGCAAATGGGTAAATGTATACTTTTAGGCACCCGCAGAAAACTAAAAACGTCTCATTTGACTCGCTGCTGTAACTTAACCCATCCGGAACAGGCTCTAATTAACGCAAATGGATAAACGGACTGCCGCAGGGCCGTGCAACCGACTTGGCCAGCCTGACCTCACTTAACCCCAATCTGGCAATAATGAAAACTTCTATTTATGACCTTCTTTAAGCAGTTCCAACGCCATAATTGATTGACAGCGGCAGAGCATTGTGGCTTGAATTTGCTCTAAATAGCAGCAAAAGTTCAAATATAGCCAAATTGGAAAATAATCTGGCAATATTGGTTAAGTTTGGCTGCGAAACGTTTTATACTTAGTTAAAGCAGGGCTCGCGCGTCGAGGCGAATGCAAATGCGAATGAAAGGCCATTTGTGCGGCTCAGTTGAATTTATCAAATGCTTGAAATCAAATGGAATCGAACGGCAGCGATTTATCGTCATATGCCGTCCTATGCGGCGTATGCGTAACGCGGTTAGTTAGGCCCGCATCTCGTTAGACCCGGCAGAGCTGTTGCTGTTGGACTGTTGCAAGCTGGATCGAGCAGGCTGCCGCACTGAAACATATTTTTCGCGTGGATGACTTTGCCATGCAAATTGTGTGTGGGCGAACAAAAACGGGCGACGAAATGGAACAGCGGGCAAGGGGAACTGGAACGTAAGCACAAAATGTTCGCAAATTCAAGCAATTGAAGCTGTCGTCGTCTGATTTTTAGCCTACGCAAAAACTGGGTCTATGCAGCAATTTTCATTTTCTGGTACACTTATTGAAAGAGTTTTCCTTGAGAGAGGGAAAGATGGAGCAAAAGAGATACATTTAAAGTCAGAAAGTGTTAAAGCTTGAATACAGAACCCAACCCAAATACTCAATAATTGAAAGATCTCTACATACACAGGTGCGATAAAAATACTATTAACTAATATTAGTTCTTACCTGATATATATATATATTATACTGGGCCTACTTACCATAATAGTACTGCGGTGGTCCGCTTGCTTTCTGCTGCTGAAGGAGCATATCCAGCTTTGCGCTGCCATCGATGGCCAGTGCTTCCTGGCGCATCTGCATGCGCATCAAGTAGTTGGAGTTACCGTAGGTGCGCCGGATGCCGGTGCAGCTGCTGTTGTTGTTGCTGCTGCTGCTGTTGGTGGTGAGGCCGACGTCGGGGCCGCTGCTGCCAAAGTTCATGGCGCGCTCGTTGCGCATGCTCACATAGAGAGTCCGCGTGATAAACAGATAGGCAAAGCTGAGCGCCATTAGCGGTAGTACGAGAAGCGCCAGATTGAGAAATATGTTGTACGCCCGCTCATAGCCCAAAGAGTTGGCAGGCCACTGCTCCCGGCATTTGCGCAACCCTGCATATCGGAATAGTTAACACAAGGACTTTGGCTAGCTGACCTTAGCCTGGCGATTGGTTTACTCACCCTGACGACTGGTCGGCATTAGTTGGCTAAATATCGCGATCGGTGTCATGCAGACCAGACTGCCCAGCCAGATGAAGGCGATGATCTTGTTGGCATGATTGATGGTCTGCCAGGTGCGAGATCTTAGCGGATGGCAAATGGCATAGTAGCGCTCGCAGGATATGGCCACCAAGGTCCAAGAGGAAACTGCCACCGAAGCGGCTGCAAATAATCAATGTCAAAATCGAAAGTCCATAAATATGTTGCAGTGTTCAAAACCCTATGAAAATGGTCCCGCTCGTTAATATCGATAGTGCGGATATCTAATAAATGCATCTATTTATATTTATTCAATTTGCATAATTTATTCCTTAAGATCAGAGAATGTGGGTCATGTTTATTTATTCATAGAGCTAAAATCGAGTGGCCCCTCTGATGACTGATAATATCGATACAACAAACAACAAAAACAACAAAAATCTTAAGCTTATTCATTAAGATGACCAAAGTTTATTCAGTTCGGCGCCATAATATTCATACGCGATAGCTGATGACCTCAGTTATGGATAGTTCCACTAACTATACAATGCATTGTATGGTATGTGATAGTACTATTTATATATAATATATAAATTTACGGCAGCTGCAGAAGAAGTAAACAACCTTCGATTGCTTTCAAAATCGATGCTCTTCTTATTATGATCGATGACTCCCGAATGTTTTGGAATGTTCAAATAAAGCCTCTTAGATGGTATTTAACATGCCATCGATTCGGGCATCACAAGTTGCGTAGTGGAAAGGCACTCATTACATGAGACGCATCATTAAAATGCTAATTTATACCGACTTTGGTATCGGTTGCGGTTGCGGCTCTACTTCTCGATTCGTTTGTCGGTGTGGGGATAACAAATACAAACCATTTCGGCCAGGACAACGATAATGATAAAGGCCAAATGGTGGCCAACGTTAACTTTATTTACATGTCAGTCGTCTGCAGGCGGCATCCCACCTGCGGTGCCACATAATAAAGTCAACCCACCTCTGGCAGATATGCATCATTCATCATAGCACTCTGCACTCGCATTACCAATGGAAGTTGTAGTACTCAATTTGGGCCAAATGCCAAATACTGCTGCTGATGATGATGATGATGATGATGATGATGATGATGATGATGCGCGGCTACCAGTGAAAGGGCAGAGGCCTGCTGCCCTTCTGTTGCTGTTGACTTATGTGGAGGCAAAAGAAAAGAACCAAAATTAGGCCTTGTGTTTCCATCAAAAGCCGTTTCCCATATTCCCGTTCACTTTTCAGAATCCGCTGGCATGCAGATAGAAAGCAAACAGTGACACCGACACGCAAGCATTAAGGCCCACGAATGTGTGGGCCAACAGAGACGTTGGGCTAAAGGTTGAGGATGGGCATCGGGGAATGGGACCGTGTTCCTTGTTGGATTTGGGGGCTGCAAAGTTGAAACTGTTTTTGGTTCTCAGTGGGCGTGCGAGTGTGTCTGTCTGTGTGTGGATGTTTGTTTGTGTGTTTTTGTTGTTGTTTTTGTGTGAGCAACAACCCATTAGCTGAGCGTGAGCCAAATTGTTAAACAAGCCAAGCTCATTAACAATGAAGCAAAATTAAATTTAGCTCCGCCGCAGCTCCGCATCTGACCACGGCCATGGTTCAATGAGTCCGCCCGCAAATAAACATGCAAATTTTATGGAAATGCTAAATATAGGAAAATTGGACTGCGACAGATCCCATCCCCGGCCGACGTAGAATCTAGCTGGCCGAATACACAATAGCGGCGTACACGCCAATCCCATAGGCAATTCTTTGAAAAAGCACTTGACTAAATATGTTGAAAATGCTGAAAATGTTGAAACTCAGATGGGCCCCACAGATTTTCAAAATGTAAATAAAATTTCAAGCAATTGTGTTTTATGTGGCGCACGTCGCACAATATCCAGATATTATTGTTTTGCCCCTGCAGCCTACGTTATTGGAATGCAAAATCTGCGTAGTTTCCCGTGTGAAAGGTCGTTAAAGGACTGGAGCAAAGTGTTCAATCTCCGCAACAGTTTAAAATTGCTTGAAGTCACGCCAGGGCATTATAGACTTAACTTATTGAATGTGTGTAAAAGGGGTATATTGGTTTTGTGCACCTGTGTGTAATAGGCAAAGGGAAGCATCTCCGGAACCCATAAGGTGTATACTATATTAATTATCAGCATTGAAATGTCCGCCCGATCTACGGATCTATAAGATCTGGATTTTTAATCGATAAAAGCCGATACCGAAATCCTATTCTCTCAAAATTGAACAGTATTTTAAACCAAGTATATTTTGCTTTTTGAATACCAACCCCTAATAGAATAATCCTCCTTGATTCACCTGCATCTATTGGAAGTGCTCAGTCAATCGAAAGGGACAAAAAATCATTTACATATTTCCATTCATTTAAAATTTATTTTATTAACCGAAGTTAGCTTACTTGAGCTTGAATGGAATTTTTTTAAATTTTCGTCACAATTTTGCACATTAAATATAAATTCGGAATTGTTAAAGTGATTACAAGCAACTGCCCGGGCCTAAAGGGCTTTAAAATGGCTTACGCTTAATGCATAATTTCATAATAATATTTAAATATTCAATAGACATTTTCAATTGGGCAATCGCCGTGGGCCAATTTGCTAGGCATGCTTATGGCCAATCGCATTGACGCGGCTATTTAATTTCGAGCTCGTTAAGCTTTGCTTTATGCGCATATTCGAACACGCAAATTTATTTTTAACATTAGCGTGAATCTAGATTTCGTATCAGATTCAGTTCTATTTAATTTAATTACTTTTTATTTAATATCTTGGACAAATAAATACTTGACAGCTACTTCTATTACTCGAACTACTTTTACTTTATATTCTTTTGTTTTCGTAAATATGGTATCAGAGGTCCGTGTCGCAAGTCAAGTTCTGATGGGACCACTTGTCCCAGAGGGATTTTAGGTAAACGTAGAAAACATGCTGGTTTGAAAATATAAAAATTGGTTTATTGGTTGTTAAATTCGGCTTATTTTGTGAAGTCGACAGCAGACTTGTCCCCATTAGCCGACTGTCCGGGCATTAAATAGGATTTTCAGTACACCTCTTGCACTGGCATAGTGCCCTCTTTTTTGCTGCTGTTTTGCTGTTGTTGCTGTTGCTTTTCTGCTCTATGGTAAGCAAGCAACAGGGATTGAAATTTGGGGCTCAAATGCAGGCTCATTGAATTGTAAATTTCCTAAAATGGGCTTGTATGTGGGCAGCGCCTGTGGCAGGTAATGTCTATGCAGCTATCTCATTTCTCAATTCCCATTTCGCTAGCTCTCGCTAGCTTGACATGCTTTGCATGCTACACGCGCAGAAGCCCCAAAGCACAAACACCCAAACGCCCAATCGCCCAAACGCCTGGACGCCCACGCACGGCATACGCCCATGCACTCGGAGCTTTCTATTGCAGTTCTAACCATTTCATTCCGATTCGTTTCATTTCGTGGGGCTGCTGATTATACATTTTGCCATTTGCATTATTTATTCAGTGGACTGGGACAGTTGAACACGTTTGACATTTAATTACAAACCGCATTCTCTAATACACACGGGCTTCATTTGGGCACTATTGTTATATACGCCGCCGCTGTAAACGCAAATAAGAGTCAAGAAAATTATTTTGGAAACACAAAAAGTTCATACATTTATTGACGGATACTAACCCATCTATTAACAAGTGGTTTTCAAAATAAGCTCTGTGCTTTTCAAAATAACATGATTTTGATAGGCAACAGATCAATCAAGACGACGCCCTCAAGTCGAGGGCTAGCGTATGGATACAACATTGTCTTAAGCCGAGGGCCATACATATATATATATATATATATATATATATATAATAGTAATAGACCATTATGTGCTTATTATTGTCGTGTGTGTCTAGTATTAAGAAAATAGTCCGATTTTCTTGTCCAGACCAGATTGCTTGGCTTACTCTATGATTGATGATCCACATCAAAGTTCTAGTCAAATGCATTTTTGGCACGCTAAAATTCACATTTGAAGCAACACAGACAAGAGTTGGATTGTTGTTGCATTAAGTATATATTTTGACACGTCTTGCGTGCAGCTATTTCCAAACATATATAGCCAAGAAGACATAAAAGAAGGCATTTATACAAGAAGGGTATTTAGGAAGGATCTTTTCCCTGCAGACTAATCTACCGAAAAGTGTAAACTTTTTCTTTTAGTGCTTGAATATATGTTGCTGTTGGAGCCCTTTGACGCATTGTTCAGCTGATTTTCAAATGTAAAATTGGTTAGTTATAAAGAGTAAGTTATTTACTTTCACTTCGTCCATGATGTTAATTACTTTACCAGAGTTAAATGCGTTGAACACTAACAAAAGTGAGTCAATAGCTTTGCAGCCAAAATTCAAGGCACTCCACTAACGGATGCCCTTTGCCCCGGGGCAAAGTCGTACCAATTTGCTGCTTAATTAATTCATATGAAGCCAGACGCCCAAAAACTCTGAACATGTTTTTGTGTTTGGCCCAACAGCTACCGAGTTTTTGTGCGGTTGTCAGGAACAACAGCTAATTTGCATGCAACAGCGCCCACCTGTGCAATCCCACAGGTGTGGCTGCCCTCCTCGACCAATGAATAGTATAAGGGTGGAGTTGGGGCCTGGAAAACATTTAGACCGCCTCTGCAGCACAGAATTTCGCTGTAAATGCAGCCAACATTTAAGTAAATAAATAAAAGTCTGAAAAACTACAGAGAACTTTTAGCAGGAATCAGTCAATAAGGCAGACCCAGAGAAAGTTGCAACATTGAATATGGTTAAGTTAGCTTTGGCCGAGTTGCATTTACAACTTGGCGTACAAGTTGCAAAGTCAGAAACGTACATCAAGAGTAAATTAAATGTTGGTTCACCTAGTCGACACCGCACCAACCATTACCTGTCCTGCCCTGTCAACTTTAAATTCTAAAGTCTTCCCAGTCTCTGCTCGGGTGATACGTTGAAACTTTTAATTTTGCTGTGATTAACTTATTTCCAGATCAAATGCTATTTTCCCACATTTTCAGTATGTTGCCCTGCTATGAATTGGTGTAGGCGACTAACTACGCAATTTCAAACGATTTTATAAATATTTCAAAGGGGTTAAATCGCCAATGTTCATTCATGCATTTAGCATTTAAATAAATAAGTTATTTTAATTAGAAATTCGGCTTTGCCAATTTGCCCGCAGGTTCAGCTAATTTATATGCCCACTCAATAAGCTTTGGTAGGAAATTGAGCTAGAAAGTTGAATATTGGAAATATTGTTTCGTGCATTGCCAAATGTCTCCAAGCGTATTAAATCCATAAATAGCAATTTATATGTATATTAAAAATCTCAATTTATAAATGAATTGGGTCTACAGTTTAATATCGTTGCCTGCCTTCAAATGCGGCTTGTGAAACTGTTTTTCCGCAGGCTTGCATCCAGATTTTTGTTATATGTTGTCTTGACTATTTTGATTTTAATTAAAAAACTCAAGTTTTAATTAACAATTGCCGGTTGTGCTGAACATATTGCAAGTCAAAAATATTTTCCTATACAAGATTCGGGCTAAATTTGAGCTCTTCCCAAAATTAGCAGCTACAAAATATGGTAGAAATGCAATGAATGGGACCAAAGTTATTTTTACTTTCGAGCTGGAGCTGGATTTCTCTCAAAACTTTTTTATTTTCAAGCAAATTAGCTTTGAAACAAATACGGTTCTGTTCTGTATTTCGTTCGGATGCTTATTTATTAGCAGCTGGTTGGGTTAAAGATTCTGAATATAGAGAACAATTAAATTGGAATTTCGGGTTCGATTTAAAACCAGTTTGCAGCCGTGATCTACATTGACTAATATTGCATGAAAACACAATTCCATTGGAATTGCATACATTTGCAGTCCAATAATACATGACGTTTTGGAAAGGAACTGACTTCATAAAGCGATAAAAGGCAGAAGGAAGTACTTTTTGCCATATATTTGCATTTCATTTCTCTCTGTAGTAGCACAGAGGGAAACATCCAATATCTTTGTATCACTGTAAGCCAATGTCCCAAACTGTGTGGGACACCACAAACGACTGGAAAGAGTTGCAGGTGGATGGAAACGCACTCAATATTCAAAAATACATTCGAGACAAGAGTGAAAAGCGCTTTCGATGGGGCATTCAAATAAGTGGGTACATATCGACCGATGGATGTCCGCATCTCAAAGGCAATTCGTTATGTCCAGGCGGTCCGACTCTGGTCGTTGTTTTTGATTTAGTACTCCGGGCATTTGCTTCACGGCCGTTACTTGCCATAACTGCGATTTCATGGACTGAGTTGTCAGCTGTAAATAAAAAAATCTGTGTGCTGGCTTTGAAAAGCCCATCCAGTTGCCGGTCTGCCTGTGCTGTGCGTATTATCAATAAAAATCATTTCAATTTGAGTTAACAATAAAAAATGGCAACGCAAAACTTTCGGACGTCGTAAAATATAAGAAATCAGCAATTGTCTGTCGCAAAGGACCGACCGAAAATTGCTCTGTAGAGCTATTCCCGAAACTGCCCACTTTATTCTCTTCAGTGTATGTGTGATTTAACTTGGGCCCCTGACTGAGCACAAGCATAAATATCAATATACTAATACACATAATACATATACATATAAAAATATATATATCTATATACATATATGTAGATATTTGCCAATTGGGCACAGGGTATATTAGCAGCCATTGCCGGAACCTGCTGCAATTTCTTTGTTTTTTTCTTTTTGCTCGTTTTGGCTGCTTTTTCCATTCCAACTGTGTTCAACTTCGGACCCAAAAATTTGTGAAATTGTTAAATTATAAAAGAAATTGGTTTCCATTGTTTTTTGCCGACAAGGCGTGGGCGGGCGATTGCGGAGGCGGGCAGCCAAAAGAGGACCAACTGTCACGCCATTTGCCGAAGGCTCAATTTTATTGGCTATATGTGTTTTTCCGGCGTCCAACTCCGGCCCACATTCGGCATGATGCTATAGGGCATATTGTAAAACATAACAAATTAAAATGTGCTGCGCGTTAGACAAATTGACAGGCAGCCAAAATGACAGTGGGGCCAGACACTCGCCATGGCTGGCGGCAGGGGAATTATCTAGTTTGAATTCAATGTCTACTAATTAACATGTTTTATTTTCCAATTGAATTAAACACGTGCCGCTCACCAATTAAGCCTTAATATTTGTTACAGGTTCAGTAGGCAGCTGAATTGACAACGGGAACAAATATAAACAAGTATTTTGCAGTTTTTGCATATTTAATACCCTTGCAAACGTGTGCATCTTACTCGATCTATAAAATAGAGTACAGACGAATAGATATACGGACACAGACGAAGATTATCCACATTTTGAACAACTAACTTAGGAACAGTGTTTATGTTAGGTCTTAAGTTTCGATCTACAATTTTAAATATAACATTTACAATTTAAAGACTCTTCTAATAAAAGGTTCTCTTAAGTATTATCTTCATGTTAAGTTAAGTTAAGATAAGGTTCGATCAAAGTTCGTTAACTTAAAGTTCTAAAATTTATGCTATACGGTATCCTCCACAATAAGCCGATTGGCTCGATTCCAAGATGTCATACTTATTATATCACATAATCTCACGACAAGCCTAACCTCGATTAAACGGCATTCCATTATTAAAATCCGGGAAACTCGTATTCATTATTTTATAAATTTAAAATTTTTCTTAAAGTGAGCGCAAAGGAATACAAATTTCTCCCAAGCAACTTAAGCCAAAATTTTTGGAATTTTTTTAAATCTTGCAAATTGGTTTTCACAAAGATCTTAATATATGTTGGAAGTAGAAAATAATTTCGTACATCAAAGCCAACTTATAATGTTAGGGTATTGTACGCTAATGCTCAGTACATATTTTTGTTTTGTGCTAATTGAAGGGTGTATTATAGAAGGCTGCCAATTTGGTAAATCAATGGTCAATGGTTATCCGTTTCAGGCACTTGTGCAGAAGTGCTATTATCCAGCATAATGTCAACAAAATGAGTGCTTCAAACGTATTGACCCAATGATAGATACATATATATATTTGTACGTTATGTGATATAAGTATATATGTGTTCAAATACTACATTTGGACAAATACGCAAACAGTAAGCCACTTATCAATAGATAAAGTGTGGGCATATGCGAAAGCACAGGCAGCGTTTTGACTGTTTCCGGTTAAGGGCCACTTTGTAGTGGCTGGCTGAAGGGTGCAGTGTTGGCTATGAGTGCAACTTGAAGCAAATAGTAAGGGATAAAGTCCCCCACGAACAAGCGATAAGGCGACAAGATATTTTACTTAAAGCATGCCAAGTGCTGTAAGTTTCCGTCTTGCCTAAGCCGTTCGGTGTCCGTTGCAAGCAGCGTGCCGAGTCCGGACCGACAGAGCTTGGACTTGCCGCACAAGTTTTTTCATCTCGCACTTGAATTGCACTTCATGAAAAACTTTTGACCCAAGTGCATGTCGACGTTTGGTCTTGCATGCTTTGTTTGTCCATGCTGCCGAGTTTTGAGTTTCAATGCCCCCTCGGAATAATATTAAATGCAACCAATCTCGGTGTCTGTGTGTGCTCGCTCTCAAGGTGATGAGCATAGAGGCTAACCGTATGCTTTAGCTATATATGGGCGTGGCAGCCAATCTGTTTAAGCCAGCGCCGTAATTGTAGTTGCTTCGAAGCTGACCAGCCGAAAACTTTTGCAATGATTCGCACACAACTTTTCCGGCTCACAGTAAATTGGAAAACAAATTGAGTGCCAAATCGGACGAGTTGCCGGTCATGTAGCAGCAAATGTCCAACTGCTGCCTGGCTAGCCAAAGCTTCAATGCATGTTTCAATTTCATTTTGACTGGACTTCATATCCTCGCCCGTCTCTAGCGCTGCACTAATAATATTATGTTATAACATCATCTCAGAGGTTAAACGCGACAAATATATACACGCTGGCTAGTTAGTTGTCGGCCTGGAGCTGACTCGGAGGCGACGGTACAGCCTTGTTATCGAGCAGATGTCGCCGTCGAAGCGTTGCTATGTCTATGCCCCTGTTTATCGGCATTCCCAGCCAGCAACTGTGGGCCCCCTTCCTGATGGAATTCAACCAAATCAGAGTCTTGCGAAAGTTTAAATTGCCTCAAGGCAAATCTTTTCTTTTTTCTTTTAAAAAAAATGGCTGCTCATTTGTATGCTTTTGTGACATGTGACAACAGCAAATACACGTGCACACACACACACAAACAAACACACACACACACACACACCCACACACACATGCGTACAAATGGTGTTTGGAAAAGGAGCTTCCTTTCCTCGTTCCCCGCCGTTCGTCGCATTAATTTAATTCAGCTTGAGGTGTATTTTACAGGTGCGAATTTCCTCTACATATTGGTCATTGGTCTGCTCTTATACGCATAGTTGTGGGTGTGTATGAGTGTATGTGTGTTTGTGTGTGCGTGTGTGTGTGTGCGTCCTCTTGCACAACGAAGTGATTCTTTTAAAGGCGCCTTGACTTGGCTGCTATTTGGAACTTAAACACATCCTTAAAGATATACTTTATACGTAATTGACTGATTACTATAGAAAAATATGAATTTAAATTGATATAGTTTTGATTAATTGAAAAATTTACTACTGCTGTCATTGTATATTCTTTATTTGATATGCTTTATATGCCGTGTCTAGCTGTAAGTGTGTTTATATTAACAGCGATTCTGGGAGCATAATGGGTAGTTAATGCTAGACTTATACTAATGTTTTTTTTTATAGCATATGCAGATTTGCTTAAGCTCAACAATAAATTCAATATACATGAATTTAAATCTGCCCATTTCGAACATATCTCGCATATTTAAATAAAAAGGTGTATCAAATGTGTCGTTCGTATAAAAAAAAAAAAAACAATTAATTAAACAATTCAAATAATAGCACGAACACGGCTTGTTTGTGATGTAAATACAACTATAGCTCTTTTTAAAAAAATATGTCCATCGATATTTGATATCCTTTTGGTACGAATATGCATATAATTTTTTCTAAGGCAAAAAATGCTTTGGTTCTTTAACTGCCTGCGGCCGGTCAAAAAATTATTTGTATGCAAAATGAATTTATTGTGTTGTGTACAAATATTTTACTTAGTCAAACGAGCAGTTAAAAGAATTAAAACATATTATTCCACACCAGAAGCACAGTGCTGAAAGCGTGGGCTATGAGTGTCTCTTCGCAAACTTATTAAATTTTTAAGGCAAAAATTTGCTGATAAGAAATTACATTATATTAAAATTATGCATCAGACCGAATGTATCTGAGAAATGCATAGGAATAATTAGGCATTGCTTTGTAATAATTCAATTAATTAAATCGTCAAAGCAACATCATTCTAACAGTGTTGATTACATATGGACACCATTAGTTTATTTTTATATACTTATAGCAAATCGTCCTATTAACGACTATGTATTTTCAATTATTAAGGACATATTTTTACTAACATTTACAGTCTTAACACACTTTTCTTATTCGAGCTCAATAAGAATTTGCATACTTGTTCTCCCCACGAGCTTCTAAATCAAATTTAAGCACGTTTACAAATGGCCAGAAATCACTTGTCTAATCAGAATGCGTTATTCAGCGAGCGAAAATTGCAAGCAACACATGTGTATGTGGCCTCATGATGCATATAAATGATAGTAGAGAGGGCAGCGGGAAGAGGTGCGTCCACAGGGCTATGTGCAGTGCAGTGGAACTTTGTCTGTGGGTGTATTTAAGTGTACTTTTAATCTTTCCGTTGGTTAAGTTTTATTGAAAACTCAGGGCAAACAATAACAAACATGCTGGAGAACAAGTAAAAATGAGAAAATTGAATTGAAAAACATTTGCTGTCCTGCTCTAACTTGGTGGTTCTTTAGTCATTATTATTACTTATAATGAAAAAAAAAAGTAAAATTACTCTAGCCAGTTGTGCGCGACTTGGAAATACCCTTAATCTTAAACTAAAGCCCGCACGTCGCAGCACAAATCAGATCTGCGCTTTCCATAGAATAACCTTTAATACTCTAATAAATATATATTGATAGACAGAACGAAGCTGAGTAAGAAATAAGTAGATATCTTTTAAGGTCGGATATGCTTCCGCCTGCCTGTTACATGTGTTGAGGGTATAAAAAAAAACACACATCAAACTACTTTTAAAGTCAGCCATGCAGCTGCGCAGTTTCTAAATGTTTTGGGACGCACTGCTCTGCCATCTGTGACTAATATTCTGGGAACCAGGCGAACCGCATATCCTATTTAGTCGGTTTGTTTGTCTTTAAGCTTCGATTACACTTTTCTAGGGTGGGTCGATCTTTAATAAATATGTTGTTTAAAATAATATTTTGTTTGTTGCACAAACGTTTCTCAATTTTTTCCATTTCACATAATTTACCGCAATTTTTCGCCATTTTTCGCCATTTTTCGACATTTTGCGCTATTAACGCGTTATTAATGGCCTTTGACGTGTTGCAGCAACAGCAACTCAGGGTAAATAAAAATAGTATAAATATAGGAGAAGATATAAAAGTCCAATTAATTATTAATTTGCTCGCTGTCAGAGCTGTGAATAAGACCGCGGAGTTTTGCCGACGAGCACGGCGGGGCATCGTCTGGCATTGTTTGTATTCTATACACTTAAACCATAACGAATAGCTGGCGCTCTCTTGATTATATAGTATATATATATATATATATATATATATATATATATATAGGAGGGTATATATATATATATACTGCGTATATAGGCTCTGAGATTTTCGATTATTTAGTTTAAAAAAGTGTAGCATACAGTTTGGGGCAGATGTTTGCACTTAGTGGCTGACAGGCGTGAAAATCCCTCGAATTAAAGATTTGATTCGGACGCGAGGCTGGAGCTTTGCCAAGAAGAATTAAAGATTGGCAAACAAATTGAATTTGGCAGTCGACGATGGCAATAACCGGATTCCCAGGCTGGCGCATATAAATCAGGCAACAGGCAGGCGGGCAGCAGAGCCTTTGGCTAGGGCATCGGCTTGAGCATGAACTTGGTTTCTGGGTCTCGATGCGACTTCGTCTGACTAGTGCAGCGAGTGCACCTTGACATAATGATGGCCATAAATCGGTGTGACAGGCCGTACAGCGAGCAACGTTGACATTTATAAATTTACGAGCCAGTGCAAGTGGATCCCGTGCAACAGATGTGCTCCAAGTCGGTGCCGAGCTGACAGAAGGCGAGTTTGGCCAGCAAACTGCCATATGGCGGCATCCCCATGTGTGACACTTTTGCCAGATGTCTGTTTGGGGTTGGTCGGTTGGCACGTGTTATGCTCGACACTGCACATTATGTTCTTAATAAGTTGCTCATGTGAGTGTCGAGCTGAAAAAATGGATGTCTGAAATAAATATGCACGTAGCGACAATTTCGTCAGCCAGTCAGCTGAATACAAGCTTGAACTAAGTAAACAATATTATAAACATCATCATCGGCAGCCATAGCCCCAGCCACAGACCCAGATGACCCGGACCCGGACCCAGAAACGGAAAAGGAAACAAGTCATAAAACTGCAGATGCCAACAAAAAATAACAGGACGCCAAATCCAACAGCATTTGCAACGCTCTACAGTTCGCGCATAGTGGAGCGTAAGCTTTGTATAAATCAAAGAGAAAAACTGCAAAGGGAAATACCTAAATACCTAAAACTATGAATGCCTTGAACTATCAAACTATCAAACTAGTTGTGTGACATTCACAGCAGAGAATTAAAAGTACATATTATAGTTTGTCTTTTGGAGTCAAAGCTAGCTGCAGCAGCGACAGAAGCCCATGACTTGTGTGCTTAATTTATTCACAATGTGTTTGTTTTTTACTTTTTATTTCAAAATATATGCAAGTCCAATTTCAAGTCTGCCTCTAGCTGCTGCGCTTATTCACTATTGTTTCTAGTTGGCATTTATAACATTCTTATTCTTCTAGCTCAGCGACTTTGATGAGACAATTTGCATATAGATGCGCACATTTATTTATGTATGTGTACCCACCGTGCAACAATTGAGGCAGACACACATAGTCGAATCGTTGGAGCAATGCTAAAGTATTTTTAAAGCACACACACTCACACAGACAGACAGGCACACACTTCAGCTGCTCAGAGAGACATTTGCACATTCGCAGAGTTTCACATTTTCACATATACACATTTTCACATTTTCGCAATCTGGCAGCACTCACGTTATGCTAAGACTTGCCTAATTCGCATTGAAAATAAGGATTTGCCTTGTATTATCTGAGAGGTATTGTTACGGGCTTGGCATTTGCCTTGGCTTAGGCACAGATGCAGGTCCTGGCCAGAAGCTTCAGCCACTCGGCTCAGCAGCTGTATCTGTATATTTATCTCTATTTGAATGTGTATGCGTGTATACTTGTGTGCGTGTGCTTTGAAGCACTTGAATTTATGCTCCCAGCATATATATGTATATATATATATAAATTCTAAATTTATGTATTCACTATGTTGCCAGCTAGAGAGCGTCGAGAGCACCTACATTAATACATAATTTGTTTGGCCTTTGTTTATAAAACTTTATGCCCATGCAGGAGCTAAACTAACATTGTAGTTCAACTTTTCGAGTGGTGCGCCAACCCTTGCCTGGTGTCGGTGGTGCTGAAAGCGCTTGCAGCTAAGTAAATCAAGTTTATCAATTGATAAGCATTTGTGACAGGTGCCAGAACAAATTCTCTAAGCTGCTGTTAACAGGCAGCAAATTGGCAACCGTCTCAGCCATGTGACTGGGCCTGGTTCTGTGCTGGCGGGGTCGGTGCTGTACGGCTAGGTAACCAAAACCGATCATCGACATTTGCTGGGTCACAGCTATTTAATTTTTGAGGGAATTCAACGAAATCACAAAAGGGCTCCGAGCACAATGTTGGCAACCCATTTGCTCTCGAGTCAATTTTGGTCTGAAAATCGGTTTGCTTCTTGCTTCAGTTCTTGCTTTATGGAACGACTTATAACTACACAAGTGAATGGCGCTCCATAACCGGTAATTTCCGCCCCAAATCGGTGAGTGTGTGTGTGTCTATGCATATTTAAATTTTTGAACCTTTGGTGCGGCCATTGTTACAACTTTCGAGTGGTGACTCGCCAGCGCTCGTCTGCTGGGTCGATGACTCTTTAGCTTCTTATGACTTGTATAATAAACAACTAAAAATGCCAAAGGCGAGAACGCTCTGCCGAAAAAATACCCTGGAAGCTGGCCTCACACGTGCATGCAAAAGTAAGTTTCGTTTGGAATAATTCTTGAAGACAGACAACCCGATAAAGGGATTGCTTAAGCAGATCAAAAAAGCTTGTTATTTTTTCTAGCAAATACCGTATGTGGGTAAAATAATTGAAATACATTTCATCCATTCCATCTACTACTCAGCAGAGAGCTGAGCTTTGTGTAATATAAGACTCACATAAATGCGTATGTTAGAAATCGATTTTCATTTGTGTTAAGCCTGAAATAAACATCATATAAACTTGATACAACATGCATCTATACCAAATCGTCATTCTGACTGGGAATATAGCGAGTTAATCAGATCGAACTTGTCGTTTTCTGTCTTGCACATACAATTGCACAACTTTATCGTAACCATTTGCTGCGCATTTGAAGTGCTGCTAGGTATCAAAAGGGTATACGGAATCGGTAATGGGCGCTTATGTGCGGTGGCATACTTTACGGCGCGCCAAATGGCACTTACTTTAAATTATAAATGCGTTGCTCGCAAGCTCTTATGTGGAACATCATTATGCATAAGTAATAGGAAGTATTGTCTATAAAAGACTGGCCATAAAAATGAAATCAAATGGCATAAAACTGACATGCTAGATTCATAAATAGTCTCTGCAGTCAGTCGTTTAAAGCAAATTGGTTATGTGCTTATTTTAATGGATGCATGTCAACGATTTCAAATAAACATTTGTGCAAATTCACATAGATAGATTATTAATGTATGTGACTCTCGTTAACAGCACAGACAGGGTGATACCCGACTGAGTTATTGACCCTTGCTGGAAAGAAAGTGGCTTTTGAGTGAGTATTTTTTAAAATTTTTAAAAATTTTGTATTTTTTTAAGCCCTTTTGAAAATTACTCGGCAAGCTCTTCACCGATAAAGAACAACATTAACATGTATAATACATAAAGTATATTTGGTAATAAATACAAAAGTAATTTCATTTTATTAACTAGTGAAATATGTAGAATTTGGTTGTTCTAGAAATAGCTAATAAGTAAGCTTGCCAAAATTTTTTAAATATTTAAAGTTTAATTTTAACTTTAGCTAAAACAACTTAAAAGCTTAAATACATACAAAGATATGTTAAATAATAAAAGGTCATAGTCGCATTAAATTCTCTAGATGGAAGTATTTTGTAATTACCTTTAACCCTTTAAAGAAGTGTATTTATATATACGTATAAAAGTTCATTTTATTTTCATGATATTATAAGATGGTTTTCGGTATATAATTTCACTTTTCTACATTATCTATGCACAAACACCTTTGGCTTATCATATTTTGAATACGACACCCACATCAAATTACTTAAGAGCCCAGATTTACGAATGTGTGTGTGTGTGTGCTGGTATGTACATGTTTGGATGCGTTTGTCATGTTATTAGTTGATTAGACAGTTCATTTCACAGAAACGCTTCGCCAAATGTGTCACCTGTGCGCATTGAGATAAGCTGGACGTTAACCCATTTCATTAAGTAGCAAATATTTTAACCCAGCACATTTGGGGTCTTCATTTAAAGCCTTGTTGCATTGAGGCCACTAGCATTGGGGATAGCCAGTCGCAAAAACACGGCACACACGCACATACACACACACGCATACACGCAAACGAGCGCACGCACACCCTCTATTTAAGAGGCTGCTCTATGTAGGGCATCTGAAAACTCTGAGAATGCAGCCAGTTTTCAGAAAGCTTCCCACGTATACTTATTCGTTTCAGTTCCAAAATCAGTTCCTGTTCCAGTTTCAGTTTCATTTCCATTGCATTCCGCTTTAGAATTCAAATAGCTGCCCACGCTTTATTTTCGCACTCGACTGGCATAATAATGTGTGCATGCGTGCATATATATGTATGCATGTGTATGCATGTTTGTATGTATGCAGTATATTAATTCATAAAAACGGACAGACGCACATAATGACTGCGGCCACACGGGACACTTGCAGGGCAACGGTTAAAGTTAAAGTGTCGAAATACTTCGGAATGTAGTGGAACTTTAAGCGAACTCGGGACAGCCGACTTACCTTGAGCGAACTGGATGAGCTTGCAGAGGGATTCACCAAAGATAAAGTTGCGCAGCAGCGTTCCGACCAGGGTCACGGGCATGCAGAGCACGCCCAGCAATATGTCTGAGATGGCCAGATTGAGCAGAAAAACATTGGTAATGGTGCGCATGCGGCGATTCTGCACCAGGGTGAGCACCACCAGCAGATTTCCCACGACGGCGCAAAGCAGAATAATGCTGTAGCAGGGTATCACCCAGATGGGCACATCAGCGATCACCCGCGACATGCTACGGTTAGACGGCACCAAGGGCGTGGGCATTACCGTAGCGGATGCAGTAGCCGATGTCATTGTTGCCTCCGATGCCAGCGATCCGGACATCGATCGCGCCGGTGATGCTGGTGTCGGCTCCGGATCCAGCTCATTGCTATAAATGTAGAGATCACTACCGTTAAGCCCATCGCCACTGCCGCTGCCGCTTCCGCTGCCGTAGATCTCCTCAACGGCATAGCTGGCATTGAGCTGCAGCGCAGCATTCGTGGCCAGCGGCGCGAGCGCAGACAGCAGCTGACGGTAATAGTAAATGGCGCTAATCGTGAGGCTGTCTTTAAATGCACTATCAGCGGCACTGGCACTCGCGGTAACTCGAAAAAAAAATGTGTATGTGATTGGAGCCAAAGCAGTTGCTAACAACCCACTAACTGGTTAATCAGCGGGTAGCCGTGCCGTGTGCCGCCGCCTCGTAGACTCCGTCGTGCACTGAATGCTTGGATCCGGCAACAGTTCCTCGAGTGCTGTTTGGACCATCAGTTGTGGCAACAAATGCAAAACTCACCACAGTCAGCAACATCGATTAACAACATGCCCACTCTTTGGCAACATGTTGCCAGAGGACTTGTTGCTGCTGCTGCCATTCATAGCCCCTACTCACCAATTTGCTAATGCGAGTGGCCGAAAGAGACTCTTGACTTTGTTTTCAGCTCAATTAAAATTTAAATGTAAAACAAATATTTGCTATGCTTATTAAAATCGATCTAAGTAATGCGATGGTATTATCAGGCAAAGATTGAGCAGTTTGCATGCTCTAGGCATTGGCTTTGGGATTTCTAGGAGACAGGCTACAAATTATCGAAAATTAATATCTTAAGATATTAAAATTATCGGTAAACCTATTTAAAATATAATTCAGAAATATGCAACATGTGTAAGCCAAGCTTTTTCCCATTTTTATTAACTTTAAGCAAACCTATAAATCCGCGTTTCGGGTAGATTTCAGAGATTTCCAAATGAAGGAGATTAAAAATAAAGTAATTAGGTTCTTACACGGATCAGGTTCTTATTCATTCAAAAAAAGTAACATATATGAGAAAACAGGCCAGAGTGCGACGAGCAGATACCCTGCACCGAACATCGATCAGGTAACCAGGAACTCACACAGACTTGCTTCAAGAACTCTAATTGAATCGATTTGATTCTGTGGATCTGGCTGCTGGTAGGGATATTTTCAAAATTAATTAAATTATTAATTGCCGCCATGTTTGACAATCTGCAGGAATTTACATAACTAAGTGAGCTGACAAAACTTGCATGCATTACCGCAATGGAGCGTGTCCCGACGTCGATGTCGAGGTCGATGTCGGAGTCGGCGCAGAATCCTCCTTCGGAGAGCTTGTCGCGCAACAACATTATTATAATCACTGGCTGGCGAAGAGAAGGACAGCACATTTGTCAAGTTAATTAGCGTACCGGAGACGGTTTCCACTTGTTTACACCTTTTGCTCATTATTTAACCGCCGTTTTGCTTTGTTTGCCCGCTGACACCTTTTGGGCGGCTGTCCGCCGCTTTCCTCTTCCCTCTGCCGTCTGCCTCATGGTCTTTTTTATATAATTTTTTTTTGGGTTCATAAATCAAGTGGCAACTTTAAACCACAAAATGTGAGGCTGAACACTTTGCACATCATCTTCAGCCAGCCAGAATATTTGCTGTCCTTTTTTGCTTTTCGAAGAGTCACTCAAGTTATTTCGGACATTTAGGCAAAAGTTTCTGTTTATTGTTTTGTTTTTTTTTTTGTTTGGTGCTGTTCTGTGCTGTTCTGTTACATCTTTCTTTCGGAAAAGTGACTAATTCAATTAAACTTTTGGAAGGGCCTAAAAAGGCAAAGCTTGTCCGGGCACATGAATAATGCCGTTGCATTAATTAAACTTGGCCGAATCCGGCCAAATTCCAGCTCATAGCTTTGCCAACTTAGCCCACTTGGTTGTCCGGCCAACGCGAACTTCATTTGTTTATTTACTTTGTGTTTTAATTAATTTTAACTATTGTATTTGCATTTGTTGCTCTCTTACCGCTGCTGGGGCCATTTCTTGCCATTATTGTTATTGTTTTGCCCAGTGGCTCAATTTCCATCAATACAACACTCGATGTGGATTATAGAAAATATGCGCAAAAAGAATAATATATATTTGAATTACCTTAATTCAGAACAATCTCTTGGAACATGTTTTGCTCACATGTAGTTTAAGAGCCAGCTTTGTGAGCTTTTCATAAGCCAAATCTGGCATAATTAATAGAATAAAATCTAGCTTTAATATTTTCTCAAGGGTATCTAATTATCGAGCATAGCCGTAAGAATGGCCTTTATTTAATGCTAATGCAAATAAAGTCAGCGTTAAATTAATTTCACATCACTTAATGGCATCATCAGCCAATAGAGATCAAACGATAAACATACATTTCGTAGAGCTATGAAATAAATTGTAAACAAAAAAAAATAATTCATTTCTAGAAACGGGGGAAATTTTAGGTAGATGAGTAGCATAATTAATTGGGAATAAGGCTGACTGCAAAGCAGAATGCTAGACTTTTAGACACGCTGTAACCACAGTTAAAAATATATAAGTAAGAAATCATCAAGATGGGCTGCAGATGAAAAAATAGTCTTATGGCTCCCAGCAGCTACCTACCTTTAGGTTTGGCTCGTGCCTGAACCCAGATTTTGTTTTAAGCCAAGACTTGTGATATATATTTATAAAATAATCAAATTTGTTATACTGATTGCCCGTTTTAATTTTAAACCAAAAAATATATAAACCTCTATTTTTTTTGGGCTTATGGTCAAAATAAAATGTTAATTCCAGAAAAAAGAAAGTTTGCAACCATGTTAAGAACAATTTCTGTATAATTTAGAGTATATATAAATATTCCATTCAATTAGTTTTCGCTGAATATTTTAAGCTGTTCAAAAAGATAAAAGTTGGTATAGGATATTTAATCGCTAAGCGTTTTTCATTTAGCAAAATAAATGGCCGAGTAAAAACGTTGTAAAATCATAAAGAAAACCTCGCCATTAAAGTTGAGCAATCGATGAGTACGAGCTGAAGTTACTGAGGCTATGATGTAGTTAATAACCCGCTGACTGCAAATTGAAGTTAAACTGATATTGATTTCTGGAAAGGCTGACATTTGGAGCTCAGGTGACAATATATCGCGTTGCAGCAAGTATCGACTAGGGAATATCGACTATCGAAGCTAAGGAGTCGCTGCCTTAACCATAACGCTTCAGGCCTACCGTATTCAGCTTTATTTTGGCTATAAATTGACAGCAAGACGAACTTTAATTTCGCATCCAGCGAGATGCGTAATATGACTGCACTAGAGCTGCTCCATCAACACACCCACACACCCACCCATACACACACACACACACACACACACACACAAATACACACCCACCAAATCCCACAACAGCACCTGTTTACAGTCGGATTATAAACATAATCGCAAATGCTTCATTTTGCAGGGAGGTCAAGGAGCCCACGAGCCTTGTATTCCGCAAATGGATATTAAATTACGCACGTGCTGAGAAGAGGGCGTTGGGAAAGTAAGAGTTCTTAGGTTGGAAAATTGAAAGTTGTTAATGTTCGGTGGCAAGCGCCAAGAATTTGAGGATTCCGGCCACTTAAGAACTATGCAGCTCGCATTGCTATCATAATGGTGTTGCCTGCGCTATGCCATAAAGTCATTAGGCATTCATTTTGTACAACAGGTGAGCAGATGCCAGGCATGCAGGCATACAGCTTTTGGGTCGGCTCAATGTTGCCCGAGAGGAGCCCGCAGTCATGGCAGCTGCTCCATGTACTAATCGTACAGCTTGTATTTATAGAGCGCAGTCTCGACGCAGCTCGTTGGTGCCTTGAATCACCTTTGGAGCTGCCGTCTGGGTTCAGGGCTTTTGGCTTGGCCTTAGTTTATTGACGTGAAAGCAAAATTCTTTTTGGGTTTCACTGCAAATTTCTTAGTGGGCCCTTCCGAAAAACTTTTATTTGAGTTTGCACTGTGATTTTGTTTGTGGCACTTCTTTTCTTTGTTTGCAGCTCCTGGCAACATTTTATGACCTTTTATTATTATTGTTGTTGCTGCTGCTGTTCCTTTTGGTTGCTTAAGCTCAAATTATGCTGCAAAGTGCAGTGGTAAATTTACTCCCCATTATGTTTTGCTCGGAGGCAAATGCGCTAAATACATAAATCGAAACAACTCAACAAAAATAAAAATAAAAAAACAGAGAATCGACAATCCATGCAGAAAGCTTAAAACAAAGGCAAAAACCAGAAAATCCTTGCCGCTCCCTTATTTTTCTGACCGCCCACTTAGTTAAGTTCATTAAGTGCCAGAAAGAAGTTTGTTGTCTGTTGGCTGTTGACTTGGAGTTTCGGGTATTCCAGAGATAAGCTTAATATGTTAAATGAATTGAAAATGTTAGTTTTTCTTAGAAGCATTTAACATTTCATTCAATTCATTTTTATTTGTTATTTCATAAAATTAAATTTTGACACATTTAATTGTATTTAAAATACTCTTAATTATATTCTTGATCAACATATCTTGTCTTTCTGTCTTTATTTAAATAATAGATAGTTCGCGTCAATTTGCCAGACATCAATAAGGATCGCTACACTCTCGTTTTTATTGCTTAAATATTAATTATAACAATGTTATTGTTTTTTGTTCTTTTTTTTAATGTCTCGTGCTTTTATGACATAAAAGTCTATAATATGAAATGATTCGCACAAAACAGAGAAAGAGACACGGCCATAAAAAACCGAACTTTTGACTTTTTAATTTCCCAAGTACATTCTTTTATATATCATTAATGAATTTTGCTCTTGGTTTGAATTGAAATTGAAATACTTAAATTGTGTAAATGAAATTTGTTGAGTCTTTTTTTAGAGTCCAATTCCCATTAAACGTTTTGCAAGTGTCGCAAAAGCTATTCGAATTTTAATTGAAACAAGTTTTTTTCCCTCCCAATTTTAATTTTCCATATAAAGTGTATTCAATATTATTTTTAATATGTTCTTCGTCTCGTTATTAATTTTGCTTTTGGGTCGCTTTTGCCATATTTTTGATAAAATTTTGATTCCGCTGTTGCGTATTTGTTTTGCGCTTGTTGTCGATTTTGTGTTCTTTTTGTGCAGACATATTTAATATTTGTGCACGCTCTCAATCAAAGCCCATTGGGGCTCCGCCAACGCACACGCCCACGTACTCATTGACCCGTGCTTCGGTTCCGTCCATTTCCACATTAGGCCATGTCCGGGGCAAGCCCCAATGCTGTCTCCGATGCGCATTTGACAGGCGTCGCACGTTTTTTGGTCAGAGCAAACACGAGCTCACCTCCACTCATAAAAGCTCGCACAGCCACACACTCACTCACACATTTATGCGCATGCTGTATGTGTATACCCTGTAATCATTTAAATGGGAAAACAGCGATAGGGTTTGATTCCGATTGAATAAAATATTTATGTAATTATGATTCGTTGATTGTCGCCAGGCATGTCTTTACTTTTGCTCGGCTGACCATTTGGGTGAATCGATCGCGACCCAGGAAATATAGATGTACGTGTATATAATCAAGTTATAGACCGGTTACAGGTCATCTTCCAGTTGGGTGATCTAAATTTGAGTATGCCGACTTGTTTGATTTGGCTTGCTGTAGGCTCTTTAAATTGACGTTATGCATACGCCCCGTTGGCTGCTGTGCGGTAAAATGTTTATGTTGCGGTGGTGACCATTTGCATTTTTTGTCCATATTTTCGAGAAAAATTACTACGTGTGTGACATCTTGTCCAAATAAATCAAACGAGAAGAGCCCCGCAGTGCTGCAACGCCAAATTACGTATGCGCTGCTCAGATTGGTTGCCATTAACTCAGGTTGGGTTCACCTCGCACCGCCTGAAAAAAATCCTGCAATTTATATGGCAAAAGGTTACGGCCACCAGCCAAGTATGGGAGGCGTGTACAGTCTAATCATCTGGCCAGATCGTTGAGCAAAGTCACACTTAAGTGTCGTCTGATAAATGACAGCTCGTCAAAAAACGCAGCCGCGAAGTTAGCGTGGCTATCGAATCAAATCAAAATTTGTATGCAATTATATTTTTGAGAATCTACAAATATTCAGTAGCATAATAATATATACTGCTAAATTTCATCGTCGTTCGTTTCGTTTTTTTCTCAGCGAAAATGAGTTGTTCGTATGGATTTCGAGTGTTATTTTTATTTGTTTGTTCCATATGCACAAAATAATAATGTGTATACCCCATTAGGTAGGGTAGGTAGCAAAATCCGGAAAATAAACAAGAAGCATTTACGTATGCCACCGAATTTTGGCTTGATTTTAATTTTGATTGATTGTCATGACATCATTTACAGCGCAACACGAAATCAGGTGAGCAAAAGTGACTGAAATTCCCAGACCTGAAGAATAACAGCAATCGTAGTGCGTCGCATTAATTGCCCAGAGGCATCGAAATCCGAATAGGCATTGGCAGCACGTGCCGCAAATTGAAGGCGAGCACGTGTCAACTGCAGCCAGCCACTGTCCCCTTTCTTACCTAACCTGCCCGCACTTGAAGCTCAATCCACACACAGACTCTCAGCCTACAGATTCTCCCACGCATTGTTGAGCGCCTAGCAAGCTCCATAGCCATGCGGATTTAATTACAAGCGCAAAGTTATTCCTGCACACATAGAGAGGGCAGAGCAGACAATGGTTGTCACGCGGAGGTACACACAATGCTCCGCTGGGAATGGAATTACGATTTCTAGTGCCTTTTGGGAATGAACGCAGTTTTATTCACATATTTTATATTGGCCATGTCAAACAGACATAACCACATTTCAAGCTAAATTACACAACCTGGGCATCGCCAAGCTCTATCTAATAACAAAACCAACAGAGAACAAAATACCATTCTTAACCCTATTGCTAAGTATAAGTGCATTCATTCAGTCCATTTCCACATATGTATTGTGGAACTAGATGGACAAATACCAGCTCTAATTTAATATACTTATACTTCTAAAAGTTAGTTTTATTTTATTTGAATTTTGCAATTTTATATAGAGTATAGAGTGAACATCAACGACATTTTGTGACTGTGAAACTAATTAAACTAACTTTTTTAAACTAAATTTATGTTTTGTAACTGTGTAACTAATTAAACAAGATATTTTGAATTTAACTACTACACATGCCCGAGTATTTATGTATGAAAGATTCATTAATTGAAAATTTCGTAAAATCCTGGGCTTTAGCTTGGCGGTTGTTGCATTTTATCTGAGCTTTAATACTAGACTTCACGTCGAGTATGCGTCTGTCATGATTCTATGAGCCCGCACTCATAATTATTGCTTCCACACCTGATGCTGGGCTTCACTTGGGAGGTGGGACAATTCCTTCGGGCTCCATAGTAAAGTTCTGATTGTTGACTGAGCGAGCAGTGCTTAGGAAATTGGATTGCCAAGCGAGCAGAGCATGGCAAGACGGCGAGGATGATCGGGAGTTGGTTGTAAATCGTTTTGAGCTGCGTTTGCTGATGTGATTAGTGCAATGCACTGCCAACGCGTTTACCATGTGATTTCCCAAAATGTTTACCCATGCCGCACAGGCTACCAACTTTGCAAAGTGCATTTCAATTTCCGTGTGTTGTTGTTGCTTTTTTACATTCTGTAGTCGCTCGAAGTTGTTGTTTGAGTTATTCTTGATGATGGTGCCAAGGTATGTAAGTTTGTGTGTATACCTACGCTTACATACAATATTTTACCTGCGTTACATAATTTCCAAGTCACTTCCGGCTAACGTCAGCTGCGTGGATTTTGTTTGCTGAGCGACTTACAAGTTTCGCTTCTCAGCTAAAAATAATGTTGTCAGTTTAGTGATGCCAGCCCCCAGCGCCCCCGCACCAACACAAGCGAACTCACTCACAAATCGCATTGTCTCTGCAAATAACAAAGACATCGAGAAAAATTGAGAGACCAACAACAACAAGAAAGCAAAAGTAAACAAAAAAATGTACAATTATCTGTGGTCTGACGAATACTAAATACTCTATATCACTTGTACGCTATTTAACTCACAACACAACGCTGTTCTTGCTATTCCAATGTATCTATTTATAATATCAAATATATTTGGGCTTAAACTAAAGTATAAGTTAATAAGGCTTCCAGCCGGTTTTAAGCAAAGCCGACTTAGGCTCGATATTCCTTGTATCAAGAAACAGCTGCATTTAAGCTCGAAGCAAAAAATATAAGTAAGCTATTAATTACATTTTTGAATTGTCTCAGTTAAGCAACAATTTTCATACTTTCTAACCAAATACTGGCCTGAATCTGAAAAACCAGGTGCACGAACCGAACCCTAAAACCCGACCTTAGTTCGAACCGTCTAAATAAATATGTCAACCGCAGCGCTTATGAATATAATATATAGCATGCTTAACTTTGTTTCAAACGGAAATGTTTGGCGGAGAAATAAATGTAAGGCGAGTGAGACAAAGTATTTGAGGTACACACTCGTTCGTGAAATTAATGTCTGAACTTACGTACATAAAATGTGAAATAAAACAGTGTCCAGCAGCATACCCTAAGGGCCACTTGAGGAGAGCTCCTGCTTTCAGCAGCCATTTGCAGATGGCAGCGGCTTATCAATGTTTAAACAGCGCAGCAAAAACCAGCAGCAACAACTGAAACAACAACAACAAGGGATATGCAACGGCGAGAAGCAACAAAAATAAACTTAAATATTTTAAGACGCCATTTTATGATAATTTTGCATGGCGCCCAAACAACATTCGCAGACGGAGTCGAAGTCGTTCATGGGCTTGGCATGGAATTCGGACTGGGGCTGAGTGGGGCTTGGGTTTGGGTTTGGGTTTGGGTTATTGTGTGGCAGAGCTATAGAAATGGCCTGCCTGGGTCTGCTATGTAGCCATGTGTCGCCAGCGCTGATGCTCATTTAGCTCATTTGTCTGCCTTTGCGTCTTGTGGCTCACTCTGGCCCTTTTGCTTACTGGCAGCCTTTTTACGATTTTCCAGCCCATTGTAGAAGTTTTTTGCGGATCCTTGAGCGGTTTAAAGTGCCTCAATTCATGGTATTTTTTGAAAGGGTATATGTGCAACGCATTAAAGAAGTCATTATCAACGGCATTTGGTATATAATAAATATATGTTATATAAATTTACACCTGAAGGAAAATAAGAAATTTTGGTACAAGATATTATACCCATGCTCATTCGGACAGCTTTAATATAAGTTGTGCTTAATTAATAGAAGAACTTTATATAACGCGTAATGGTATTTACATTATCGTTATACTCATAAATTTATTTTATTTTTCGGGTATTAATTCTTTCAAAAGTTGAAGTATGCCGATTGTATCTAAAAGAATCACGGTTCACAGTTCATTGGCAACGGTCAAGACTCAATTAAGTGGAAAAAATGCAAATTATTTTTAATGGGCGCAAAGTTGGAATTTTAATCACTTGTCAGCCCTGGAAATGGAAAATGGGAAAATGCATTTGCATGGCAAGACCAGCTACAGCTGATAGATGAAGATGTGCATACTGTGATTTTCCGTAAATTATATTGTAACAAGGCTGTCGCACAAAATAACACACACACACACACAGAGGAGGTCATTGAACACTGTATATGTACGATATGACAGCTTAGGTTACGCTAAATCCATTTTTAATTAATGGGCATTTGACTTTTGTGCATCGGTCTGCCCGGCAAATTAATTACCGGCCAACACCTTTGGCTGCCCTCACAGCAGACAGCCCAGCCCACCGACACGTTGTACGCCAAGAAGTAAACCAATAAGCCGCTGACCCTGCGACCCAGCGCGGCGCAGACTGAGGCACCCATTGAGCCACATTCCGTTTGCCCGTTTCAATTACTGAACTGGAATCGGTCCCAGGTCCCATCCAAGCCGGTCTCACCCCCCGTCTTCGACCATTACTCACTTCTCCTTCTATCTCTGTCGACCTTCACCAGGACCATTACTTTAAATTGATATTGTTGTTGTTGTTGTTGGCAGCCCTTTGGGGCATTAGTGGCAAGCCCATTCTTACACATGGCACTCTCTAAGCACCAAAGCATTTTAATTTGAACGCTAATCACATTAACATTAACTGACCTCATGCACAAAGTAACTAACCCACGCCCCTTCATACAGATTGTGCAAGGTCTTGCTTATTGCCTCTCTCTCTCACTATCTCTCTCTCTCTCTCTCTCTCTCTCTCTCTCTCTCTCTTTCTCTCTCTCTCTCTCTTTCTATCGGCAATGCCTGAGTACCAGCAGAGAGATCACAAAATGGAAAACCTTTAAGGTAATAAAAAAGAGGGGAGCCATCAGTGAGAAATATCATATTTTAAATCTTAAAATTATACTAATAAATATAAATATTATTATAAAATTAATTGAATTCAAATCAAGCTACCAGCATATCTTAACCCTAGAAAATAACACTGCAAGAGTATTTAAAGTCAGGTTTTGGGTAAGTTTGTTTTCTCATTTGCCCATTGAAAAACAAACTCGCAATTGTTTTTAGTACATAATAAAAACAAGAAATAGGCTAACCCATTTAGCTGCATTTTTTTGCATTTAAAAACTTACCGGCTTGTCGATGCGTACCCGTGATTGGAGCTTGGGTATGAACGCCTGTCTGCCTAGAACATTAACCATTTAATGCCCAGCGCAGACGGATGCGCAATCGTGTTGCAGAAGAGCCCCCTCGAGCGAACCAGAGGCTGACGCATGCAACAGCTATGTTGCATTCGACATGGACTGCGGATTGAGTCTGAGGCCCAGTCGTGAGTGTGTGCTCGTGCGCGTGGCCAACTGAACGCGTCTGGTGCTGGCGGCATAATGGAACACATGTAATTAAATCTGTAATCAGCTTATGGGGCTTCAGAGGACCCTTAGCCATGGCCGTAGTGGAAGCACCCAAGCAGCGACAAGGCACGCGCCACTTTGCGGCGCCTTTGTCAGACGGGTACACGCCGCGGCGCCATGCCGCATTGGGCTAGCGGGGACATTGACTAGCTCATTGGGCCGGGTTCGTCTCTAGAGCCCAGCCCCGTCGCGGTCTTTGAAATTCTTTTTTGAGCCCATCTTAGAGGCAGTTGCAAATTCATCTGCATATGACGCGAGTACACTGAATGTAAAGTTAATTAGCATCGTTATGGTCAAAGTCAGCGTAAGCGTCAGAGTCAATGCCAGCGATAGCGTTAATGCTGTATTTGTGTATGAAGTTTCTCACTATAGCCCATATATATATGTATATTATATATAAATATATTTTATTGGATTTTTTCGATTTTTCGTCGAGGACTCTTGACTGGAGCACACCAACTTGCGCTAACCTTCAGTTTTACATTTGCCATTTTCTTTTCTGTTTTTTTTATAAAAAAGCTTATGGTGATTATTTTGTATTACACGTTGTATTTTATATAAATTTCGCAAACCGAAACACGAGTAGCGTATAAATGTATGCATATTTATACAGATATAGTATGCTGTGAAAGGCGAACAGTTTTTCTAACGAATATAAATTTTGTTGAAAAATCGCTTTTTTTTACGAAAATACTTTAAAAAACGCAAATATGACCCTTAATTTGTGGGGGATTCGTGGTTGTTTGTTAGCTTTTAATTGAAGTACCAGAAGATACTTTTGCACCTCTGCTGAAGGATTCATTTGAAGCTTTGCGCAATGTTAAGCATTTTATTTATGTACACCCATCAGTGTTTGCTCGTGTTGAGCACTCACTAGAGCTCTTGGCCAGGATGGAAACTTTATGTTGGGTGTGTGTACCAAATTCTCGGAAGTGTATACATATAATTTTAAGTAGTCTAGTGCACTCCATGCACTACATTCGCAGAACGCTGACGCGGTTGCGGTGCTCGCTCACGAGGTCTTACTGAAATTCGCCCCAGCAGTAAAATTATATTTATTATAAATGTGTGCGTGTGCGGTGGGGACTTCACGGCGTATTTGCCAATACTCGCAATGTTGCAGTTGTATGCGGCTGCACATGTGCGGAACAGCAGCTTAACAGCTTCAACCCGTAAATCTTCATCAGCCAGGTGAAGTTTCTCTCCTAGTCACATACTCTCACATACATATTTACTTTAACCTGTACACGTGCTAAACTACAAATATGTTTTGCCACTTCGGCAAATATGTCGATTTGTGTCAAGGAGCTGCAGAAATCATTTGCTACTGCTGTTGCAGACGATAGTAAGAAGTGTTTGTATACCTTTATAAATGTGCAGCTAAGCCCTTGCCCATTTTTATAGTTTTAAGCTCCTTCCCAATAAAACCAACACAAAATGCCTCGCCAAGACACTTTTACACTTAACCAGAGCTTAGACATATGAATGCACTTGAGCCACTTTTGGTTGTAAGCTTTTAAAATCGGCTTATGTATGAATATAGTCGAACTACCTGTGCAATTGAACCTCGCTTAAACGGAATTCTGTCAACCGGAATGCTGAGTGGCTTTTTTTTATACCGCTGTTATCCGTGATTAACCTCTATTATCCGACAGTTTTCTCCTTAGTTAAAAAGACAAACTTCCTCAAACGAATTTTTCAAGCAAGGGAATTTCATAGAGTTGGATTTCGCAGCGCATATCTATGTTAATATGTTGTGAAAGGGAAGCCTTGATTATTCTTCTTGCGAAAAATATATACAAATAATAACATTTTAGAATGTTTATTATGGCATCTACGTCGGACATTTTATTTGTATATACGCTTACAGAGTGTATCAGCTGTCGAATTAATATGTCGGTCTTTTCCATTTGTCTGACTGTCTACGCCAAATAATTAAAATGTATTTTTGGCTGTTAAAATTATTTAAATTGCAACTAATTTAAGATAAGATTAGGATCTATACCGCATGAGTCCCATAGCAATGACAGGGAAAATGCTACAATATTTTTGAATTGATCATAAGCGAAGCTCATTGACATGTTACCTTGCTCAAAGATTAAGGTAGACATCGATTTTGTGAACAATGTGTAAACGTGCTTTAAATTGAGCAATCAATGAGGACTCATGCCACATTGGCTTGAAGGCCCATAAATGTTGAGCCGTTAAGTTAATTGACAGTTTCTTTCATTTATTCCATGCACACAGGGTAGGTTCTAAATTTCAATTCCAGTAAAAATAACAAAAACAATTTCAAATTTCAATTAAACACTCGCAAAACTTTCACAGACATTTGCTTAACATTAGTTGCGGTGGTCCACCCAGCGGTTTTGTTGACCCCTTCTACAAGTCTGACTTGTGTCTGGCGGTAAGTTCGCCGACTCCCAATAGGAGACCTAAAAAATGCCGAAAGGTTCAAGGACCCGGCACATATGAGCATATATGCACATATCTCCAAGCATATGCGAATACTGTTTCAATTGCTGAATTTGGGAAACATATTAAATATTTAAGTGTCGAATATAAAAATACCAATTTTAAATATACGAAAGCTTGTTATTGGTATACCGAAGCTTAAATACTCTTAAAGCCATTTGAAACATAATAGAAGCTAAAATAATATTTTTTGTCCATTTAAAGGTAAAATATATATAAAAATATATAATAATTAATTAATCAAATAATAAAATACTTATATATATATATACTTATTAGCAGTATAAATATAAATACTTTATATACGATATTTAAATAAGTATACATAGGTAATAATAAGTCGTCTACTTTAGTACCTTCCGTTAGCATAATACCCTCTGGAAGAGTAAAAGGAACTGGCTGATAGTAGTCGCCCGGGCAAATGCCACATTCCACAACTGACATTCTACATGCCACGTACACTGGCCTATGATGATAAGGGTATGTGTCTGTTTTGTGGTTAGTCCACGACTGTTGCTGCTGCTGCTTTTATTGCGTTTTGCAATTCGAATCGATATTAAGCAGCTCAATTGCTTCATTGTGGCATGCAACAAAGTCTGTCAGATACGCACATTTGCCCAAGAACACACAGTTCAAATTCGTTTGTTCCCAATATTGAAAAAAAATGCCATGGGCGAACAAATGCACCGCCCGCCAAATGTTCAGAGTCAGAAATGGTAAACAGGAGACCTGCAGCTAACGTGGATGAAAAAAATAGAGTTATAACAAACAACAATGCCCAAATTGTGTGTGCTCGACCTGGAGATACCTTATGGACAAATAAAGAACAAACACATAACAGATACGGATAACACTGTGCAACAAATCGCTTCGTTCATTTAGAATGATTTTATATATGCATGACTTTCTGAAATTGTGTGAACTATAAAAATATGTTGAAGATAAGATTCGGATGTTCTTCCTTCAATTAATCCGTTCCATTCTGGGTGCAAGCCGGTTCGGTTGAAATGCATATTGCAGCCCAACAAATAATGCATGTAGTTTCCTCAAAAAGGGGCTACTGAGCTTATCATCCGTTTCTTGCAAAACTCTCTGGACGCACATATACAATCAGAGAAGTAAACTTCACAAAAATGTATATATACTTTACAGAATTGCATATGCCTGCTCTCGACATTTTAAATAAATTTTTAATGGCAACACGGTTGGGCCACGCGCATGCTGCACTTCGGCTCGGTTCTTGGCAAGAACACGAAAATGGCGTTCTCCCAAATTGGCCCAACCCAGTTCCGGTCTAGCGCGGCACAACCCAGCTTTTTAGCCGCCTCATTGTTACTTCTTGCGCACTTTTCGAGCGGGAATTGTGAGTATTAAAGCTTGTAAACGTGTCCCGTATTGAGCAGTGTGGAGGGGCTACTCGCGATTCCGCTGACTTGCCAGCTGCCATTGTTGTGTGTTGATTGGTTTCTCGTCGACAACTTCTTCAAGTGCAGCTCGTGGCTGGCGTATTTACATCCCGCTGTGGCTCCACTGCAGCACGCCACTTCCATGTTCATATTACACGCTTACCCAGACATGACAAGCAAAGCTGCGGCGCATTTTTACTCATATGTCAACAAAATAATAACAAGCGCATTTGTGATGCCAGCCTAGGGAGTGCAGTCTGCGTGCTGGGGGCTCGTTGCCGTGGATGGTTGTCAAAAGTGTAAAGCGGGGCCAAATGGCACATGAACTGAAAACAAGAAAGTGTAAAATTTCGCTTGTTTTTATTGCGAGTCCTCTGCATCTAGTGAATGGCGTGGAGGAAACGTTTATTATCTGAGCGGATGTAGTCGGATCCAATGGCTGACATAAAATGGCCAACGATGCCGTAGGCGAGGCATTAACAATACTGTACACACTTACGTAGGCTACAAATCGACACTAAAGCCTGGTTAAGGGCTTCCACTTTTTTTTATACCGCGCTCATAAAAACCTGTCAACACAGACCCAAGTCAAGTTTTGCAACAACAAAAATGACACAGTAATTTATACATAGAGTACATCTATATAAACTAAACATATTATTGATCGTTAGACCATAATAGCTAACGTGACTACCCCAACTAATATACTCGCATTAGTTATTAATGACATTTGGTATGCAGGTTAATTTCTTAAATTTGTATCTGTGCGCAAACACTTCAAATTTCAAGCACAAGGAATTCCCGATTTTTCTACTTTGTGGAGGCACAAGTATTTCCGTCTAGAAATACCCTGCATCTAGTTCTAAATTGTCGTCAAGTAGGTAAAGTGATTTTTTAGATAGCTCAAATGCCAAATTTTGTAATTCTAGCTCTAATATCCTCGGACCTCGAATAATAAGCGGCATCTATAGATTTTTGAGCCATGTGTGGAGCTCTCCAAGTTCCGATTCCTTTCCTTCTATGTATTTGTTGAGGTCCCAAATGCCAGCGTCAACCCAATTCCAACCAGCGTAACTATTCCCAACAATATTAAGAGTATTCGGTACACATACTTGTAAACAATAATACTCTGCAAGTTTAATATCCTGCAAATTTCATAACACTGAAGCTATTCAAATAACAATAAGTTTCTGTTCGTGAATAAGGAAAATAAGAGCGCACTTGTTGTTCTCCGAAACCGTGTAGCCGTACATTGTGTCTGTGTTTGCATTTGTATGAATATGAGTGTCGGGTGCGTTTCGTGACGCGGGCAACATTTAACACCATAGAAAACCTATATAGGGTCTGCGATTCCTTGCTAGTGGGTAATATTTTATGCATATATTTATACCCTGAGCCCATTAAAAATGGGTATAAGGGTATATTGTATTTGTGTAAAATCGAAGTGTATGTAACAGGCAGAAGGAAGAATCTGCGACGCCATAAAGTATATATATTCTTGATCAGCACCAATAGCCGAGTCGATCTAGCCATGTCCGTCTGTCTGTCTGTCCGTCTGTCCGTATGTATGAACGCAGGGATCTCAGAACCTATAAGAGCTAGAGACTTGATGTAGACTTTTAGCTGTAGGTGCTCCTAGTGCCTGCGCAGATCGGGTTTGTTTCCGATCATCGATAACTTACTCTTACCTTTTAATACAGCTTCATAATTTCTTACATAGTTTTATATTGTTTAAGTCAAGTCGTGATGACAAATAAAGATAAAGGTACTTTATATGTTTGTATTATAAATATGTGTGTATCAGACTATGACTCTGTTAGACGACTAGAGTTTTGTATATTGCTTCTCTTTAAAAACAACTTAACCTATGCTGAGTGCCCGTTGTCATGGGCAACAGTTTAGTACTACCAGTCAACTTGTCGTGCTCATGTACCAGCTTATAATTCATATTTGTTGCTGCGGCTTGGTATAAAGGCAGCCAGCAAGAACTGAGAACCCCTCGTCCTCTCTGGTGGAGTAGTTGGCTGCTTCAAGGACAAGTCGCTGGCGATTATGAATGTTGCGTGGCGGGAAAACTTTCAGCAAAACGAATAAAATTTCATTAGCGTTCCACAACAAGCATAATTAAATAGCATTAATGGCTGTCAAAGATGTCGAAAAGCCTGAGCCTGGGAATGAGCACGTGCCCCATGCGCGCTGCTCAGCGGAACGTGCAGCATGCAACCAGCTGGCTATTCCAGTTTTTCGGCTGGTGAACACGTTATAAGACCATGATTATGTCGGAATTGGGGCGGAACCCTAAATGGGAATAGCAGCGAAAGTTGACAAAATAATAAAAACTGCGTCCATAGCCAGACAACTAGTATTCGTATTAAAGGAATATTTTCTTTACTTATTAAAAAGTAGGCTGAATAATTCTCGATTTATGTAGGGGGAGACACATCATTTGTATTAATTTACTTCTCTTGTAAGCTCGCATTCAACCAGCTCGCAAACACTTCCCGAACCAGTCCTGAGTACAATGTATCACATTACATCTGGCCGCCTTCTTTTGTTGTCACCCCGTCATAAACATCGATGAGCTGGGCTGAAGTCTCATAAGTAAAATGAGATAAATATTAAGAGCCTTATATTTAATGTTACATGGTTTTTGGGGTATCTTCTGTGGAAAAAGCACAAAGGGTTGTTGACTGCGACTGCGGATACAGTAGCACGCGGCATCAAGGTCCCATCTGCTGTTGTCGTCGCATTTGGCTAAAAGCATCGGAATTCAGAGTTGGTTCTTAACGCCAAATCAAAGAACTGTGTACAAATCCTTTTGTGGCAGAGCGAGGCATTCAAAAGTCGTAAATTTGCTGGCTGTGCGCTCCCAGTCCCAGTTGTGGTTCCTTTTTGCAGCCATTATCTTCTTCTCTGTCTTTGTCACGCTCTGGCTGCCATTTGCTGTCTCTGTTGCACGCATAAATTGGCAAAATTTTAATTTTCCACTAGATTTGCGTGGATTTTTGGCTTGTATTTGGCTTGTTCTTCTCGATTTGCTATGCTTTGATTTTTAGACTTGACTGTGCATACCATATGTGTGTATATGGGGTATTGGTTGTGATTCCTTACTGTCGATAAAGGATGCCAAATTCATTGGCAACAACTTTTCCAAGAATTCTTTTATCTTTTAGTCTTTTCTTGACGAAAATTCTGGCTGCATCCGTATTGTTATTGAGCTCATCTGTGCCATTGACCAACTTTCAAGTCTCTCAAGTGAAATCAACAGCAATTTTTCTGATTTTTAACTGTCAGGAGCTTCCTTTTGTTCAGGCCTGACAGCATGGCGTATGATGGATTTTACTGGCAAAGAGCTTCGTGACCCTGCGGCGGGCAACAGACGGATATAAGAATTGAAGACCTAATGAGGTGACATTGTTCTAGCATAAACGCCAACGAGGACACAGCAAGAACGATATCTTCTTCATGTTGCACTCAATGCAATAAACTTCATTATGCCCATTTTCTTCCAATTTTCACAATCTGTTTCAACTTTTTATGAATAATTTGCTCCTTTTATTCTGCCTCCAATGAAAGTGGGTTACAAAAAACGGGTTGTGAGAATTCAAGAATTCAATAGGCAGCACGCAACAATTCAACTACTTGAGGACATAAGTATATTCTTGGTGGATATAAACATCTCGTCTCAGTAATACTAAGGCAGCCTAAATTGTCAAGTAATTCAATGTTAGAAAAATATATCTCTTCAACAGATATTGCCTTGCGCTATAAATATTCACACATTTGAATATCAATATTTATACATAACATCTTATAGTCGGGCACAACCGACAAGAGCATTCCTAGTGGTTTCTTGCCGTTTCAATTATCCGTGATTTCATTAATTCTCGGGTACTGCCAAATGAGACGGAACCGCAATGGGTGGATTAAGGGGGGAGAGCATGATTTATGAAACACTTTAGGAAAAACTTTCAAAGGCAAAAATTGTAAATAACCGTCAAAGGCGAAGGCAAGCAAATTATTTTTAATTAATCTACACATATGAAAGCTTTACAAACAGCTCTACTTTAGGCAAACACACACAGAGTCCCCAGGCCGCCCCCAAATCAGCATATGACACTTGACTTGCGTTTTTCCGCTTGGCAAAGCGCACGGAAAATATTTTCAGTAACGATAAAATTAAATGTATTTTGCTTAAAGCTGCGAGTTGCCTGCATCTTGATTAATTGCTTGGTTAATTGCGCGACAATGGCTCGCTGACATGAACACCTCAAATTTCCGTGTGCCCAATGCGATGAGCGACAGGCAGATATGGGTTGTGGCCTGTGGCATGTGGCGTGTGGCGTGTGACATGTGGCATGCGGCAAGCGGCATGCGGAATGAAGAGTAATCGACGAAGATGTAAATGTGGCTGCTGCTCATCACAACTAATTACAGTTTCAGTTTGAGCGCCGATTTGGTGCCATAAATTAAACACGCACTGCAATTTCCTCAGAGCCAAGGTATCCTGGGCATCCTTGGGTATCCTACGGCATCCTGGCCAGTCCCTTTTGTAAGATCCAAAATGATGCGCAAATATGCAAACTGCGTGCGTGTTGTCGAAAGTTGGGAGCACGTTGCAGGAGATCGGGTGCCGGTTGCCAGCTGTCGGCTCCCCTTTGTCCCAAAAGCAGCCGCGAAGGGCATTAGCATTCGTTTGACAGCATGATGTACGTGCATGCTCAACTTGCCACTCGCCGCACGCCGCGCGCTATGCTACGGATCGCATTGGAATCCATGACCAGGCCAAACAGCAGACAAAAGGCAGAAGACAGTTATTGGCTTTACAGCTTACTTAATTAAAAAATAATACATCCATATTAGATTCCCTCTGATTTCAGTGTCTCTTTGTCTCCTTGGCGTTTGCATTTAAAGGAGGGCTTTGAATGGACTGTTAAATATTTAAAAATAAGAATAACATAAACATTGCAATGCAAAACATCCTATATTATTATCTTATCATTATCATGTTACCATTATACCTTCTTAAGTTTAAAGTAAGCTTAGAGCAGTTTTTCATTAAAAATTAATATAGAATAGTTTAATTTAATTTAATTTAAGGTAACCTGTCAACTCAAACCATTAGGTAATAAATAAAACTTAAGTTAAAGTATACCCTCTATATTATCCTTGCATAAAATATATTTACGAAATAATCTGAATCTATATTTGAGATGTGCCTAATTTATCGTCCCATCGAGTATATTCAGAAAAATATAACATTTTTTGTTATATTTGGCTTTTGCCTTGTCATAAGTAAACAAAAACTCCTGTGTCACTTTCTGAGGTGCTTCATTTGCATGCGAGAAATGTTGAAAGGCTGAATAATAATAACAAAAAGTAACAATTATCGACGTGCTGAAGTTTACATACCCTGCATATCATATCCTGTTCAAAACTGATCAGACAGTTGAGAACTATGGCAAACACACTTGAAATGTGACGGCAAACTTAAGAAACACGTAAATTAGGTCTTATCAGAACTTATGTTTAAGACATTGACGACTGCCAAAACTTACTAAAATGTAATTCGAAATATTTACTTTTCTGAACGTGCCTTGTAAATATTCTGCAAGGTGTCAACAAAATGTAAACATTTGAAGGGTATACTCATAATAATGTGCCAAATAATATGGTCTGTAGGTGTATGTATAAGCGCTATGAATACAAATGGCAGGCCCTGTCCTGCCTCAGTGTTGCGACTTTAATTGCACAAGAGCTGTAAAATTTTGATTAGCTGCTGCAAAGGACGCAGGCGAACGAACAGCACCGAACTCTCCCAATACCCTGTATTCATGAAATTGCCTTAAGAGGGCAATTCAAAACATGCGGAGCTCCAAACAACAAGCTTTTAAAGTTTATGCCGAAAGGGCGTAATTAAGCTAACGAGCTAACTATTAAATATTTAAATGTATTGAAATATTTCACTTTAACTAGCATTTTGTTAGGTAAAGCCTTGCGATTTGGTATATAAACATTTTTGAGTGCCTTGTTAATGCACTGAAAAATTCACCGGACAATAAGCACTGTGGTTAATCCATTCCATAGTTTCAGGACTAAGGGATAAAGAAGCTGAGAGTACATGTGTTTGTATTTTTGTCTTTTTGCATAGAGGTAAGCTAGAATGTTTGTTAAGGCAGCTCGGCGCGGGGAATAGGGTATCTTCTAGTTATTTAAAAAAAAAATTTTTTTTTTGTGTATGCATGCTAATAAAAGAGAAGTTGTTGGGCAATATTCTTATATATAAACCTTAGATAATGTAAATGTAAGCGCTGAGTGTTTTTAAGTATTTGATGAAGCATTAACTTGTGTTAACAAACACATTTGGCACTCTGTTGTTATTGCATTCAGTTATTATAAACGGAGGCAAGATCCTGAGGTCTAATGCCTAATGGTAATCATATGTCAGACCAATTATGAACAAGCATAAAAAGTATACTAGCAGCCGTTAACCGGCATTGTCCGGAAACTTAGTCGCCCAGCTCCATACACTGTTGTTTAGCTTGGGCTATTCGCTTACTTCGTTAGAGGTTACTATAGTAATTAATTAGCTTCGGTCAGTCAATCAGTCAGTATCGCTTTATATCCTTACAAAACAGCTTTCTTTTAATTAAATAATTCATTATTGAAAACATCTGGGCTCTTTAACATGGCGATCGAAACGGCTTTCCATGGAAATGTAATATTTATATGAACATTGCTTCGATTTTCCCAAAAATCATATAATATCTCTTGTTATTTGTAATAAATAATTAAGCTGCGCTTTGGGGGATTCACAAAAATTTACTAGCACTGTTGAAGGGAAAAGTCACGTTGACTTTAATAACGTAACGTAAAGCAGCTAGTACTGCGTTATTCAACAGCCAAAATAACAAGGCCCACATGCAAGCGAACGATATTTTTCCAAAACTCAGAGCTACAGCTGCATGTTTTGGCTTATAGCTTAGCTTATTTGAACAGAAGGCAAATAAATTAGCAGACATGTAATAACTGAAAAAGTTTTGGCTTAGTGCAACGCAATCTGAAAGGCTAAGTGTGGCCAGCAAAGGAATTAATATGCCGACGAAGCGCACGATGAGTTGAAATGCAATTTATAGTTGGCAACGGAGAGACTTTGAGGCTTGGCAATTACCAGCAGGAATCCAGCTGATGACAACATGCATCGAAAAGCAATTACCAAAGTTGACGTGGCCAAATAATAGCATTGAATTGGTGTAGGCAACTCCCCCTGAATGGAATTGCAATTAAGTAAGGCCGAGATAAATGCAAGAGCTTGTCGGGACTAGCATGAAACTAACTCAAGCTGCTAATTGAGTTGTTGGACAGTTCTTCTGATGAATTGGCCAACAACAAATATCGGAGTTTCCCCCAGCTTGTTCGTTCACTTGAGCCATTTCCATTGACATTGCACTATGGACGCCCTCAATGGGCAACTGTATGTATACTTTTTTGAAAATTACTCATACGCACCGTCGCAGCTTTGACACTTGTATGATGGCATTCTGGTGCCAAGGCCAAAGCAAAGGCTGAAGCCAATTGCCGGCACCAAGGCCTATTCCATTCACGAGCTCATCGAGCAGAATTGATGCCCCGGAATGTGCACTGATCATCGATGGCATTGTTGTTGTTGTTGTTGTTGGAATTGTTTCGATTACACTTGCGTTTATGTGCCACGGAAACGGAAGCCGCTTTGACATGGCTCAGCACAAAACAAAAATTGACAAAGGGGCCCGTCTTACATGGCACATGGCTTCATGCCACATGGCAGGTGGCAGCTGGCTGATGGCAGGAGGCAGGCGGCATTTGGAAGGTGGCACGTGGCTGACAACATTGCGTTTGTGTCACGAACTGAAAATCAAAATTTATCACCCATTTGCCGTGTCTTCGCCTGGGGCGGTGACGCGTCCCGCTCCTTATCGCATTTCCTGTGGCATGCGCGGCCAATTACCTTGGATAAATCATGAGCAGCTCTCATATTTTATATTCACTTTGATCTGTACCATCGAATTTACTCTGGTAAATGCAATTAAACCGTATTAAAAAGTCACATTTTAATGTCAAAAATTAATGCATAATTAAATCAAGTTTTATTCAATTTATTAAGAATGAATCATTTTTTTTCGCACTGCCAAAGTATAAATACCATTGCAGACGTGTTTTATACAAAAATTCAATTTTTGTAACGATTGTTCTTATGGGAGACATACGTCCCCTTAGTAGGATCATATGAAAATATTTTTAAACAAGTAAGAGGTTCTAGTCGGGAGCTCCCGGAAATGCTTCCTTCTACCTGTTACATACATTTGGATTTTGCACAAATACAATATACCCTTATACCCATTTTTAATGGGTTCAGGGTATGAAAATAAAAAATATTGCTTGAATGCAGTCTAAAATATTCTTAATTGCCTGTCTTTGTTCTTAATAAACTCATTGATTATTAACGATCTTAGAATTAAAAAAGGAGGTAATCGAAAATTTAGCTCGACTTGCTCTGCATTGAGGTCGACAGTTTATATAGGTGTTACGCCTTCCTTATATTTATTTACCAGCTTTTTACACCCTTTTAGGCCATTTGCAATGCACTCAAGCAACTGTTTATGTTGTTTTAAGTTATTTGCACTCGGCAAGCCGCACAATGTTGGTATTAATTATGCCACACCGAGGGTGACAGTGGCTGTAGCAGAGCCAAAGCTAAGGAGAACAGCAACAAATAACCAAAGAAAATTGTTGTAAAGTGACAACAAGTAAGTAAATTTGCCACACGACTGCACTATTGCGTCCATGCTCGGGCGTGCACATATGCATGCCGCATGCATTCCAGCCCATTGCCATTTTCATGCCGATTCCGCCATTTTTCTTTTTTTTTCAGCCATTACCCGAGAAGTGGCCCAGGTGTCATTTGCCACGCGCTCAACTTTTACGGTAAACTTTGCTCTTTTATTTTGCTGGCGCGCAAACTTTTCATCGGCTAAGTCGACGTTGAGACTTTTCAAGGTAGCAAAAGAAAAACTTTACCTAGACTCGATTTCCATTATTTTTTTTTTTTTGTGCCACATCATCAGCAGCAATAATATGTGTGAATGTTTGTGAGGCAGCCTGTGGGGATGTCCATTTTAACTCGTGGCTGGCACGTGCGGCACTGGCCGATGTTGCAGCTACCCATCCATCAATTCATGTCTACATGGGATACAATTAAAGCTAACTACAATTCAACAAAGTGGACATAAATCAATTGCCAGTCTAAATTGCAGGTACACCAATAAGATATTCTTACAAAAGATAAAGGTCTGGACACTTTGCATGACAGGCCAGCTACATTGTCTTCGAGAGTATTTTTTTAATAGATGGGCATGGAAGTGTCCATTTGCTAATTTAAAATAATTGTAACATGACACTCGTCGCAGTTAACGACGTGTTTCGGCAACCAGCTCGAAAAATATCTAACTTTTAATTATTTATAATCTAATTACAAAAACTTATTTCAAGCCGTTTACGCCAATTGAAATGGTTCGAGTCCGCGCACACACACCCACGTGCTGAACAGTGGAACTGAAGGTGGAGTACTGCAGCCATGCCACGCCCATATGGGACGCCCACCGCCAGCATGTGCAGATATGTATCATTTGGATTGTTGTGTTTTACTTTGTATTTGCAGTTGCTTAAAACAAATGGCCCAAAATCAATTAAACTCAAGTGAACTTTTGCCTTGAAGGTGGCTGGTCCTGTGCCTCGGCCTCGGCCTCTGCCTGTAAATCTGCCTCCGCCTGAGGCTGCGGCTGTTTCGGCTTATACTTGGGTTCATTAGCAAAAGACTCATGAATAATACCAGTATAATTAATTGAGAACTCAGCAACACCAAACAACACGCCAGCCAACGAAATGCCTTTTTCCTCCCAATGGGTCTGTATTCGTCCCAATGGATGCTTCGATTACTTGTTAATCATTCGCATTTAAGTTTCCAGTAAAACATTTTGTAACCAATCCCCCCGTTTAGCCTGCCCTGCTCTCCTGGCCGCTGGTCATTTTTGCTGGGCGATAGACGGACGTAAACCAATTTTAATCGCGCAGTTTTAATGCGAGACACTGGGCACAGCGGGCGGCAGCCTCATTACCTACTTTGAATACCCTCACCCTCACGCAATCACCCATCCGGGCGCACGTTCTGTCAGCCTACACGACATTCGACAACAAATGTCTTTCATTTACGCGTAATAAAAACGAAATCTCCGCTGAACATTGGCCGCAGGGCGGCTTAGCAGCTCGCGGTCTTTAATACCCATAACTTGTTGTTGTCCTCCCCATTGCCATTCTACGCAATACCCTGTTATGCAGCTAAAACCCAAGTTGATGGACTGGCATTACTTTTGTCGCTCAGCAACTAAAAGAAATGCAACGCTCAAAAAAATGTTCAAGCAATCGAATGAGTATAAATGTATTTTTTAAAAATTCTCGAATCAAATAACAATTGAGTTTCATTCAATTTGATTTAAGACCCGACTCGATGATTGTAAAGGATATATTGTGGCTATGGCATACCCCACAAGCACACGGCCTTTCAACTCAGTATTGTTTTTTCTTGTTTCTTGTTATTCATCTTGTTTACCCTGTAGCTATAAAATGCTTTAAAAAGGCTGTCATCAAAATAAGCTAATGTATGTATGTGACAGCCATGATAAAGACGGTACTGATACTAGACGACCTCTCGTCCATATACGCGCGTGTCTCATTGGTCTCATCTGAAGAAAATATTATTTATTTATTTAAGCTAAGGCATATTTCGACAAAAAACGATCAAAAAGTTATTAAGTGCAGAAGAGATATTCTGGTATGTATTGTAAGGATGACAATTATAAATAAAGGAATCTAGGAGGATCTTCGGAAAATACGATATTTAAAACAAAATACCCCCTTGACTTACAAACTTGTTTGTATATACTTCAGCATGGAATAAAAATGTTCTGAACCCTTCCAAATACCCAATAATGAAAGTTGTTTTTAAATAATACAAATGTTGTTTACAGAGTATGCACGTGTTGAGCACTCCCGACTATGGCATTCTCATTTGGTTTTTCGTATTTGTTATTTTTTGTGGCACTTGCTGTGCGCTCGCCCCGGCTTGCTGCCTCAAGTGTATTTTACTTTATTTTGTATTTAATTTACGGCCCACATGGCTGTGCCTTTCTTCTACAGCCGCCCTCCCAAATTCTCAAATTTCGCATTGGCGCTGGCAAATTGGTGTGGCTGTTAATGGCATACAATACGTGTATGAGCCACGCACGTTGATTACAAAGAAGTACGCTTAAATATGCATGAGGCAAAAATATATTGAATTTAAGTGACAAAAAGCTCTGATCCGCCCTCTCCACCATTTCCTAAGCTTTAACTCCCATGCCGCATGACCTCCCTCATTGACAGTTTTTTAAAGCAAAACAAATTCAAACATACCTTTTAAAGCCTTCGAATAGTTTAAAAATGAGTAAAAAAAAAAGGGTATTTAGGGTTTATACAAACATAACAGGCAGAAAGAGGCACAACCACATTAAGTGCATATATTTTTGATCAGGATGACGAGCGAGTCCCTAAGCCAAATTCTCCGTGTGAACGTTGAGAAACTCTAGGCTAGAGATTTTATTCTTGACTTTATATTCCCCGCTACCAACGTAAATTTATAATTTCTTCGATATCTTCCCTTTTTTCGAAATATCTATCAAAATATCTTAAAATGTATTAAAGCTTGATATACCAGCTTTGATAGGTAGGCCCTCGTATAGTATACACAGATGAGGAACATCTCTCTATTTGAATACCTCTCACGATTCCTCCAAATTTAAAACGAACGAAATATATACAATTTGATTAGGATATCTCCCGATCGGGCTCTCCCGACTAGAGCACTCTTCTGTTTCTGTGTATGTGTATGTGCTATAAAACAATTGAGAGCATAAACATCATTTGCAGTTGCAGCTGCCGCTGCTGCATTACTTTCCGCCATGACAGCGCCCGCGACCGCCAGCAGCTTTACTAAATGGGGGCATTTCATTGTCGACAACTGTTTTGGGCATGCTCCGGGATTCATTGCAGTTGACATCCCTATAAGGACAGTGGGCATATTGTGCCAGCAACTTATGCACGAATGTGCATACGCATGGAAATTAACTCGTACATATAAAATCTCTTTCACATGGCATTACTTAAGTCGAGAGTGCTCGACTAGGCCTTCTACATACTGCTCTGTGTGGAAACTTTAATAACATAAAACATTTCATGTTTTTATCCCTTTACGTACACCGATTAAGACGATTAGCATTATATAGTCAAAGCTCCTCCAACGGACACTTCTATTAGGCAGACACAGCTTGGGCAGACAACAAAAATTCCTGATGACACTTATCCGTCCACTTATCCACCAAACAAAGTTTTCATTGTACTCTATACACCTGTTTGTGTCGATGCTATATTCTCTCTGTCACATACGTATTGACAAACTTATTTTCATCGCTTCTTTGGCCACATGGTGTATAAATTTTATTATTATTCAATTGAAGTTGTTCAAATTAATCTGATGATTAATTTAAATGCTGTCAGAGTAAAAGACTGACAAAAGCAGGCTCGTGACTATATAAAATATGCTCGAGAAAGGGTCCGATAATCCTTATCTTTATTCTAACAGCTACATTATTATCATGTCAAATACAATTTCGCAATAATTTTATATATTCTTTTGAGCTGTTAAATACTTGACAATATGTTAAAACAGCGTGTAATGAAAGTGCTACAAGCCAGACAATAATAAAACATTTTATTATAAATTTATTTAAAAAATGTATTGATAATATCTTAATCAAAAATGATTTGATAGCATTTATGAACAATTTCTTGGACAAAAGATTGGGCAATTATTTTGACCAAAGTAGGCTTCTAAATTGGAGTCCACACAGCTGGCTCTCAGTTGATCGTCAATGTCATTTCCGGGAGCAATGGAATCGAAGCGTACAGTTAATCGAAATTTCAAGGAATTTTGAGTAAACACACAAATTTAAAATAAAGCACAAACACATTTCTTCAGTAATTTACAAACGGTGAGTTTTCTTCTGGTTAATCGGCCAGCCTGCTTAACCCATGCAACTGCCTCGCAGAGGCAGTATCCCGTGCAGCAACAGAATGGCTTCAGGCATTGAAGTTTCAACGGAGTGCAAGGGCATCTTTGAGGAGATACGTAAGCTAAAGCAGCATCGCTATGTAATCTTCGCCATCAAGCAGGAGCGCGAAATCAATGTGGAGGTGGTTGGCCGCCGCAATGCCAGCTATGATGACTTTCTTGACGATTTGCGTAAGGGTGGTCCCGAGGAGTGCCGCTATGCGGTCTACGATTATGCATACCATCATCAGTGCCAGGGCGCCTCCTCCACTTGCTTGAAGGAGAAGCTATTCTTGATGCTGTGGTGTCCGATGCAGGCGAAAATCAAGGACAAGATGCTCTACTCCAGCTCCTTTGCTGCACTCAAAAAGGAGTTCAATGGCGTACAAAAGTATATACAGGCCACCGAATTGGACGAGGCCTGTCGCGAGTGTGTCGAGGAGCAGTTGCGCGTCCTTGACCGCAACTGAGCGAACTACTTAACCAATAACTCTAACAAGAAGAACAGCAACAACAGCAACAACAACTACAACAACAATAATAACGTACACTTAAAAATAGCAATAGCTAGCAAAAAAAAAAAAAAAAAAAACCCCAAAAACAAGAAAAGAAAAACAAAATCAAGAACGCACCGATTCACTGGCACCCAAATTGGCATTCAAATTGTTGAGTTGCATATTAAGTAATTATATTTAAACTTCTCGGTTGTCAAAGCATTATTCCCGTTACACATAAAGTTTTGCAAGCATCAAGCAACCATCTTTGCATTCCGAGTCCTACTCCTCAGTCTGCGGAAACATGTGCCACATTTGCAACCGGTTCCACTTGGTGGCAATTTGATTTGATTTTGCCGCTTCTAATGAGCCCATTTAACATTTGGCTGAGCGGCCACTGACTCGGCGGCGCCTTAGCTCCGCCAAACGCTTTCCACTAATATCATTTTCCAGCGCCAACTGTTATTTATTGCGCCCGGCTCCTCCATAGGCTTCGTCCCCTCACACAATACACACACACAGCGCCAACGGCTTGACTAAAAATAATTTTTGTTGCCGTCGGCGGCGGCGATGGCGGCGTCTGAGTCGCTGGGGAGCAGGCAAAACTTTTGCCATTGAGACTTTTTATCTCATTCATAAATCATGACCAAGTTGCGAGCGGCGCCTCCAGCCCGCGGTCCGCCACCAACAGCCTGCAGCCCGCAACGAGGCAGAGCGCGCCAGTCTTTCATTTCATTTGGCGGAGCACTGGAATTAATCAAGTCGAGAATGAGCACGTCGCCAGCTCAAATTAAGAGTAAGACTCAAATTTTTGACATTCCCCTGTTTGATGAGTGCAATAAGTGGAATAGTGGAGTAGTCGAATGGCAAAGGAAACTGAATCAGATGCCAGCTGGAAGGGGTGTGCATTAAATGCAAATAGACAAACGATATAATGGCATTTGCTCTGCTTCTCGTGGCTGCTTTTAAGAACAATGGCAGCTCGTTTGGGTCGTTCCCGTAAGGCAAACGGCTTCCCTTGCCGGCTTTCCCTAACGCACGCGACGCTCTCTCTTCCTATCCCCGCCTCTCTCTCTCTGAGCTTACGAACATTAATCATACGCCGCGTTGGCCGCTTAAAGACAACCAGGCAAATGCCGACATAACAAAAGATAATGCTATTGAGACTTGGACACTGTCAACAAGGAAGTCGATAACGATGGGAATACAAAAAGAGCTTAAGCCATGAACAAACAAATGGGCACGCATATCTTTGGCACGCCGAAGATTAAATACCCTCGTAGACACTTAAATGAGTCTGAGCCATATAATATAATAGATTGATTTGATAAACTTGTGCACATGTCAAGATCTCTGCAAAAGTGTACCATCCAATAACTAAATTTTGTATAGAAAGTTCTTATAGTAACTACATGCTAAGGACGTACGATTTCTGTATACATATGTGTAAAGTTTCATGACGATAGTCTGAGACGGACTCATGCTTTATGTGGTCGGAAGCATCTGCTTCTGTGTTACATATTTCGCGATGATTTGATAATAACCGATGCAAGGGTGTAAAAAATATACTATATATAACATATACTGTATGTAACAAAATATACTATATATAAAAGAATCTCCGGTAAAATGCTGCGTATTAGCTTAGCATTCTTTTAACATAGTCAACACAATATGCACACAACAATATACACACACCTTCGCACACACAGCTGCACACATACTAACCCACATACACAATGCTTGGGTATAAAAATCAAAGCAAACCAAAAAGGGCACATAGCAAACAAAACACGGGCCAAAAATCCACGCAAATCTAGTGGAAAATTAAAATTTTGCCAATTTATGCGAGTAACAGAGACAGCAAATGGCAGCCAGAGCGTGACAGAGCATGAGAGGGAGGGAGAGAGAGAGAGATAGATGGTAAGAAAGGTAGCATCAGAAGGATAGCAACTGAAGGGGCGGAAGACCAAATTACGACTGTACAGTAAAACAAATGAATTTCGTTCGCTTATCTTTAAAGAGTAGAGTTTCAACCATTAACTGCTTTAAAATGTATATGCACAATTCTTTGATTGGATTTTACCATTTTGTGAACAAACAAAAGAGATGGAGCAAGGCTGAATTCTAGCCAGGTTGGAAAATAATACATTTTCTTATTCGTACTGTATCATTATGATTGCTATTTTTAAGTCTGCTTTGGCATTTTATTTAATTAAAAGAAACCCTACAAGAGTTCATAGAATTTACAAAGTATCCCCTCGCCACATCAGTCAAGTGAGAATATTTTGATTTCGGCGTTTCTCAATGGAAATAGGTGTGGATAGGTTTGAAATATAGGAACTTGTTAGCCTCCGCATTAGGTTTCGTCAAGTTAAATTTGCTCGATCAGTGTTGGCCTTTATTCCAAATGATGGTTAAAAATACAGATTGAATATCAATAAATATCAAATTTGTGAAATTCTTTATAACCCCGTCCGGAAACTAGCCGGATCGAACCAGGAATTCTACAATTAATGCTATATATACTTAAAAATATATGATCATCTACATTCTTCAGCTGTATACTATCCATTATTTAGGATGAATATACTTGGAGAATAATTTGCCTGGCAAACTTTGAGTAATTAAAGATATATAGAAGTATATTAATGTACCGGTGCGATTCGTAGTTTCTCTCTTTATTTTATCAAGTAACAAATTTATATGCCCGAACGGACCCAATTTTGAAAAAAAAAAATATATCGAACAGTTGCTGAAAAAACGAGGCACACGCGAAATGCCATGTGTAAATGCCAGTTAATACTACTGGAACTAGTGGTACTGGTAATCAGAGTCAAATATTGAAAAAATAGTTACTACGCATGGTGAAGATGGTGTGTATGGTGTGAAGGGTATGAAGCGTGCGCAAGGTGGGCATAGCGCGGATTAGGTGGTTGGTGTAGATGATGTGGGCTATATGTATGTGCTTATGTCTTTGTATCGTTAGCGCTCTCCATGTTGGTAGTGGAGCGCATGCCAAGCAACAGAGGCGGCACGGGTTGCGGTATGAGGTCACGGTTGGAGACCATCCCAGCTGGACGACGAGAACGCTGCTGCTGACGTACGCTCCAGTGTAAGCGATAAAATTCTTCCTCATCTGACATTTGGTCTTCGGAGTCTGACGGCTTTGGCTGACCCGGCTGCTTAGACACTTTTGTTGTGGACACCGAATCGCCTGGCTGTGCGCGCAGCGTGGCCGAGTTCGGTGGTATGGTCAACATTGACTCCGGCTTTGGGAGGAAGCTCTTTGGGGGGAACTTCTCCAGTTCCATGTTGCGCGGCATGCCTATAGGCAACTGTTGTCGCATACGCTTTTTGACAACACTGGGAATGTTGACAAGGGATCCGCGAAAGTCAGCAAAACTGTCCAAGCTGCCCACCGAGTCCCTGCCCTGCTCAGCAAGGCCCAGCCGATGCATACGCTGCTTTAGCATACTGTCAACGTCCAGATTTTGAGCCTTAGCATTCTGATTGGGCTTTTCGGTTGCACCGTGCACGTGATCGCCAACCGATTGCTTGTTTTGCGCCTTCTGTATCAGCCGGCGTGCGTTCAAAAGCGAGTCGGGAACTTTTGGCATGCTCCTATTCTGCGGCTGCAGCGATTGCTGCATACGCTTCTTTACAACACTGGCAATGCTGAAATCCGCAAAGTCATCCAGGTTGCCAGATGAAATGTCCTTAGCTCCTTCAGAGCGACCGCTCTGGCTCAGGCGCTGCAGCACCTGTGGCAACTGCTCCGCCTGCTGCTGCTGCCGTTGCATGCGCTGCTTGAATATGCTGGCAATGCTCAGATCGGACTTCCTGGCACCCAAGTCAGTTCTATCGTGTGCCTGCTCAGCCTCTGATTGCTGCTGCAGCTCCTGTTGCTGCTGCGAGCTGCTCGCCTCGTCCAGAAAAGCAAACTTATCGATGTAGTAGAGCTTCTCGGGCTGCTTGCCGCTGGCAGGGCTCATCTTGAACTCAAGCATTTGCAGCTTGTACACGTTCAGCCGGTAGCGCATGCTGCTCATGCGACTACGTACAAAGGAGGGTGTCAGATGGGCGCCCAATTGGTTGCTAATATCTTGCCAGGCCTGACGCTTCAGCTCTGTATCTTCGTACTCGCTCAACGATGTTTTCCACAGGCATGGATGCTGGCAATATAATTCGATGAGTCGTAAATGGAACTCTTCGTCTTGCGTCGACGGCAGCGATTCTGCGGCACTGCTCTTGGCCGAGTCCCGGCGCTGTCGCTCGAGACGACGTGCTTCCATTTAGCCACAGCCTTTGGAACCCAAAGTCTATTGGAATATAAATAACTTAGTCCTTAGTCCGTAACATGTAAAAATGTCTACTACAACAGCAAACGCTAAGACAACTATGAAAACTGTCAATATAGAAAGTCTTATAGGGCAAAACGAAAACAATATTAAAGAGAACCTAGCATATGCCTATTTTTTCTCGTATTTCACCATTTTTTTGTTTTTAAATATTTAGTTTTACGTTGACCCGACCATGCTAAGAATATATTTACAGTTACCCATTGACATATACAAATTCCAGCGGAAACAATTTATAATTAAGAACTTGAACCGAACCAGCCCAATAGAAAATTTTTGAAAAAATGTGTGAGATTTAAAAAGACAATAAAGTCTAGCCCGAAAAAAATATATTCAAAAGTGCTTTCTAGTGACAACTTGTCAGAGGAGTTTTCTTTTTTTACATTATACATAATTTCCGCCTATTAAAAACCGTTTCCTGATCAAATTCAAAAAGACAAGCTCGATGAAGTCAACTCGTCCATGATTTAAACGTCGCTTAAGATGTGTATAGGAAAGCAAATAGAATTTTTATTTTAGTTTTAACTTGTTACTGAGTCTAGTAGGACTAATTTTAATTTTCCTAAATTTTTGGATCCAAAAAGTAAAACACATAAACTTTTATTTCTGGTACATTTTCTATTTCGGCTTCAATAAAAACTTGGTCTTTTAATATGAGTGACGAGGGCGACCGTGTAAAACGTTTACAGGGCGCTAGCCGAAAAGGAAAACAAAAGAGAGCGCGTCAAGACGTCGAAGATTTAATGGGAACGATATACAGGGAAGCCGCAAACCCTGGCTGCAGTTCCAGATTAATGTCGTCTGATACCGGGGTACTCGATCGAATCGACACAGTAACTTTTCCCGGTCGCTATGTTACCAGAGTACTCAGGGTTCGTCCCTTCGAGGTGACAAAACGTTTTGTAAGGCCCCAGCTAACTTGTGATCATAATACAGAGCCCAATGCAGATAGTGTTGTGAACAAACTGTTTGGCATTCAACAGTTACAGAATTTGCTGCTTGTGATAACGCCCACTTCAACGAATACGGAGAAGTACATCGTACATGGTTATGCAATCGATGGCGAAAGGCATCTGGGCGTAACCAGCCTGACTACCGACGAAAAGGATCTTATTGTGTATACCCAGAGGGCCGACAACTATTCCATAATATACAGTTCGGACTATCTTGAGCTGGAGCATGCATTTAAAAAAACAGAAATTAAGAACCGAATCTTTGAAGTATTTCAACAAAAGCCTACCAGATCTGTCCGTTTATCTTACGCGGGAAATACTATAACCCTTAGATATCGGCACTGTAAGCCCCAAAAAAAAGATAAAGTTACTAAGGACACTAAGAAAACGCGTACTGAATCGTCGCCAGTGAATGAAGCTAATCCTAAACAGCATCTTAAGCCTGTCCGACATGATTGTCTTTTACGTCCGCAGCCGAATATCGGCCACAAGAACAGTTCGATAAAGCAGAAGACTCTAGTAGGAACATCCTCGCGTTTGCCAGTCGGAAATTCCAATCGCTTATCGAGCACTTCAATAAGGGCTCGTTCCCAATTGCAGGCCACCAAAGAAAATACGTCATCTACGCGAAGGAGCCCATGTGCTTCCTTTAGCCCTGACAGTAGCAATGAAATATCGCGAGCTTCGGTGAATACGCGAATTCAACACCCAGTGGCCTCCGAAGGTCACAATCACAGGGCTAAGTCTCGGCTGAGGACTCGTGACCATTCGCAGGAAACCATCGACAAGAACAATGCTAACCCGAAAGCTCGCAACAAACCGCACTTTTCCATTAATCCTAAGCCAAAGATGTTGACGAGGACCCGCACAAGTTCTCCAGTCCCACCGGAAAAAAAAAATTCCGAACATAGGTCGCTGATAAAAAATCGTACCCATCCCAGAGTTCGAAGTCGTTCCAATTCAGCAGTAGCCAACGACAGCACTAGTTCAGTACAAGGAGAACTAATTAGGAATCGCACCCACTCGGTAAAGAGAAGTCGTTCCGATTCACCGGTAGCAAACGGTAGCGCTAGTTTGGTACAAAGTTCACAGATTAGGAATCTTACCCATTCGGCAATGATAAGTCGATCCGATTCGCCGGTAGCAAACGTCTGTAGCAGCGTGAAGAGACGTGTTGGGGAAAAGCATAAGATCTCGCGCCGTGGTGACGGTGATTTCAACACCCGCTCCAATCTAACGATCACAGCCGAGGGCGGCAATACAGAGTCACGATATCTTATTATAAATCGTACCCATTCGGCTTTGAGAAGTCGTTCCAATTCACCGGTAAGCAAAGACTGCTGCAAGCACACGGATTTAGACATGTCCATGGGAAATCGCGATGTCACGCGGAATGTTTCGTTGGAATCCCGCTTTCGGTCGCCAGTAAACGACAGCTGCAGCTCCGAGCACAAGCCACTAGTTACCAATCGAACCTATTCGGCGCTGGTGAGAAGTCGGTCCAACGAAAACGACAATGTCAAGGATAGAAATGCCCTGGGCAAGAGTACTAATTCGTTCCTTTCCAACGAAAGCAGCGAGCTGAATATCAAAACTTTAATGAAGCCTCGCTCCAATGTCCCACTTACAACCGACAGCAGCAATTCCATATTGAGGTCCCCGTTAGAAAATCGCAACGACAGCAACGATGTAGCGAAAAGTTATTCCAATTCGCCTGTCTCGAACGAGAGCCAATGTTCCTTGAATAGGACTCCAGTAGCAACACGGGTTAACTCGAACGCTTCCATTGTCAGTAGCGAATTGGAGTACCAGACTCCGCGGGGAACACGCTCGCCATCGCCGGTCACGAGCAACAGTTTCATATCTATGATTAGGGCTCCATTGCCAGGTCGCACCCATTCGGCAAATTTAATTGGTGAAGCTAACTCCGATTCGGCAGACACAGCCAATGGCAGGCATTCCATCTCAAATGTACCAATGGATCCGCTTGCCGAATCGCAAGTTTCCATCGACAGCAACGATATTAAGCCTATGTTCCCAAATGCCTTTATACATGCTGGTGACTCGGTTTTCTCGAACTGTGATCTAAGGGCTGATGGAATGGCTCAAGATATTTCAGAAAAAGAAAGCTCTGCCTCGGTCGAGACCAGCTATATTTCATGCTTTTACTCTAATCCATACCCTAAAGCAAGTCTGAATTCCGTCTTGCCGCCGGAACAGGATGTGTTTAGCAGCGTGATGTCAATTAAGGATTGGGACTTGCCACACGGGTTCAATCTGCTGGATGACACTGAAAGGAATACCACTAATCTTGGCCATATGCAACAGCGCTTCAAACGAGGACAACCAATTGCTAACGGTAAGGACATGAAATCTCCGGAGCTGACGGCAGCACAGCCACAGCCACAGCCCTACAGCAACAACCGTGAGCCTAAGGCTTCAGCCAAACGAAAAATATTTATTCCCCAGCTGGATAAAGAGCTGCTTTATCAGCGCGAGCGGCTGTGGAATTGTTGTGTAGGCCTAAACTCGAAGCGTCGCGTCAATTTTATGGTAGAGTCCAACAAAGACGCTGCCCACCTGGCAAAGAAAATGGCACGCGAGGAGCCACCCAAGGTAAAATCCGATGGGGTTAAAGTCTTGTGGAAGCCGCACCCGCTGTGCGAGTCGGAGGGTGCCATCTATATCCCATCCGAGCTGTCAAAGCTGAAATTTGATTGCTCGCAATCGATCATAAGAGCCAGATCATCATACTTTGAACGGCTGATGGATCCGGTAAGGGTGCCGCCCAATTTCTCGAAGCGTGCCTACGATCAGCTGCAGAAGAAGTTAAGCCGCATGACCGCCAAGCAGGCATTTGACAACCTGGCCAGACTCGTAGAAAATATAAACGCGCGAGCCATACCGCAGAACAGGCAACTGTTGACCTTCTTCAGGATCGCTGAGCTGCTGGAAATCAAGATGTATGTCAGGACCGAGAGCTACTGGGCCGGCAGATCCCCGACAATCGATCCACGCTGTCGATGCGAATGCTACATGTTCGATGATCGTAACGAGTTCGTTTTATCCGTGGGTCTGCTATCTAAACAGTTGAACATATTTGCGGAACTGTTTCCTGGCATCAAGCCGAACATACGCTACATAGACAATGCCTTTGAACTGACACAAATGCCAACCATGCTCACCAAATGCATTCGATCCGTTATGGTAACACTGCGTGCACAAACGCTCTTCAATATGATGGCAGAGGTGGCCTACGAGGTGCTTTCTCCGAAGGCAACGCTTCTCGCTCTATCGCAGGAGAGCCCAAAGAAACCAAAGCCAATCGCTAAGTCCAAGGAGGAGGATACTGAGCTGCAACGTATCCTGGAAATCGAAGAAGCCAGGCGTCAGCTACACAGACAACATCAACAACAGCAACATCCAGTAGAAGGCGAATGAATTTGTATAACATACAACATATATAAACAATGCATCAAATTAAGCAAAAATACTTTGGCTCAGAACTTACAAATTTTAAGTACAAGTATTCTTTTAAAAAATTTTACTCTCCTGGAGGATGACGAAACCCACTCACATTAATATGGTATGTACCTTAAGCTAAAAAACGTTGAAATGCTTATACCCCATCCTTACACTAATTACATGGTGTACATGCATTTCACCAATACTAAATCAAGGCTAGAAATTAAAAACCTAGCCGAAGAGTGGACCAAAAGTCGAATAAGGGAAATGGTAGTGGATAAGCCACAGTAGCACGCGTCTTGCTCATCCGTTGTCCATTACTTACACGGTTCAAGGCACTCGCATTATTTGCTCTGGCAGCAAAAAAGCCTGCCAGACGCATAGTTAGTTTATAGTCCGTCCGGAGGACGACAAAGAATATTTTCATGCTATGTAGGAATGAGCTGCAGTAGCTGCAGCTACGGGAGCAAAAGTGAGCCAAAGAGCTCTGTGGAAAACTCTGTGTAACTGGGTACTTATGTGGATGGGTAATGTAGGTAGGTGAGTTATTCAGACAAACTCGTAAACATCATCTGCAAAAAAAAATGGCGTGTGCAAAGAGCAAGCCGTTAACTGTTGGCAAGTTCTTGCTGTCCGTAGCCCCTGGCGGACTTAAATTGAAATTGGAAGTGCAACTTGTAGCGCACATCGTTTGCAAAGAGTCCTTGAGTATATTCGACACCCAACAGCAGCCCAGAAATCAGCCAACCCAGGTTTCTTTAGGCTAAACGAGGCGTATGCCATTTAATCCTGAAAATAAACACAATGTACTGGGAACTACTGCAATACATTTAGCAGGAAACTTTCAAAATCTAACCTCAGTTTCTTAATTAAGACAAATGAAAACCTTTTCAGTGTTTGCATATACGCTAAGGGGAAAGAATATTCTGCATTTGATTTTTCTATTAAAGTCTATTTTATTTCCTTTATAGTTGGCAGCTTTATAATAAACATTTAATTTCCATTGGCATTCAATTAAAATTGCTCAAGGAATGCATCGAAAATTTAATTTTAATAAAGCCGACAAATTAAAGCAAGCAAAATAGTTTATGCACGAACCGTACCACATTCCAGTTATGGTGAACGGGGCAGGGGAATACCGAAGCGGTGGAGGCGAGACATTTGCATTTGACTGACTAATGAACCCAAGTAATTAGCTGTAATCGCAAGTTAAAATATTTCGAAAGTTAATATTTAAATTGTTTCAGCACTTGGGCCAAGCCGAATGCCGTTTAGGCCCATTTGTTTTTCTTTTTAAGACGTCTGGACGCCGCCTTTTTCAAAGGCGAAGCTGGAAATATCCAACTACACAACCAGATCTCTGCCTACATTCGTGCAACATTCGCGGCTGCCATCGCTGTAAAGTGGATCATTTTTCTGGTGCACCCGCAGCGAATGGGTATATAATAAGACTACTTTAACGTGCGATACTGGGATGAATCAATTTTAATTTTTATTTTTTTTTTAAATTTACAACTTTATATTAAAATTTTGTTTCGGTGAAAGCACCTAATCGCATTTTATTGCTATTGTTCAGTATATGACGGTGTATTCTTCTATAGATTTGTATTGTGCCACTTGTGCCCTTGTCGACTTCACAGTTGCTTAGCCATAAGCGAATTTTAATAACTGTCAAGAAAGAATCAAAAGTAATCGAATTTCATTGAGTAATTAATTAAAGCTCAATTTGCAGCAAACTGTTCTAATTGATAATCATTAAGCCAGTTATCCATATTACACAATATCCTCAATCGTATACACTTATGCAAAATATTTGTGGTACGAGGAATGGAAACGCAATGGAGCACAAATAAATATTTCACTGTACCCAAATACAAATCGATAATATTTTTTTCAATCAAATTACGAATATCGGAACTGTTACAAACAGGGACACTAATTGAATGGGCACTGGAGAGAGAGAGAGACCTGAAACGAAGGGGGACAGCAGCAGGAAGAGTCAATGTTTAGTCTCAGAAATTTGGTATTTTATGAGCTCGTAAAATGCCATTATGATGCACGGGCCCCAGTGGGCATCCCAGTTGGGCTGCTGCTCAGTCGAGCAGGGTCCAGAGCATAAATCAGCCAAAGTATTTATGGTATATTAGCTCATCTAATCGCCCGGGCTTACAATCTTCTGCCGGCAACTGCCGACCGTGGGGCTGAGCTCCAGCTGCTAAAGTGGCCGCCTGCCAATAATTTGCCAGTTGATTGCCATTGCCGTTGACAGTTTCCGTATACAAAAGTAATTAATGTTTTTTATGGTTTGTTGGGCAATGACTTTTCCGCCACGTCCAATGCTGCAGCTTAGTGTGAGATTTACTGTGCAAGGACGCAGACAGACGCGGAAGAACTTGACCTCAGATGCCCCCAAAACGATTGATAAAGCTTTAAAGCCTATATGTGAAAATAATCAAAAGCAGGAATTGGAACGCATGTAATTTGTTTCTATCGCTAACATTTCCTTAGATTTCAATTTATTTCTAAAAATCTTTGTGCTAAAACTAAGGAGTCTCAGCCCCAAAGCGTAAATACTTAGCTTGCGCATATCTAACCATTTTGTGTCAGATATTAATTTTTGGTCAAGCTTAGCCCGCGAATTCAAAATGAAAATATTTATGGATTGCAATATTTTCAGTAGAACGGGCGACTCTCAATTGAGACTTATTTTTCATTAAAATTGATGACTAACCATGCTTTGACACCAGCTTCATGCATATGAAAAAATAACAAAATAATGTCAGTTCACAGATTTTCGCCAATTTTTTCCATGAATAAATAAAGTTTCTGTTCTTATTAATTTAATTTACACGAATCGAATTGATATTTGCACATTTCTGAATTGAATTTGCAATTGTGGTTAATTAAATTTATAGCTAAATCAGATCGAACTCCACCTCTACTCTACCCTCCACTTTAATTGTGCAATAAAAGTATATTAAAATGGCATTATTAGCTGAGTTAATAGTAATGCGCATTCAAGGATCACGCTTTTTAAAGCATTTTGTGGTTAAACAAATATTGTAAAGGGGGGCTTAGTTGCGGTTTCCTTTGAAACATTGAGCACTCGTTAATTTGATAACGACTGCAGCTATGCGTTGTTTATTCAGCTGGCAAACAATTGTTAAACATACATATTGGTGTAAAGTAATTGTATGTACATACGGACAAGCCAGTTTTTCACAATAATAATATGTGTAATTCAGTTTTCGTGGTTAATAATAATTAGTGCACATTATTTTGCAATTGTTTCCGTCAGCAGGTGATTTATTTCGTTATGTTTAAAATGTGAAACATAAATCGTATTTTGTTTTTTTTTCGTACTGTCAACATTAAGCCAATAAATGCTAGGTTAAAAAAAAAAAATTATCTTCGGCACGGCGAAGATTTAATACCCTTGTAGACCGAACCTATTCATAATGCCCATAATGCTGTGCTCGTATCTAACAGCACAGGGAAATAGTTTGTGTCGAGTATGGTCTTGAAAAATAAAAGAGTTTTCCATACAGAAACTTAATTTTCACTTTTCGGGGTCGCAAATGTCTCCTATGCGTTACGCAATTCGAAACAAAACTATATCACCCTCTGCAAGGGTATATAAAAGGTGAAGAATTAAAGCTGAAATTGCAATGCATAAAATTGTTACAGGAAATTAAAGGCCAATTAAAACAATTGCATAACTTTTTCATTTGGTTGCGATTTGTGTAAGTCCGTCAACTATGTTGCACATACGCCACATTGCGGCTTCGATTGAAGTTTTGCTAATTTTATTTAATACACTTGACAACGGGATGCATGCAGCTTTAGAACCTCTGCTTAATTATAATTGAAAAACTTTGCCAGTGGCGAAACAAATGCACATTGAATTTTAATCTCTTAACTTTTGTTAACCTTAGGTGCACACGCGCACACAACACTCCCGGATACTTTCGCAGAACCAACAATGATCACTTGCAGTCAAGTTGGAGAATTGGTATCCCCAGAAGACGATATGTGGAAGTTCTAAAAGAAAGAAAAATTAATTGATTCCTTGACTGGCATATTAGATGCCCATTCAATGCGAATTATGGCATGTTTGCTTAACTATAACAACCTGTAGGCACGAACAGCTCGTTGTTCGGAAGCCCTTGTCATTCTATTTAGAATCGCACTTTGGCACGATATTGATTCAAAATGGAATACTTCGAATTCGGACAGGAAGATAGAAAGTTTTCCAATATGCCAGGTAGGTTGCGCTCTTAAAACAGAGGCGGTTTTTATCAACATAAATAGATAAATACTTGCTCATGAAATATCACCCAATTCTCTTTAAAGGCAAGTTGCCTAACCATTTGGAATGAATTGCAAGTGAGAAAGACTGAGCCAAGGCAAATGCAAATGCAACAATTTAACATAGCATGGCAACAGTTTCAGTTGACATCCGCCACTGTCGTTTGACTGGCAACCCCATCCGCATCCTGCGTCCTTGCAGCTGTTGCTGTAGTTCTGCTTACAATGCCGTAGATGCAACCATTTTATTTTATGCACTTGTCGCCGGATGAGTGCGTTGGATTTAAGCTGCTTAAAATGTCGCCCGAATCCACTAGGGGCTGCTTGAATATATATTTGTCTGTAGTGTTCCGGCTATGCTTAAATCGTTTGACTGCCTGACTAACTGACTGTTTGGCCATTTGGCGGGTAAATCAAATTTCAACTGGTGACGGCCACTAAACAAAGCAACTGCCACTGGCTGTGCTCACACAAACGGCAGCAAACTGCAGACAGCAGACAGCTGGACAGGCACAAACAGCTGCAGACAACAAAGAGAACAATTACAACAGCAGCAAAATCAACAGATGCTGCAACAACAGTGACAACAACCGAAGCTGCAGCAATTGATTTAATGATTTTTGGCTTTTAATAATGCCAAAACTTCAATTGGAAATTAGCCACAAATACTTGTTCAATAAATAGCAATTTCTTGCCATCAACTACTTTTCTCTTTGGAAGGACAGAAGAGTATGCATCACCATCGATCCCAAAGTTTACCTATGTGTCCTAGTCCCCTCTAAGTCAGCAAATTTAGAAGCACACTAAGCTCAGGGTTATGAACAGTCTAGCTTAGCCGGCTTATCAAACTTCTTAATTGCTTTTATTGTTGCTGCACTTTTTAAGCAAGGATCTGGGTTGCAAGCACCTTGAAAATGCAACGCTTGCACGTTTCTCGAGTGCTTTCGTAGGTAATCACATCGTTCACAATTTATTATATGATTTCATTTCAGTTTTTGCACTCATACTCCACAATGCCCAAACAAGAAAGTCAATTATGAAATGTATATTTCTACATTAAACGCTTCTACATTAAGCTGGCTGTATGGCACCCAAAACAACCACAAAAAGCCGCAGTATTGTGCACCCAACTGCCATAACTGCAGCTAAAAGTTTTCTAAAAAGCATGAAAAAGAGGTAAATATGTATGACAAAATGAGCAAATATCAAGCCATAAAATGGCAGACTTTGGCAAATTAAACAACAACAGAAGCAGAAGCTAGACTAGGAGCTGGAGCTGGAGCTGGAGCCCTCCACACTTACGCAGTGTTTTATCCAAAAACTAAACAAAAGCATGTTGTTCACCCTTCTGAGAATCGGGCTTTTGTTTGATATTAATGAAAATTCGTATTACACAAAATTAAATACCTGGCATCTTTCTCTGAATTCAGGTATTTTTGACATTAATGAAAATTTATATGGAATTCATTCATTCATTTTTTCATCATTCGTATTGTTTACATATATTGTACCGTATTCATCTCTTATTATTTAATAGCATGTTTACCCGATGGCACATATGAAATAAGTTCGCTTATAGATCTTTAAAAAAAAAGACTTTGAAACCGATCGGACGAATAACAAAAAACTTGCATACAACCGTTTTCCTTTGTAGAGCTTTGAAAATAATCATTGAAAAAATCGTAGAATGGCACTTTCCACTTTGATTTTGCGAAAATGGTTTTCATATATTTGCTTGTAAATCAAGTTATCACCCACCAAATCTTTGAATGTATTTTATTATTAACCGAAATACTAAAGCTAGTTATATGATTAAAAATATTACCGATTATCGCTTTAGAACAGCTAAAGTAATTTCAGACACACTTTGAGTATTAACTTGATAAATTTAATAAAAATGTTTTTCCGAAAAGTTCGATGGAAATACTGGGAATGGTAAAAGCCTGTTGCTAACGCGAGCTACAAGAAAAAAGAGAATTTTTTCTTCATCATCAGAAAGAGTACACAGTTTTTGACCACGACCGTGGCAAAGTGATGCAAAGCAATTTGGAATGGTTTTTGTCTTGTTTTTGTTTTTTTTTTTGTTTTTAACAAACGACTTTGGCCGCATTTTTTGTTGTTCTTCTTTTTTTTTTTGGGTATATTTGCAAATGCTCTCCACTTTGAGCTTTTTGTCGCCTTGTCAGCTGCAACTTTTGTTGACAATTTGGCAGCCAGGTGGCGCAGTCGGCATGCCCGATGCTTCGCGTACAAACACACAAAAATTTAATAAGCTTTGCGTTCAAGTAAAAGCCCGGTCCGGCTCGGCCGGACACTGTCCGGTCTGGGCACGTCCCTACCAGGCCCCGTGTAATTGAGTTTTGATGGACCTCGAGCTCGCTGTGGGCGACAGCAGCTGCCTCCCGCCGGCGACATCTGTTCGCCATGCAAATGAGAGGTCCCATCGATACGAACACGAGCTGACAATAACAATCACAATTTGTGGCACGCCAAAGCGTCGACCATTCCAGTCGCAAGGCATTACATTGATCGTCTGCCCCATTCCGCCCCATATCTATGCTCCTGCAGCGCATTATTGGCCTGTTCAAGAGATTTTTAATTGTAACCTTTAAGCCAGCTATGAACTGGTTAAATCGACTTTTAAATAACTGCCAAGTCTAAAGGCTGTTTTGCGGCTCCGGTATTAACTGCTACGTCTGCTAAGCACTTGCCTGAACACTCAAATAAGTGAGTGCATTCACCGCCCTGGGCCTTGGCCAATATCTGAATATTAACTAAAGCCTGATGCCAAAACTAAGACTTTAATCGAAGACACGTGAATATTCAAGACACGTGCTCCGCAAACTGTGCCCATAACAGGCATAGCAGTTGCCAGGCAACTCTAGCTCCGCTTCTTCATCTTGTGGAATATGGGATATCCATGGATAACATACATGAGGACCGTGAACTTGACTGGCGTACATCCGGCCGTGCCCTTCTGCCGATGCTCTCCGTGGTCAATCATGAAATAAACGAACGTTAAAGATGAAGCCACTTGGCTGGCCAAACTTTGATGGGAAATAGAAATTATGTGTCTGATGGGAAAGGATAATCGATGCTCGCACTAACAGCGTTTATGTACACTGAGAACAAATATTTGTTTTAAGCTGCCCTGATTAGAAAACATTTCGGAATATTATAAATGTTTATCTAAGCTTTAAAATAATTTAGCGGTAGTTTTTCTATTTTACTTTTTACATATCATATCTGATTCAGCGAAAAATAAAAGCATTTTAAAAAAATTAAAACTTACTCGTAAGATTAATACTTAAATTTTCTAAAATTTAAGCTTGTAGAAAATTACAATCAAATGAGTCTGTTTTAAGAAATTTAGTAAAAAAAAATCTATCTATTTAGAAATTAATTGTCTATTCCATCTATAAGAAAGCCAGGATTTTCTGAGCGCTGTTCCTTCCAAGTGCACTATAAAAGAGCGTAGTTTGAGGATTAGAATTAAATTATCGATTGGAAAATGTTACTCAAGGTTAACTCAAGCGGTTGCTCCACTCCAATACCTGTAGAGAAAATTGACCTCACAGTTAGTAACTGCCTTAAGCACCAAACACTTAATTTGTGTGTGTGTGTCCTGGTCAGGTCCTGGCCGTGTGTTAGCTGTTTGGTATTTGCTGTTTTCTGGCAGCATGACTGCCCCCAGTCTAACGAGTGAGTGTGAGTGCTTCTGAATGAGTGTGATGGTGAATGTTGGACCAATTGTGCGTGAGCAACCTGCATCGCTCGAGTAAGAGCGAGGTCTACTCCCGATACGCCCGCTGGCAATTACGAATCGTAAATAAAACAGTTAAAAGTAGACTTCGATTTAGATTATTCATAAACAGTTTCCCTCCGACAAGGAGGCCTCCTGGCGATATCCTTCTAGCAGACATCGTGACAAATGCTTTAGACGCCAGGACACGTACATCCTCAGACTTGGATACGCTGAAGGGGGCCGCGACAAATATCGCCGAGTAGCACTATAATCGATCAATTTATCATTGATGTGCTGATGGCGACATTAAACGTCCCAAGCCTCCGCATTTTTATCCACTTTCACTCCTTTCACCCACCTTACCCTATAGCTGATACATGTGGCAGTAAAAATGTTTGGCCGTAAAATCTTATTAACATTTTTCATATTCCACGATGCAGTCTAAGAATCTACTCCCTTTGGCCCGCACCATTTGTGTCCCTGTCTCGTCCTCAAGGTCTCTTTACATTCTTCGTATATTGCTAATTTATTTTTATCTCACACCCTACGCTCCATTAGGGGGTGTCACTCCACCCACTCCAGGCGTCTTCACAACGACCTTGCTGCAGCAGTCAGCCAGCCAGCCAGCCTTGAGACTCGCTCGGCGATTCCTCGACTATAATTTGATTGTTCCGGGCTTTGTTGTCGTAAGCTTCTGTTTGTGACACTGCGACGTGTTCTTCATCGCCGCCTTGGCTCAGCGATCCTCTCATAAGCGCAGCTGGCGCCACTTGACGGCCTGCCCCGACCCTCCAGACCCCAACAGAGTCAGATTATGAACAAATACCTTAATAATGAATCCAAGTCCCCCCGCTAAGAATTCTATTCCATACCAGATGCTTGTGGCAAGCGGTTCTTGTTTAATGCATTCAAATATAACTGAATAGTTTCATTGCTATTGCCAGCGGGTTAGGTGAAAATTTCCATCGCATAAAAGGGGCGGCAACTGCAACAATGCAGTCTTAACAATTGGGAATGTCGACGACAACTGTTCAAGAGATGGACCATGGGGCGCATGTGCCAAGAATGTGCCTGGGAAAGTGAGCTGTGAGGAGCTGTGCTGTTGGTTTTTGGGTTAGGAATAAATACTAGCACTTGAAGGGCGGTGTCTGGGGACCAGCACTTGGAGCCCAAAGTCCCAATGTGCTTCACTGAATTCATTTGGCATTCATTTGAGTGCTTTGACCCTTTGCCAGCTGTTAATTGTTATTGCTGAAACTGTACAATAGACCAGGGTGTTATTCAGTCTTGAAAATCATTGGACGGCATCATTTGGCCAGTTCAAAATGTGCACCAAAATTCGAGCAAGGGGCTTCCGTAGCTGGTTGGGTTGGGCGGGGTTCAGGGCCATCGACATCCATGTAATTCGATTCAGATTTGTTGATTATGCCCTAGACTTTGCAATGGATACAAAATTCCAGTTGGTCGCGTCGCTTGGCCAAATCCATTGCCAAGGACGCTGACCAGACAAGAGAGACGCCAGAGTCAGCGCGATGGAACAGAGAAATAAACAGTGCGGCAAAGCTGTGGGGGCACAATGTGCTTTGGATTCGGAAATATTTCGCAAGTGGCTTGCAGTAAGCAGCATATGGTTGTCTACTATATATTTGAACCAGCCTGACAAAAATTTTCCAACTGGCGTTGGACGAAGACGGCTTGCTGCCAATTTGTTACGTCGAGCTGCCAACTTGCTGCGATAATCAGCGGTTGAAAGTTAACTTGCATTTTCAGTTCACCCAATTTATCGAATATCTGTGCCAAATATACACCAGACCACCTCAGGCCACAACAGAGCAGGCCTGCCCAGCCATTGTGTCCCAACAGGCGCAACTTCCTAGCATCCGCCTGGAAAAACATGTCAAAATAGTTGAAGCGGTCGCATACTTAAGCTCGACACAGAATATGAAATTCCTGGTGGGCAAATATTTTCTAGACATAACTGCAGCGACACGAACCTCTTCACCTTCAACGCACTGCATCAGCAACAATTTCGCTTTTGCATTGTGTTTGGCCGGCATACAAACATACCCCGGAGCCGATGCGGGTCCACGGCCACTTAGCCTCAGCTCGTAGAACCAGGGACAGTGGACAGTGGATGGCTCCACGCTTCGACGCGTTCCACTGCTCTCCGCAGGGGTCTGATTGCAACGTGACTGTGCATTGATTGCACTTTTAGCTAGCACAATATCTAGTCTATAGTTCGGGCCATGGCCAAAGCCCAGCGTAGCTTAGCCCGGTCAGGCAATCGCCTCCCCGCTGCACTCTGCTTACCCTATGCCCATTAAAAGGATATCTATTTTAAAGCAGGATTATGTAGCTATTGCACTTACCGTTTTTATGTATGCTACGCGATATGCGAGATTTCAAAAGTGAGGATCAAAAAATGTAATCATTTTTCATTAAAGTGAATTTTACAGTTTTGCGTTATACCTCACTACGTGGTATGAGCTAGTCGAGCACTTTGTAAGTCGAACTTGCTTTTATTGCTCGGCTTAAAAGTGAAATGGCCAAAAAGCTTTAACGGCACGTAAATTGCTATTTGTATTTAAATGACTGCCATCTGGGCCATTCCCACTTACCATCCCTAAACACAAGTAGGTAGGTATACTAAAGTATGTATCTGTGAGTACTGCGTAAGTGTATCTGTGTGTGTATCTGTGAGCTTGCTGGCGAGTGGCCAATAGGCATCCAATGGAAGCCGGCATATTGAAATTCCTGCTGCGAAGCGAACTGATTACAAATGCCCGGTAGAAACCAATTTAAGCTATGCGCGACTATCAAATACTTGAAACACTTTAGAGCCCAACACAAATAAGAGTACTTTAGCCAAAAGTACCCGACTAGCAGATACCCTGAGCAACGCACACTCGTCAATTGCTGTGCCTTTTCCTACGCGATGTTTGGGAAATTAACTCTTGATTTACTCTTATTCTGCTTAAAGTCCGACCCGTATGCAATTTTCAGGGATTGAATATACAAACATTTGTGAGGCTCGTTCTATGTTAAATATATAATTATACAAGATTCATATTTCATTCATATTTATTCATATTCATATTTATTAATAATTGAAAATGTCAAGCCTTAGACTTACAGACTGATGGATAAATCGGCTATATATATATAACATAAGTAAGTTATGGAGTCGATGTTTCTTTTGCCTCTGGTAAACACTTGCACAGAAACATCATGCCCTCTCTAGCCATTTTTAATGGATATAACAAATTGGTTATTCAACGAAATTTGAAAACGGAATTTGGATATTTAAAAGCCATTAATTTTAATCTAATCCTTGACTTCCATAAATAGTTCCGCCTTATTTTATTCAATAGACTCAAATCGTAAACAAGTTTCTTAAATAAACAGTAAATACATATTTAAAGTATGAAATTTTTTTAAAGTTTGGATTGCATTTAAATGCACACCTGTTCAGAACAGAGCTAGAATTTGCTTTGCAGTCAAACTTAATTCAATGTCATGCTCACTGTGCGGGCATCAATAAATATGCGTTATATGTAGAAGATAATGTCAATCATTTCGACAACACTTTTTACCCATTTTTTTGTGCTGGCGTATAAATAGAAAATTCAATAAAAATGTAAATACAATCTATGCTGTTAGTGTGCACTCCACACAAATTTAGAAATAACCTTGAGCTGTGCTCATGACCGAAAGCACGAAAGGTATATTAAATCAAAAGGTATGTAGAGTTAGTTAAATGGGCATTCATTATAACTTAATTGAATGAGTCGCATAAACTTTGATACATATAATCTAACCCATTCAAGGATTATAAGAGGCAATTATGGGGCAACTTTAAGAGAAATAAACTTCAATTGATTTGAAGGTCTGTTGTTGTCACAGTGGAAACCACATGGGAACCAGCTCGTTTGCCATCTGGTGGGTCCAAAGTCAAGGACACGCACACGCAGCCCACATACTATATGTTACATATGTGGGCACACACACACACACACACACACACACATACACACGCACGTCTATAAATACACAGAGTGTGTGATTATCTGAAGAGTTCTTTCCCCAGTTTGTGTTGTTACAATCGTACTCAACGTTTGCTTTGGCTGTGGCCCAGTAACAACCTTTTACGGACTACTTTTCCCCAGTGGAAAGATAGAAGCTGGGCCGAGCGACACAAACGCCTACAAAAAGAATAAAGTTAGAAAACAGGCGGCATTTGTTTTATTTTTGTTTTGCTAGCATATATTTCTTATACTTATACTTATTTTTATTTATTTATTTTTTTTTTTTTTTTTTTGCCACGTTACAACATTTTTAAAAGTTTAGTTTCGTAGGCTCGGGCACATTCGTTGGCCGCCACTTACCACTTGCCACTTTTCTGTTGGAGCTCACTTTGTTTTACAACATTTTTATGCGTTTCGGTCCGCAAATATTTCACACAGCCTGGCTCAGTGACGCGGAAACGGAAACGGAAGCGCCCTGAGAATCGAGAACCAAAAGCGAGGCGCCCTAAACAGCCCAACCACCAGGCGCACCAATTGCCAAATATGTGGAAATGGCAGTTGAAATGCCGATTTTGCAACGCCCCCCGAAAGAGCGAACGTAAAGCTAAATTGTCAACGTTGCCGCAACGGACGTTTCTTACAGCCCAGTGATTTCTTTGTGGCAATGCATCAACATTAACAACAACGACAACAACAATAACAATGACAACAGCAACAACAACAATACAAACATTAACTTAAAGCATTACGAACGATCGCCCCAGCCCCAAATGAAATTATAGCCGTGTTGCTACGGTCATTGGTTTGGGGCTTTGGCCCCCAGCTCCAACGAGAACTTGGGCTCCGTTTCGTTAACGTTTCGCTTTCGTCAAGGATGTCATTTAAAGCGCTTTAAATTAATAGTTACTCGTCCTTCTTGAGGCTCGCCAGATTGGTGTGTGTTTGCATAGCATTCATAAAGCCGCTGGCAAATGTTCGCAAATATTTCATATAAATGTATTTATTGAATTTTCAATAAACACAGCCCCCAACCGGACCACCAAAAGGATACCACATTTGCCACTGTCTGCAACCATCCCCATATAACGCACGTTTCCCTTACGTTATTTAAGTTTTACGCAATTTGTACGGCCAAAAACCCAATATGAATACCAACTGAACACTGTGGCCGAGTCCGTTCGCCATGCCAGGTGAACGCAATCAGTTCTGTCCGTTTCAATTTGAATACCCAATATGTGTTTAATAGGATATCACAGAGCTGACTTAAATGGAATATTCACAATAATAGTCAACACACGCGCAGGAACAACAACAAACTTGACACAGATTGATTGACTGAAAGCTGAGCAACATAATCTGATTTTAATGCATAACTTATCAGGTAAATTCATCAAATTATTTTATAATATAAAATACACTTTGAACTGATCATTTTATTGGCTAGAAAAATGAAGAGTGCACTAGTCGGGAGTGTACAACTAGGAGATACCCTTACCCGCCCGCCGGGCTGCTACTACCTACAAACTTTTCTTGGGGAAAATGGAAGAGGGTATTTCTTATTCAGCGTATACTTAGCTGTTGAGTTATGCTTAGAATGCCAGGTCTTAAAATATTTATGTTTATCGATATTTTAAAAATGAAACAAGCAAACAAAATTTTGCGTATGCTATAGGAGTGTATATATATCAAAACTCAAGTCTATTTGGTTTTGTAGTTTCGAAGCATTCACATAGACGTTTAGACAGACTGAAAGACAAAGGGACAGATATCATCAGATCGATGCAGTTTGTTCGGATTATGAACATACAGACTTTGATGTGAGAATAAGCAGAAGCTTCCTTCGATCACATACATTTGCATGAAATATATATAATACATATCCTATTTTCACATTTTCAATGGATATAGTGCCTAAAAAAATGGTGTATATTATGCATATAATACGCACTTAGTTCGAAAAGAAGCTTAGGTGAAGTTTCATCAACGGCGATGTTCAGCAAAGGTTAAAATACAAATTAAAAACAATCATAGCTGCGAAACGAACAAAAACAAAATAGTCGAAAAAATCGGTTCACTAATGACTCAGTTAAAGGTTCGGTGCGTTCAACTTGTTGCCAGATGCACAAACCTAGGCTCTCGATCAAACTTTGGTTCTTCACATTTTTTACAATTTTCAATTGAAAAGTTGTTATAAATTCAAACACCCCTAATTCGGTTTTTGAAACCGATTTTAAACTATTTAACACAATTTTAAATCAAACCTTTTTTATCTCAAATATACAAGCAGATTTACTTGACAAAGCAATTGAAATGTGTTAATATGTTGTGAACTAACATATCAGGCTTAGAGCTTAAAAACTATGCTTGTGTTATAAATTAAACATGAATACTTGTTCTTAAAAAATCCTTGTTTTTCACAAATTCGAATAGGCTTTAGAGATAAGTAACTAATAACGTATTTTTGCTTACGATGAAGGTGTTTTTACACGGGTTTTTTCCGGAACCAATGTCCCGCTTAAAAACAGAATTAGGTGTATTTTTACAAATGGGAATAAGGTCACATTTTATATTTGGCGTGCTGAACGTAAAAATATTTGTATTTATAAAAAAAATTGTATAAGCCAAACTATTATTTGAGCATATAACTCGGATTATGGCTCTATGCAAGGTGAAAAAAAAATTGGAATGCAGAGCTCGGCTTAACACCGAATTGCTGCGTGGCCAACAAAAAGTTGCGAATAAGCTTTTATCGTAGTTTAAAATGTGTCCTATGTATTTATAGAGACAGCATCCATCAATGACATCATTTTTATGGATATGGCTGATGGACTGCATAGATAAACAATTTTTTTTATAATCACAGCAACTTGTGCGCTATTCTCCTTTAATTGCAATATAAGGACCTCTTTGGTTTGATGCTTGCGGTGTTTTGAATTTTGCTTTTGAGGTTGCGTTTAGTTCAGTTGCTTTGTGCGTTTCTTTTTCAACTCAAATTGCAATTTTTTCTTGTTTAGTTGCGCATGTTGCGTATACGCAAAGTGCGCCGCACACGCAGCACAGCCCAAAATAATGACAACTACATGTGTACATGTACTTGTCCAACAAATGTACAATATGTGCATGTGTTTGTGTGTGTGTGTGTGTGTGTGTGTGTGTGTGTGTATATATATGTCATTTGGGGCGCTATCTGAGCGCCTTTTGATTGCGATAAGTGCCACAATTTGGTGCTCATTTCATTGTGGGCGTGCAAAAGCTGATGCTGCTCAATTTAGGAAAATATTGTGAAAGTGGAACAGGACGAATAAATGGAGATAAATAAATGCTATCCAATTGCTGCTGACTCGGCTAGTTGAGAGCTGGATAATTGGACAGCTCGAAAATCGATTGGGTTAAAGCAACCGTCCAGACTTAAAGGTGAGCCAACTTGCAGCTCTTCGCACCGTGTGACTCCCCATGTTGTTCGAATTGATGCGAAAATACGTATCAGTATATTATTTTTATTTTAACTACAGTCAGTTGCAGTCGCTCAGACGCTGCCTTTACCATGATCCCCAAAAACATTTAATTAATCCGAACAAATCGGCCAGAACATATCAATTCAAGCTCTGGCTCCCGAGCCAGTACAGTAAATATGTCAATAAACTGCTAAAATATTTTCAACTTTCCGTTGCATTTGAGACCCCCGGGGGGAAATACTCCCTTTGATTTTGTGAACAAAGCTTAGAAAGAACTTTGCTATTCATTATGTTTACAATTTAATAAATATTTTGTGGCAATATACACACTTGGACAGAAGCGAACTGCTGCATTCCAAAAGGCCAAATCGGACAAGGGAGTACAAAACAAAAGGCAAACAAACAACAAAAAATAAAGAAAATGATGCGAAAAATTGAAAGGAATGGAAAAGGACAAAGACAAGAAAATCTGGCTGATGGAATGTTTATTGCTTTGTTTGTTTAACCATCAGCAAATCAGCTGAGCTCTCGTTTCATTGGGTTTTTAATTGAATTGAATTGAATTGAATGGAATCGAATTGGAGCTCCGGGGGTGTTGCGGGGCAGATTTGGACTCATTAAATAGTTAATTCCTTTATGAATTGGATTAGCAAGCACAATTAAAGACATTAAAGCAATAAATGAAGTCAACCAGCCATGTATGCAAATCAAAATAATCTCAAACCGATTGCCATGAAATATTTTAGCATAAATCGAATCATAGCAATTCGAGAAAAATCTCTTTTAACATACTCAGCTCAAATTTGCGCATATCTCTCCTAAGGCTTGAATAAATACCAATTTCAATGCTAAATTAAACATAAATTGTGGCTTTCGATGCACAGCAATCAATAAATAACCAATAAAGTTAAAATTTAAATAAGCATAAATACAATTTTTAAATATAAAAAGAAAAAAGAGTTCCAATCAAATTTATTCGAAATAAATATTTGATTGCAAGAGTATTTACAGAGTTATTGACATTTTAAATTATAAGACTTTAAATAAATAAGAAACATCAAAACAATTTGCTATTAAGTTAATTAACTTTATTTTTTAATTGAAGGAATTTAATTACGTACTCAGCAGTAAATTGCCACGCATGATTATTAAATTTCCATGTAAACACTTCACTGAAAAAGCAAAAAAGCAGAGTTTATGTTTATTAGCTTAACAATGCTGCCTGCATGCTAAGCTTCACTTGAATTATTAAAATCTCGTTGTAAAGCATTTATTTATAAATTCGTTCCTTGCCATTTACAGCTCAGCTCAATATAAAAAAGTATTTTAATGCATGAATGCATGCATTTAAATTAATAAAAACAGACAAGCAGACATACGATTGCAATAGTTGTTACTTTCCTTTTAAATTATTATAAAACACAGTTATGCTAAATAAATACCATACCAAAGCTCCTTCTTTTCATTAGTTGCCGTTTCCTCCAATTGAATGCCGCTTCCTCCACAGTTGAAGCTGACTCCTCCTATAATATAAGACCTCTCATAAGAGGCTCAATTGCATTTATGAAAATCGCGTAGTCGGGCATTAGTAAAAAATACTTTTTCTTGCGTATAAACATACAAAACATAAGAATAAATTTATTTACATATGTGAAAGAATGCTTAATGTGTTTATATATACTTGATTACATACACAGATGCATACATACATACACACATGCATATATGCACATACATAAAACACGTGGCAAATTTTTTTAATTATACCTAACATTTTATGTTATGTTTATACAGATCCTGCCCGTGATCAATTTAATGCTACCTGTACAATTTTGAGCTGCACTTCTTGAGTTACATTTTACAGAGATATTTGAATTAAGAACCGAAAATTGGAAATTTTGTGAGGTGGGAACCCTAAAGCGGAAAAATAAACTGGACAGATTCGAAATAAGATATTGTTAAGGAAACACAAAAAGCTTAGACCCCATCATTGGATATATCTATGTAACAAAAACAATAGGTAAATTCTGAATGAGAATATTTATGGCTTGCTATATTTTCAGTAGAAAAGGCATTTATATTTATTATAAATTGAATCACGAATTGTGTTAAACAATTTAAATACCTCAATAAAAGGGAGCGCCTTGACATATTTGCATAGATAAATAAATATGAACAAAATATCAATTTCATTGCGTCGAAGGGGTCACTGCGCTTTAATGTATGTGTGGGAAGCACTTAAAGCACCTGAATACATTTTGAAAGTCAAGCTTATTAATGAAATATTTACCTAGATCCTGTCTTAATACCTGATCCAATTGCAAGTCTGTCTGGGCCTTGCATCGTGGTGCGGCTGGCACTTGACGTAGAGGCCTAAATGAATGCCGGTTATAAATTTCATGCGAACTTAATTAGATAAGCGGCAAGAGGCAGTTGTTGGCATCGGAGGGCTGTGGCTGTCATTTTCTTTTGGCGTGTGGAGCATCTGGCATATGGCAGCACGTGTATGGGGCTATCAGCGTAAGCGATTCTCGAGTTTTGGCAAAGTTTGGGAGCAGAGTCAGAGGATAAAAATATGCCAGTTTGATTTTAATAAAAACGAGCAACAACTGCGGCATCATCAGCAGCAGCAGCAGTAGCAGCAGCGGCAGGGACATGCCAAAGCAGAATCAAATGTACATCGGTGGTAGTCAGCTTTCACCCCGAGTTAACCTACAGAATCCATATTCTTGCCCTTTGAGGAGGGCAATTATGCCGAAATTACAAACTTGTTATCTCATTTATGGCGCCAGCTGTGTGTATTTTTGATTTCCTGCTATGATTTTTCAAGAGTTCCTAACAAAATGCCAGCCCGTCGGCCATCTGTTTCTCACTTCCCAAATGTCCCAGCAGGTGTGTAGGCACGCGTGCTTTCACAAATTTTTAATTAAAAATCTGCCAACGAGTTCAGCAAAAACTACTTTAATACATAGTGCTTTGTATTTAGTTACTGAACAATATCAATAACAAAGCGTACCGCGTGCCCCAAATGACTACTCATTTCACTGCCACCCACGCATATTTGTATATTAAGCATACGCAGCGTAGCCATGGCCCGTCGCCGCATGCGTGTATCAATACTGAGTTGAATAACACAAATTACGCAGTGCTGACACGTGTCGCCACAAGCATGTTGATCCATGTTTTTGAAAGCAGGTATCACTATAAATAAAATATAAAAATTATTGAGGACAATTAAGAACATTGCATTCTGATGTAACTGTCTTTGACATGCTCTGCTCGCAGCCAAAAAACAGGTCGTATCGATTCCAAAATCACAAACCAAAAAAAAAATTTACCATGCCATAAACACATTTGTTTTATTCAGAGCCCGCGCATGCTCGAGCGCAAAAAAATATTCCAAATTTACATATTTAAGTTGCGCATTGTTCAATTTGTTTGTGGGTAAGTAAATCACTCAAATATTTAGTTTGTTTGTTCATTTTAATTGCTCTTGTTATTTTAAGAGCACAATTGTGGCATTGGCATTTTTCAATTAAGTGTGTTTTAATGCAATGCCGCATATGTTGTGGATTTTATGAACAAATTACTTTTTATTTTATTACTAAGTATTATGATTATAATTAATAATAGAGAATTTAAGACAATATCGCAGCCAAGTAGCCAGGTGCTTCTTTTGGCCTTGTCAAAAGCTCTATATATGCTTTTTGTATGCTAAGATATTTTCCTATATTTGTATTCATTGCATCTCTCTGTGAAATTCATTTCGGCTGCAAATTTACACACGCGAGTATTTATTTTCGCTTTACCATGTTATTTTTAATACCATTGAATACGGGCTAAAATAAGGGTATAATGGTTCTGTGCATACGTATGTAACAGGCAAAAGGCAGCATATGCGGCCTCACAAAGTTCATATATTTCTAGTTAGCATAAAAACAGAATTCATTTGTAACTCAAGCTACAATGTACAATTGTACGAACGAACGAATATGCCCTAGGCACAATAAGATCAACTGCAGACAATTTCTTCATAATCGGTTAATAAATACGGAAAATAAATTAAATAAAGTTAATAAATAAAAAAATAAACATGACACATAGCACCAAAGGAAATAATTTTCTGCTTTCGTTTTCGAATCCAATTTATAAAAATGTAATTATAATTGTTTTGAAGACTGTATATCTCTTCGTTAGAACCCAATGTAAGTTCAGGCTGTGTCCTAGTCGAGCACACCCGACTGGAGCACTCTTACTTGCTTAACAATCAGCAGGGCAACTGTGAGTCTGGCTACTGTCGTCGCTTACCGGATATTCTAGCTAGCGGTTGCTCTTTATTTTATTTACACTTGGACAATTGTGAAAGCCAGCAGCCGAATGCAGCTGCATCGCGGCTGCTTTATCCGGGCCGTGTTCTGCCACAGGCTTTATACAATATTGCTAAGCTTTGAATATAAATTCAATTTCCGTATCGCAAACACACACACCCGCCTATTTGTTTGTTGACTCAAATTGATTCCTGTGTGCCAGCTCTTAACTGTTTTTTGCGCTCCGTCCGCAATTGTGCGCCAGTTGGCAGTCTTCTCGGCCGAACGCTGTCCGCTGCCCGCAGTCTGCTGTCTGCCTCACTTTCAAATGTGATATGATATCAGGAGATGGAGATGCATGTTAATACACTTGCCCAGGCATATTATTGCAGCGTGTCAATTGAACTGAGAGTGCGGTCAACATAAATTATGCTACCCAGCCGCAAGCAGAAGTCAATGGAATCTCGACGTCGTTGGCCCAGGCGGCGTTCAATGACACCGAGCAGCGCCTTGGATTATTGAGCAGTTACTGCGGTCGCTGCGATAACAATTAACAGCTGGCCGAGGGTTAAAGTGCTTGAAGTGCTTGGTGGTTCCAAGTGGTGTCCCTAGACACCACTCTACAAGTGCTCGCGTAAAGTGCTTACAGTGGCTTCTGCTCTTGTCCTTCGCTCCTTAACCAAAAAGCAACAGCTCATGGAAAACAGAAACAAATTTCGCTGCGCCTCACAGCTCACTCCGCCAAGCACATTCCTTGCTTTGTCCATGCAGCTCTCCTCCTTTATCCATCTATCGACCAGATGCCGACGACGTTGCTGGCATTCCAAATTGTTAAAACTGCATTGCTTGGCTCTTCCATGGAACTCCTCTTGCCACCGAAGAGTGTCAAAATCTAAGCTGTGGCCAAATTTAAAGTTGTCTTTCCCGGAATTCGTAAGCTTTTTCGAGCCATTAATTTTTCGACCCGACTGCCTTGGTGAATCGACAACAATGTTGACCCTTTGCTCATTCGACGACGGCGAAGAGGAGTGAAGCTGAAGTCACTAAGTTGGTCAAACAACGAAATAATCGGCAACGAACGGTTTCGCTCGAACCCTGCCACAAACTCGAGCCCCAATTCAATCTTCGTCTGCATTCAGTAAGCGAAATGCGTTTCAATTCAATTGACTGCTAGCTGTTGACCAGGCAGAGAACTGAAAGTATTCAGTTGTATTTGATTGCATTTAACAAGAGCCGCTTGCCACAAACGTCAGGTATGGAATAGGGCTCCAAGCGGCGGGATTTGAGCACATTATTTCAGCATTTATTAATAATCTTATTCTATTGGGGTCTAGACGGCAGGCGAGGTCGGGCAGGCCGTCAAGTGGTGCCAGCTGCGGTTATAAAAGGATCGCTGAGCCAAGGCGGAGATGAAGAACACGTCGCAGTGTCATAAACAGCAGAAGCTTACGACAACAAAGCCCGGAACAATCAAATTATAGTCGAGGAATCGCCGAGCGAGTCTCAAGGCTGGCTGGCTGGCTGACTGCTGCAGCAAGGTCGTTCTGAAGACGCCTGGAGTGGGTGGAGTGACTCCCCCTAATGGAGCGTAGGGTGTGAGATAAAAATAAATTAGCAATATACGAAGAATGTAAAGAGACCTTGAGGACGAGACAGGGACACAAATGGTGCGGGGCCAAACGGAGCAGATTCTTAGACTGCATCGTGGAATATGAAAAATGTTAATAAGATTTTACGGCCAAACATTTTTACTGCCACATGTATCAGCTATAGGGTAAGGTGGGTGAAAGGAGTGAAAGTGGATAAAAATGCGGAGGCTTCGGGCGTTTAATGTCGCCATCATCACATCAATGATAAATTGATCGATTATAGTGCTACTCGGCGATATTTGTCGCGGCCCCCTTCAGCGTATCCAAGTCTGAGGATGTACGTGTCCTGGCGTCTAAAGCATTTGTCACGATGTCTGCTAGAAGGATATCGCCAGGAGGCCTCCTTGTCGGAGGCAAACTGTTTATGAATAATCTAAATCGAAGTCTACTTTTAACTGTTTTATTTACGATTCGTAATTGCCAGCGGGCGTATCGGGAGTAGACCTCGCTCTTACTCGAGCGATGCAGGTTGCTCACGCACAATTGGTCCAACATTCACCATCACACTCATTCAGAAGCACTCACACTCACTACCACACTCACCCGTTAGACTGGGAGCAGTCATGTTTACCAGAAAACAGCAAATAGCAAACAGGACACACAAAATTAACAGTTCAGAGCTTAAGGCAGTTACTAACTATGAAGTCGCTGCTCTGGTCAAGCTTTGGACGGGAGCAACACTTTAAGTAAGTCTCATTTCTTAATTCCAACACCTCCCGCTCCTCAAGCCACCCACACCCACACACATTTGGGTTGGTTGCGGCTGCGTTCCTTCGACCATTTGATAGGAACTATCGTGCATCTTCATCATCATTATCATCGACATCAACGGCGTCGAAGTTTGGCCAGCCACTTCCTTCCTTCAGTGCTGCCTTCAAGTGGCCTCATCTTTGACGTTTGTTTATTTAATGATTGACCGCGGGGAGCTGATGCCCCGGCCGGATGTAGGCCAGCCAAGTGCTTGGTCCCCCATTGGGCTGGGCAACACCAATTGACCTGCCCAGGCTGTAGTTGGGGCATGGGCCTGTAATTCCCTAGTTCTGGATGCGTGTCTGGCATATTTATTTGCATTTGATTAAAGTCGCTGTTTCATTTGGTGTTCATTTGATTGAGCCACTAACTTGGTACTGATAAAAATCTTGAGGACTTCGCGGCACATTCTCCGATATTGAGATACGCTGGGAACCTGCTCGAGGCTGCGAGTCTAGTTGAATGTTTAAGAATATACGAGGCTGTTTAAGAAAAAAGATTTATAACATTACGCTGGCCGGCAAATTGGGAAAGCCCATTCAATAAATCATTTGGGCAGATGGTAAAGACTGGACGTAGCTTCGCAATAGATCAATTGTGGTTAAATTTTGCCGTTGCTGAACATTGCCTCGTCGGCGACCAGGGGCGGGGTATTCAGCGCAGCGTCGGCCTAAAAATCCCATGAATAATGTCACCTGATGCCAACAAATAGCCTCATTAGGCTGCCAATGAGCTGTCGTTTTTCACGTTCCAGACAGTATTCCGACTGCTTAAACCTGCAGACTTTGGGGCTTTGCTGTGCTTTGCTTGGCCGGGGCAATACTGCGGTTAGGGTACACATTAATTCAAATATTTAATTGTAGCAGGGCTCATAACTCGGTTATTGCTGAATTTTTTTCGCACTCGGATTGAGTCCAATTCGCCTAATATGAACACACAAGCCACCCAGAATTCATTGAAGCGCAACCCAAAGCCGAAAACAAAGACAAACGCAAATCCAAACCTCAGAATTTACTGCTGCGCTATGAGCCTTGCAATTTTTGTTTCTTTCTGTATACCCTGCCCGAGAGTATCATAATTTTGTCATAAATCCTTAACAAACAAAAAAGAAGAATTTCGTCAGATCTCATCTTTGGAAGCAGGAAAATATAAGGCTTATTATCATATAAGGAAAAAATCAAGCTTATTATCATAGAAGCTATTTTTCCCCTTCTGCATAGTCTTTTTATTTTTTCATAGATGAGATCTGTGAAAAATGTACAATATTTTATTTTTTGAGGGTATGTTAAAAGCCCAGCTATGGCCTGAATATGATATCGTATATCGCCATATATCTGATAGGGTATTTAATCTCCAGCTAGCCAGAGATAAAGATAATTCTTGTTTTTTTGTTTTGTTTGTTGTTTTGTTGCTATTTTATTTTGTTTTTTTGCCAACGCCGCACAAAATGCCATGAATAAAGCAATATGAAGCCCCAACGCAGACGTTGAAGGAATCCCCCACTCGTTCAGTTCGAGATATGTCGTTGTGGCAGAAACTTGGGTTGACTTGGGTCTGGATGGGAAAGGAACAGCAGATGCAGCAAGGCGTAAGGGTAAGGGTAAGTTATAGGGACCCAAATTCCGTAGGCAGTCACAATTTGCTCTTTGTCACAGTGGCAATGTAAATAAATAGAGAATAAAGCAACAACAGCAACAACAGCAACAACAGCAACAACAACAACAACAAAGATGGCAATCACTACATATGGTAAAGCCAACATTTTGGCCAGCATGTGGATGTGCTTATTTCTTCTTTTATTATGTGTACTCGTATCTCTAATTTTTCTCTCTCTCTTTCTTTCTATTTTTCCGCCAGCCTGCAAATGTTTGTAGTTCTGTTTGTGGGGAGCACATAAATTAAATTACTTAAGGCACAAAGAAAATGCTGTGTGAAAAACTAACAACAGCTCGTTTGCAGCCATGCTTCTTCCATATCCATAGAGAAAGAGAGGAACACAAAAATGGCCGCTTCATTGCGAGGGTCGAACAATGAGTAGCCCACTCCATATATATATATATATATATATATATGATATAAAACTGATTAAAAGGTTATTTTTATGATTACGTACAAATATTCCTATTGTTTATGGCGAGTGATGGAAATTGGAATGCCAAGGCATTTATTTGATTGAAATTTCGATAGAAGATAAAGAAAATTCAGCCTACCAACTACCAACTTTTCCATTTAACGCCTCTTTAGAAGAATTTGGTTCGTTTCACAAATGAACCTCGAATCTAGCCCAGACAAAGGCGAATGTTAGATAGTTTAGCATGTCGCAATTTCTTAATGCAATAACATATAATGCAGCAATGCATTAAATGTATAAAATGAAAATTAGTTGACATTCTGGTACTTCTACATCAACCCTCGTGCTGAGCCTACCACAGTAGCTGTTTTTATGTGCATACGTTGGCAACCAAAAAAAAATAAAAAAAAATGGGCATCATACAAATGTCAGTTACTCTGCCCTGCTCCGTTATGCGACATCATTATCATTATCCATTCGCGTCGAGCTGTGCTGCTTAAATTTCACCCAGCCCGATATGTTGGGTGGCATGCAAATCGTGTGGGGGCTGCTGATGATGGGGCTAATGATGCATTCGATGCTGATGACATTTGGCCCATACCTGCAAGCCTGCAGGCTGATTGGCATTGATGTTTTCGTTAAATATAGCCTATTATTTCCTTACTTGGAGCTGTAAACAGGTTCATTAACGAGACACTTAAGCAACAGTTAAAGACTAACAGCAAAATTTGTTTAAGTTCGCAACCAACGCACTTAAGCATACGAAGTAGTAAAAATTAAGTTTATTGCTTAGTTTCCAAAGCGCAAGTTGGCTGAGTGGCAACATTGTCGAGAGCGCAACTTAAGGAGGCATCAAAATGGAATCAAAGCGCACGCCAGTTGCATGCAAATTAAACCAGTGTACAGTGGAATCAGCACTAATTTATTCTAATCGCTTAACTACGCGTATTTCTTGTGCACCTATCAGTAAAGCATAGCTTTACAAAGCATAATATAACTTAACATAATATTGATTTACATAATTTAACATAACATAACATAATATAAAAAAGCCTAACCTAATTTAACATAAGATGAGCTAAAATTAACATAACAGATAACATAACATAATATAACATAACATAATGTATAATAGCATAATCTATTGTAACAAAGCATATAACAACATAACGTAACATAAAATACCTTATAATAACATAACGAACCATACAATTAACCAACTTAAAATAACATAAAAGTACATAACCTAATTCAACACAGCCTAACATAACTTAACAACCAATTTTGATAAGCCCTTAAAAAGAATGTAAATAAATAAATAAAAAGCCTTAGATTAGAAAACCAATATCTTATCTTTAGATTATCACATAATGCAATTTAATATAATATTCCAAAAACCTTACAGAACAGACTATCACATAATAAAACTTTACATAACCCAACAGCAAAAAGAGGCGCTACTAGGCAGTTAAGGTTTTATTGTTTAAATATAAGCAATAGTTATTGGCCTTTGATGTGTTAGGGTCTACTTAACTTCACCTCTGGGAAATCACACTAAAAATGTGCCTGTACATTTTCTTTGTAGATAACGAAATCGCATTTCTAATTGATCCCCTGGCACATTTTATAGAGCTTGTAGCAATTGATAGTACACATATTTAGGTTCGCATATCGTTTGCAGAGCCTGATTGGCTAAGAGACTTCAGCAAATGACATTTTGTTCAATGCGCTGCAGAAATATATGTATAACTACTTAATCTTATTGGCACAATGTGCAAAGCTGCTTAAATTGCTGTTGAAAATCTCAGCCGAGTGTCCACAGTGAGTGGGTCGCTAGGTTCGCTTGGTTCGCTTGGTTCACTCTTTTTCCCTCCAACTGGCATTTATAATTGATGCAGCCCAAATGAACATTTTAATTGCAAGCTCAAGGATGGCAACAAAGGCAACCGTCAGGCCCAAGCCGCTTACGCTTCGAACAAGGGTCGTCAGGTCCAGCCGGATCCGTTTGAAAGCCATTGGATAGGTGCAGTTGAGAGGGTTGCTGCCCGTCGCCTTGTCGAACAGCAACTGTCCCGACAATTAAAAGGCTCGGCTACCAAGCGCTTTGCTGTATCAAAAATGATTATATTTTTAGTAACGGACCTTTGGCTGGAATGGACCGCTAGTCGGCACTATCCAATGCCAGCATGAGTCCTTCTTAATTATCTCCACAGACGGTGCGACCCAACAAGCTGTCAGATATCCTTGTTAAGAGCCCACACACAACGCCCTCAGCATTTTAGAAATATGCACGAATCCCAGTGGGATACAATTTAAATTGTGTTTACAAAAATTGTACATTTCATTCGAAATAGTTAACAGGAGCAAAAGGGTAAAGTTGTTTGAATGCATTCTCTCTAAAGAGCCACCCATTGGGGTATTTATGCTTGTCTCTTAGGCGACAGAAAGTGTCAAACATATTTAACACACATTTATTAATAATATAATAATGATAATGAACATAATATAAATAATAATAGGTAATAATAATATTTAAAAAAATATTAATTCTTAACTTCGTTTCCTTCTCAAATGCAAATCAAAATAAAACTCTATATCTTTAGATATGAAGCTATCCAATCAAACTGTTAAAAATGTTGCTGCGCAATCATTTTAGAACTAATTTTATTACGCCCACTTTCGCTCTCGTAGTTATGTGTCACAAGAAGTGAGTTATAGGAAGATGATAGAGAGATAGAATAGATTTCCTTTCAACAATTTGACCTCGCTTCGTACCGTGGTAACTCTGCTAACGGGCACTGCTCTAAGGAGGAGATGCCTCTTGGACAGACAGCTTATCTCAAATTAAGCGGGAGAGAAAGGCTATCTTCGGCACGCCGAAGATCTAATATCCAGACCCAACCTTTTCATAATAGTTAATGCCTTAATTTTCGACCGATCGTTCCTATGGCAGCTATATGATATAATGTACTAATCTTAATAGGATTTCGCATATATATGAGGAGTATGGTAAAACTAATAAGTGCCGAGTTTGGTAAAGATATATTGAAAAACAAAATGTTTTTTGTACAACAATATGGCAGCTATATGATATAGTGATCCGATCTAGCTGGGAAGGAGGGACTTCTGCAAAGTTTCATTAAGATAGCTTTAAAACTGAAAGACTAGTTCGCATAGAAACAGACAGGCGGACAGACAGACATGGCTATATCGACTCGGCTGTTGATGCTGATCAAGGATACATATACTTTATGGGGTCGAAAATGTCTCCTTCTATGCGTTACACATTTTAGGAAAAAATTAAAATACCCTCTGCAAGGGTATAAAAATCCATTGCCCATTCCTCCTCTATTACCCGATTGTTGCTGTCCACCCACGTGAGTGTTCACTGTAACTCAAATTAAGCTACCACATCAGCTGTCACATTCAGTTGAGTGCGTCTCGTACGCTCTCAGTTAGTTTTCATAGATCAAATGTTGAATATGCTACACAAGTTTTTCTAAAAAAAAAGAGATAAATAAAAAATATATAAAAAACTTATCAAGGGTGAATAGTTTATAATAAATTTGTGGTATAATGAATCTGAACAACTTTGATGAACGCTGGCGACGCGATCACCCGCACGATAATTACTTACCGCCCTACCTTGGCGGACCAGTCGATGAAATATTCCTGCGTGGCGAATCGGCTCACGATCTACGGCCCACAATTCCGGAGATATTCATGGCGAAGCATCGACTTGTTCATAGCACTCCGCGGGGGGTGCCGCCACATCAAAAGCAGCAGGGCGCGGACCCGTTCCGGAATCCGCGCAATCCCATTATCCTAAGAGCGGCGGACGTAGTCGGCCTTTGGGTACGTGTTGGAAATATACCGGATCATATGTTTCACATAATCTATTACTTCTTTACCCGAATGGGAACTCTGGAAACCATGCGAGCATTTAATGAAAGGATTTTCTATGTGCGCTACAAACATCCAAGAGATACGCTCAGGGCATTAAGCTTCCATAGACGGCGCATCATATTTATGGAGCATTTGGTGTGTCTCAGTTGCGATTTACTTAATCAGACGGACATTGATAAGATATATGGCAAGCGCAATTCCGTCTCCGAAGACGACTCAAATGCCGATCCGGACAAATACGATCCATACTGCACGGAACGCTTCGTATATGCCGACGAGTATGAGAAGGAATATAATGAGAGATTCAACACGGACGCCTTTGGGGACCATAGACATTGGGGCTCCGACGAGGACAACAATAATGAGTTCTATGATGGCGATGAATTCCACTATACGAATGAAGAGAATTTCTGGAATGTTGATGCACTCAATAATTGGTGGGAAGTGGGAAACTGGCTATCGACCGTCTGGAGATGGGCCAAGTTCCAGATTGGCTCCCTGATCACATATTTAACATAAGATTTGCGTTATTAGTTGATTTTGTTTATTATTGTTTGAACCCTTAGGAATTTTTAATTGAAACATCAAAAGTACTTAACGATAAATTTGTTATGTTAAAAAAAAAAATAGTACACATATAAAAAAAAAACACGCGACATTTACATATTTACACGCAGCACACCTAGAGACAAGTACACCAAGATCCTAAGCAACTCTCCTCCTTATAGTTGGGGACTATCCGCGGCGGCGGCAGCGCTGTTCGTGTACACCACAGAGTTTAGCAGCTGATCGTTGCGAGAGCGCGAACGCCAGGTGTCCATGCCCATGGCCAGGCCGGGATTGGGATTCGATAGATTGGGCACGCCCCCCTGGCTGGCCGAGAGACCACCGGCCGCTGTGCCGTTGCGTTTCCAAGGCAAGCCCTTGAACGTGTCCACAAAAGCGCGCCGAAAGCTGGCGTTCATGAAGCAATAGGTGATCGGATTGCAGCAGCTCGAGGAGTAGGCGAGCAGCTGGAGGAAACTGATCGTGGTGTAGTCAATGTATTCGTACAGCGTCTGTCCAATAAACATGCTCAGCGTATTGATCACGTACAAGGGCGTCCAGCAGATGAAGAACTCAAGAACCAGCACAAACAGCATCTTTACCACGCGCTTCTTGCTCTCCAGCGTCCTAGTCTCGTTGGATCTGCGAATATTGATTTCAAGTTGCAGCATATATCACACCTGATCAGTTCCCAACCATGCTCGTCAGGTTCTAGGCAGACTTATCTATTGTATTGCTTATCTTTTACATTCCTAATATCATTCTCTTTGCTAACCCTGGCACGTATCAGGTGTTTCAGAATTATAAGAATCCCCATAATACTCCTCATTATTCTTGTTATGATTGCAATTGATTTAAATTTGAATTTCAGGCAGTTTTCTACATTTCTGCCAAATGACTCACTTCTTCTGCAATTAATCTGAAATGTTTAGAGCTTTACTCCGTCTGATCTATCATTTTGGGTTTCACTCAGCTTCGGGGAGCACTGATATTTCCCCTGCTTTGCACAATCATCTGAACCTAACCCAATCAAACCTAACCAGCTGCAAGTGTGGCAACACTCAGCCATTTAATATACAGAGTAATAGTAATAGAGTATTCAAGTGAGCTGTTTGCTTGCAAGCTTTTCTAGCAAACTTTCGCAATATTATTTCAAGGTATTTCGTTCTTGCTAATGAAAAGCAATTAAAAAGTTTGTTTTACAAAATGTTAATGCTAGCTGAGGTTTAATTATTAATGGGTGGCAGCGCTGCCGAATTTAAAATGTAAGGTTAAAATCGTTAATCGCTTTAAACTGGATTTAATGACTAAGTTTAAATCATATGCGTAATTGTTGAGATGCTTCAAAATGTGCTCAGCAGAAAGCTGCACTTGTTTGGTAAGCCGGGAAAAGCTAATTATGCAAAGTGCTTTGCAATTGAAGCCGCCCTGGGATCTTTGACTGAATAATGGCATTGTGTTTGGTGTCAATCTGAATTAGGGTCCATGGGTCCAATGTGTATATGATTTATCATGCATACCAACATAACCAAAGGCTGGCCAGTTATTGCGCCGTCGGCATCTGCTGTCTCGGGTCAAAGGTCAAAGCTTACCTGCGCAATGCCGCATCGTGTATACGCAAACTTGGCGAAGCATTCGAGGACTTGGCCGGTGTCACAGTTGTCAATGTCGTTGTTGTTATCGTTGTAAGTGTCGTTGTTGCTGTTGCTGTTGTCGTTGCTGTTGCTGTTGTTGTTGTTGTTGCTGTTGCTGCTGCTGTTGTGCTTGTCGTGGCGGCATTGTTGTTGTTGCTGCTCTCTGCGGACATAAAGCATAAAATGCTCATTTGTTGTATCCCATTGGGCGTGGAACATGGGCGTGTCTTCTACTTACCATTGTACTCGCTGGCGGCATTCAAGACCAGAACGCAGCTGCTGCTGCCGGGAGTGGCGGCTATGGCCGCTGTGGCCACCGTTTGGGCACTGCCACTGCTAGCCGGCATTCTGGCATCCTTGCCCACATTCATGCCCACATAGAGAGTTCGCGTAATGAGTATATAGGCAGCACACAGCACCAGCAGCGGCAAGACGAGCAGGATGAGATCCAACATAATGTTGTAGAAGCGCTCGTAGCCCTGGTCTGGCCAGTGCTCGCGGCACTTGCAGAATCCTGCGGCAATTTTCATAACTAGCTAAATAATCCAAAGCAGGGCCCCGCCCCGTCACTCACCTGGCCGACTTGTGGGTATCAAACGACTGAATACCGCTATTGGCGTCATGCACAAAATGCCCCCGAGCCATATGAACCCGATTATCTTATAGGCATGGCTTATTGTCTGCCAGGACCTCGAGCGCAGCGGATGACATATGGCGTAATAACGTTCACAACTGATGGCCACCAAGGTCCACGAGGAGACGGCCACAGAAGACGCTGTAAATGTTGATAAACAGAAATTCAAATCCTTCAATTTTCATACAACCAATAAACAATTAGCTGCTTGGGTTTATCAGTATAGGTTCAGCTTCAAATGTTTCTACTATTATAGTTATAATTATTTTACTATTATTAGAATTATTATTATCATACTCTTTCCTATTTACCAACATTTTTTTACAAGTTGGGTTTATACACGGAAGAGTATATAATATAGTGTAGTAAAGTGAATTATGACACAATAAAATATATTACAGTTTAGCTTAGTATATACTAATATAGTATATGTACATAGTGTACATATTATGGCTTAGCACAGTACGGTTCAGTCTGGTATAGTTTTGTATAGCATATTATTATGGGATAGTAGAGTATGGTATAGTATATTAAATTGTATTATATATGTATGGCATAGATAATATAGTACAGTATTGTATAGCATTGTATGGCTTATTTATGAGGTACTATCTATATAGTGATATATAGTAACAAAGTGTATTTTGACGTAGTATAGTATAGTATATAGTATATATAAAGTATCAAGCATAGTGGTTTATGGCATAGTATAGCATAGTTGAATTTATAGGAATTGCTGGAAAATGCTCGAAATTAAAGGTAGTCGGCTTGCAATGTACTATTACCAATTTGCTGGCATATGGCCAAAGATATAAACTGAAACGCACGCAACCATCTAGGTTGATGCGGGGAGAGATATGCCAAGAGGGGAAAATGAAGGATTGGCTGCTTAAATTTGTAATCACAGAAACGTAAACGTAACTTAAACAGCACGCACACATTTTGGCCATATGTCGTTGGGTTTGGACTTTAGCTGTTGTTGTTTTTGTTGTTGTTGTTGTTGTTTCTGTTTTTGTTTACCATTGCGATTGCGATTGCCAATGCCATGGCCATGGCCAATGCCATTGGCGTGTGCGCTTAGAATCGGGTTCGTTTGTGTTTCGGCTGGCTATACAAATTTTGCGGTATTTATGTGTGTTGGCTCCTTGGCGCTTGTTATGCCTGCTTGGAGCTGTCATGGACATGCCTATGCCTCTTCTTTTATTTGCGGCAATCAAATTTTATCGCCCAACTGACGCTTATAAATTTGTGCCTGTCACAGCGCCCTGTTACGCATATTTATGTGGCCCTGGCTCACGGCTGCATGTCGTATACGTAATATGCTCAACACGTCGACCAAATCAGGCGCCTAGAAATACGAAATCTGATTTGAAAGCTGAACGCTGAAACCGAAGTCGAAGTCGAAGCCAAGGCTAAAGCTGTGGCTGCAGCTTAACCCAAACCGAAGTCCCGCCTCGGGAGTTGGGATTTATGCCTGAGAGTGTTAAGATGCCCTAAAATCAAATCAAATTCAATCAACAACAAAATAAGTATACATATTTTTGTGTGCATGTATAAATAAGTATAAGTAAATAAAGAAAACATGAAATTGAATTTGTGCTCAATGTTTATTCGACTTTGGCTGTTGCTGTTGCTGCTGCGTGCTGGCGTCAGTTTTGCATTTGCCAATTGAATTACATCCGCACGCACTGACGCACATGCCCACACATACTCGCACTCACACACACACACACACACACACACACACACTTACGGAAACGCACTAAGGCGCTTACAAATTGTATCTGTATTTTAAAATGATTTAGTTGTCATGGCGCTTTAGGCCAATCAATCAAACTGTTGAGCTGCCGCACTTAAGCTAAACAGCAAACATTCCTCAACCAACACACACACGTACTTGGTGTCTGTTATTTATAGTTTATAAGCCGCGTTTTGCATTCTTCAGCATAAAAACTTCACCGACAGCCGATGTGCAATTTCTGGAATTCCACAGTGCACTCTAAAAGTATGCAACGCTTTTAGCGGAACACCCACTTGCATCAATAAGTGTTGCATCCGTTAAGGCGGCCCGGAAAATGCTAACTCGCGGAGCGCAGAGCTTATTGAAATACTGATGAAGCCAGCTTCATGTCCGCGCACATGAAATGCTGCAAACATCAAATGCCTTACAATTTAAGACTTAAAACTTAAACAAGGGAGAAATCTGCGTGCCTCTATAAAGCATGTTATAAGGCTGCAAGTCGATTCGAGCTCGCAAGCTCAGACACATTTTCAGCACAAAAACTATGCCTTTTGTATATATAAATATTTATGAGTTGCAATATTGTTAATTATTGAATTGTTTCATTGATCTTTTCAAATCAAATAGAATTTTTGTTTAAATAATTAAAAAGCTATAAAGATGTTATTTTTGTGTCAATTAAACCTATTATATAAAGCTGTTGATCTGTATTGCTTGAACGAGTGTCTCTGTCAAGACTTGTCAAAACTTAAATCGTTTTCTTTATTATACTCTAAGTCCATTGAAAGTTCGAATTCGGGTAGAATGTTTGTGTGCAAATGTATGTAACTGGCAGAAGGAAACATATCCAACTCCATAAAGTATATATATTCTTGATCAGCATCCGTCTGACTGTCCGTATGCATCTCATGCTGATGATCATGATCTCAGAACCTATAAGAGCTAGTGACTTGATATCGATAATCGATAACTTGTCCCGTTTCTAAGCAATCGATATCGCTATCGATATCTAAATCCTGTTTTTTTAAACAAAATTCTAAATTTAAATCCATCAAACTTGATTTGAAGCTTCTATATTAGTATACCCCGGCTGGTATTGGCGTTGGTAGAAGGTTAGAGTATCCCCTAGTCGGGCAATCTCGACCAGAGCACTCTAATTTGTTTTATATACATATATGTGATGTTTTTTTTTTTTCTTTTCTTATTTGCATTCTTCAGATTGATGTGCTATATAACTTGCGAGACGGCAAATTATAAATTTGCGCAAAAGCTTAAAAAACTTTTCGCCCGTTGACACTTGAGAGGCAGCAAAGTTTTTTGTTTCTTTTTTTTTTTGTTGTTTTCGGTTTTTTTTTTTTTTTTTTTTTGTCTTTAATTATTTTCATTCATTACCAATTCAGCTGGCTTGTCGGCAGCTCCGGCCCAAGGATTGTCAACTGACTGCAGCTGCTGGTAGAAATATTATAGCAGCAAAGTTGTTTCTCTGTCCAATCCCCCTAATTCAAGTCCCCGGCACGTTCCCGACGCCAACAGGATTCCTTTTGAAAAGTTGGCCACATGCTGACCAAGTCCATGATTAACGACACGTCACAACTGGCTGCGGCAAATGCGTTGCCAGCACCAAGGCCGGCCACAGATAATATGATGGGCATAGAAGATATCCAATCTGGGCAATGGGAATACCTAAGGCTAGGTAAGCTGAGAGCCTTTCGGCGGGTTGCTCAGCTGATAAATGAATAAATATGACGGCGGACACCCAGCAAACTTTATGCCTCGATTCTAGTTTGTTTTAAATTTGCCATCATCGGGTCTTAGCTGCGTTTTTTATTTCCATTTTCATTACCGCTGTCAAAAACAAACACAAGTGTTTGCCAAGTTTTTCAGCAAATATTAAAACAAACAACACACACAAGACAAACCTTGCAAAAGTTGTTTAATTTAGCCAGACCTATATAGAAATGGATGAGAGATGATTATTTTTATATTAGCCTAGAACTCAACCGGGATTCTCATTGTTCGTAAAAAGTATTCCAAATAGATAAATTTGATATTTGCATCTAGCTTCAAAGAGAAACTTGTTAAAATTCGCGATTGGAAGCTGATCATTTGGTCGCAGGAAAATAAAATGCCTTGAACGCTTTAAGGCTGGCCAGGTTCATTCAATTATATTGCCAAAAGTTCAGAATGTGTATTGCCAGGGAAAACAAATTTTGCTGCTGTTTATTTTTTAATTTTATTTGCGTTTATTTATTTTTTTCTGTATTTTTCTCAATTCTAGGGGCTCAGGCTGGGTAAATTTTAATGCTATTATTGAAACTTTGCACAACTTGTTGTTGTGCTGGCAAATTCGTTTAAATTCAATGGATTTAACACATAAGTAAATGCCAGCATTTAAGCGGTACAATCACAGCGGCTACGGCGGGCTACAGGCCCGCAAAATGGCCGAGGGCCACGCCGACAGAGAAAAACTTTCCAGCAAGCCGAAATCCAAGTCTTGTCGGCACGCCCGAAATTCTATTTAACTGAAAAGTGAAACAAACTTGGCAAAGTGCTTGACGCCCGCCTTTTTATCAAATTAAATAAGTATTTTAAAGTGGCTACGTAAGCCTGTGCGGGAAGGGTGGTGGCGGGGAGGGGAGTAGTGGATTCGGGTGTATCAAAACTTTGGTTTAGCTAAACTGTTTTCTAGACCAAACTTATGTCTATCGAGAGGCCTGCAGTTATTCAAGCGTTATTTAATTAAACTTTGCGTAGTGCTGCATACTTTAAGGAATCACACATTTCAACACACACATATACAAACACATACACACACACACATACAATGAATGCAACTAATGTGCATTCATTAAGAATATTCTTTCAAACGAATCGCAATAGCAACAGCTTTCGTCAAGCGAATTGAGATTTGTAATAAAAGTCTGGCCAACAGAGCCCCAAAGATTCATTAGCCAAGACAATAAGGCTAATGCAATGCTTAGCCCCTGACTAAACGGAACTAAAGAAGTAAATAAATATTTCCTCGCGGAGCTATGTCGCTTCAAAACGACATTTCCTCGCGGAAATATGTCGTTTCAAAACGAAATTTCCTCGCGGAGATATGTCGTTTCAAAACGACATATCTCCCCGCGGAGCTATGTCGCTTCAAAACGACATATCTCCTCGCGGAGCTATGTCGTTTCAAAACGACATTTCCTCGCGGAAATATGTCGCTTCAAAACGACATATTTCCTCTCGGAGCTATGTCGTTTCAAAACGACATATCTCCCCGCGGAGCTATGTCGCTTCAAAACGACATATCTCCCCGCGGAGCTATGTCGCTTCAAAACGACATTTCCTCGCGGAGCTATGTCGTTTCAAAACGACATTTCCTCGCGGAGATATGTCGTTTCAAAACGACATATCTCCCCGCGGAGCTATGTCGCTTCAAAACGACATATCTCCCCGCGGAGATATGTCGTTTCAAAACAAAATTTCCTCGCGGAGCTATGTCGCTTCAAAACGACATTTCCTCGCGGAAATATGTCGTTTCAAAACGAAATTTCCTCGCGGAGATATGTCGTTTCAAAGCGACATATCTCCCCGTTCGTTTGTTTTTGAAACGACATATCTCCGCGGGGAAATGTCGCTTCAAAACGACATATCTCCCCGCGGAGCTATGTCGCTTCAAAACGACATTTCCTCGCGGAAATATGTCGTTTCAAAACGACATTTCCTCGCGGAGCTATGTCGTTTCAAAACGACATATCTCCCCGCGGAGCTATGTCGCTTCAAAACGACATATCTCCCCGCGGAGCTATGTCGCTTCAAAACGACATTTCCTCGCGAAAATATGTCGTTTCAAAACGACATTTCCCCGCGGAGATATGTCGTTTCAAAACAAAATTTCATCGCGGAGCTATGTCGTTTCAAAACGACATATCTCCCCGCGGAGCTATGTCGCTTCAAAACGACATTTCCTCGCGGAAATATGTCGTTTCAAAACGACATTTCCTCGCGGAGATATGTCGTTTTAAAACGACATATCTCCCCGCGGAGCTATGTCGCTTCAAAACGACATATCTCCCCGCGGAGCTATGTCGTTTCAAAACGACATTTCCCCGCGGAGATATGTCGTTTCAAAACAAAATTTCCTCGCGGAGATATGTCGTTTCAAAACGAAATTTCCTCGCGGAAATATGTCGTTTCAAAACGACATTTCCCCGCGGAGCTATGTCGCTTCAAAACGACATTTCCTCGCGGAGATATGTCGTTTCAAAACGAAATTTCCTCGCGGAGATATGTCGTTTCAAAACGACATATTTCCTCGCGGAGATATGTCGTTTCAAAACGACATATCTCCCCGCGGAGCCTAGTCGCTTCAAAACGACATATCTCCCACGGAGCTATGTCGCTTCAAAACGACATATCTCCCCGTGGAGCTATGTCGCTTCAAAACGACATATCTCCCCGCGGAGCTATGTCGCTTCAAAACGACATTTCCTCGCGGAGATATGTCGTTTCAAAACGACATATCTCCCCGCGGAGCTATGTCGTTTCAAAACGACATTTCCTCGCGGAGATATGTCGTTTCAAAACGACATATCTCCCCGCGGAGCTATGTCGTTTCAAAACGACATTTCCTCGCGGAGCTATGTCGTTTCAAAACGACATTTCCTTGCGGAGATATGTCGTTTCAAAACGACATATCTCCCCGCGGAGCTATGTCGCTTCAAAACGACATATCTCCCCGCGGAGATATGTCGCTTCAAAACGACATTTCCTTGCGGAGATATGTCGTTTCAAAACGACATATCTCCCCGCGGAGCTATGTCGCTTCAAAACGACATTTCCCCGCGGAGCTATGTCGCTTCAAAACGACATATCTCCCCGTGGAGCTATGTCGCTTCAAAACAAAATTTCCTCGCGGAGATATGTCGTTTCAAAACGACATTTCCCCGCGGAGATATGTCGTTTCAAAACAAAATTTCATCGCGGAGCTATGTCGTTTCAAAACGACATATCTCCCCGCGGAGCTATATCGCTTCAAAACGACATATCTCCCCGCGGAGCTATGTCGCTTCAAAACGACATATCCCACATTTCCTCGCGGAGATATGTCGTTTCAAAACGACATTTCCTCGCGGAGATATGTCGTTTCAAAATGACATTTCCTCGCGGAGATATGTCGTTTCAAAACGACATATCCCACATTTCCTCGCGGAGATATGTCGTTTCAAAACGACATTTCCTCGCGGAGATATGTCGTTTCAAAACGACATATCTCCCCGCGGAGCTATGTCGCTTCAAAACGACATATCTCCACGCGGAGCTATGTCGCTTCAAAACGACATATCCCACATTTCCTCGCGGAGATATGTCGTTTCAAAACGACATATCTCCCCGCGGAGCTATGTCGTTTCAAAACGACATTTCCTCGCGGAGCTATGTCGTTTCAAAACGACATTTCCTTGCGGAGATATGTCGTTTCAAAACGACATATCTCCCCGCGGAGCTATGTCGCTTCAAAACGACATATCTCCCCGCGGAGATATGTCGTTTCAAAACAAAATTTCTTCGCGGAGATATGTCGTTTCAAAACGACATTTCCCCGCGGAGATATGTCGTTTCAAAACAAAATTTCATCGCGGAGCTATGTCGTTTCAAAACGACATATCTCCCCGCGGAGCTATGTCGCTTCAAAACGACATTTCCTCGCGGAGATATGTCGTTTCAAAACGACATATCTCCCCGCGGAGCTATGTCGTTTCAAAACGACATTTCCTCGCGGAGCTATGTCGTTTCAAAACGACATTTCCTTGCGGAGATATGTCGTTTCAAAACGACATATCTCCCCGCGGAGCTATGTCGCTTCAAAACGACATATCTCCCCGCGGAGATATGTCGCTTCATAACGACATTTCCTCGCGGAGATATGTCGTTTCAAAACGACATATCTCCCCGCGGAGCTATGTCGCTTCAAAACGACATATCTCCCCGTGGAGCTATGTCGCTTCAAAACAAAATTTCCTCGCGGAGATATGTCGTTTCAAAACGACATTTCCCCGCGGAGATATGTCGTTTCAAAACAAAATTTCATCGCGGAGCTATGTCGTTTCAAAACGACATATCTCCCCGCGGAGCTATATCGCTTCAAAACGACATATCTCCCCGCGGAGCTATGTCGCTTCAAAACGACATATCCCACATTTTCTCGCGGAGATATGTCGTTTCAAAACGACATATCCCACATTTCCTCGCGGAGATATGTCGTTTCAAAACGAAATTTCCTCGCGGAGATATGTCGTTTCAAAACGACATATCTCCCCGCGGAGCTATGTCGCTTCAAAACGACATATCTCCACGCGGAGCTATGTCGTTTCAAAACGACATATCCCACATTTCCTCGCGGAGATATGTCGTTTCAAAACGACATATCTCCCCGCGGAGCTATGTCGTTTCAAAACGACATTTCCTCGCGGAGCTATGTCGTTTCAAAACGACATTTCCTTGCGGAGATATGTCGTTTCAAAACGACATATCTCCCCGCGGAGCTATGTCGCTTCAAAACGACATATCTCCCCGCGGAGATATGTCGTTTCAAAACAAAATTTCTTCGCGGAGATATGTCGTTTCAAAACGACATTTCCCCGCGGAGATATGTCGTTTCAAAACAAAATTTCATCGCGGAGCTATGTCGTTTCAAAACGACATATCTCCGCGCGGAGCTATGTCGCTTCAAAACGACATTTCCTCGCGGAGATATGTCGTTTCAAAACGACATATCTCCCCGCGGAGCTATGTCGTTTCAAAACGACATTTCCCCGCGGAGATATGTCCTTTCAAAACAATATTTCCTCGCGGAGCTATGTCGTTTTGAAACGACGCTTCAAAACGACATATCTCCACGCGGAGATATGTCGCTTCAAAACGACATATCCCACATTTCCTCGCGGAGATATGTCGTTTCAAAACGACATATCCCACATTTCCTCGCGGAGATATGTCGTTTCAAAACGACATTTCCTCGCGGAGATATGTCGTTTCAAAACGACATATCTCCCCGCGGAGCTATGTCGCTTCAAAACGACATATCTCCACGCGGAGCTATGTCGCTTCAAAACGACATATTCCACATTTCCTCGCGGAGATATGTCGTTTCAAAACGACATATCTCCCCGCGGAGCTTTGTCGTTTCAAAACGACATTTCCTCGCGGAGCTATGTCGTTTCAAAACGACATTTCCTTGCGGAGATATGTCGTTTCAAAACGACATATCTCCCCGCGGAGCTATGTCGCTTCAAAACGACATATCTCCCCGCGGAGATATGTCGTTTCAAAACAAAATTTCTTCGCGGAGATATGTCGTTTCAAAACGACATTTCCCCGCGGAGATATGTCGTTTCAAAACAAAATTTCATCGCGGAGCTATGTCGTTTCAAAACGACATATCTCCCCGCGGAGCTATGTCGCTTCAAAACGACATTTCCTCGCGGAGATATGTCGTTTCAAAACGACATATCTCCCCGCGGAGCTATGTCGTTTCAAAACGACATTTCCTCGCGGAGCTATGTCGTTTCAAAACGACATTTCCTTGCGGAGATATGTCGTTTCAAAACGACATATCTCCCCGCGGAGCTATGTCGCTTCAAAACGACATATCTCCCCGCGGAGATATGTCGCTTCAAAACGACATTTCCTCGCGGAGATATGTCGTTTCAAAACGACATATCTCCCCGCGGAGCTATGTCGCTTCAAAACGACATTTCCCCGCGGAGCTATGTCGCTTCAAAACGACATATCTCCCCGTGGAGCTATGTCGCTTCAAAACAAAATTTCCTCGCGGAGATATGTCGTTTCAAAACGACATTTCCCCGCGGAGATATGTCGTTTCAAAACAAAATTTCATCGCGGAGCTATGTCGTTTCAAAACGACATATTTCCCCGCGGAGCTATATCGCTTCAAAACGACATATCTCCCCGCGGAGCTATGTCGCTTCAAAACGACATATCCCACATTTCCTCGCGGAGATATGTCGTTTCAAAACGACATATCCCACATTTCCTCGCGGAGATATGTCGTTTCAAAACGAAATTGCCTCGCGGAGATATGTCGTTTCAAAACGACATATCTCCCCGCGGAGCTATGTCGCTTCAAAACGACATATCTCCACGCGGAGCTATGTCGTTTCAAAACGACATATCCCACATTTCCTCGCGGAGATATGTCGTTTCAAAACGACATATCTCCCCGCGGAGCTATGTCGTTCCAAAACGACATTTCCTCGCGGAGCTATGTCGTTTCAAAACGACATTTCCCCGCGGAGATATGTCGTTTCAAAACAAAATTTCATCGCGGAGCTATGTCGTTTCAAAACGACATATCTCCCCGCGGAGCTATGTCGCTTCAAAACGACATTTCCTCGCGGAGATATGTCGTTTCAAAACGACATATCTCCCCGCGGAGCTATGTCGTTTCAAAACGACATTTCCCCGCGGAGATATGTCGTTTCAAAACAATATTTCCTCGCGGAGCTATGTCGTTTTGAAACGACGCTTCAAAACGACATATCTCCACGCGGAGATATGTCGCTTCAAAACGACATATCCCACATTTCCTCGCGGAGATATGTCGTTTCAAAACGACATTTCCTTGCGGAGATATGTCGTTTCAAAACGACATATCTCCCCGCGGAGCTATGTCGCTTCAAAACGACATATCTCCCCGCGGAGATATGTCGTTTCAAAACAAAATTTCTTCGCGGAGCTATGTCGTTTCAAAACGACATATCTCCCCGCGGAGCTATGTCGTTTCAAAACGACATTTCCTCGCGGAGACATGTCGTTTCAAAACGACATTTCCTTGCGGAGATATGTCGTTTCAAAACGACATATCTCCCCGCGGAGCTATGTCGCTTCAAAACGACATATCTCCCCGCGGAGATATGTCGTTTCAAAACAAAATTTCCTCGCGGAGCTATGTCGCTTCAAAACGACATTTCCTCGCGGAGATATGTCGTTTCAAAACGACATTTCCTCGCGGAGCTATGTCGTTTCAAAACGACATTTCCTTGCGGAGATATGTCGTTTCAAAACGACATATCTCCCCGCGGAGCTATGTCGCTTCAAAACGACATATCTCCCCGCGGAGCTATGTCGCTTCAAAACGACATATCTCCACGCGGAGCTATGTCGCTTCAAAACGACATATCTCCGCGGGGAAATGTAGTTTTGAAACGACATATCTCCGCGAGGAAATTTTGTTTTGAAGCGACATAGCTCCACGGGGAGATATGTCGTTTTGAAGCGACATAGCTCCGCGGGGAAATGTCGTTTTGAAGCGACATAGCTCCACGGGGAGATATGTCGTTTTGAAACGACATATCTCCGCGAGGAAATGTCGTTTTGAAGCGACATATCTCCGCGGGGAGATATGTCGTTTTGAAGCGACATAGCTCCGCGGGGAGATATGTCGTTTTGAAACGACATATCTCCGCAAGGAAATGTCGTTTTGAAACGACATAGCTCCGCGAGGAAATGTCGTTTTGAAACGACATAGCTCCGCGGGGAGATATGTCGTTTTGAAACGACATATCTCCGCGAGGAAATGTCGTTTTGAAGCGACATAGCTCCGCGGGGAGATATGTCGTTTTGAAACGACATATCTCCGCAAGGAAATGTCGTTTTGAAACGACATAGCTCCGCGAGGAAATGTCGTTTTGAAACGACATAGCTCCGCGGGGAGATATGTCGTTTTGAAACGACATATCTCCGCGAGGAAATGTCGTTTTGAAACGACATAGCTCCGCGGGGAGATATGTCGTTTTGAAACGACATATCTCCGCGAGGAAATGTCGTTTTGAAGCGACATAGCTCCGCGGGGAGATATGTCGTTTTGAAGCGACATAGCTCCGCGCGGAGATATGTCGTTTTGAAGCGACAAGGCTCCGCGGGGAGATATGTCGTTTTGAAACGACATAGCTCCGCGGGGAGATATGTCGTTTTGAAACGACATATCTCCGCGAGGAAATGTCGTTTTGAAGCGACATAGCTCCGCGGGGAGATATGTCGTTTTGAAACGACAAAGCTCCGCGATGAAATTTTGTTTTGAAACGACATATCTCCGCGGGGAAATGTCGTTTTGAAACGACATATCTCCGCGAAGAAATTTTGTTTTGAAACGACATATCTCCGCGCGGAGCTATGTCGCTTCAAAACGACATATCCCACATTTCCTCGCGGAGATATGTCGTTTCAAAACGACATATCCCACATTTCCTCGCGGAGATATGTCGTTTCAAAACGAAATTGCCTCGCGGAGATATGTCGTTTCAAAACGACATATCTCCCCGCGGAGCTATGTCGCTTCAAAACGACATATCTCCACGCGGAGCTATGTCGTTTCAAAACGACATATCCCACATTTCCTCGCGGAGATATGTCGTTTCAAAACGACATTTCTCCCCGCGGAGCTATGTCGTTCCAAAACGACATTTCCTCGCGGAGCTATGTCGTTTCAAAACGACATTTCCTTGCGGAGATATGTCGTTTCAAAACGACATATCTCCCCGCGGAGCTATGTCGCTTCAAAACGACATATCTCCCCGCGGAGATATGTCGTTTCAAAACAAAATTTCTTCGCGGAGATATGTCGTTTCAAAACGACATTTCCCCGCGGAGATATGTCGTTTCAAAACAAAATTTCATCGCGGAGCTATGTCGTTTCAAAACGACATATCTCCCCGCGGAGCTATGTCGCTTCAAAACGACATTTCCTCGCGGAGATATGTCGTTTCAAAACGACATATCTCCCCGCGGAGCTATGTCGTTTCAAAACGACATTTCCCCGCGGAGATATGTCGTTTCAAAACAATATTTCCTCGCGGAGCTATGTCGTTTTGAAACGACGCTTCAAAACGACATATCTCCACGCGGAGATATGTCGCTTCAAAACGACATATCCCACATTTCCTCGCGGAGATATGTCGTTTCAAAACGACATTTCCTTGCGGAGATATGTCGTTTCAAAACGACATATCTCCCCGCGGAGCTATGTCGCTTCAAAACGACATATCTCCCCGCGGAGATATGTCGTTTCAAAACAAAATTTCCTCGCGGAGCTATGTCGCTTCAAAACGACATTTCCTCGCGGAGATATGTCGTTTCAAAACGACATTTCCTCGCGGAGCTATGTCGTTTCAAAACGACATTTCCTTGTGGAGATATGTCGTTTCAAAACGACATATCTCCCCGCGGAGCTATGTCGCTTCAAAACGACATATCTCCCCGCGGAGCTATGTCGCTTCAAAACGACATATCTCCACGCGGAGCTATGTCGCTTCAAAACGACATATCTCCGCGGGGAAATGTAGTTTTGAAACGACATATCTCCGCGAGGAAATTTTGTGTTGAAGCGACATAGCTCCACGGGGAGATATGTCGTTTTGAAGCGACATAGCTCCGCGGGGAAATGTCGTTTTGAAGCGACATAGCTCCACGGGGAGATATGTCGTTTTGAAACGACATATCTCCGCGAGGAAATGTCGTTTTGAAGCGACATATCTCCGCGATGAAATTTTGTTTTGAAACGACATATCTCCGCGGGGAAATGTCGTTTTGAAACGACATATCTCCGCGAGGAAATGTGGGATATGTCGTTTTGAAGCGACATAGCTCCGCGTGGAGATATGTCGTTTTGAAGCGACATAGCTCCGCGGGGAGATATGTCGTTTTGAAACGACATATCTCCGCGAGGAAATGTCGTTTTGAAACGACATATCTCCGCGAGGAAATGTGGGATATGTCGTTTTGAAACGACATATCTCCGCGAGGAAATGTGGGATATGTCGTTTTGAAGCGACATAGCTCCGCGTGGAGATATGTCGTTTTGAAGCGACATAGCTCCGCGGGGAGATATGTCGTTTTGAAACGACATATCTCCGCGAGGAAATGTCGTTTTGAAACGACATATCTCCGCGAGGAAATGTCGTTTTGAAACGACATATCTCCGCGAGGAAATGTCGTTTTGAAACGACATATCTCCGCGAGGAAATGTGGGATATGTCGTTTTGAAGCGACATAGCTCCGCGGGGAGATATGTCGTTTTGAAGCGATATAGCTCCGCGGGGAGATATGTCGTTTTGAAACGACATAGCTCCGCGATGAAATTTTGTTTTGAAACGACATATCTCCGCGGGGAAATGTCGTTTTGAAACGACATATCTCCGCGAGGAAATTTTGTTTTGAAGCGACATAGCTCCACGGGGAGATATGTCGTTTTGAAGCCACATAGCTCCGCGGGGAAATGTCGTTTTGAAGCGACATAGCTCCGCGGGGAGATAGCTCCGCGAGGAAATGTCGTTTTGAAACGACATAGCTCCGCGGGGAGATATGTCGTTTTGAAACGACATATCTCCGCGAGGAAATGTGGGATATGTCGTTTTGAAGCGACATAGCTCCGCGGGGAGATATGTCGTTTTGAAACGACATATCTCCGCGAGGAAATGTCGTTTTGAAACGACATAGCTCCGCGGGGAGATATGTCGTTTTGAAACGACATATCTCCGCGAGGAAATGTCGTTTTGAAGCGACATAGCTCCGCGGGGAGATATGTCGTTTTAAAGCGACATAGCTCCGCGCGGAGATATGTCGTTTTGAAGCGACAAGGCTCCGCGGGGAGATATGTCGTTTTGAAACGACATATCTCCGCGAGGAAATTTCGTTTTGAAACGACATATCTCCGCGAGGAAATGTCGTTTTGAAGCGACATAGCTCCGCGGGGAAATGTCGTTTTGGAACGACATATCTCCGCGAGGAAATTTCGTTTTGAAACGACATATCTCCGCGAGGAAATTTTGTTTTGAAACGACATATCTCCGCGAGGAAATGTGGGATATGTCGTTTTGAAGCGACATATCTCCGCGTGGAGATATGTCGTTTTGAAGCGTCGTTTCAAAACGACATAGCTCCGCGAGGAAATATTGTTTTGAAACGACATATCTCCGCGGGGAAATGTCGTTTTGAAACGACATAGCTCCGCGAGGAAATTTTGTTTTGAAGCGACATAGCTCCCCGCGGAGCTATGTCGCTTCAAAACGACATATCTCCCCGCGGAGCTATGTCGTTTCAAAACGACATTTCCCCGCGGAGATATGTCGTTTCAAAACAAAATTTCCTCGCGGAGATATGTCGTTTCAAAACGACATTTCCCCGCGGAGATATGTCGTTTCAAAACAAAATTTCCTCGCGGAGATATGTCGTTTCAAAACGAAATTTCCTCGCGGAGATATGCTGTTTCAAAACGACATTTCCCCGCGGAGCTATGTCGCTTCAAAACGACATTTCCTCGCGGAGATATGTCGTTTCAAAACGAAATTTCCTCGCGGAGATATGTCGTTTCAAAACGACATATCTCCCCGCGGAGCCTTGTCGCTTCAAAACGACATATCTCCGCGCGGAGCTATGTCGCTTCAAAACGACATATCTCCCCGCGGAGCTATGTCGCTTCAAAACGACATTTCCTCGCGGAGATATGTCGTTTCAAAACGACATATCTCCCCGCGGAGCTATGTCGTTTCAAAACGACATTTCCTCGCGGAGATATGTCGTTTCAAAACGACATATCTCCCCGCGGAGCTATGTCGCTTCAAAACGACATATCCCACATTTCCTCGCGGAGATATGTCGTTTCAAAACGACATATCTCCCCGCGGAGCTATGTCGTTTCAAAACGACATTTCCTCGCGGAGCTATCTCCCCGCGGAGCTATGTCGCTTCAAAACGACATTTCCCCGCGGAGCTATGTCGCTTCAAAACGACATATCTCCCCGTGGAGCTATATCGCTTCAAAACGACATATCTCCCCGCGGAGCTATGTCGCTTCAAAACGACATATCCCACATTTCCTCGCGGAGATATGTCGTTTCAAAACGACATTTCCTCGCGGAGACATGTCGCTTCAAAACAAAATTTCCTCGCGGAGATATGTCGTTTCAAAACGACATTTCCCCGCGGAGATATGTCGTTTCAAAACAAAATTTCATCGCGGAGCTATGTCGTTTCAAAACGACATATCTCCCCGCGGAGCTATATCGATTCAAAACGACATATCTCCCCGCGGAGCTATGTCGCTTCAAAACGACATATCCCACATTTCCTCGCGGAGATATGTCGTTTCAAAACGACATTTCCTCGCGGAGATATGTCGTTTCAAAACGACATTTCCTCGCGGAGATATGTCGTTTCAAAACGACATATCTCCCCGCGGAGCTATGTCGCTTCAAAACGACATATCTCCACGCGGAGCTATGTCGCTTCAAAACGACATATCCCACATTTCCTCGCGGAGATATGTCGTTTCAAAACGACATATCCCACATTTCCTCGCGGAGATATGTCGTTTCAAAACGACATTTCCTCGCGGAGATATGTCGTTTCAAAACGACATATCTCCCCGCGGAGCTATGTCGCTTCAAAACGACATATCTCCACGCGGAGCTATGTCGCTTCAAAACGACATATCCCACATTTCCTCGCGGAGATATGTCGTTTCAAAACGACATTTCCCCGCGGAGATATGTCGTTTCAAAACAAAATTTCATCGCGGAGCTATGTCGTTTCAAAACGACATATCTCCCCGCGGAGCTATGTCGCTTCAAAACGACATTTCCTCGCGGAGATATGTCGCTTCAAAACGACATTTCCTCGCGGAGATATGTCGTTTCAAAACGACATATCTCCCCGCGGAGCTATGTCGCTTCAAAACGACATTTCCCCGCGGAGCTATGTCGCTTCAAAACGACATATCTCCCCGCGGAGCTATGTCGCTTCAAAACGACATATCCCACATTTCCTCGCGGAGATATGTCGTTTCAAAACGACATTTCCTTGCGGAGATATGTCGTTTCAAAACGACATATCTCCCCGCGGAGCTATGTCGCTTCAAAACGACATATCTCCCCGCGGAGATATGTCGTTTCAAAACAAAATTTCTTCGCGGAGCTATGTCGTTTCAAAACAACATATCTTCCCGTCGAGCTATGTCGCTTCAAAACGACATTTCCCCGCGGAGCTATGTCGCTTCAAAACGACATATCTCCCCGCGGAGCTATGTCGCTTCAAAACGACATATCTGTCGTTTCAAAACACCTTTTTATCAAATTAAATAAGTATTTTAAAGTGGCTACGTAAGCCTGTGCGGGAAGGGTGGCGGCGGGGAGGGGAGTAGTGGATTCGGGTGTATCAAAACTTTGGTTTAGCTAAGCTGTTTTCTAGACCAAACTTATGTCTATCGAGAGGCCTGCAGTTATTCAAGCGTTATTTAATTAAACTTTGCGTAGTGCTGCATACTTTAAGGAATCACACATTTCAACACACACATATACAAACACATACACACACACACATACAATGAATGCAACTAATGTGCATTCATTAAGAATATTCTTTCAAACGAATCGCAATAGCAACAGCTTTCGTCAAGCGAATTGAGCCCCAAAGATTCATTAGCCAAGACAATAAGGCAAATGCAATGCTTAGCCCCTGACTAAACGGAACTAAAGAAGTAAATAAATATTTCCTCGCGGAGATAAGTCGTTTCAAAACGACATATCTCCCCGCGGAGCTATGTCGCTTCAAAACGACATTTCCCCGCGGAGATATGTCGTTTCAAAACGACATTTCCTCGCGGAGATATGTCGTTTAAAAACGACATGATATATGTCGTTTCAAAACGACATATCTCCCCGCGGAGCTATGTCGCTTCAAAACGACATTTCCTCGCGGAGGAAGGAATCACGCATTTCAACACACACATATACAAACACATACACACACACACATACAATGAATGCAACTAATGTGCATTCATTAAGAATATTCTTTCAAACGAATCGCAATAGCAACAGCGTCAAGCGAATTGAGATTTGTAATAAAAGTCTGGCCAACAGAGCTCCAAAGATTCATTAGCCAAGGCAATAAGGCTAATGCAATGCTTAGCCCCTGACTAAACGGAACTAAAGAAGTAAATAAATATTTCCTCGCGGAGATATGTCGTTTCAAAACGACATATCTCCCCGCGGAGCTATGTCGCTTCAAAACGACATATCTCCCCGCGGAGCTATGTCGCTTCAAAACGACATATCTCCGCGCGGAGCTATGTCGCTTCAAAACGACATATCCCACATTTCCTCGCGGAGAAATGTCGTTTCAAAACGACATATCTCCCCGCGGAGCTATGTCGTTTCAAAACGCGCGGAGCTATGTCGTTTTGAAGCGACATAGCTCCGCGGGGAGATATGTCGTTTTGAAACGACATATCTCCGCGAGAAAATTTTGTTTTTAAACGACAAATTTCCTCGCGGAGATATGTCGCTTCAAAACGACATATCTCCCCGCGGAACTATGTCGCTTCAAAACGACATATCTTCGCGAGGAGATTTTTTCAGGATCGGACTTAAAATAAGCCAGATATAGTTATTTTAAGTTTAAATAGGCTTAAATTATGATTTAAGCTCCGTTGTATAATTTTACGAAAAATAATTAAGAAAATTATCATAAAAAATAACAATTTTATTAACTGAAACATAAAAAAAACAACAATCTTATACTTAGTAAGGCTGCAGAGCGCCCATATATGGGGTTTCTTTCCAGACTTAATGCTAATCCCTTAATATAATAATTAATATAAAAAAAAAAGTTCTTCAATTAAACTAAATATAAATTGGCCAATAAACGTCTTAACGTCTTAGTGTTGGAAAACGCTGTAACATTATACAAAGTTTTTAAAGTATTTTTTGCTAAACTAAATGATAAATAGTGAAAACAATTTAAAGCTTAGTGTTGAAAAACTCTCTAAAATTAAATTAAATTTTATTTTTTTTTTCTAAAACAAATATGATCTTTTCCATAAACTATTAGCGACTTAGTGTTGCAAAACTCTTTAAAATGAAATACAGTTTTTTAGTAGTTGTTTCTTAAGCTTTTAAGCTAAACTAAACCTTTTAAATTAAATTAATAAAATTTGCTGCCAATAAACTATTAACGGTTTAGTGTTGAAAAACCTTTCACAATTAAATAAAGTTTATTTTAGTATTTTTTTCTAAACTAAATATTAATTTGCCAATAAGCTACTAATCTGCGCCTTAGTGTTGAGAAACTCTCTAAACTTAAATAAAGTTTGTCCTTGCTTTTTTAATGGGTTATTAAGGTAAAACCTTGACTTAATTAAATGACATTCACGAATCTAGGGCAATAAACTTGTTCGAGCCGTAAATAGAACCGGCAAAGCTTTATGCTTGGCTTGCAGTCTTGGTAAATGCCTTTATATATTTCGTTTTATTTCTGCTTTGTCGCACAGTGGAACAATTTATATTCAAGATTTTGCTTTAGTTGGCACAGCTAGGATGGTTATGTTGGTGTTTTTCAAGTGAAATTTGCTGCATGGGCAAAGCATGTGTTAAACAAAACTTTTAATGCCAATGTTCATATAAAATGCAAAATGTGTTGTTAACATGACGGACACACGCACACCCACAAATGGGAACATGTGCGTGGAAAAGTGGACATATGCATGAAATGTGCGACCAGGCTGGCAGCATGGATTAAGCTATACAAGGACCTCAGCTTGTACGAAATTTTGGTTCGTAACCAAAGCTGGACAGAATCGTAACTGCACTCTGTTTGGGACTTGTTTTGTCGCTTGACAATTGTTCTTGTTTTTATTGTCGTTCGCTTTGTTCCAGCAAAAGTGGGCGAGAAGCTTCTTGGCAGGCTGCACAATTTGCCTAATGAGTTTTCAGCTGGGGGCCAGGACTGTTTCTAAAACCCCGCTCGCCCTTTTACCCAACAGTATATCCCAAAACTGCTCCTTTACACTCGACTAAGCCGCCTTGCGGTGCGGCCGACAAAACCTGTGCAAATGCCTGACAAAGCTAAAGCCGTGATTATGACAGTCGGTGAATGTGGCTTACTTAAAGGTAACATGCACTTAAGTGCCCCAGCACACACAATAACAATAATTAAATGTGGGCCATTTGCTGGCCCAGCAATGGAAATCATATAAAAGCTGGCCCGAGCTCAACCGGGGCCGAGCCGCGAAACAGGCTGCGAAAGCACGAAATATCACATTTGCGGCCAATCAACGATTATGCTATCAAATGCCCAAATGTATCCTGTTATACATATATTTCCTTTTGTCTTACAGACTTTTATAAATTGGTTAAGGAAAATAATTGTGCTTAAGTATTTAGAGGGTTAAACCGAACCTTCAAAACGAATCAGTTGTAAAAAAAAAAAACGGAACCAAAACCCCAATTGAACCATAATCGAACCATATAACAAACCGTATCCGTGCCAATAAATTAATAGCCATTAATGAACCACAATTTAGGTAAGTGACTATATTTGGCATAAATTTTGTGAAAGGAAATTTGCAATGCCAAACCAGGTCTTAAACCAATTACGAAATTCCTGTTCGAACCAGTTGCTCGAGCCGCATACAAAGGCAGTTTGTTGGCTCACACCTTGAACCAAACCACTGAGAAATAGCAACTTTGCAGCCCTGGTATTCTTAACTTCATACTTTACAGACAGCTTGTAAGTTTTAAGGGATCCGAGTTAAGTGTATTGGTAGGGTTTTGGTATTTAACGACCAGCCCTAGGCTGGCAAATAGTGTTAGCCAATTATGATGATGGCCCACTAAAATACAGTTACGATAATTTTCTAGCTATGTTTGGGCTTAACTCCGAACGATGCCTTCAATTAGCCGAAATTACAAATATTCAGACACTATATGGCAATATATAAGATCTGGAGCGGGTGCGTGTGTGTGAATGTGTGCGATAAAGTAGCTGAATGCTTCTGAATTTGTATGTTAATATAGAATTGTGGGGCACATTAAAATCATTTTTTATGATTATCTTTGCATGTGAATCGTTTTATTGACTTTTGCCGGCACGAACTACAGTTTGATGCCAGACAACTGAAACCAACAACTGCCATACAAGGACTCAAATGTGTCCATAAGCATATATACTTATATATGCTTGCATATATACACATAAGTATATACTTACCACTCATGCGGAAAACTTATAGACAACTCGTTCCTTTTACCATTTTAACATAACTTTTTATGTGAATACTTCCTACTTTTTTTTTTTTTTAGTAAAAAGTTGTGCCTGCCCTTGCGCAGACCAAAGGAGCCATCTATGACATTATAAAGTATATTAACTAACATGCTTGTTCGGCTTTTAGAGCGCAAAGTATTTCCTCATTAAATGCAAAATTTGTTTTCCTCTCGTTTTGCTAGCGTAGCCACGTTGGCAAGGAAGTCATTAATTTTTCCTGTCGAGCTGAGTCTTAAAGTTCGAAAGGAAAATTAAAAAACCCAAAGTTGCATTTAAAAGTTTTCCACCGATTTCCACACTTGCAGGCGGCAATATGCCCTATTAGACTAACATCTTAGCTATATACATGTTCAGCTTAAGCAAGCTATTCTCTATGAAAGAAATAGGGAAAATTTGGTAGGCGGGTTTTTTCTTAAAAACTTGATTTTCGGGGGTACCTTTCAGTGAGCGCTCTCTGCTTGAGCATACCCTATTCGTGCTTTATTGGAATTAAGTGTTTCGTGACATTCTTATCCTGCTGCTGGGGCTGTCCTTAACTTGTGGTTGCGACTTAAGCCAGGCGTGGGTCGGTGATATATTTAGAGGATAAGCATGTCGACTTATGGGCATGTGTCTACAGCACGAAATAGCCATCAAATAATTTCAAATCAAACACTTGTCAGAGCCTAAACAACAGCTGCCCCCGGTCGGATTCTATTAAAAAGATATTTGCCGCAGGACTTTCCATTTGCTGCCCTCCTCCTCTCCGCTTCTCACCTCAGCTTCTAATGTTGCGTGGGAGCAAAGTAATTTGGCGTCACACTTTTGTCAACCAAACGGCGCGACTGGCAGATGCGACACTGGAAATGGAAATGAAATTTGGATTGGCCGCCGGTCGGGAAATGGGGTTCAAGGGGATGGCTGGGGCCCGCGCGCTGGCCAGACAATTAGGCGGAATTAGGTCGTCGCTCGCTGCTTATTGTTGCTTATGTTTATGATTATGTTGTAGGCGCATTAGCAGGCATACACTTACAACACACACACACACACACACACACACACTAACATAGGACAAAAATTCGCGTCTGCTGGGGCTACCCAAGGCCGACGGCAAATTTTATTTAGAAACTTATGTAAGCCCATAGCAAAAAAAAAAAATAAAAACAAAAACAACACGCAGAACAATGAGCCTGCGGCCGGTCGGGCATACACGACTGTGAGTTACCCTCGATAAAAAAGAGAAGACATTATTAAATAAGACTATTTTCTAGGCCTCGGACCTCGAGCCAGCTAACTAAATATATACCAAAAAAGTATGCTATGGAAATGTAAATATTGAAGAACTATTTGCAAATGAAACTAAAGTTAAAGAGATAAAATAATGTAGAAAAAATACGTTTAAGACTTTATTCAGCATGAAGAATATCTATCAATTTGATGTCCTCATATATGTATCTTGCATAGCGAAAAGACCGACATATAAGAAGGTGCTAAATATATATATATATATTACATAATGCTGGCTTTGGCGACCTTCTATTTGAGAAATAATTGGCATTATATGCCCAACATGTTAATGAGTGGCAAGTGGCAGCGAAAATGATTACAATTCTGAGAGGGCCGCACGTCAAGTAACAATGCAAAAAATACGCGTCCAGATTTAATCTTGGGCCAAATTATGGCGTCTTGCAAGCGGAATACAGAATACAGCACGCATTTGTACAGGAAGCAGGGCAAGTGTACAGGATCTTCATATTGAGAACGGGGCACGTGGAACGGAGCACTGGCCATATCTGGCAACGCAAAGCGTCTTATTTTTTAATGTTCTTTAGGGTATTCAAATTCTGTCACGAAATGTGTAACGCATATCTATGAAGACGGCATTCGTTCCATTAAGGCATATACATATATATTCACGAGCAGCATCAACAGGCGAGTCAGAATGCCAACTAGTCGATTATTTTAAAAGCTACCATCACGAACCAGTATAAGTATATACGGAAAACAGTTTTTCTTTTAAATATCATATAGCTAAAGAGCAAGCGAGCTGAGTGAAGGTTATCAATATCGGATGGGCATATTATGCAGGAACAATTGTTGGAAATTAAAGATCTTGAGTCAATTGAAATTGAAAGTGTATTCTATCGCCGGTTTAACGCTACTAATCTTTCCCTCATGTATTCAATTTATCATTGTTTGAGTCTTTGTTTTTGTTTTCGCTTTCGTTTCTTCCAATATGATTGTGCTACATGTTATCCGGGTGCCGCCCTCGCCCCCACTTTGCATGTCATTTGCATGACAAAAGAGCATCGGAAATAAGAAGTAAAATCGCGAATCGAGTGGGTGGGCGGGCTGTGACGGCCAGCCGCCAACGCGAGAGAGTCAAAAAAAAAAAATAAATCAAAAACGAAAAACGGAAGAGAAAAAAATATGCTCCATTAAGCATAGTCCAGGCGCAAGATGCCCTGTATTTAGAACCAGGATGTAGTGAAAGGGAGAAAGAAGCTCTTATAATTAGATTAAACTAGATTGAATTGGATTGGATTGCAAATGTGTGGGAAGACATGAGGAGGATTTATGGTGTGAAACATATATTTTAGATAAGCTCCATAGGTGTTTGGGTACTGCGAACGACATTCAACTGCCATCTATCCCATACATTCGCGACATTTCTAGAGTATGGAAACCGAAAGGGAATCCGCAGAATTCTTAGCACATTTTTGCGCGCAATTTAAATGCCGAGCATTAGAAAATGAAAAGCTCAGAAATGCCAAATAAATGCGAACAGATGCGCTAACAAACTGTGAAGCCTTGTTATTTCTGTCTGTGTATATAAATTGTTATTTAATTTTTTTTTTTTGTAATTTGAATAGAACTCGCGAATGTGACAAATAACAGCCAGCGGCAACTCGCCCCCAGATCAGGACATCAACTCCGCCCGGGCAGCATGGACAACGGAGGGCTATAATTATAAAATTACGTGCCCCGCCAGTCAAGTAAAATGATCTATTTAGTCTAGTGTCAGCTTATGGGATGTTTGCTTGTACTACTTAGTTTATCTAGGGAAACACACACACACACACACCGGGTCCCAGCTCTAACTGAGCCTCAAGTTACAACAGCCTTGTGAATTTGATGTCAAAGCAAGATATTAAATAAATTAAAACGCAATTTAAAACGAAAACATTGCTAAGTCCTGTTTAACATAAACAGTCGTTACCTAGCTTTCTTCTACTTTCTCTTTTTCTTTTTAATTTTCGTTTTTTTTTTTTTTTGACTCGCAGCACTTGGCATAATCCAAAAATAAATAATCAATACAAATCATTGAATAAATTTCTTCTGTAAACACATTTTAATCTTGTGATTCGATGAGAGCCTGTCAAAACTCGAGCACTTGACGGATCATAAAGTACGTACATATGTGTGTGTATTTTTTGCTATTATTTATTTTATTATTTATTTTTTATTCTTCCATGTTTACCTGCCGTATCCCTGGCAACTTGGTCCTTTAAAAACCATTGTCAAAATTTTGTGCATATTTCATTCCCCCCTATTGATTAACGTGTTTATTTACTCTCCAGAGATTTGAGCCCTTTTGTTAAGCTTGCTTTTTAGCGCTCATGTCGGTAATTGTGCGCTGGCATGATTGAACAATCTCATAATTGAATTTTTAATTTCTCCTTTTAAATTATCTTTTTTATTTCTCTCTTCACAGCCACAGTCTGAAAAGTTTTATTTCGTTCAACTACTTATTTCATCGCCAAATGGATGTAATCGACGGAAATGTTGCAACTTTTAGTGTAACGATTGTATGTTAATTATATATCTGATATGAACGTATCTCTTAAAACTTTCTGTTGGTAAACGTTCCTTTTTTTGCATACTGTATATAAAACTTTGCTCATTTCGTATGCGAAGCCAAAACTGTTGACAGTTGAATTTATGCGATTTTTATACTCTGCTTTAAAGAGGGTATATTGGCTTATCAGTGAGAACTCTTTCCACTTACACTTCTATTGGACTGACAATATCTGTGTATTGTCCCTCTCTTGTCCGTACTTTTATCTGAACGGACAAAAGTTACCCCACCTTCGATGTCCGTCCAAGAGGTTTTTTACTGTACCCATATATGTCTTCAGGCTATGTCAATATTATGTAGGTCAATGAAACATAACAGCCGACCTCAAATCCCAAAGTGTCCAGACAAAACAGAGTATTGCACAGTCGACAGCATTCGACTGCAGCTTACTTTGATAACTGCTTATTGAATTTAAGTTTTCATGGAAAAATTTCTTATAATGAAAGCTCCTTCCTCAACATACATATGCATATGCATGTCTGTATATACATATTGAGCAGCTGGCCATTAATAAATGATGAGGACTTGAGGAGTGACGGCAGGACATTTGCTAAGGGCGCGTAGGGAATATATTAAATTTGGTTTGGACGTGTCTTTGTGTGCAACTATCAAAATATTATATGCAAAAGTACTTTGTGCGATAAATTTGGCAGCTGCCCTTCAAATGTTGCCACTGACAGTTGGATAGCATTTTACAACACTGCAACAAATTTATAAAATTGAACAAATTTCTTCCTTTTTGTGCACAGCTTACCATCTTTCGCAAAAACGCAGCTAGCGATAAAAGTACGTGAGTAAGATATTGAGGAATGTATGACTGGAAAATACCCTTTTAAATGCCGATATAAATTGAATGGAAACAAGTGAATTCAAAAGGAAAAAAGTGGATGACTATATTAAGCTTGTAGGCTTTCGCACTCTTGGGTTGATTATTTTTGTAATAACATATATGTTAAAATATTTCGAGAGAATGATTAAGCTTATCTGTCTATGCATTCTGAAGTTTTACAGTTTATTATCTGTCACAGACTAGTCACAGACTGAGTCTTAACATATTCTTTAGCTTGCATAGAACTTGCTGCCAGATAATGTGATAATGTGGCATCCCACTATTTACAGTATTTTGAAAGCTGAGAAGCGCCAACTTGCTTGATCTTAATTTAACAACACTGAAGTCATTACAACACTATAGTCACTGTTTAACACTGGTTGAACACGCATTTTAAAAATCTGGCACGTATATGAGATATTCTCAGAGGACTTTAAGTTGGTTAGCCTTCCTTAGAGCTGATGCGATACATTTTTGCACACGCTCAGTCCCACACGGCCATGCCCTCACACGCCTGACAGCGCGTAATGTACTCATTGTTGACGATATAATCAGGGAATTGGAATAATTGGGGCGGCGCTCAAGACTTACCCTGTGCGAACTGTATGAGCTTGCAGAGAAACTCGCCAAAGATGAAATTGCGCAATAGAGTCCCAACAAGGGTAACGGGCATGCAGAGCACGCCCAGCAGCATGTCCGAAATGGCCAAGTTGAGCAGAAAGAGATTGGTAATTGTGCGCATGCGACGGTTCTGCATCAGCGTTGAAATGACCAAAAGATTGCCAACCACAGCGCACAGCAGGATCAGGCTATAGCTGGGTATGAGCCAAGCAGGCATCTCAGTGGGAGCACTGCTGCTGCTGCTGCGGCCGCTGCCAACGGCAACACCATTTGCAGCTGCAGCAGCACCGCGGCTCGATTCGGTGGCCACGCTCTCGGTGATCAAAAAGATATTTTCGGCGGAAAGTGCATCATCCTCATAGCTGGCGCTGCTATTCGCATTGCCGCTGGCATTCCCATTACCGGCCTCGGCCAATCCCAGGGACAGCGATTCGTTGAGCGGCGCCAGCGTAAGCGAGACAATGTGACTGGCAGCGCTGCGTGCGTTGGCGTAATAGTCGAGCAGCGCCTTGTAGGTGGCCGCCGCACTGGCGGCATCTTCAGCGCTGGCACTGTACATTTGGTGGTGCCGGATCAGACGATCAGTCTGCAGTGCCAACAATAAAATCGATATTGAACTAAGTGGTATTTTTTCACTTAAATGTCTTTTAGACAACACTGAACAATTAGAACGATATTGGAATAGTTGTGGTTCCGTTTGTTGTTCAACTTCTGCCTCTGTTAAACAGCACTGAACAAAATTAACGATATTGAACAGGTTTTAGTTCCGCTCTGTCGCTTCACTTCTGCTGCCGTTTAACAACACTGAACAAAAAACTACAAAAAATTTGCGTAGAGTCGCGCGCGCGCACTCTGCTGTCAGGGTGTCCTTGCGATAACGTTCTGTGGCAACGTTTATGGTCACGGTTAGCGTCTCGGGGATGTATACGACGACAACGACGCCCACGACGCCGACGTCAGGCGCCAACGTCGTCGTTTGCTGGCGCGCTTCGCTCTGCCTGTTTACCGTTACGTTGAACGAGTCGTTGGCAACTGGCCGAGCCAAAGGGGCCAGTGTGCCGACGCCTGCGTTTCGTTTGCGCCAAACTCACCACATGCGGCAGCAACAAGCGGCAGCGCAACATGCCGCCTTGCAACATGTTGCGACCATCAATAAGCATACAAATTGCGTGGGTCTTCGTTAATACTATATTTCAACGAACATCTGAATATACTCGGTCTAAGAAGGAGCCTTAAACACAGTTTTCAAGTAACTTTTGACTGACGGACTGAATGACACTCTGACTAACTGTAAGCCATAAAGGCTGACTGACGGAAGGACTAACTGACTGAATGTATAACTGTATGACAGACTACATAACCAACTAGCAGAGTGACGAACAGGCGACATGACCAACTAACTGACTGACTGATTGACCGACTTAATAAATGACGGCCTTGAGGGCAAACTTACTGAGTGACGAATAGACTGCAGACTAACTGACTGATGGACTGATTGACGGACTGATTGACTGTGTAACTAATTGACTGACGGACAGACTGATTGACGGACTGATTGACTTACTTACTGTGTAACTGTATGAATAATTGATTTATTGACTGACTAACGGATAGACTGACCGTATAACAGTAAGAATAAATTACTGACTGACTAACTGGATGGCTAACTGACGGATAGACTAAGTAAATAAATGTATAAATGCATGACTGATTACAGACTGTACAACAGTATGAAAGATTGATTTACTGATAGAATGCCCGAATGCCTCTACTGACTGACTGACTGGATGAATGATTGACTGACTGACTGACTATATACTTGAATGAATGATTGATTGACTCATTGACTGGCTGACTGAGTAACTGATTAACGAATTGACTGACTAAATGACTGTATAACTGTACGACTGATTGATATACTGACTAACTGACTGGCTGACTAATGAATAGATTGACTAAATGACTGCTTAACTGTATGCCTGACCTTATGACCGACTGGCTGATTGGTAATAAATTCGCAGTCCAAATCGTAAAAGCTAGCATGGGAAAAAATGTATATGTATCTCAGCAAATCTGGAAAATCCATCCGCAAGGACAAAATATAGCAGGAAAAACTGTTGAATGCATTCATTCTTTTTTTTTTTTTTTTTTTGGTTTCCATCCGAACAGCTTTAAACTCGTTTCAAAGACTTATGTAAACATTGATTGAAGACCTGTTTCGCAAGAACAAACATAGTTTTTTTTTTCGCTTAATATTTCATTTCATTTTTTAAGTTTTCATTGAACGAAGTGCACTTGAGAAAAGTCGTACGTATAGAACATCTTATTGCATATTCTTATTTGCCATATTGATTTCATTTTTCTCGGCGCCGTGGTGGACACGATGATGGACATTTTTTCGATTTTCTTTTGTTTACCTTTTCAGACGTTTGCAAGTGAACTGCTTCTGCTTAAATGATTATTAATGTAATAGCTCTGCAGCTGGTGTTCCTGTTTTTGTTTCCCCTTTGGAATTCAAGCAGAAGTTGTCGATGTGATTTAATAGGAAACTATAAAAATTATATAATATTATCTCTATCTATAAAACTGTTTGTCCTGACTGACTGACTAACTGACTGACCGTAAGAGCTGGGAAGCTGAAATTTTCACATTAGTTACCTTATTTGATTAAGAGGGCCCGTTAAAACGGGTTTTCGGGAAATTTCACCCACAACAGTGGCTAATTAGCGAAACTTTATGGTTTACCATCCGATCGTTCTCAAAATCATTTTTAAAGATCTTTGTTCAAGTTCATTCGAGGGGTGTTTCACCCTTTTCGAAAATTCCATTCCTTCTTGGTGGAAATGGAGGTCAAATAAATCAATTCCCAAAGATCTATACGAAAAATCATTTACGAAGTGTTTCACACTTCCCGCAGTATCCAAGCTTCCTCGGCGGAGAATGCTATTCAAAGATTTTTTGGACGAAGTTTTAAGTTGCCGAATGGTTTATTCGCACACGCGACATCGCAAAGGACCTCAGGGTACCAATGGTGGGCGACGTAGTCAACAGGCAAGCGGCGAACTACCCAATAAAGCCCCAAAGATGAAGAGGACCTACCCAACTGACCTAGTCGATCGATATATATATGTAGGTCACAAACTGCAATAAATACCCCTAAACATGTCTCTGTAAATATACGTATAATTTGTTAAACTAATTCTAAATTTACAATTTACGTTAAGCTAAGTAATTACGTCACTCTGATAAAAGTTGCTCACATAGAGTAACAGGATACAAGATCTGGAAATAAACCACAAAAAATTTAAAAGAAAACAAACAAACAAAAATCAAAGATCTACATAAGGAATTTGTGTTCCAGGGATTTGGCAAATTCCACCCGCAACAGTGGTAAATTGGCGGAAAGCGGTTGCACAAAAGATATTTTCAAAGGTCTTTGTCAAAATTCAGCTGATATTAATAAATTTAATTTTTGTAAGCGTCTAGTTTAGCTTTGTTACTTGTTAAGATGTCTTTATATATGCTCTGTAAAGATCGGATAATAAGCACCGATTTTTATAAAAGATGAGTTTCTCACCATCCGTGTAGAGCTAAGGCAAGAAGAAGCACCGCCACAGCGTGTGTGTGTATGCGTGCTTATAATCATAAAAGGAAAGGAAAAGGCCTAGGGTATCGCCCAGCCGGGCACTGCCGACTGGAGCAGTTCTGTTCATTTTTGCAATTGCTATGCCAACTTATTATTTACACTGCTTAACTACGAATTCACTGTGCATTATCTCCATTATTCTGCTCTGATAACAGTGAAATCTGCTTCGCAATTCGATTTAAAATTTTAATAGTCTAAAAAAAATGAATGTCGTTTTATCTATTATCTCTATGCTTTCTAAAAGATTGCGAATATCTATCTGAATTTTTGAAGACATAACATAAAATATCTTTTCGATACATTCCTCAATATATAAAAATTGAATATTATATTCTTGAAGGACAAGTTAGGTCAGATACAAAGCTGCGTTTGTTTTGTTTTTACTCCCCTCGAATTTTCATTCGATTTTTGTTAAATCTTTATTTGCATTTCATATACATATGTACATATGTTCCTTCTCGCCCGAAATGGGTAATTCAGCAAACTGATTGCTTGATTCACATTCTGCTGTTTGCCGCCTGATAAAGCGACGTGGATGACGCTGAAGACGATAAGCCCTGCCTGCACCGGATAAGCCTCAATGCCGTCCCGTTCCGTCCCATTCGACCCGAATTGCAATGCGCACACACACACACACACACACATATATATATATATATATATATATATCTGGCATTGCCGACTAGTACGTGCGCACTTGATTACAACGTGCCCGGGCTCAGTTCTTGCCACAGTCTCAGTCTTTAGTCTCAGTCTCGGTCTCAGTGGCAGTGGCAGAGATGGCTGTGGTCTAGGCTGGTCCCGTCAAGGCTGTAGCAAGGCTGATGCGGCACTGATTGCTTGCCGAAGATTCCGTTAAACCTACACCTGAACTTGCCATTGGCCGACCGGTTGATTGGGAACTGGCTGCCGCCGGCTAGCGACAGTGTGCAACACAAGAGCCTAACTCAAAGGAACATGAATCTGGTTATTGTCAAATTCTCAGAGTATTACAATTGAAAGATAAAGAGTTATTTACCTATTTAAGTGCTACGCATATAATTCAAGAAATGTCTGTGTATTTTACATAAAGGTTGCCAATGGGAAAACATTTTTAGCTTAAAACTAACATTTTGAATGTGGCAAAATAGATTGGAGATGTTTTTTTTATAATTTCATATATTGATGGAAGGAAAAGCGTTGGGTTAATCATACTTCCCTCCTTTTTATTGTTATTAATATTATGTTTATAGAGAACTACCCGAAAATTGTTTTATTTTTATTTTGGAATTTTGTGGTTTGTTTCGAAGACTAACTTTATGCCAGTTGTCCTTGCATGTTGTCCTTATTATAGAAAAATGATGGAAGTATCTCCACAGATACATATTAAATACTAAGATATAATATTTAACTCCAATTCTTAAATAACTTCTGTATGTGCTTGATTAAAAAGATGTTCATTCGATTTAGCCGAAGATAGCTGAAAAGAAAAATGAATATTTTTCATAAATTATTATTGTTGGAAGGAAACAAACAAAAGTAAGTTACAAAATTCGATAGTCTTGAAATTTGTTTGTTTTTCCGCTAAAATTGTATTCGATATTTGTTCATAAGTAAAATGTTTCCTTATTGCCAGAAATGGACATATGATGCACATTCATGTATTGTTCATTTAGTTTCCCCATAAAAGCACACATACATACACACACATATATATAAGTATATGTGCATATGTAAATCTTTAAAAGTATTTTTGTATCTCAACTTTGTGTTTGCCCAATTCTTTTTAAAGGATAAGCAACTTTAACTTTTCTTTGCATTCACATTTTTAGAACTTTAACAATTTGTTTTAGACATATATGTATGTGCATATATATGTATATGTATATGTTTTAAAAATGTTGTTGCACAGTGCTGCTGCATCCTAAATCATGCCTCCATATATACACACACACGCACAATATATATATACATAGGCACACACACACACACACATTAGCACGCGCGCGCTCGTCGGTGTCAAACATTTTGTCAACGGCGCAGTCAACGTCGCTGCCCGCGCACTTTCAACTCTGAAACTGAAACTGAAAATAAAACCAAATGCGGTGGCGGCGCCGTCGCCGTTGCTAACTCTATCTCTTTCTCGCTGCAGCATTGGTGCTCCTGGGTGCTCCCACTTGCTCGCTCGCGAGCTGCGCTGCCCGCTTCGTTTTCGTCGTTATGCTTTGTGCTGGTTGGCGCTGCTTCTGCGTCAGCCACTTCGTTGGAGTTGCACGCGCTGCCGGCCCGCATTCGTGAGCAACTATTCGTGCGAGTCGGACGGAGTCGGTCGGCAATTTTTTTGGTCACTCCCGATTAAAGCCTGTGCCTTTTTGCCTTTGTCTTTGTTTTTCGTTTTTTATATACATTTTTTTTTTATTAATTTTTGTTGTTGTTTATCGTGACACTTGTCGCTGAACATTTACGAGCATCGCGCGTTGTGTCCAAATTATTGAATTTGTGTTGCAAACTTGCAATAAAAAAGCCAAGCCGGCAGAAATTCACTGTCAGTTGAGTTGCAGCAACAGCCGCCACAGCAAAGCAGAGCAGAGCAAAGCGAAGCAGAAGCGACCCAGAAGTAGCCGCAGCATCCCATTCAGCCAGCAACATGTCAGACGGCATTGAAGTTGAACAAATTGTGGAGAGCAAACCGAGAAGGGTGAGAGATACTTTAACACATGCACACATACAGGCAGGAGTGCATCTTGTATATGTATTACGAAAATATTAAGTGCCGCAAAAGACGAAACAAAAAGAATTAGACTCTTAGGAGATGCGACAACGGGGCAGTCAAACCGCAAAAGCAGCAGCAGCAGCAGCAGCAGAGGCGCAAAGCGCAAAATAAAATCTGCAGAAACAGATAGCGCGCGAGAGAGAAAGAGCGAGAGAGCGGGAGAGCAGACAAAAAAGGAAGAGGCAAAGCATGGCGAAGCAGCCTCGCTATAGTTGGAGTCCAAGCCCAAAGTCAAGTGTGCGTATGTGTTAGTGTGTGCGTGTGTGTGTATGTCTGTGTGTGCGAAGTGTTGAACTTTAAATAACTGTGACTCCACAAGAACCGGCCAGGGCCTGGGCCAGTACCCCCAGACGTAGCAGCAAAGGCAAAGCCGGTGCCGATGCCGGTGCCGACGCCGACGCCGGTGCCAGACAACGAAGAGAGAGAGAGAGAGAAGCACAAAAGAATAAGAAAAAAAAAATAACAACAACAACAATATTTTGCTTAGGCTTTTAAGTGCGGGGGCGGATGCAGCGCGCAGCGCAGCAGCCAAGGGGTAAATAAGCAGGCGTACGTGTGGGCATGGTCATAGACAGCAACAACAACAACTATGCATATCAAGTTCAAGTGCGCAACGGCAACGCCGCCGCACTTGTGCGCACAGCAGTTAAAAATATGTGCACGCACACAAGCATACGCACACATACATGTGTAGCAAAAGATACTCCAGTCACTGTATCTGTATCTTATCGAGCATTGTTGCATGTATCGAGTAATTGTTGCGGTTTCGTTGAGCCAACTACTTACACATTGTATTTCATATCTCCGCCAATGGCAAAGACAAATTGTAGCTACTGTAACAGTATTGCGATTGTTCCACTGATACTGACTACTGTGATATGGGCCATTGGCAGTGTGTGAGTGAGTCATTTGGTTTGATTCACTTCGATTGATTCACTGTGACTCACACACACACACACACACGCCAGCCAGCCAGCTGCAGTTCAATTACCTACTATATTAAGCAGCTATCGAAGCGACATGACTCAAAATTTAATCAGCGGGAGAGAGAGAGAGAGAGAGAGAGGGGAGAGATGGGATGATGAGAGAGAGCGTGCTGTTCGTTTGTTCAGTTGGTACACTGAAATGAAAATCAAGAAGTTCATGCTTAGAACAAGGGTTCATTTCAAGTTTCTCTTAAGTACCGCACTTAAGACCCTTGTATTCTCCGCTCTCAAGAAGGAATATATTCATACATACTTATATAGACAAGTCTAAAATGTGCCTGCAGCCCAAAATAAAAATGTTATTTCTTGCTTTAATTGAAATAAGCTTGATTTCAGCGGAATTGAAACAAAACTGTTTTTGTTTTTTTTTTTAATATTTTCAACAATGCACATGCTCTGATTTGTGAGCCACCCACTTGACAGATTTGCGACTTGACTCAAAACAGATTTGATCTACGAAAATTGGACATGTGTCGATGAGAGCGTTCAATGCGAACGACTGCATTTAGCTGGCAACTTCAGATATAATATGAAAAGTAAATATGTATATGCCCCCGCCTAATCTGTCGCAATGAAGCCGAACCATTTACGGTTATAACTCAATCAATAAGTCAAACAACACGCGCACAAAAGCCATGAAAACTGAAACGAAATGCGTTCAAGCGGATGCCACAACGGCAGCAACACCTCGAAGCAATGCCATCAATGCCAATGGCAATAAATAATATTGAATATCGGAGTGCTCTACGCACAACGCGTCGTATGCGCAACGTCCCCCAAAATCAAAACCAACCGTTAGAATAGATGTAAGATGGAGAGAGAGAGAGAGAGAGAGAGAGAGTGAGGGAGGCGGGATGGTAGAGTGTATGTAGATAAGTTGTATAAAAATGTATGTACAAATGCAGCGTATTGTTATGCATTGATTTGCCACGCACACACACACACGCACTCACACACACACGCACACATTATGCCTCTCCTCTTCTTAATCCATTGCAATGCACAAGCTTTGGGCCTGTTAAGTTGGCTGCGCTTCCTGACGCGCCAATTTTGGTTTGCGTATACATGTATATGTTTTTTTGTTTAATTCATTTGTCGTTCGCAAATGAGTCACACACACACACACACACACACACCAACAGGCAATTCAAGTTTCTTTGTTCCACTGCGAAAATAAGCTAAAACAAAAAAACAACGAAGAATTATTAATACATACAGCGAGAAAAACCACAACAACATCTGAAACAACGAATGCGCGACTATAAAAAAAAAAAAAACAGAAACAGAAAGAAAGAACAGCATTGCATCCTATAGCCCCTTGACGCGCCCCACACTTGGCCGACACTTCCTTCCGCCTGCCTTGGAACAAACGAACCAGTCGCTGATTCATGCCTCAGTTGCACTGTTGAGTATTTAAAACATTTGGAAAACGTTTTCGACGGCACGAACTAAAACAGATGTTGACACTCCGCGAAGCACCAGCACAAGCAACAACTGCCAGAACCAATGCGAACGCGAACAATAACCACTTGTTCCCCACTTGAAATGAAACAGAAGCCCAGCAGCGTGATATGAAAACGCGTTTTTCGTAATCCGATCGAATCGGTTTCACTAGCTAATCAATGTTAAAGTCTGTTTATCCAACAGACATTCCTAACTTGTTCCAGCATTCACATGTTTCCTGAAACCAAACTGGCTTTTAACCTCGTGACAAAACAAATATTTTCAAAAATTACTACAATTTTCGGTTATGAACAAGTTCAAATAACCTCAAAGCATTTCAAATAAGTATTTGTTTTAATTACATAAACGAGCTTGAATTGTCTGTAAGAAATAGTTGGGGTGAAGCTTATTTTTGGTGAAAGTCACAGTTACAAATGCCCACATAATACCCTGGCTGGTTTCTTTTTTAAAGCTTACGTTAAATCAGGCTGGTAACTGGAAGTTAAATTTACTCTCAAGTTGCTAAGCGGGCGAATGGGGGGATACCCTGTACGCGGGTCTGCAACAACCGCGCATCGAACTCATGCACATGATAGTTCGCTCAGTGTTAGTTCAATCGGCTAACTACTTAATATTATTTAGCATACCCCGCTTTGAGTAACTCCTGTGTGTGCAGGGCATAAAACAATTCAAATCGTTGTATGCAATGCATTTTAGAAGTCATCTTCGATCCCAAAAAGTATCATGAACATATATATATATATCGCATAACAGTTTTCTAACATTAGCATATTCAGCATACCCCTCTTCGAGTAGCTCCTGTGTACAGGGTACACGTCTAGCCTTTGCCTTAACTGTGACTCACGCAATTGCCTGAAATATGTGTGCCGCACTTGACGCATGATTTTCTTAGCCGGCTAAAGTTTTTTTTATTTCTTTAATTCCTTCACACACACACACACGCACACATTTTATGCGGCGACGCCTATTTGAAAAGCGTTATTCAACATGAAACGATTTCAGTGTTGAAAAGGAAATATATGTGCATAATCTTTATATGTACAGTATACACATATATATGTATTGTGCACTTGTAACCGCACATCTCATGCCGCCTTTTGATTTTTGCTATCATTGACAGTTTTTTGTATTTTATTATTTGTTTTTTGTGCTTTTTTAACTGCACCTTTTTTGTTGCCACGTTTAAAATAAAGGCCACAACGATTCGCTGATACAGACACAGTTGCTGATATCGGTATCTGTAGATATTGATACACATACATATGTACATATTTATTATCGCATTCCATTTTAATTTATTATCAAAGTAGGAATTTGTGTCTGGATTGCAAATAGAACACTTGAAATGCTTGCAGTAAAAACAGTATTTGTTTTGACAAGTTTTCAAATTGTAGAAAAATAATGAAGTCATTTTAATTGAAAAATTTGCTAAAATCATTATATAGATACAATAATCGAAATCATGCCAACAATTTCAGACATATGTATATGTACATATATTTATTCAAAGGAAAACTCTATCAATTTTACTCACCGACATTATTTAAAGATACAATTGCATTCAAAGATACATACACACACACACATACATTGCAAAGAGAAGCTCGTGAAATTTCTAGAATGGAAACTCTGACGGACACCCGATCGACCCACATAATGCAGTAGATGTGGACTTTAGATTAGATAAAGATAACGCAACGACTAGCACGAAGTCAGATTAAACAAGTATATACATATATATATGTATATATGTATATATGTATATAGCAGGCATGCACTTGGCAACAAATCTGTGCGGCGATAACAATGAAATCAATAACGGTTTAAGTGATATGATTACGAATCATGTAACCCAACATTGTCGATAACTTTTACTTTCTTTTGCTGGAACACTTGTTCACTAATTGGAAAAAATAACAACTGCTTGCATCGTTAAAGGGGCGAAGGGGGGGGGGGGGTAGATAAGTGAACTGGAACTATTTGATTTGTCAGATTGCTTAACACTAATTGCCATGAAGAATAAACATGAACTAGAAATAGAAGAAGCAGAAGAAGAAGAAGCAGAAGAAGAACAAGGACAAGTACGTAACAATACAAGCAAGTGTTTGTGTGATGGGTGGAGGGTGTGTGGGGCATTAAATCAATTTCGATGTGTTTGTCGCGGCGTCGGCTTATCTTTAGAATAGAGAGAATACCGAGAATATAGAGATTACGCTTACGTCAATGCTGCACCCGCATATATATCCACATCCCGCCTGCACCCTCGGCCGCGCCCACGAAGGCGGCAACATATAACATTGTAATTGCGGCTATATTTGATTAGTTATCAGGCACGCCCAATGAACCAGTCAACAGTCGCATCCCCAAGCGCCAATTTGTTGTACCATTTGTTGTTGTTGTTGTTGCGCTCTGCCTGAGCTACTTGAGAGAAATGTCTTATCAGCCGCCGCTAGAAGAAGCAAAAGCGCCGTTAATTTTCGCTCGAAATTATGGCAGCTGACGTTATGGTCATAACTCTGTATTTACTCCTAAGCGTGTGTTCTCTGATTTTGTGTTCTTCCTCTGCCTCTGCCGCTGCCGCTGCCGCTGCCGCTGCCTCTGCCGCTGCCTCTGTCGCTTCTTCGTGCGCTTAGCTGTTTCCTATTGCAAATTGACTTAGCGCACAAATTATGGCAACGGTTATATTTATTTATTTTACTTCATTTCTTTGCTTTACTTTGGTGCTTCTTCTTCTTCTTCTTTTTTTTGGCACACTTTGCAGCATTTGGCTTCATATTTTTGTTGTTGTTGTGTTTTTGCATAATTAATTCAAGCAAATCAAGCGTTTTGTCGGCGACGGTTTTTCGTCGTGAAAGTCAACGCTTAAATAACAATTTTGTTCTTTCTAATCTATGTATCTAATTATTGCTTCTTTGTGATACCATATACATACACACATACATATGTATGTATATATTGTAACTCTTCAGAGCGCACTTTTCTAAATCGCTTTGCGCTTTTCTAATTGATTTTTCTCACACACCACACACACACACACACACACTAATGCAGACTCAAAAACCGATTTCGGTCAACGAACGCATTATGATCCAGCTACTTCCCGCTGCGCCGCCTCTCTCTCTCTCTCTCTCGCTTACTCTCATCTGCTTTCTGCGCTGCTCCATTTGGAGACAGTTTTGTTGTTATTATTATACTCTTTGTCTTGGCTCTCTCCAGCCAACCCAAATAAAGGAAATACATACATACATATATATATACATCATCTTCAATCTTTCAACTCGCATCTCGCCGTCTTTGAACCGTTTTTTTTTTCTTTAATATATTTATCGTTGCTTTTTTTTTTTTGTCTTGTTTCGGCCGCTTTGCTGATTGAAAATTGTGACGCTTAAATTGTTTCAAAGGGAGCGCGCAGAAGAAAACAATGCATAAATCTTGATTGTCGCTTGATCAGCTGCTCAGCAGCTCAGCTGCAGCCGCCCTCAGATACTTTCCAAAGTAGCTGTAACTCTCTCGAAAGTAAGAGCATGTGGGGTCTCCCCCTCCGGCTCCCTGTTGCAACGCAGACCACATGACAGTTGGAAAGTCTGCCCACAAATAATCATATTAAAGCATAAACCTAGTTAAACAATAATAAAGTAAACGCCAGAACGGGCTCTATTGATATACGGGCAATTTGAACGATTTATTTGTATTTGTTTATTGCTCTTGCGCGATGAAGCTGGGCGTTAAATGAAATTTAATTATATTAAATAAATAATTATGTTTGCTTATTTGTTGTTCTCTTGCGTTACTTTAAAGCTGTAAATGCACTTTTGGTTGTCACAGAACAAATGTTGATCATAACTGTAAATCGCTTTTGAACCAAATAAGTTCCACTCCGGAACTCTGATTCATTTGCTTAGTATGCATCGAGCCCTTAACTGAACTAGATCAGAACTAGAAATACAGCAAATATTCAAATAGATCTAGTATCAAAGTGAAACTAACTTTGAGCCCGGCCATTGGATTTATCTAGCCTCATTTACTAGCTTCCAATTTTGAGCAGAGTTCAAATTTAGCCCGGATTTTGTATGCGAAAATATTTATCAATTGGAATATTTTCAGTACTAGCGGGCACTTAATTATTAATTATAATACTCGAGTTGACGAGGAGAGGCAACGAGCTGGTTCAAACCGTGAACCGAACCACAGATACTTTTTAAGGGCTTGCAGCCCTGAAGATCTGTTAAGTTTGAAGCTATTGTACGAAAAAAACAAATACATTAAACAAAATAAAAACTATATTGAAATCTCAAAGAATATGCAGCTTAAGAGAACATAGAGAAGAAAGCGATGGCTTTCCCAATCTTTCTCTTTTCAATGAAAAATAAATAATCTTTTTTATACAGCATTGAAGATAATATTATCTATTGTAACGATTTCTGCCTACATTGAAAAAAAAAAATAAACTAAAATTCTCAACTAATTATAAACAATAATAAATATTATTTAATGAGGCTTTTTCTTGCACAATATCTTTCGAAATAAAAGCCAGCGTATTTTGATAAATTCCAATTGTACCAATATATGTACATATATGGTTTATTTGGTTTATGGTACTCGCGCTTAGTTATTTAATCTTCATGCAACTGCAATTGCACTAAATATAATTTATGCAACATTTCGAGCTGAACAAATTGAAGAGTTTTGTGCGAAATGCATTGGCGTGATTGATTTATAATTTGTTGATTGCTATTGTTATTGTTATTGTTTTGGCTCTTGGCACGGAAACGAAAGCGAAAGTATCTGACGGATACGTGTTGCCTGAATGCGCAGATGCGCCACATAAATTACACCACAAGGCGTTAATCCAACACGAACGCAGAAAACCCAACAGCGAGCAAATTAAATGAACTTGAAAATTAAAACAAAAACTTGCCAGAGACGGCGGGGAGTGTGTTGCTGGGTGTGGGAGGGAGGGGGGTAGGGGTCTGTTTCCGGACTGCAGCTAAATGCATCGATTAGATTGAAAAGCAAAAGCCAGGCTTAAGCAAATACTTATGCATATCATTTGATTGGAACACAGATGCCGCTGGCGACTTCGCTGGACAAGGACGCCATACGGGAGGCCTATGAGGATGTCCGCTCCGATCTGACAGATACCGAGTGGGCTGTCTTTAAGTTCGATGGCGCGCAGATAATTGTGCATGGGCGTGGCCAGTGCTTCGAGCAGTTCCGCGAGCAGTTCGGGGACTCGGAGCGCGCCTTCGGCTACATACGCATACAGATGGGCGATGAGATGTCCAAGCGCAAGAAGTTCATCTTTCTAACGTGGATTGGCCAGGAGGTGGGCGTCATACAACGCGCCAAAATGTCAACGGACAAGGCGCTCATCAAGGATGTGCTCAACGTAAGTCTCTCTCTCTCTCTCTCTCTCTCTTTCGCTCTCCTGGCAGAAACCTCATTCTCTACTATATCTTCTTCGACAGAACTTTGCCGTGGAGCTGCAGGCGGGCGTCCAGGCCGAACTGGACATTGAGCTGTTCCGCGAGGCATTGAACCGTGCCGGCGGCGCCAACTACGGCACTGGCATCCGGGATAATTGAAGAGCCGCTCCTCACGGTGAATCAATAATCTACTTCTTAATTTTTTTTGTGCACCTCTTCAATTGCTGACTTAATCCTGCTTTTTTTACTTAATTATTATGAATTAATTTTATGCGATCTTAAAATATTTACTGTACATTTTTATGTAATATGTAATAAATATTAAACAAGAAACAAACATTATGCGCATTTGAGAGGAATCCCAAATGTATTTCAAAATGATTTAAGGTCCGACATTTGAACATTTATTTCAGAACACATAAATATTAAAGCCCTCTGATAAATTTGAATTAAAGGTCGGCCTGGACATGCAATTGGGAATGGGCAATACTTGGAAAATCGAAATATTACATTGTTGCAGTTACTACAATTATATACTTTATTGGTTCCTAGATGCTTTGAGTATTAACAAAAGAAGAGGCAGAAACAAATCATGGGTTCAGATGACTTCGGAGTTGTTATTAGCCCTGGCGAAGCCCTAAAGACAGCCACTGTTGCAGGTATAATTCTGGTTAAGACAAGAAAAGAAAATCGTATATGAGAAATTATTGAAAATACTTGGTTTAAACTTGACTAACGGTTTACTGAGCGGGCGCCGAGCAATTTGTGTGTGGCCAACGCATACAAAAATGTACAGCAATATAGGCTTAAATCTAAAAAAAAGGGTTACGAGTTAATGACCAATGCTGGATTAACGTATAGATAACGTTATTGATAATTGATGCATGTGTCTAGGTTAAACGTTCACGTAGTAATTGCCTAAGTTCGTGTGGCTTCTGTACGGGACATTTGTCTAGCGATCCCGGAAGAGCACCGAGTGCAGCGCATCAATGTCCACCTCCACGCCGGATGAGTTTGTGGTAACGGTGCGAGAGCTACAGCAATTGAAGAAGCATGCAGACAATTATGAAAACAGCAGAAGAGTAGTGTTAACGGAATACCAACCTGATCGAGTGTGCGGAACGATTGGATGAGTGCGGATTGACCAGGACACAGTGCATGGGCTGGCCATCGAACTCACGCTGGTGATAGGCGTCCACGGCCATCTCGGCGTGCTCCAAGGACTTGTAGATAACCTCCGCAGTGCCCGGGCGCACCACATGCGCATCATACATGGGTCCGATGTCATTGAACAGCTCGCGTATGTCCGCCGTGGTCACGTTTGCGTGCAGATTGCTCACCAGCAACCGATAGCCGGGCTTGTTGTTCACCACGCTCAATGGCAGCGGCAACGATATGGTTGGTGGACTGCGACGCTGGTGCATGGGCATCGAAGGCATAACTGGTGCAGCCAAATGCCCCTTCGGCGGCTCGCTGCCATTCTCATTCGCATAGATGCCATGCGAGACCCGACGATCTGGCTCGCTGCCAAAGAGACGGGCACGCAGCGAATCCGGCAAATTAGAGGTTGCCACCAAATTGCGCTGTCGGCGCTCGAATATCTTATCGCCACCAAGCGGCGGTGGCGGCATAGACGGCCGCTCCACTCGATTGCGCGCCGCCTCATAAATGGCAAACGGATCACCGGCCAAATTATTAGTGCCTTGCGGCGTTATCTCCACGCCGTCCATATCCAAGCTATAGCTGTCATAGCCGTGACCCATGCGTGGTCGCTGCCCGCCTGTCGGCTGGCTATTGTAGTTGCCCAAATGCAGCGTGCGTGCAATTTCCTCTACAAGAACAAAACATAGACATTTCACCGATTAAGTTTGCTGAGGATGAACGGATAAACGGATGCACGGATGAACTCACCATCCTCCAACTCCTGCATATTGTCGTAGTCCACGTAACCGCGTGGTATAAATGGCTTGGCGGCTGCATTTAGCCGACTGGATTGATACGGCGCTCCTGAACTGCCACCGTGTTTGTATCCGCCATGTGAGGGCCGCTCTTCCTTGGGATCCCAGAGCGTTTGTATTACGCCGCCCGGCCGATTGCTCATTGTAATTATGCGCTGACCAAATCGGCCCTTATGCAGGCCACCACCGATGCCGCCGCCAGCACGCGATGGCGCACGCCCCGCCTGCGGCGGCAGCGGCAGAGGCATCGGCATGCGCTCCTTCTTGCGCTCGAGCAGCACATTGCGGGCATCAATGCCAGAATCGCGAATGTTCTGGTTGAGTATATCGCGTGCATCGACAATTTTGGCGCGCGTCTTCTGAATGATCTTGTTGCGTGCATCGTAGGTGCGTGTGTGTGAGCCCGGCTTGTTAACCGGCTTTCGAGGCTTCATTTGAATGGCATGGCTATGGCATGAACGGAATATGCAAACGTTAGCAGAGCAGCGCCATTTTCTTTTGACCCGAACACTTACAGTTTTTTATCGTTGGTTCGTGGAGGGTTGTGTATGCGCTTGCGCTCAATTATCTCGTCCAGACTGAGGTCCACATCCATGTTGCTTGGATCGCGCGTTGCGCTTTTATAATTGTTTATTTATAAAATGCTGCTTTCCATGCGATAAATTCGTTGAAATACTGCAGTTAATTCTCCAGTAGCAATGTTGCCGTCTAGTGTCGTCTGATGTCAGGGAAAAGTGACAAGCGGCGGCCAGGGCTGCAAAACTATGACCGATTGCAGTATCGATATCGATGGATTTTTCACAATAGCTATCGATATTTAATGTAACGAAATTCGCTCAGTTGATAGTGGGAGAAGCACGAAAAATACTATTGAACTGAGCTCAGCATTATTCAAAATGCGATAATCATGTCTAACTTTGACAATTGTCAGTAGTTTGCTCTATGTTTCAAGCACTGCTTGTGCTTTAAGGAACAGTGCAATGCAGGGCGCAATTAAACAAACACATTAATCTTAATCTTAACTGGAAATAGCTAACAATTACCAATTTACCGATATATCGCGTATAATTTTTCTCGATTGTTCGAAGCGATGATTAAATTCGATGGGCGGCCCAATTGTACATCACTAACGCCGCCGCTATTTTGTGTTGTCAATTATTGTCTTGGTTATAATTATTTTCACCTGCGTTCGCTATACAAACTGCTTTGGGCAACTCATAGAAAAGGTGCCCCAACAAAACTGCTGCGACGGCCGCGAGTTCAACGAGTCCATTAAGCAATTTGTATATCTGTTTAAAAGGTTGCAACAGCGTACACCGCATGCTGAATATAAAACAAACACAACAACAACAAAAACAAAAACAACATGAATCCCTGCGCTGTGCCCACAGCCGTGCCCGATGTTGACGGCGACAAGCGCTGGCAGAGCATACATCGCCGATTTATATCCGATTGCCGCGAAAAGGATCCGGACGTGATATTCCTCGGCGATTGCATATTCGAAATGCTGCAGGACACCGACACCTGGAACCAGTACTTCGCACCGCTGCACTGCCTCAACTTTAGCATACGGGATGATCGCACCGAGCATGTGCTGTGGCGCATCGAGAATGGCGCCCTCGACAATGTCAATCCCAAAATAGTTGTTCTGCACGTCGGCACCAACAATGTGAGCAACAGCGCCGCCGAAGTCGCCGAAGGTCTGCTCGCCAATGTCACAAAGATACGCGAAAAACTGCCCGGCGCGTACATTCTGCTGCCGGTAAATAAACCAGAGAGAGAGAGAGAGAGAGAGAGTTCTTAAGTTCAAGCTCAATTCATATATTCCATATTTTTTGTACACATTTCGCAGTCATTACTACCACGAGGCCAGCATCCGAATGCGCTGCGCGACAAAAATGCCGAGATCAATGAGTTAGTCAAGGAGCAGACAAAGGGATTGGATCGCGTGCAAACTGTGGCCATCGACAAGGGCCTGGTGCAGGCTGACGGCAGCATTAGCCATCACGATATGTTCGACTATAAGAGTCTCACCAATACCGGCGCCAAAAAAATTCTCGAGCCATTGCACGATTTGCTATCGCAAATACTCAATGAAAACGAACTGGAACGCGATCTCACTCCATCCGAATAGTTCACTCAAAATGCAAAAAAAGAAAAAAAAAACAAACAAATATATACATATATATAAAACTCAAACAATCCAACAGAAAACCCAAAACCGATCTAACCGCTTTATCTGCAGCAATGAAAGTATTTACTCGTGTATTTGTCGGGAATTCGATTTGTTTTGTGGTTTCCACAAAAGATAAAGAAAAAGGAAAAAACCAAAAAGAGAACAAGAAAAAGATGAGAAGAGAAAAAACAAAATAACGCAAGTTTCCTTAACCCATAATACACAGCTTCAAAGTTATATTTTATCCCATACTCCTAGGTTTAAAGTCTAAAATAATGCATATGGCTCAATGTATGCGCAACACGATATACAAACACGCATGAAATTTTGTATTTTGCATTTATACTAAATATAATTATGATAACATATACATATATAAAACTTAATATGCATATTAGTTTCATGGCCAATATGAAAAACAAAACACAAGAGATTTACATTCCCTGAAACTCTTAAATATAAATAGGTTTTTTTAAATATAAAATCTTCATGGAAATTTTATATTATTTGTCATCTATATAGCTTGTGAAACTGAACTCACTTCGCATTAGGCGATCAAAATGTGAGAAAAATATGCGGCAGCTAAAAGTTACTTCAGTTGCGCTGCTTAAGTTCTGCAATATAATTTTTTTTATGAGTATGTACAAATAAAAAGAAACAATCGACTTAATCTCTCGCCTCTCTATGCGATTCTCATGTACTGAGTCGGTGGGATTTTGGGGAAACGAACAACGAGTAAACCAGATATGTACATAGATTCAACAGAACACAAAATAACAGTTCAATACAATAATAAAATATGACAACAAATAGCATCAACATATTCGTGGACATAAGAACCGCTTGGAAGACGATGAATTTCAGAAGATGCATATATAAAGTTTAAAGGGCGCATAGGTATGAAGAGAAGAAGAGACTGTTGTCTGGGGAACTATGACACATTTGCTAGTTAACAGAGGCTAGCTGCAAATATATGCATAGCTGAGGGCCTATTCGTCCATTTTTAATGGGTACACTGGTTCAAAAGCGTTAGTGCGCCTGTCTAGAGACGACAGTGAGCAAAGGGAAACGAGCTAAATATCGATAGCATATCGGCATATATCGATACTTATGAGCAAAATACACTGTGAGTCAAAGCTTTGTGAGCGCTGATTTCGTCCAATAAGAAAATCTTTGTTTACTTTTTCTAAATTCTAAAAAGAAAACGTTCAGAAACGTTGCCCTGACCACAAAATGAGCTGCTACGGCTGCAGCCGTAAGTATGGACTTTTCTGCAAGGAGGTAAGGACGGCCTAGCTGTGCACGGCATGATTTTGGCGTAGATTTAAATTAGATTATTGCAGCACGGTTGCCCGAACTGCGGTTATTCGTACTGCGCAAAGTGCCTGAAGAGGCCAATCGCTGTGCCCCGTCATGGCGGCAAGGTGCTCAACGTGTGCCTCATCTGCTACGACAAACTGTCCAAGATGCAGGCCAACGCCGATGCCGAGAAAGTCATTGACTGCGAAGCGCTGCCCGGAGAGCTGGTGACCAAGCTGCGTCTGCCGCCAAAGAACACAACGCCAGCCGATGCCGAGGCAGCCGATGCACTCTTTGAGTACGCAATTAAAGCAATCGCGTCTGTTTGCATATGTATAATGAGACACCTTTATCTCCGACTACAGCAATCTGCTGCCCTCCGAGGAGCTGGCCGCTGTGCTGGCGCCCATAAGCAGTGCTGTGGCTGGCAATGCAGCAGCGGCTCCGGTTCAGGGCACAGGCAGCGAGGATATTGACGAGAACCTGGACAGCGCAATTAGCAAACGCTTGCAGAATCTGAAGGCTGTCGAAACGACTGACGACGATATACGTGCGCGTCTTTCCAATTTGAGCGGCATGCCACATCAGAAAAACTATGACAAAAAGGATCTGCTGTTGTCCACCGACCAAAGAACTGATCAAGACAAAATCAAAGATCTTCTGCACCAGTTTCTGGGCGAAACACAGCTGGATCAACGTGTCGATGATGAGCGCAACGATGCCATTTCCGATATTGAGAGGCGTTTGCGTGCCCTGCGCGATGCACCCATCGACGGTGCTGGAGCGGAAGCTGCATCTAGCTCGGCGGCCACAAATACTCCCAGCGATAACGAGGATGAGAACGATGAAACTGTCTTGCAAGAAATTATGAAAAAGGTGCCTTGGAATTCGGAATCATTTGTGTGTACCTTAAACTTACTCGATTTATTGCAGTACATAGCAGAAGCCCAGTTGCCGGCCGCAGCCGATCCCCTAGAGGCTGAGCTGGGCACAACAAGCAATCCGAACGGCAGCGAAAACGAGGAGCTGCCTTGGTGTAATATATGCAACGAGGATGCTGTTTACCGTTGCCTTGGCTGTGATGGGGAGCTCTTCTGTGCCCAATGCTATCGCGAGTGCCACGACGATGAGGAGTATCGTGCGCACATCAAGGAGAAGTACAGGGCGCCGCCCAAATTCAAAGAGAATCACTTTTAATGCCGCCCGGTTAGGCATGCTTGTTGAGTTTTGAGTTCGTTTTATTTTCATTTTGTATGCTTAAGCGTTTTTGTATTTCGTTTTTAAAGTAATCCTGGATGAAAATAGCTAATTTTAAGATTGTGTACATAAGGTGAATGTATCGAAACTGTCAATATCAAAAAGAGAGTAGCCACAAAGCCCTGATTCAAATCACGAACTCTTGAGACGCATGCAGGCCTCAACAAGACCGCCTTGCGAGACAGAGATTTCATGGTTAAGACAGAGATGGGCATAGGCTTGGCGAATAAAACATACGCAATAAAACCAACTCTAAAAAGCATTTTGCAATACAAAACGGTTTCCGATATTAATTAACCAATTTAACTAATTGTCATACACGATTCAGGGATAATATCATAGAGCGATTTAAGGTAAACACATATTTATAGTCGCATCAATCTTAGGCATATAACAAACGCAATTTAAATCTATAACGAAATGCGTATTTGACGACAACAACTTGCAGCTAACCTGCTGCCAAAAACTGGCAATTCATATTTTAACAATTGTATACAAAAATAAACATATATAGGATAGTTGGCAAACATTTAAAAAGAGAGTACGGCTGCATCTAAGCAATTGTGAACATGTCGTATTAACTTATGGCTTTCAACTATATAATTATTATTTGTATATAGGTAGTAATATATACCTATTTATAATGTGTGTTTGTGGTAAATTGGTCAGTTATCTTTCGCTTGGCTTACAAACTAAATTCGATGCTTATTGCACAAAACAGCAATTTGGAATTATCATATGACGCACTGACGTGTCTTTAAGGCACCACTAAACCGAAATGCGCATCTTTTCCATATACTTGGGCACCAAATGCTGTGCCGAGTAGCGTTCAAAGGTGAAGTAGTCAAAGAATTTGTCCCGATGCCGGCGAAAGATTTCCGGATTGCGGCACCAGTTGTATAGCATTTTAATCAGCGAATTGGACGTATTGTATAGGTTCTCCTTTGGGTAAATCTCCGGATATACAAGCTTGTTGGGCGCAATCGGATAACAACCGCAATAGGTGGCTTCCAACATGGCCACACCATAGAACTCGTGGCCAGCCGTCGAGATGACAATGTCGCCAGTTAGCAGCGTTTTAATATACTCCTCGCGCGTTAGGTGGCCAAAGTTGATGAGCTTGGCTCCCAGCTTCTCCTGTATGCCATCGAAGGCCTCCGGCACCGCCTGGTAGCTCTCACCGCAAATTGTCACCTTGAAGTCAACCTGACGCTTGTTCAGCTCCATAAGCACTTCCACGAGCAACTTCGGATTTTTGTCGTGTTCCCAGCGATGTGGCCAAATCAAATGCAAGCTGTCCGGCTCCGTGTTGATCTCCGCGTCCATGATGTGCCGCTTATTGGGAAAGGCATGAAACTTGATGGGAAAATAAAGCACTTCACATTTCTTCTCGATGCGCTCTCGTATGTGCTTCAGTTTAAAGTCGGGCTGGATGTTCAGAAAGGGTTGCACATTGTCCAGAAAGGACATGCGATTAAAGTTGGAATTGAAAAGGACAATATCCGCGGCAAGACTGGCAGAAAATTCAAATTGAAATTGGCAAAGACAACAAAAAATGCACGCCTCACCAAGTAAGAATCTCATTTAAACCATACTGGCAGTCCCGTTCCTTGACCTCACGCACCGGATAGACCAGTTGATTCTCATGAAAGTAAACAATCTTGCGGCAGCTGACAAGGTCCGGCCGGACCCCAATAAGCTCGGCCAAATTAAGCACGGAGCTCGTTAACAGCACTTTGTAATCGTGTTCCGGCGGTATTAGCTGCGAGAAATAGAGCGCAGAGGTGCGTGCGCGCCAATGCCACTTCTTGGCAGGAAGACTAAAGATCTCATAGTCAGCCAGGTTCAAGCCTGTTGGCAGCGTTGTGAGCTTTAAGAGTTTTAGTTCTTTGAATACTTTTACTTACATTCAATTAACGTATCTATGAGCTGCTTGTGACTGCCGCCGAAGAATGGCTCAATAATTAATATTGGTGGCTTGGCAGACATTGTGTTGCACTGCATCTGCATCTGGGCTTTGTAAGAGTTGTGCAATAATTAAATATGCTTAGTTAAACCTTAACCTTTGGTTAAGTTAGCGGCACATGCTTTCCACATATTCCATACGATATCTACACATATGGACGTGATTACGCATTGTGCAAATGCTTACGCATTACGCTTAAACTTGTTGCAAGAAAACTTGCTGCCAACAGTCCATTTAGAATGATAACCAGGAATTAAATTGACCAGTCAATTTATTCACAATTAAACATTAGTGTTAAACAACAACTGTTACACATGTGCAAGTGAGACACAACACAAACAAAGCGGAGGCAGTGAGTACAAATCGTGCTGCTAAGCATCGATAGGTCGATACTTTTTATAAAGTATTGAGACTCATTGCATTAAAAATCCTATGCTAATTAAAACAACAATCGGCAATTAAACTGTTATGCTTTTGCCAGGCATAACTGAATAACGGTTTATTCCGAACACGTCTAAGATTGCAAATATATTGCAAAATAGCATCGATACACGATAAGTATCTGCAGTGTTGCTCGAGTGTAATATCGAAGATTTGCATTAAAAATATCGATAGGATATTAATATCCGTAAGTTTCATCTTCAACTCCGAAAGCGCCTGCTCTAGCAAAGGTCTGAAATTTTGTTCTCGGTGCGAATAATTTGCGAAATAAAAATATCAAAATGACCAACGCCTGGAGAGCAGCTGGACTTACGTAAGTAAAACATGCAAACAGCATAAACAAAGTTTCAAAATTGCACATCAACGTAATTGAGTACGCGTTTTGCGTACGTTACGTAATTGTTGTTTGCTGCAATTATACTAACACATACACCAAACGAATGCATCCCTGTTATATCTGTACTTTTCCAGCTACATCCAATATTCCAACATTGCTGCCCGTGTGCTGCGCGAATCCCTGCGCACAGATCTCCGCGCCGCTGCCGCCAAGCGCGACGAGAGCCACGTGAAGTTCACACCTTGGGCCAACGGCAAGCCAGCACGTAAGTAATCGTTGTGCAATCGTAGATGGAGGGCCAGTTTATATACAAAAGTTCCAGCAAAGATCGACGAATTTGATCGCATCGCATATGCATTATATAAATGCCAAACATATATACATCTGTGGGCCAAGATGGCCTCGTTAGTCTTTCTGGTGCTACAATTAAGTCACACATTATCCCATTTTCTCGCTGTATTACAGATGAAAAAGCATAATTGCATCAACTGCGAAACTCAGTTATGTAGCACAAGGTGTAAGTTTTTGAGCTGCCCCAATAGGTGGCATGTTAAATTGCAACTGTTGCTCCTCAACACTAATTAACCGGCCTAATACTTGTATGAAGTGTTGTCTGGTTTCCCTTAAATGTGCTCAAGCCTTTTAACCAATTCAAAAGCGTTTTGACTGTGCGTTAGAACAGCGTCTCTTTCGCATGTGTCCTGCCCAGTTCCGTTCAGCTAAATTGTTTAATCCACAGCCAGCTGTGCGTTTTGTTATTAACTAATGTACGATGCATCATGTTGACATGCTTTACTAACTATATTATTTGTGTATTCCCGAACAGCTCGCAAATCGGAGACTGCCTAGACGCTACCTTATCAACTGGCGGCCATCAAGATGCAAGGGCAAAATGTTGACTTGTTTCCATAATTAAATTATACGAATTACAAGAAATTAAATAATGAAAAAATCATAAAACACTGTCGAATAACTAATTTATGTGCACTTGATATTAAAAACGCATAGTTTATAGGCAGAAATGTTGAAAAATAGATCTTTGGAATTGTATATTGTTTAAGCAAGGACAGATTTATGGACAAATGCAACGAAAACAAGACACGAGCCTTTTGAAGGCATACAATAATAATTTGTCCACGACAATCACCACATAAATATTTATCGAAATCCTGTTCCGAGAAGTCATTTAATACGCTACTTTTGCTCATCCTGGGCAATATTGTAGAAGTGCGGCCAGGTCTGTATCTCCTCGAACAGACGACGACCTGGACTCTCCGTCGAGTTGCATTGGCAGTGACAAATGAGCCGATACTCTGGGGCTATGTGTCCATCTTCCACGCCGCGTGCCAGCAGATTGCGGCACATATTCAACGCATCCTGCGTGGGCAGCTCGCGCATAAAGCAGCCAATGAAGCTGATGCCCAGCGCCACTTTATTGTAGCCCAAGGTGTGTGCGCCAACTGTCTCCCAGCCGCGTCCCTCGTAGACGTTGCCGTCACAGCCAACAAGAAAGTTGTACGCAATATCATTCCAGCCGCGGCTCTCGATGTGAAAACACTGAGCGAAACGAAGAAGGTCTGCACATTAGCACAGCGTCATGATGCAATTCCCAATAAAGTCCGTGGCTCACCTGTATGTCGCGTATTAAACGCACGTTGATGGCCCGCTTCTCGGAGCTCTCGGTGGCAGTGTGTGCTGTGGGGCATATAAATCGCCATCTATTTATTGGCTCGCTGTCAGATAATTCCCCTTTCACTTGTGCAGACAGAATGTATGGACATATTTTCCCATTTAGCTTAAGCATATTCATGAAAAACCCATGTGTGGGCAAGCAGAAAACGGAATGGGCGAAGTCCTAGCAAAGCGGGGATAAAATATGCCACTGAGTGGCTCTTGGTGTCTCTTAAAAGGACACAGATTAGTCGGGATCTGGGACAAGCAGAGCTTTAACAGGCTCTAGATCGACATTGTTGCGCATAGCCAAGCCAAAAGGTTCCCTTTCCCCCCACTTCAGACGCTCATGCGATCTACCAACCTTAAAAAGAATGACATCCTCATAGGCTCTCCCATCGAACATTGTTTCCGGGGAAATCAACTCGACAAAATGAACTGAATAGAAACTAGAGGATGCTGTGCATGAATGCAGCGCAGATCTCAGATCTGGGCAGCGCGTTGCTGAGCTCCTACATGATTTGGGAATGTGGCCCTGCCAAGGTGCTTGCTTTCACAAGAAGCCTTAATATATATGGTAGCTTATAAGTTCCTAAGTTAGCTAAGGCTAGGTACTCACATATAACCACATATTTGACGGGGCGCTGCAGCTTTACTGGCGCTTCCATGGGCATTTGGGCCAGCCAGGAGTGGCGCGGCACTATGGAACACAGCTCCTTGGGTATTTTGAATTCTGTGCATATTAAATTTGTCACTGCCTGGGCAAAGAGCATGGTCAGATGCACTTACTTTGGCTACTGATAAAGACACCGGCATTGACGCACTCCTCAGACTCGTCCAGCTCTGCGTCCTGTTGCTGGTTTTTGTTCGTTTGTTCGTTTGGTTCTGGCACATCGACCAGAGATGTTTTTCGACGCGCCTTGCGTTTGCTGCGCACATTTGTTGGGGCATCGGCAATGATCTGAATATTGCCATTGATATTGGTCACGTTGCCAATGTGCACATTCGTGGAATTGCTAATGTTTACATTTCCCACGGTTTGAATGCTGTTGATCGAGTTGAGAAGATCGCGCAGTGTGTCCATTATGATGGAGCCTTTGCTAGCGCCTGTCGAAATATACATATATACATATATATTTATATAGCTGATTGTGCTTGACTCACCCATTCGTGTGCCCAACGCGACGGTGCTGACTTCTTCGCCAGTATCGTTATCGTCATCCTCCTCAAACTCATCCTCATCCTCATCCTCTTGCTCGGTGAACGTGTGTTCGCTGTATTTGTAATCATCCAAGCTGTCCACCACCGACGATTCGGCTATTGACTCCAGCTCGTCCTCCTCCTGCGCGGCCAGCCATTCACGAGTGCGCTCCTGCGCCGCCGACAATTTGGGCATATTGGTCATAGTTGGTGCGTGTCACTTTCAGGTACAAGTTTTCGTTAGCGCGTGACGTCGCCAATAAACTTTGTTTATCAATATTTTAATATGTTAAAAATATCTCTATATCTGTATATTTGTATTTACTTGTGTATATATACTTGCAGTTCTTTGATTAGTTTTAACAGGGGCTCCTCGTAGATAAGATATGGGCTCGCTTGGCGTGTGTCAGCGAAATTTGTGTGGTGGTTTGTTACCGACAGGATAGTCGGGAATTACATTCATAGGGAAGCACACTAAATAATTAATATACAAAACTAGTTTCACAAATTCACATATTGTGCTCACACAAATTAAAACTGATCGTCATGCAGGGCTAGTATGCTGTTTACTGATAGCAAGAAAAATGCATATCTTTTCATATCGATATGCTGACTATCGTGTATTAAGTTATAAGAAACAAATTAACATTAAATACAATATACAATATTGAATTGAATGCTAAATGCACAAATAATAAATAGTTCATATTTAAAAAGATCATATACTGTTATCTGGCGGAAAATAACTAAATCGCCAGCTAATTTCAATTTGTGAGGCATGACCGACCACATTTCACGCGATGTTTCGTATTGACGCACCGATAGTTTGGCAAAGTGCAACGATAACAGTCGATACATTTATGTTTGACTTATCGTTATCGTTCTTACCAGGTCCGATGTCATAACCTCGTTGGCTCTGTTTTCCGAATTTCATTTACTTAAATAGTTTTCTATTAAATTTGTAGGCTGGCGAAAATGTTGACGCTGCGACGTGGAGAGCAGCTGCGTGCGCGTCTAAATGCAGCCTGCCGCCGCTATCTGGCCATTAAAGCGGAGCCCAAAGCAGTGACAGTGGCTGAATCTGAATACTCTGCAGAGCCGGAGTATCCAGCCATTAGGGATATGTCGTTTAAAGGCCGCAAGCTGCAGTCGGCAGCTGAATGGCACGAGGAGATACGCCAAGTGCCCACAGTCGAGGAAAAAATGATTAAAATAAATATGCCCCGCTACTATGGCTACAAAGTGGTAGATCTCAACGACACCAAGGTGCCATTCAATGCCCTGCCGCTGACGCAACATTACACGCGCACTGTGCTGGAGGAGCTGCCGCCCAAGCAAGCCGAGCCCGGCGAAGAGAAGGTTGATTTGGATGCGACCGTGAAGGTGGCGCGCAATGATATTATTGAGGCATTGGAGTTCGCGCACGACTGCTACAAGTAAGTTGAATGGGTTGCTAAAATCAGTGCTAATCCTCCTGAGTATTGCAGGCATCAGTTGACGTTGCTGGATACGCCGCCCGATGCCGTCACACGTGAACAACAGCTGACGCAGATTATTGTGGAGCAGATTAATCGATCCGCGCTGCAAGTGCTTAGCGCTGAGTACCCGCACTTGAATGAAGTCGAAATTGACTACAATCCGCGTCACGAGGCTTTTTGGGCCGTCGGTGGCGTTGATCCGCCCAAGAATGTCGTCAAATCGAAGAAGGGTCGTGACTGGCAGAAGGCGGACGCATACGACAGCGTTGACCGTCTGGTCCAGTACACGGGCGAGCCGTATCTGGCGCTACGGCACCGCCATCAGCTACCCACGTGGAAAACGCCCGAGGAGAGTGAGAACTTGACGCTGGCCAATCAGCTGCCGCGTTATAAGCATGATGCACGCACCTTGGGCTACAGCACCAAATATCAGCATGCCATCAACGTGCCCGGCTACTGGCCCAGCGTCAATGCGCCTAACTTCGGGATGCTTTCGTTTCAGTCGCGCGCCCATCTACAGCTGCGGCCCCAGGCATGCGGCGAACGCGACCAGCTGGAGGCTCTGCATGCGCTGGGCATACAATCGTCCTACGCCTGGTTGCTGGCACAGGCCAACTACAATGGCTTTAATACCTACAACGAACTCACTTACCCGCTAAACACCCAGACTGTGATCACAAACGGGCGAGAATGGAGCTTCTATGAGTACCAGTTGAACACGCTGCTGGTTCATGGTCCACATGTGGACAGCAATGCCCGAGTGAACTTCTGCCGCGGCACGGCGCCGCAACCGCTGTACGCTGAAATTTCTCCGGAAGGTAAATGCGTGGATTTCAACGATGGCACGCTGCGCCAGCTGCTCACCCTCTATATCAATGCGCCGAGCATTCAGCGCACTCCCGATGAGCTGATGCCGTATGTGAGTGGCCCAACGCTGCGACGCGCCGCCGATTATGAAAATCCGGAGCAGCGTGAATTTCTGGAGCGTACATTTAAGCATTTGGCCTCTAAGCGGCCGCGACACTTAGAATTGCCCGAGATTTACATGTGGGAGAAGCTGTACAAGATTGACAACAGGACGCGCGCAATGGAGGCGCGTCGTCGCTTCTTCGAGCGGGACATTAATCCGTGGAAGCGCACCCTCGATCAACACGACAAGGAGTATGTGCCGCGTGCGCTGCGGCCAGGTGGTCGCAAGAATCGCGAGGAGCGATTCAAGAAAACCTATTACCCTTAACTGCTATACGTTGGCCCATTACGGATGCTCCATTATCTTTAATTTCGAAAACGTTTTCACTAAATAAACTAGTTTTGTTGTACAAAGCAGCGATTGTTGTTCTGAAATGTGTAAAAGAATATACAATTATCATAAGTCAAGTCCAAAAAAACGAGCATTTGAATTCCATTTGGAACTGCATTCTTTAATATTTTTTGTATTTCCACTTTCGGTTTTTACTGTTTAAAACATTTTATTTAATTGCATATTGTATCGTTTCTTGCGCTTTTTTATTTACTAATTTAACATGTTTGCCCTTTAGTAGTTGTTGGCATTTTAATTTGTTTTTGTTTTTAAGTTTTTGTTATGCATCATATTTATGCTTTGCTTTCATTAGTTTTAATTTGTTAATGCATTTATGTGTGTGTAAGTATATGTAATCGATTTTCTTATCTTTTGCTGTTCGTGTTATAACTTTCTTAGTGTTTTCTTTTTGTTTTTTTTTTTTTTTTAGTATTGTTATTGTTTGTTCTTGTTTTTTTTTTCTGCTTAGCGTCGCTTTTGTGACCTTGGCAATTTAAAATTAATTTTTATTTTTCTCTTTAATGGCTTGGGTATAATATATTATTCTTTTATTATCATACAACCATATGCTTCATTAAATTAATTTGGTTTTTTGTTTTCTGTTTTTTGTTTGTTATTTTTTCATATAATTCTTGTATTGCCCAAGTTTATTGTGGAGTGTGTTATGCGAATGTTGCAGAGTTTAATTGGTTTTAGAGCACAACGCACATTAATCAAATAAATCATATAAAATATTGATAACTACAACTTGAGGCAATGTTGTTGTGTCGATTTATTGTCCTAGACCAGTGAAGTGTCAATAGTATTGTTTCAGAGTTGTCAATTTGTGTTTCTCTTGAAAGCAAAAGCAAGCAAATGAAGAAAAATCAAAATACCTTCGCATACTACATACTACAATTGAGCAAGTTTTTAGGCTTCTGTTTCCAATTCCCTGATGGAAGTGCATGCAAATTTGAATGACTCGCTTGTAGGAAAAGATTGTATGCAAATGATTACAATGCCTTATAAATTTGACATTAATGTGAACATAAATGTTAAATTGTAAGTGGAATTAAATTGCTGTTAAATTGAACATGCATTATGAGCTGAATAACATTATTGCTTGTTAAACTTGACATTAATGTTATTCATCTTGCAATGCATGTTAAATTTAACATTCATGTTATACGTCTTACATGTTACATGTTAAATTTCACATTGATGTTATTCAGCTTACAATGCATGTTAAATTTAACGTTATTGTTATTCGCCTTACAATGCATGTTAAATTTAACGTTAATGCTATACATCCATTTTCTTTTAAGCGGCTAATTCAATGAATTACTCGATTTATTGTGTATGTGTGGATTCAACTATAGAATCTTGATCCATTTCTTCAATTCTAACCAAACGCTTAGCTAAAGGATTATGTTTTCTTTTTTTTTTGTTTGCTTTTTCTGTTTTCACTAGCGAGACTCGAGTGTTTTCTGTGTAGTTCGTAATGTTTAACGGCTTGATGACCTCTATATATTTAGCATTTGCCAGATCACTAGGTGAATATAATATTTATGCACTTATACTACATACATATACATATATTATGTGTATGTGAGTATATTAAAATTACATTCTTTTGGCTTTTATGTGTTTATCCGCATTTCAGTTTCTTGTTTATTGTTGTCATTTAGCACTTAATTGCAGCACGGCTAATAAACATGTACTAACTTTTCCGTTAACCGTTTATCGTTTACTCAGATGAAGTTGCCTTATAGCTAATATACTTGTCTGTAGGCAGCCTAAACTAACTTAATCGATAGCTCATCACGAGAGCAAGAACACACTATATATACATTTGTCTTATTTTCGTGTACTCTTCACTGTGTGTGTATGCGTGTGTGTGTGCGCGTGTGTGTGTGTGTGTGTGTGTATTCTTATAGATTAAGTTTAGATATTTGCTTTACACCAACATCACTAGCAATGTTCTAGTATTTATCTATTTAGCATTGCTGTAACGAATAAACGTAGTTGTAGGGTATTACATCCCAAGACCTCGTATCTTAGGACCCTAACTTTTGCCGAAGAGAAACAAACAAACATAATACATAATACATTATACATAATACCGTCGCGTTATATGCGTGAGTATGTTTGTATGCTTATATATAAGTATATGGCTATATGCATATCTAAGATATCATCAATAGGACTTTATTTGGGCTAGAGATTTTATTTAAAAGGAAATCGAACGAAAGTTCTCAAATTAATAGAGTTCTTGTATTAATACCTAAGCGATGCTTGAAATTGAATTAAATGAAATGAATGCACGAGTTTTTATGAATTTGATTGAGTTTTCCATTTCAGAATCTGTGTGGGAACAACAAACAATATGGCCTATTTATGCTTGAGGTCTCTCACTCTAATTGTATTCGAATGTTCATATTCAATTCGAAGTATTGAAGAATATTTGCCTAGATATGTGTACAAATGAAGCGAAGCCTGCCTATATAATACGGGATAAGTAGTTTCTGTTTCTACCGAATGTCTTCCGAATGGTCTCATCTGCGTACTCGCTTTTCGTTTTTCTCAGTGTATATAGAGCTTAGTTAAGTAGCAACTCGTATAGTTAAGCCTGTGAGAGTGATTTTTTGAAGTCTCTTTAACAATTCTAAAGTAAAGCCAGTACGATTAGTTCGCACGCAAAAGACTTGATTCATATTCAAAGTTCGTCTTCATATGCATCTTCTTGTTATTTCTTGTTGGAAACCGAATAAAGTTGAGGTGCTCGTTGAGTAAGCCTTTTACGAATACATGCTTGTATTTGTTCATATTGTTAGAGGTTGCCATTAGAGTGTGTCAAAATTCGTGGCACTTAAATCATTCAAATCATTCGAAAGGGACACAAACTATCGACAATAATGTAAATAATGTCAAAATATCAATTTTAAATTCATTTACCTATGCTATGTAAGTAGTTCCATAATCTGCTTCTTCTATTGTCAAAATGATATAGTATTCATTTGGGCGATTGTCTATACATACTCGTATATACATACATATGTATATGGAAGTACTTATACGTTAAGCAGCTCATATATATATATATAAGTATATATCGGAGCCGAAGTTGAAAGAAACGTTCAGATACAACGCCAATTTCTTAATAAGTATTTTAGCTACAAAAGCAAACAATAAAATGATTTGCACTAATTGAATATAAAAAAAAAAATTGTAGTTCCCCTGTAGAATTTCCTATAGCTGCGCGAATTTCTTAATTTGAGCCTTAAGCTGGAATTGAAATTGAAATTGAAACGTTGTCATATTTATAAAACGCATTTGTTAGCTAATACTCGTGTTTCTCTGAATACATTCTATGTGTGTATGAAACCATTTGCATTATTAATACATATTCAAAATGTACTTCATACTAAAAAAAGAAAAGTTCATCAAAAACTGTTGTTGTTGTTTTGGTTTTGTTTTCGTTCGTTCATTTATAAAAAGTTAAATAACTTATCTCAATTTCAAATAAAAACATTTTACAACAAAATTGCGTGGAAATACTACGTGGAAGAAAAATTACCCTTTAATAGTTGTATTTATTTTTCTTGGCTTGTTATTTGATTCACTGCGTCTGCTAGGCTTCAGCTTCAGTGTTTCTTATTGTTTTTCCTCTTCTTTAGCTTATATTTTCTATTAATTCTATATTAATTTTTTTTTTTTTAAATTGGTTTTGGTAGTAAATTCGCGGCAGCCGGATGCGATTTGCATTAATTTGGCTTTAGTATTTGAGCAAAATTTAGTTTTATATTTATTTAAGATTTGGTTTTTTTTTTTTTAACGTGACATTAATTCTCTTGTCTTTATTTAGATTTAAGTTTGGTTTAAGTGCATATTTTAAGCAGTTAAAATGTTTAACAAGTATCTTTATTTAGAGTTCAGAGTTCAGTTGTTAGCCGTCGAGCAAGGTTTCAAAGACTTGCAAATCCAATTTCATTGACACAAATCAACACCACACTCAGGACTTTGGAAAATGCCATTTTCTAAGACAAAGCTTTAAACTGCCCAAAAAATCAGATGAATCGAGCTGGTTTGCTTGCAAATAGAAAACCTTCGAGAAATATTTGGCTTGGGATATTTTCAGGTTTAAACGAATTGAATTGTTACTTGAAGAAGAAAAAAAGAGGAATGTGAAATACCAGCGAGTTGGTTCAAATCATAAGCCGAACCACCAACATTTAAGAGTTTGCAGTATTATAATAAAATTAATTATAATAATAAAATGAATAATTATAAAGAGAAGAAAAATAACAATGAAAAGAAAAATAGAAATCCCCCAATAACAACAAACATCAAATTGAAATATATTAATTAAAATAGAAATAAACTAATATATTAGTAAATTATTAATAATAGAAAACCACAAGAATTATATTAGTAATAATATGAAAAATGAGAATATTAATAAGGAGAAAACTTTAATAATAAAACTATAACAATAAGTATAACAGAATGCTACTCTGTATAAGTTAAAAATATTACAATAATAATTGTAATTATATTAATGCTAATAATAATGGGAATACTGAGACAAAAAACTAATAAAATGCCTTAAACATTTTTGAGAACATTATTGATAGCATTATGCTCCTGTACCTATTATTATTACAAGTGTAGGGCAAAAGTTTTGTGAAAAGCTTTTTTCCAAGGCTCCGTTTGGTGTTTGTTTCCCGTCTTAAGTTGACGCCTTTTATGCCAATTGGCAGCGCAAGCTTTAGACCAAAAAGAGTTTTATGGCGTGTTGCCAGTTTGTGGCAGAGCTTTATGTGCAGTCGCTAGCCGACGCTAAAAGCTCCGCTGTGAGGTTAACAGACGGCTAACATTTTCATATATTGTTAATTAACAGTTGATTTCAAACGCTTAGTTAAATATTCATGCATTTTAAAATTTTTTTAGAAATTGTTTTTTTTTTTTTTTTTTTTTTAGTTAGTTTAAGCTTTTGATTTAACTTTTGTGTTTAATGTTTTTTTCTTCAGTTTAGTAAGTATATAATTTATTTAGTTTAGTTTGGTTTTAGTTTTTTTTTTGTGTTTGTTTTTGGCTTTAAGATTAAGGAAGACCTTTGCTTTTGTGCATAGCCCTTAGCAGCTTTTGGTGTTGTGTTGCAGCTGTTAATAAGTATGTGTGTGTATGTAGGTGTGTGTATATATATGTATTGCATATTACTTAAGTACATGTAATTGGCTGCCTAATTGATAAACATACATACCACAATCGCATATGTATATCTGTATATATGTATGTATGTATGCAAGTTGATATATATATATATATATATATATATCTGTATATATGTATGTATGTATGCAAGTTGATATATATATATATATATATATATATATATATATATGTGTGTGTATGTACGTGTTGCATTTATACTATAAAAATACCCATACATGCATACGATTATTGTGTTTCTTATGTGGCTAAACACCAAAAAAAAAAAAAAAAAAATTCTATTCTTTTCATTATATGCGGCAAGTACTGGAAATTCAAGTATGCTAATGCCCCTGACCTAATGCTAATGTACATTTAGACCAATATGCATGGTACTTGGTAATAAGAAGCATGTCAATGTGACACAAGAAATTAGAATTCGTTTACAGCGTAATTGTGTTGTTGTCTCTGACTTTGACATTTAGTTTCTTGTTTTGTGTTTGTTATGCAAAATAAAATACATATCAATTGTCTAATTATGTATATACTAAAGAGACTGTTCGTGTGTGTGTGTCTTTGTGTGTGTGTATATATTTAAATATTTTATTTTTTTTTAAATTTTTTTTGTTCAATTTGTTTAAATTTTGTAATCTGTATCTGTATCTGAAATGGAATACATTTGCTGTTTTACGCTACGCACGAATTTGCTGTTAACTTTTTGCTGTTCTTTGTTGAAATTTTTCGTTTAAAAATTTGTTCATGTCTATAATAATTAATTTTTTTTTTTTTTTGCCTGACATTTATATTAGTTTATAACTTAAGTATTTGTCATATGTATATTTGACTAACCTCTTGCTCTGGGCTTTGGCTTTAACTATCGCTTAAACTAAGTACTGTAGTTATTACATTACTAAGTATATATATTTGTTTTGCTCTTTTTTTAATTTTACTTTTTGTAGAAGCATTCTTTAGCTAAGTTGCATTCGCATTTTTATGCTACATACCTTTAAATGTTACTCGTATATATGTATATATAATATTTAAAAATAGTTAACTTTATACTTTGCTTTCGACTTCTATCCTCAACTGTTATGCTGTGCTGCTTTTTTAGCTTGTGATCTTTCATTTTCTTTAACTAAGCTTTTCTTTATTTTGTTTTATTGTTGTTGTTCTTGTTGTTGTTGTTGTTGTTGCAGTTTTGGCCATGTTGTTGTCGTTATGTGAACCATTCCCAACTGAAGTTCTGTTCGCATTGTACAAGTATTCAGTTGTCCTTTAATATTTTGTTTTTTTTATGGATTTGTTTTTTTTTTTTTTGTCTAAGTTATTGTTTTTATCAATTATTTCTTGTAGCTCGACGAATGCGGTGCAAATTGAGTGCCGAAATTGTTGAAAATGTCAACAAAAGAAAAAAAAAAGTCGTTACAAACACGTTTGTCTAAAGAACACGATACGACATAAGCTATGCTAACTAGTATGTATGCTTAGAGTGTGCTTAGTTTAGATTCTTTGTTTTATACATAAACAAATTGCGTAATGTGCCTTTTGGGACTCTGTGTGTCAGGCCGACGACAAATGCCAATTTTAATGATAATAAGCCAGGCTTTAGCTATACCTTACTGAATTCTTCCTTTTGTTTTTTATTTTTAAATTATTTCTTTGGTCATTTTCAAAAAACATAAAAATAAAATCAAAGAAATTTCAATAAATATAACAAAAATTAAAGGTGTTGTATGTGGGTGTGTGCGTGTGTGTGCCATTGATTTTGTTTTATATTTAGTTTAATTCTTTGTTTGTTTTTCATCTTTTTTTTTTTTTTTTTGTCTTTGTTCATTTTAAATTTGAAATTTATTGTGACTGGTTTACGTTTTGTTCATACTTTTTTTCTATCACAGCAACATATTTGTATACAATATTTTACATACTAAAAATGAAAATCATAGAATAATTGTGAAAGACTTTCCAACGAAACAAATTCAAATTCAAAATAAAAAAAAAAAAAAACTACAAATTATGGTATCAGTAGACGAGAAATTATCTGAAAATCCATATGTCGTACAATATGCTATTATTCAAAGTTTATGAACATAAACATTTTTATTGATAAACTAGGTATAAAGGATACGAATTCAAAGGAATATTAATTTGATAAGCATTCATTTGTTTATGTATTTTTTTCTTTTTTTTTTTTTTAGATAGTTTATGTTTTTAGTTATTATCTTCATTGTATTTTCTTAAATATTTTACAAAAGTAGAAACAATATTTGTACGACTTGTATCAAACTGAAGAATTACGTAGACCGTCAGAGTTGTATGAAGCATTTATGGGAACTAGAAGGAACACAACATGAGTGCAAAATCAAGTTAAAAACTCTTCGTTTTTTTTTTTTTTTTTTGTCTTGTTGCAACTTACAATGAAGTGTGGTGCCGAAAACAATACCGCCAGAGTGGCTATAATTGTGAAAAGCGTGAAAATAATAAGGCACAAACGATCCACGACCATGGCCGCGAATTTCCAATCCCGCGTTATGTCGCCTGTCTCGTCCTCCTTTTTCAGCTGTAAATATCCATTGACAGCGTTTTGGGCATGAATTTGTGAGCTCTGCAGATTCTGATTTACCCACCTGATCGGTTATCCAGCGCAGCTCCTTGAGTATCAGCGCCAGCTCATACTCCGCCGAGGAGCTGAGACAAGTGTGTGAAATGGCCTCGTGCATGCGTGAATCGGCCACGGCGGCGACAGGTCCCACGGGACCCACCGGACCCACGCTGCCATCGTCGCCTTGCCTGTATAAACAACTCATTGCATCAGTTTCATCAATTTCATCGCTTTTATTGTAAACGTCTCTTTTATCCATCCCCTTTATTTGCCTATTCGGCTAGTATTGCTGTTGACTTGACAAACACTTTGGACACTTTGATGCAATATCCTACGATTTTTCATTTTGGCCTTTGTTGCCTTTTGGCTGGCTACCACCTCGGGATGGGGAAGAGCATTATAATATATGCTTATATAACGATATTGTCTCACATCAGGTTCGGCATTTGCGAAAGGGTGTCTTACAGTCGGGAGTGTCCGCCTTGGAGATACCCTACATCCGACGACGAGTCACGTAACAAGCATTCCAACTTCCTTTTGTATATACGAACACACGAACACACACGCACACGCATACACATGTACCGCGACTTTACTGCCTCTTCCCCGCACCCCACACATTTTGGGAAAGGCATTTTAGTGTAAATTTGGGTTTTAATTTAACCGAAGATCAATTCAGGGAGAGAGAGAGAGAGAGAGATAGAGCGAGAAAGAATAAGAGAGAGATAGCGAGAGAGAGAGAGAGAGGGAGACATCAAGCTTTGATTACAAGTCGAAAGAAGAAAATACATTTGAACAGGTGGAAGAACTAAACACAACAAGTTGACATTGAAAACAATACGAAATATACTTTTCAATTTAAATTGAACTGTATCTTATATAAATAATATATACTCTCAAAACTAATTTTGTAAGCCAGACGTTTGGCTTAACGAATCCTTAATCACATCTGGCTGCAAATGCACCTTGAAAGATAGTTAAGTGGCTCCGAGATGAGGTTAAGGAGCGGTAATGGGAACAAAACTGAACTGAAATTTAATATGTCACGCTTGAAAGAATGAGCCAAATAACAATTGAAGACAGTTCGTTGAACATGTCGTTTGGCATTGGGATTTTGCTTTTGTGAACATATTTTCTAAGAATTTCGCATAAATAACCCAACTCAATATTTTTTAAAGACAGCGTAATTGTCACTGGTAGTTTATTGACCCAATTCAGTGGTCCATTGTGGGTGCACAGCTGGGCCACGTGCCTGTGCCCAGGCATTCTGTTTAGTTCCTCCTCAAGGGTTTCCTATTACGATTGTATTTCTGTTTTTCAGTCGTCACATTTGTACGTTCTGCTTGTCACTAAATGCGTGTCCTTGCCACTTGCCACTTGCCACTTGCCACTATTTTCTATGGCTGGGGCATGTTTGTATTTTTGTCGCTGGTATTGTTGTTGCTGCTGTTGTTGTCTTTGTTGTTGCGCCACACATCTTGTCATTGTCATTGTCATTGTCATTGACTGTCATTCGAGGCTTTGCTGAATGGGAACCAGAATGCGGATGCGTATAAGGATGTTTCTTCTTCGAGTTGCTGTTGTTTTTGCTTTTTGTTATTTTTCTACATCTTTTATCAAACTAATGCGTCTTTTGTATACCCTCGTGCAGGGTATTAATATTTTCGCATATAATGTGTAGCGCATATAAGGTCGCATCTGCGACCCTAAAATGTATAAAAATTCTGGATCAGTGTCGACAACCAAGTCGATCTATGTTAGGCTGTTTCATCTGTTTATATCTATGCTTTCTCTTTATACGTCCGTCTTTTTCTCGGCAATGGATCGCTCAACATTTAGGTGCTTGCATGTTCTAGTCTAGTCCTTGTATATAATACAAACAATCGCTCGAATATTGTTGGAACTCAACATATCTGCAAAGCCCTATACAATCGGACAGCTATGTCATATGGCTCTAATAGGCATAATCGGTGAGGAGTAATGCACCTGATTTTGAAGTCAAATGTCTACTAGAGTATTAAATCTTCAGCGTGCCAAGAATAGCCATCCCATATTGTTTTTTAACTACTGACAATGTCGCCAGCTCGTTTACAGTTTTTCAAATCTAATTTATTAATGCTGAATGGCCTTATATTTTAGATAGCAAGGGCATAGAAGATAGCCACAAACAGTTTTTTGTTTCTTTATACGAAGCAAGCCAAAGGGGAAAACAATTTGAATGTTCCGCAATTCAATCATCAAGTTGGCATAGAATATATATAAACATCTCTTCCAGTTGCTTTCCACTGACTTTCAATTTGTATATTTCAGATTCAGTAAGAGGCAAGCAAACAGGAGTCCGAGGACACAAACCTACTCAAAGTAGAACTCGCGTATCTACTCAGCCTACGAAAAACAAGATGAGTTGGTGCCCGAGGAGTTGCGCAAGGAGCTGGAGCTGCGCGTTCGCAAGATTGTGAAACAGGCCAAGGTAACTGATGAGGACTAAATATTTCAAAATATACATAAACAACAAGATACTTATATGGGTTATTGATTGATCAGAATAAATGGAAAATCTTGATGAAACTCATCAAGTTGGCATGGAAAATATCATCAGGCTATAAATTGCTATAGATCTAGATTATTGCAAGCCTCAGATTCTATAAGCAGTTACAAATCAATTTTGTGGAATGGCAAGCATCAAGGAATCTGACGATGCAACCCAAACCGAAGAGGAACACTCGAATCTGCTCAGCATACAGCAAACGGAAGATTTAAGGAAACTCGTTCACCAGCGGCTTCAGGAGTGCGGCTGGCGCGACGACATCCAGAAAATGGTGCGCAGCATTCTGAAGCAGCGGGGCGTGTACAATGTCAGCTACGAGGATATCACAGCCGAGGTCATACCCAAGGCTCGCGAATTGGTGCCCGAGGAGCTGCTCAAGGAGGTGGAGATGCGTGTGCGCGATATCTTGGAGCCGGCAATGGAAGATGAAAAGAATACTAATTCACAAGCAAATGTGTAGAACAAGTGCGCAAAGCGCATCTAAAGACAGTCCTCTTACACACCAAATGCGCTGTCTTTTCATTTGTAGATCGAGATTTCATTTCAGTCTAAACAACATGCAAATACTCTTAAATATTATAGTATACTTCGGCGTTTCCTCTTTGGTTATATGCAAACAAATATTCCATAATAGTTTGCTCGGCGAATATTTGATTTATGCTACCAAAATTTAAAAAGTGATACCCGGAGCTTAAGAAATTCGCATTAACATTACATTATTTTTCCAAATTTCAGAAAAATTAGTTTTTACAAAATGCGTTTTATATATATAGAAAAAGATTAAATATGAATTTTTAGAAAATATTTTCTTCTAATTAAGGACGTTCTTTTCTAAAGATTTCCGCTATAATTTTTTATATTCCATCGCGTTTTCATCCTCAAATTAAGTATATATTTATAAATAGGAACTCTTTCCTAAGAATAAAAACCCGCATTAAAATGTTGATTATCATTAAATCGGTTTTCTGATTTAAGCCAATTTTAAATTTCTACTATAATAAAAAGTCGCCCTACGCATAGCGAAAATTCACTTTAATATTAATAAATGCACCTCTTCTAGTTCCATGGAACTGCAACTTTTCAGCAGAAGAAGAAAAACCTGGAAGCCAAACGAAAGGCATCAGGCTGGCATGGAAAATATATTCTGGTATACTTATTACATGAGATTTAATGTCAGAAAGCAAATTGAAATACATTTTGTGGAATTATGGCCAGCAGCAAGGAGTCTGATGCCACAGCTGATTCTGGGGAAGAACAGCTATACCTGCTCAGCGACAAGGACATGGACACCCTAAGGAATCTGATGTACCGCCGCCTGCACGATTGCGGCTGGCGTGACGATATCCGGAAAATGGTGCGCAGCATTCTGGACGAGAGGGGTGTGAACAATGTGCGCAATGAGGAAATTGCCGCCGAGCTTATACCCAAGGCAAGCAAATTGGTGCCCGAGGAGTTGCGCAGTGAGCTGGAAGTGCGCATTTTGGAAATATTCGATTATTACGCCGATTGATCAGCATATAAATGAATAAATGTGAAGAATACCAAATTCGAGACTGTCTTTTGCATTTGGTATACAAGGATAAAGAATATTTTATTTTTTGAATGCCTCGCTCTGTTCTCGCCAGCAACTTCTCTGGTGTATACTTAGATCAAGTAGAATTGATTGACACTAGATGTTTGACTGATTCTGATTTATTTCTATAGCTGAATCTGCCAAAATATTGCAGCTCAACAGGGTTTCTTTAAGGCCTCATTTTTGGCTAGAAATTATTGGCTTCAGAAATAGCGCTGATTAGTCTTAGAGTCTTATACACCTAAACATACCTCGGAGCGTGTTATGCGCGGAGTTTATTGGACTTTACCTGAACATTGTCCTGTAGTACGTGGGCTGATGGGGCAATGTGGCACTGGCGCAACGATGATTGCAACGAAAGTCGTCGTCTATGTCGAGTACGTTTGCGAGCAGCGATTTAGAGGATCTGTGTGAGTGTGAGACATTAATGAGTGCTAGCATATCATTCAAATGAATTATTTAAATATATATCTTTTATATATGATTATCGAGTATTAGCTGTTAATCAGAGAATGAGAGAGAGAGAGAGGTCGAGACAGGGGAGGAGTGAGAGATAGTTTGGTTACCTTTCCTTAAGCTCAACGTTTTGTATCTGTTGCTTTTTGTCACCAGCATTCGAGGAGCCCGACGACGAGGGCGGCGGCGGGCATTCGTAGCCAACCTGTCCGGGTCTTTGCATGCGCAATATGCAAGGTAACCAATAAAGGAATATTACTCTTATCTGTGTGTGCGAGTTCGACAGAGAGACGGAGTGTGTTGGGTAATGCGGTTAAAAATAATAGCAATAAGTATATTTTTGGATTTTTTTTTTTTTTTTTTTTTTGTATATATAGTATTTTTTTAAACATTTTTTTTTTTGATTTTAAAGCAGTTTATGTTTACGTTTAGTTTGATTAGATTAACAAGTGTTTCATTTAAATTCAGAGTGTTCAGTAAATGAAGTGATTTATGTCGTTGTTATTGTTGTTGTTGTTGTTGTTTTTGTTGTAGTTATTGATAAAAATTAGAAAGCGACACACGACAATCACACGGTTAAAGATATAAAGAGATGAGAGTTTAATTTAATTGCATTTAAGGTTTAGTTTTAGGAAAATTGTTAACGTTTTGGGCATGTTTATAATTTATGTTTTATTTTATTTGAATTTATTTATTTTTTTTTTGTATTAGATAAGTGGAGTTTTGTATTGATATTGTTGTTAAATTTGTTGAGGTTATTTTTGTTGTTGTTGTTGTTGTTGTTGATAACACATGTGGTTGTGAGTGTGTTGAGTGTGTTGGAAGAGGATAGCAACAGCACACGCGTTTTGGGCCACAGACGAGTGCGGGCCACATTTGGATTTGTTGATATTGTTGTAGTTGTAGTTGTAGTTGTACGAAGATAGTTTTTTTCAGAGTTAGTTAGTTAGTTAGTTACAGGGAGAAAAGGAAACAGTTGAAGAGGCATTTGAGTTGGGTTGTTTTTTTTTTTTTAGCGTTGAGAGTTGCCAGTTAACGTAGATGTTGTTGTAGTTGTTAGCCAGAATAATTGTTAGAAAAATAAAAATTCGGTGTGATTATTGTGCTTTGGTTCTCATATGTATGCAAGTATAATAAGTATAGAAAAATTAAAATACTTATAAGGCAATTAATTAGAAGCATATCATTTAAATAAATCAAATTAATTTGCTTGAATGTTCTCTATTCTATGGACTTTTTTCTTAAATGAACTTTAGAAAACAGTCATGGCATATTATTGTATTTAAATTAATCTGTTTAAAACATAATTAGATAAGTCTATGCAACATTACGGTAATACGTTTTAAGTAAATATATATTTATTTCATAAATCTCAAAGCATTTCGTTGTCATCAACTTATTTGCAGCTCGCCATAAAATGTCTTTCTAATTTAAAAAGAACTTAAATTCTTTTTTAGTTTTATTTGTCTCACGTCTGGACTTGAGAAAATGTAATCTAAATAATTGCCAAAACTGGGTTTGTTTTGGACGGAAATTCTATGCAACATTTGCTGAAAGTAAAAAATTAAGAGCTCAAAAAACTTAGATATGTAAGTCTTCTTCTTTCTCTTCTTCTTCCAACTCTTAATTTTTTTTTAAATTATACTTGTCTGTATTTTTTTTTAGATATCACTTAAAAAATATATTTTGAAGCATGAATATTTGATCAAATTAATAAAAAATGTGATAAGGATTTAAGTCAGAAGCTCAAGCATTATAAAATTTCATGTTCCTCTGCAGAAATTTGCTTATCAAATAATAAACCGAAGCACATTATTAACTATAAATATTATGCCTTTTTTTTTTCTTTTTATTTTTAATATAATAAAATAATTGTTTTATGGCTCTCTTTTAGATATTCATCTTCTTTCAAACTTCCAATTTTCAGCTTTTCCTTACGTTTTCGTATAACTTGCAATATGCTTTTCATTTTGCATGCAGCTTAGTGTAAAAGTATAAGAAACTAGTTTATGCATACGAGTTGTAAGTAAATATGTATGCAAGTGTGTTTTTAGTTTTCAATGTCTAAAAGTTTAAATATGTTAAGTTATACATTAGCATGTATATATATGTATATATGGGTAAGTAAATGGGTATAAGATAGTATATACAAAGGGTATACCCAGTTCTTTGGGTTCGTTTTTTGGTTTTGTATGTTGTTTGAGTGAGTGCGTGTTTGGAGTGTGGACTGTGGACTGTGGATTGTGGAGTATTTTGGGTGTTGCTTGTTCTTATTGGCATTTCAAATTTCTTTCTTTTTTTTTTTGAAATGGCCGTTTTGTTTTGACAAAAACAAAATCAATTGAAAAACGTATCAGTATCTCTCAGAAAGCTCAGAAAAATAAAACAAAATTTGTAAATACGTATAAACAAAAACAGAAAAATAAAAGAAAAAGAGAAAGAATCGAGTTTTCTTTTTTTTTTAGCTTGTTTGTTGTTGTTGTTGTTGTTATAAATAAGTAAGTAAGTAAGTAGTTAGCAAGTAAGTTAGTTAAGTTTAGTTAGTTTAAATATAAATATTACCCATTCACTCATTTCATGCGTATCTGGATTTCTATGATGATAATTGAGGATAAGTATGGTTGACACAACTGAAGAGGCCACCATAAACATAATGCAATTGAAATAAGTTCCTAGAAGGACACAAAAATTACACAAACATTGTGGTAATATATCGATTTATCGAATTCGCTTTGCGCTCATTCTATGCTAGATATTTTAATTATTTTTTATTGTTTTTGTCGCTGTTGTTGTTCTTGTTGTTCTTGTGGTTGTTCATTTTCGCATATCTGTATTTCAATACTTGGTACAATGCAGTATCTTGGCATTAAATGACGTTGCCCGTAAACACCTACACATATATATATATATATATATCTAAATATATATATATATATGCCTTTTCCTGTTTCATCGTTATCGTTATCGTTATCGATAAGCAATTGTTGAGTATTCAGTGTGTGTGTTTGTTGTGGTGTTTGTTTGTTTGTTTGTTTATTACGTAAAAACAATATACACATTTTATTTTATTGCTTGCTGTTCTATGTACAAATTTGCATCGTATCTTACAACAAATTTGAAAGGACAACAACAACAGACTCGTAAGAAGGTGTTCATGTTGTTGTTGTTGTTGTTACCCAGTTCTTTCTTAATGCTTACTAAAAGTTTACTTGTGGCAAGTAGTAGGTGTTAAAGTTAGAGAAAAAGTTCAAAGCAGTATATGAAAAAAAATTAGTAAATATATTAACATTTATATGTATATATTTTAAATTTTAATTTATTTTTATTTTTTTCAGTGAGAGTTTAAGTTATTTTACAGGTGTACGCCTCGCCAAAAAAAAAAATAAAAAATAAATAAAAATAATTGTTATAAGTAAATATATAATAAGTTAAGATAAGTAAGTTGGAAAAGCTCAGTGCTACTTAGATATAAAACTCTGCCCCGGTCCCCGCCCTTCTAATCGTAGAGCCCGTCAAACTTGTGGCCCAATTCAAAGGGTGTTCGCTTCCTTTGGACAAGGAACTGTGTGACCTTTGAACTGGACCGCGCGTTCGACATGATGCTCCTTCAAAACTGACTGGCTCTTGCTGCATTTCGCTGATTGACCAGCGACATTAATAAGAATATTGCTCATCGTTTTAAATTTGCTGGTTTTTCTTGGTTAGTTTAAAGCCCTCTTGCTTTTCGGATTTGTTTTCATTTCATTTCATATCATGTCTTTTTATTTTTATTTTTAGTTTTTGTGCACAACCAATTATCCGCAATCATCATTTTTAGTTAAAAATCGAGATCTGATTTGGTTCTTCATAATTGTTGAGCTGTAAATTGATGAAAGATGTGGGTCTTGGGCAAAAGGTGTTGGTTGGTATTCTGTTTGGCTACGGTTGTTGTTTGTACTTGTGCTTGTTATTGTTATTGTTGTTGCTGTTGCTGTTGTTGATAGTTTTGTTAGTATTTTGTTAAATGGCAATTAAATAGGTATGGATCTGGTAAATTAATTGTTTGGATCAGTGCGTTGCAATTTGACTGCTTGGATTTACATATACATATTTATCTTATACTATTTAATTGCATTTTTTTTAGGTTATGCACAGTGAGCGCGAAATCGAAAAACCAAAATCAAACAACCGAAACTCTATGTAAACATGGGATCAATAGGGCAATTTATTTTCAAAATGATATGTGTGCTGCTTCTATCTATATTTACATATGTATCTCGGTTCAATTTGTGGCGTAATGTTAAAGGAAATAGGAAACAAAAGAAAAAACTGTCGCCATTTCACTGTGCATATTAATTAGTAAAATTGCATATTAGCTTTACATACTCTTGAATTTATATTTAGTTATATACTGTTTTTTTTTTTTTTGTTTTGTTCGGGTTCCATACACTCCACTACATAATTGTAGGTTAAAAGGCGCTTTAAGCATATGAATGAATGTTTGTATACATCAACTAGTCGCATATGCATAATGGATATTTATGGAATTACCTTAACGATTGCGCAAAAGTTGGCATACATCAGACATACGTACGATTCAACTACGGTAGGTAGTATTTGATGCACATATGCACACATATGTATGCATATGCATATGCATGTATGTAAGTATGTATGCTAAAGGTATCCATTGGAATAAAAATACGTTATGTGATTTATTTACATGTGTTTTCAGCTAATTGCGTATGATACAGTGGTGTTCTATGTATGTATTGTGTGTATGAGTGTGTGAGTGTGTGAGTATGTGTGTGTGTGTTGTATCTGCGATTGAGCGTGTGTTTGTTTGTTTGTTAAAGAAGCGAAACACCATTAAACATATATTAAAATATGTGATATGCAGTTAGCAATAATTTTGTAAAAGGCTTGGGGTATATTAACAACAAGAGAGTTTCTACCACACTACTTCACAGAGAATTCGAACAAAACTAAACCAATTCCAAAATCGATAAACTAAAATCAAATAATGAAATCAAAAAAAAAAAAAAAGTGGACACAAAAATTTGTAAGACAAATATGTACACATACTTATGGTAATGAAACTCGTTTTGAGCCCGCACAAAATTTTGAGAAAACATACACATATGTACACACACAAATTACTGATTCACTGATTCACTGTTCCAAAAGCCGCCTGCCATCAACCGAACTTAACCAACCGTCCTATCTATTGAACTTTATAATATACATATGTACACCAGAGTACAGTCAGTTTCAGTTGCGGCTTTTCCTAGCTATCCTGTGTTTTTAGGTCCAAGCCGGATGCAATATTGCGATCTCACATGCAAAGGATCAACAAAATTTTGCTATACAATTATTTCTTGCGTGTGCGTATTTAAAGAGCGAGCTAAAGATATAGATAAAGGCAGACATATCATAAGATAAGCGTGTATATATATATAAATATAATTATATATAATTATTTTTATATATATTTATATGTATATATATATATATTTATATATATATAGAGAGAGAGAGAGAGAGGGAGAGAGAGAGAGTGAAGAAAAGTTGAAGACAGACTGAATTAGTTTCAATTTTTTATACATGTATATTAATCACGGACATTACTTTGTTTCCATTGATATTTACATTACTGTTCCCTTTGTAGTCCATGTATAAATGTATCTGTGTGTGTATGTGTGTGTGTATGCAGCTGTGTGTGTGCTAGTTTCCAATTAACAGCGGCCCCGGTCGACATTGACGTAGTCGCAGAAGTTAACGTTGAGGTTGACACTGCCATTGCCCCCGATTCACAATCCCAAAACGCTATTCGGGTGGGATATGTATATAAATATAAAAATATATATACATATATATATATATATATATATATATATATATATAAATATATACATATATTGCATGAATTACTGCATGACACATTCATATTCATATTCACATATTTTGACTCACATTTGTATTCATATCTTGCATGAATGTGCAATACAAACATTATTTGAGATAGTTTTCAGCAATTGTTTATTTTTCATATTGAGCTATATGTGTGTCTGCTCTGTGTGTGCAACTGTGTGTGTGTGTGTGGGTATGTGTGTGTGTGTAGCGGAACAGGACGGAATGTGGGGGCGGGGCATTTCAACAGTTTATAGGCATTTGTGTTCTTGCATGCCAACAAGAACGTTTTTTCTTTTACATTATGTGGTAGTGGTCCTTGGCAATATCTGACACTGGCATTAATAATGCGAGCACTCGTTGTACGCATAAAATCCAAAATATAAATCACAGAATCGAAAATAATAAGCTCTACGCAAGTTGTTAATAAAATATACAGTTATTTGTGTATTACATACATACTAAATATAAAAATAATAATTCTTATGTTTAAGGGGAAACTTGGCTAAGTTGCCTAATACTCGACTCTCTCGACTCCCGACTCATGAATCTGGCCATCTTTTTGTTTCGTTCGATTTTTTTGTTTTTTTGTTGGTTTTCATGATTTCGATTTACCAAATACAAGAGTTTGTCTATCGAAAGGTTCAGAGTGCATGCTTTGAGTTTGATTGCCATACCAGTCCTCGATACGATAAAAGATACAATATACGGGATTTAAAATAGACTACTACGTTTGATAAGTGTGTGAATTTAGTTAATACGTCTGTGTCTCTGTGTGTGTGTGTGTCTGCGTGTTAGTAATTGTATCTGTAGTGTGTGTGTGTGTGTGTGTAAGTGTGTGTGTGTGTGTGATGCATACATACTTATATATCATCTGTGCAGTGGAGTATACTTGTTATGATAACTAGAATATATGGCCTGGCATGCTTAAATGGATGATAGGGTTTTATTTAACGGAATAATGGGTGTATTTTTGCATATATATGTACTTCTTTTTGGACATTGTTTGGGGTTAGATTCAGGTGGAACTGAACCTAACCCAACTTCATCGATATCGATATCAATTCAATTTCGAAATTTAAAGAATGAACGTATTTATCTATAATATGACTTACACATGACTTACCTTACGATTAGGCTACAAATAATAGAATTGGAAGACTGAACGCTTTATTATGGATTATTGATTGTTTTTTTTTTCTTCTTGGTATTATCATGCTTCAAGTTGTATTTACTTAGTTATGGTAATTTACAAGTAATCCAACCAATATGCATCGATGCAGTGATGAGGATTTTATGTTTCTAGATATGTTAAAGGCACTACCTAATTTGTATCGCAATCCTCTATTCACTTCAAGTGTGAACATACGGGATATACTTACATACACACATCATGCATGCATGTGCATACATATATGTGTTAATATCACATGATCCTAAGAAGAAACACTTTTGACTTAATCACATTCACACGAATCTCTAAGAGGTATATACATGTATGTATGTTTGTATGTATCCTTATCGAAATAATTGATTGTTGAAATCTATTGCATTTACAAAGCTATCCTTGATATACTATGGAAATGCTTCTGGAAAACCTGGAATTTTGTCAGATTATTAGAAATAATTTTCTGTGTTGATTTGTTAAGATGTTTGGCACTTTATTAGAAAACAGAAATCGGACAAATTGGATTACCATGAAATTATAAAGCCTGCAAGGATATTAAAGTTTCGGCATACGAAGAAGGATAATCTTCATAGTTGTTATTTACTCTACATTATAATCAAAGCAAATTGTTTTCCGTTGATGCGAGTGTTGGGTACATGGCTTAAAATATTTTCAATACAACGGGTAATTGAAAATATATAAAAAACAAGATTCGATCAAGAAATATGTCTTACAGATACGCAAAGCCAAATAAGAAGGCAGTAAGTTGATTTCGCATCGCGAGTCGAATGAAGCATATTTGGTAAATACATGTGTTGGAATGCAGGATGAGGTTTGAAGATCTAGATTGTTAACTAATTTTTGCAAAAGGGTTCAACTAGAAATATGAATTAATTTTAATGAACTGTGTATATATATAAATATATTGGTAATTTTACAGATAGCTAAGCACACACATACATACAGGCACACCTATACACATACATACTGAAATATATGCAGCTACACATGTTTGTAAATGCGTTTCATGATTTTAGCAGAATAACGACCATACAGTTACACTAGCTAACTGATTTAAGCTGTCGTAACAAATTAGAAGAGAATTTGTTTTCTCCGTAAATAAATTACCTGGGGCTTATCGGTGTTCTTATCCTATTATTCAAATAAAAAAAAAAAAATCTACAATATTTAGGATATTTTAATAATCGTAGGGCATTTTCATAGCTCAAATTGTTGTCTTCGCTGATTTTTCTGATCTTTTCCTTTTACTTTTATTAGGCACTGTGTTATGTCTCGTCTTTTAACAGCGCTCGGGAGTTTTTTTGTTTTAATATTGACTTTTTTTCCACCACAACGAAAACATATCTGACTTAATATTTATTTCACTTTGCTGAATACTTTTTAATACGTGGCAGCTCCAAGTAGTTAAGGATGTGTGGTTTATATATAGATATATCTATATATGTATAAGATAAAAAGTTGGCTGCTGGGTTTTACCATTTGCAACTGTTTCGGGTGTGCGTGCAACTTGGGTTTTGGACTATATGCACGTGATTGGGATAAACTTGAGATGTGTGCGGCGCATAAATTTTCAAAGTTTATGAAATCGCTTAAATCACAGCGACCCAAGTAACGACGCGACGGGGTCGCCACCTCCTACTGCCATAGACACTGCCATCGCCTCCATTTGCCGGCCATTAAATGAAATATTAAGAAAACAAAGAGCAAACAAACATCAAAAACTAGACACTAAAAGATTTTCAGAATGCCCGAGCACACCAAGACGGCGCTGCTCAAGAAAAGTTCCCGTCCTGTTCTCGGCCCAGGTGTCAGGCGCCTGAGCCTCGGCGAAGGTGCGTGCCTTGCTGCAGGAAACTTGAAACGGGGCAATTTGTTGTACGTGTTTATAGCCAACAATCTGAAAAGGACATCAACAAATACAGCAAAACTTCAAATTCGAAACTAAAAGCGCTGCAAATCTCAACGGTGCGAAAGGCGAGTTTTGATTTCAATGTTGCGCAGACAAATTTATATGAGAAGAGGTTAGGTATTATTATTAATTATAATTATTAGGGATTCTGCTTAAGTCGCAAACATATTTATCAAGAACACAAGCTTAAGAAGCGCAGCCTTATGTTCGGAATTGAAATTGTTTATATTTATCATGAACTGAACCTTCAGCCCGGTTAGCTGGATAACGCACAGCCGATGATTCCTGATTCAAAGTATAAATGTAATTTTTTTGAAGTTTGTGACAGCATTGATAAATAAAGAAAATATGTATTTATGTTACATAGATTCAATTTAATTTATTGTACTGGAATTGATTGGTTCAATTTCAAAATAGCAAGAGACTTTTACAGAGCCTGAAACTATTTCTTGCGTTTTTTTTAGTACCATAATCTGTTTTGCAACAGTTGAGTTTTTTATTGTCAAGAAATACAGCAAATGAATGTGGTTTTCAAAACCAAAATACTGGCTATATCCCACAATAGTTATCGCCACTCAGTCTTTCTGTAGATGTAGTATAGCACATACTTTAAAATGTTTGCAGCAAAGTGTGCGTGTACTTGCAGCACTCACTGTAAGCGGCGAAAGCATCTTTGCACCTTGAAGACCCAGCCGAGAGGCTGAGAACGTAAGCGAAAACTAATAAAAACGAATTTAAAAAAAAAGGAACGTTAAGAAAAGCGAAGAATGAAAACAGTTGATAAAAACGTGAAAACGGTGGCGGCACTTTTCGAGGCTGTGCGAAAGGCAAGAATCTTAGCTGATTAGTTGTTGTTGCTGTTGTTGTAGTAGCTGTTATTGTAGTTGTTGTTGTTATTGTTGAGCTGAGTTGAATGTGCGTTAATTTGAAGTCAGAGAATTCCCATGGCAATGCGCCAGCGGCCAACGCCAGATGGCGTTGCCTCTACTTACCAAGCAGCGGCACTGCATCGGATGTCGCTGGCATCGTTTCCGCTACCATGTTCAGGAAGACTGTGAGCGATAGTAAAATAGTAACTCCTGCAAGTATGCAACACATAATTATTGCGTGCCCATTTATAATTGTGTGTGCATGGGAGTGTAAGTGTGTGTGTGTGTGAATGTAGTGAATGCAGTTTTAAAAAGGTACAGAAAGCAAGAAAACATGAATAGAAAAGACACACAGATATAGAGAGAGATAGAGAAAGAGAGAGGGAGAGAGAATGGGTTGATAGAGAAAGAAATTAATATTATTATTATTTGATATATATAACTGTATTAGACTAATTCTGTTTGCACTTAAGTGGCCAAACTAGAAATGAGTACACGAGAGCTGATCCAGCCTGATCCTGCCTGCTGCTCCAGCGTTGCGTGCTGCTGCCTTGCTGCAAGGATGGCATATTGTATGTGATATAATTGCGACTTGTCCCACATTGTGGCTTGCGTTTTTTTGAATAAAAAACTACTACCGTATTCTCTGCGCTGAACCTCAAGAAGTCCGTCAACAGTAAGTTTTCAATTTCGCAGTCAGAAAACTAGTTCTCAATCAAATCAAAAATAAATAAATAACACACACTTGCACACACATCCATTATTGTCATACAGCCTGGAACTTATCATTATTTATGGTTTTGCTGGGGGTTTCTTTTAGGCAGCTGGCGTTTGTCAGTGAGTGCTTAGCCTTATCAAAGTATATTTTGTTTCTGCTCCCTTTTTTCTATTTTTTTTTTTTTTTTATATATTATCTTTTTTATTTTTTTTGGTGTTCTGTGCATATTTTATGCTTGCTCTTTTGAGGTTATATAAATTATGTGAAAAGTCAGCTGGTTGAGCGGTAGCGAGAGTATGTGTGCGAGAGAGAGAGAGAGAGGGAGAGAGAGAGAGAGAGGGTAAGGGGGTAGGGGGCAGCACAGGGCCACCAAGAGTGTCGGGCAAACATAAATTAGCCACAGGGTTTTACGCAAACTTGTCTATTATGCATGAGCCATGGCTGGCAGCCCTAATGCGTTTGGCTACACACACATACACCCACATGCACACTCGCACACACACAGACACGCGGACACGCATGTTGAGAGGGGGGCGTGTTCGCTATGAACAATTTTTAAAATATGGCCATTTTTTTGTTTTCTGGCAGCTGCAAGCAAAACTTTTGCAGCTCTTGCTCATAAACGCGATATATTTATATCTAGTATATATACTTATATAAGTATTTTTGTATAGCAGTATTGTATAAATTTTGACATGCACCATATGCTGCGTGTTGAAAGTACGTGATGAGCCACATCCATAGCCATAGCCATGGTCATGGCCACTGTCTGTCGTCTCTCTATGTATGCGTGTGTGTCTATGTGTGTGTCGTGTAGTCGCACATGCTCAGGATATGAGCTGCAAAGCATTTTGCCACATTTTCGCATAACTTTCTCAGCTTAATGTGTGCGCGAGTGTGCCTGTGTGTGTGTGTGTGTCTTGGCAAAAGTTGACACGAACGCTGGCAAAATGGTGGCAACAGAAAATCTTTAGATCAACAGATCACAATACTCATATCAATATCAAGAAACTAAAGAATTCAAAAGTAAACTTTGTAGTTTTTCCAAGTTGAGTATAGTATGGCTTATTGAAAAAGTTGAAAATATTATAGAACGTTTCCTCATCCTAAATTTCATTATAATTTCAAAACAAATTCAAACATCTTATTCAACATACTGCAAATGTTTAATTGAATAAAATATCTTAATTAAATTAAATTCTAAATTGGTCAATGCTTGCGTTTATGCTTGGATAGATATCGATTAGAATCTATTAATCTCGTAGCTTGAAAGCTTGACAGCAATTGTATCAAGTCCAGCTAGTATCCTTGTGCTGATTGACTGAGCTTGATGAATGCATTAGGCAGTAGAAATTCTATACATAAATATATGTATACATATATGTTTTGCAAATATTTATATTTTAGTTGCGTTGCTTGACATGGTTAACTAGTATAGTTGCGACTGAGGTTCAAGGGTTCAAGGCTCTGTGCTCATTTGCTGTCCGTCGTCTGTCGCCCTGCATTTGCCTCCTATTCTCGTCCTAAAAAGGTGGGCCAGCAGCTGTGCCATATTTTTCACTTTGCCAGCGTTGACTTTGATTACAAATGATGGCGACTGTTTTGTGAGCCGAGGCTCACACTTGCTCGCTCTTTGTTTGTTTGCTCCCAGAGTTGCCATTGCCGTCGGCCATTGGATTGCATTGCATTTGCATAGTTAGTCAAGGCTCTATGGCGTATACGTAATGTGTAGAATATGGTGGCAGTCAACTTGTGTCCTACTACTACTACTACTACTGCCAGCAGCCTCTTGCAGCGAACGGGCTTCCGTTTTTCAAATATAAGTGAAATATAATATAACTCTGTATGCGTATCTGTGTGCGTGTGTGTGTGGGGGTTTTTTTTTTGTTATATTGTTATGCTTATACATATAGACGAAATTTGATTTATAGAGCATGCAAAGATTCCTACAAAAAGTCAACAATTAAAAATCGAAACACTTCGGAGCATATGGATAAGGATATCAGTTTCGGTTTCAGTTTCTGTTTCAGTTTTAGTTTGGTTTCTGGTTTCTGGATTTGAGTGTGTATTAGATGGACACTTACCAAGCGAGAGCTTCTCACCAGAATCTGGTGGCAGGGTAAACCCTAGCAGTGCCATCGATGCGATCAATACGCATGGCACAATCAAATTGAAAAAATAGTATAAAGTTTTCCGTCGTATCAAAATGGCGAATGTTATGTCAATATAAGGTTCTGGGCAGCAATTATAGTAGATTTCATTACGTTTACCGGGCACACCTGGTTGGGTATAATTTAGATGTGGTTGTTGTTGATGTTGTTGTTGTTGGTATTTGTTTTGTTGATTGGTTATTAGGTGCAAATGAGATGGGCATATGCAGAAGAGAAAATGAGAATTATTCATAGTGATTAATTAGTAAGCAATATTTATTCATTAGTTAGAGCTAATTATGTTTATTGTTTAAAAGTTTTAAATAGTTATTTAATCAGTTTGTTTTTTTAACGGCTTCAATGTGTGGAATATATGTGTGTGTATGCTCAGAATTAGTAAATTATTAAAAAATATTATTAAATGTAGTTTATCTCAACTCACCTAACAAGTCCCATTCGCCATTTGTTATGAAACTGGAGATGTCGCCGCCAGCTTCATCCTGTAATTGTAGGTCCAGCTGTAAATAAAATCAAACAAATATATATACATATACATATATTTACCAGCTTTTCAGATTTGTGTACGTATATGTATGATACTTAATCCTAAATGCTTGTACTTGCAAAATGTATGTGTATGCTGTGCTGTCTAAGTAGTTGATGTTGTTTTTCTTATATTTTCCAGGGGATTTGTATCAAAGTCTAGCATGGACAGACTTAAGCTGTCGACCAAAAAGGCTGCAAAATGTAATCGTTTTATCACCATAACAACAGCATCAAGTTGGGCAGAATACATACTTATACGCACTTACATACATGCTTATGTCGTATCTATAGATACATATACACTAAATACTGCTAAAGCTCGCCAAAAGTCCTCAACAGAACCGCTCAGTGGCTGTCCCCAAAAGTAAAATCACATACGTATCTGACCATATATATATTTTGGTTAAAACGAACCGTAGTCTGTTGTCCGGGTGGGAATACCAATAGACAAACAGAGGCCAGCGGGCCAGCAGGCCAACAGGCAAAACTTGCCCCAATTACAAATTGATTTATCGCACTTTCACTTAACAACAGTTTATGCGATTTTGTTGCTTAAAGTTTTTTATGTGCTGGCGGTGACAGCAACTTGCTCTTGCTTACATGTAAGTATGTAACAAGATCTAAAGTAAAAAAAATGTTGAACATTTGGCGTACCGTCCCAGAAATACCCTTGCAGCAGTTGTTGGCAATATTTGTTATAGTTCTTATCGATTATTCCTATACAAGCTATATGATATTGTAAGGAACTTTCCTACAAGATCTCAACTCTAAACTATGCCTGTGGGCTTTCATATCGATGAAGAATATTTCACTTATAAGAATTGAAAATAAAATGTTAATATCTATATTCGTGTGCTCTGTTCTATGAACATATTTTAAGCACCAAAGTATCTTTAGTCGGGCACTACGTACCGTAAAATCTTAGCTTGTTTTATGTTAAGGATTCTACCTCAATTCTGTAGACTTAAGCATTTAATTAATTCAAACAAGGGAACGCACTATTACAGAGCTGTTTCTAATATCTAACATATCTACATTATTGACTTTTAAAATTATTTCCCGACTTTAGAGTCATTTCTAATATACAGGGTTATTTATAATTTCTATATTCAACTACAAACATAACCTCGCAATTGGACTGTCCAAATACAGGGTATGCACAAATACGCAGTGTACTTTACTCGCACTATAGTATCATTATGTGACTGCTGGCCACATAATGCTGTCATTTTGTCAATAAAAAGTCATATAAAACTCACGCATAGCTTGTGTGTAACTTGCACAGTTCAGAAAGGCAAACAAACCAAAAAAAAAGAAAAACAACGCTTTACTCGACTTTTGGGTAAATACGAGTATTTTTGGATATTCCTGGACCAATGTGCGTCATTTGGCTGTTAAGTTCACTCTTAGATGTTATTTATATAAGAGAAAGAGCGAGAGAGAGAGAGAGATAGAGAAAGACCGACTGTGTGTGTGTGTGTGTGTGTGGATAGATGCCTAGCTGGGCAGAGAGAGGTAAGTGTACAGGCAGGGGGGCTAGATAAAAGTTTTCTCATTTAAATGTTCCAAACAAAAGAGGGCGCTAGACAAACAGAAGCATCTCATCTGCTTTGTGCAAATCAAGTCAAAGCCAAAAAGTGTTAATGTAGTTGTGGGCAAACACTCTAACACACACACACACACACACGCACGCACGTACACTGATAACAGAAATATAGAAACTTAATTGTAATATCGTGTGTTGTGTGTGTGTGTGTGTGCGTGTTTATGTTCATTCATTTGCTTAATTTGCCAAAATGCAGTCCAAAAATAGCGAACATTAGAAAAATAGACAAGTTCTAATTAAAAGTATTTAAGCCTCTTATGTTTTGTACTAGAGCAAGACTTTTACACAAACACGTGTGTGTGTGTGCGTGTGCGTGTGTGTGCGCATATGTGCGTGTGATTATAAAGTTGCAATTGCCTTGAAAATTCTGATTACTTGTCAAAGCTGCTTTAGTAGTTTTAACACAATTACATTTGTAATTATGCACATACGCATACTTAATAACGATGTGAGCTTATGCTTTTTCGCCCTGTACTCAGGTTTTCATACTTAGGACCAATCAATAATTGAATTAATTGACGTATTTTGCAATATGGAAAACCCATAAACATTTTAATAATCAACACTGATACATATATAGGCTTGGAATGTTTTCGTAAAACGAATTCTAAGCTAGAATCGTGTTCGCAGCTGCTAAATTTATTCGAAACTAATCAAGTAAGCCACAGAGTCGACCATTTAGTGTATTAATGTCAAGCTCAGACACAAACGACACGAGTTTGTCGCATATTCCAAAATATAATCTGAATGCTTAAATGTGTGAAATAGTTTGGTATCGCAAACTTGGACAACAAGAAGTCATTTGGTAGCTGGCCTCAAAAGCCTTTGATAGTGCGTGGGGAATGGGAATGCGCGGCTTCTGAATATATTCGTAGATAGTTTCTCGAGAGCAGGTCTGGGATGAAGCCGTTGGCTGTTGTTGCGAGTTGCTGCTGCAATGGGGAACGAGTGCGGCTTTGGCCCTCTTGGTGTTAGTTTGCTTAATGGCTTTTTGCAATGTCCGTTAAAAAGTGATGCAACATTTTGGTCTTTCTTTTAGCAGCTCCTGGCCGTGGCCCCTGGGCGCCAATTTCCCCATTTCATTTTATGGCCATAAGGGCGTGGCTGCTGCTGCGCTGCGTTGGCTTCATTAAAAATTGAGGCGCCCGCAGTCAAGACTTTTACTTTGCCTGGCATCTGATATTGCGCTGTTACGACTCTCCACCATTATGAATATGCAAAGTTATATTGCTGGCAGCGTCAGGTCTAGCGGACCGACTCAATGTAACCGATCTGATTATGAGCATTGCATTTTAAGCATTTGTCGTTTTATCAATATTCAAATTTATCTAATTAAATATGAGTATATATTGACACGGAATTCATATATTGAATTTAATGAATTTAATTTGTATGTATTTCCTAATATTTGGAATGTGGGCCAACAGTATAATATTTCACAAATACGTAATATATTATAAATTCATTTTACAAATCAGTCATGTCAGCCTCTTGGCTATTAGTCTTTTCAATACCATGGTAGAGGGTTTTATAATTATTACATTAAATATACAACGCATAGTAGGATAAATCTGCAAACCCATAAAGTATATTGGTTCTATATCAGCATCAACATCCGAGTTAATGTAGGCGTGTCCGTCTGTCGGCCTGTCTGTTTCATTGCAAACTAGTCTCTCAGTGAGTCTCTAGTCTCTCTTGAAACTTTTCATAGGCCCGTCTATTTGTTGCAGGCAGTACATATGTCGGAACTGCCGGATCGGACACCAATATAGGAATATATGTATATATATATGATTATATATGTATACAAACGCTTTTCAACTTCGGACCACTATATTATCTAGGTGTTATAGGAAAGATCGCTCGAATAGTTCGCAAAATATTCTGTTAAGTATATTTGCATCATACTCAGCATTTGCGAGTTTCACTATTCTCACATATCTGCAAAAGGGGAATGTTTTCAAGGGAAATGTCTTACGCGTACCGAAGATATCCTTATTTTTAAGATCTTTATTGCTTTTAAAACCATCAGTCGCAACTGTTTTTAAGTACGTTTTTTAATGAATGTTCAATGCTAGAGGCAGAATTTAGTCGATTTGCCCAACTCTAGCTTCAGTACAGCTTATCTGCAGGGTATACATGCATATAGGCAAATCGCGTATTCAAATAGAATTGTTGAACATTAAAACTCAATGTCTCCAGGCAGACAGTTGCTGATTAAGCCAAGACGACTAGCTTTTGTTGGGCGACCTTAGCTTAGCCCCCGTTTTATCCATTTAACTGGCACACACACACGCACACACACACACATATGGATATGCGCACACAAACTAAATTTCATACACAGCAGCCACTCAATAAACTTGAGCACGTAAAGTTTTTGCATCAACATAAAAATAAAACTCAAGTCGTTGGCAGCGCACAATTTGCTAAGCTGCGTTTACTTATTTTTGGTATTTTTGCCCGGAACAAGGTGTAAGAAGTGGTGTAAGGGGTGGGGCCTGGGCAACGGGGTAAATGGTTAAAGGGTACTAGAAGCCAGCTGCTGCCGGTACGTAGTCGAGCACAGTTTTAAAGTCTTTTTTTTTTTCTGTTTCTGTGCGGTGCTAAATTTGCCTTTGACATCGTGGACGTCATTTTATGGCAAAGCCAAATGGCCAACTGCGAGCGTTTGGCCCCAAAAAACTTCTCATATTATATAATTAGCCTTAAACACTAATTAAAGCTGCATATTGTTGTTATGGCTTATTGGGCTCGAGGGAGCTATTCGCCCAAGTTGCGGCAAACAATGAAAACTCACTAATCTACGCAACTCAATCATAATAATCGTGTATGAAATAAACTAAACCTAATTGAAATGACACTGCAAAAAATAAAAAAAGGAGATAAATCTATAGATAAATCGCTCCCCAGCGGCGTCTGAGGTGCGCTGCATGTTATTAGTTTTTTTTTATGACTGCGATCTGTTTGTTTAAGTTTTTTTTATTTATTTAACCAAACGAATGTTTATGCTTAATAAAATAAATCTCTATATACAAAACTGTTTCTCCTGACTGACTGAGTGACTGACTTATTGACAGACTGATTGGTGATCAACACACAGCCCAAACTGTAAGAGCTAGGAGGCTGAAATTTTCACTGTAGTCAATTATGTGATAAAGCTGCACGTTTAGACGCGGTTTCGGGAAATTCCGCTCGCAAGTATGGATAATCGGGAAATTGTTTGTATGAAACTTTTTTGTCTACCATCCGATCAGCAGTTAACTCAATTTTAAAGATTTTTGTTGAAATTCAATTGAGGAGTGTTTCACACTTTTCCAAAAATGTAAAAGATTTTGTGAGTGATGTTTCGGAAAACGTTTGTATGAGAGTTGTTTGCTTACCGTCCGATCACTTTCAAAATCATTTTCAAAGCTTTTTGAGAACATTGATTTTATAAGTATTAGTATATATCGGATATTATATCAACTTGTTATGTAAATTTCATTGTCAACTTCGAGGGAGCATAACTTGTATATGCCAAATGATTGTTCTATATAGAAAGCAAATTATGTACATATATAGTTTGTAGCATGGACGTCAAGTTTCAGGCCAGTTTTAAATCGCCTGTTTGGAGCCCAAAATTGCCATTTATATAGAAAAAGAAAGCCTTTAACCAAAACCTGATCCAACAATATATATTTTTTCAAAAATAGTTTAAGTTAAACAACTTTTGAGGTAAACTCAGACTCCAAAGCATAAATAACTTGTGCCACAGCCATGGCATCTATCCAACAAAATTGTTTAAATGAAATATTTGTCGGATAGCCCAAAACTTTTATATGAAACTATTTAAAGTGTGCAATAGTTTCAGCAGAACGGACATTGATGAAAAAACAAATTGATTTGTTTAATTAAAGGGTTAAGCCAAATTCTGGATTTATGGATACGAGCCTGAAGGCGGAAAGTTGTTTCGAGCTGATTTTCTCTTTGGGTTCACAGCTTTGATGGAAATGCATAGATTTATTTTGACGCTGTTGTGCTTAAAGGAGTGCAATGAGCATTATCAACATCGTCACCATCATCGGTGTCATCATCGTCTTCGACGTCATCATCGTCCCCAGGCTTTGGCTGGCAAGCAGAATTAATCGTTGGAAAGGCAACGGCATCGAAATCGACTTTGGCGCGGAGTTGGGACTTGAGAATTAGGGGCAAAGGCAAATGGATTGAGGCACCGACTTTCTGCTGCACAGATAAGCACTTACGACTGCGTCGCAGTCAGGGCCATTGTCAAAAAGTTTTAGCGATTTCAAATGACGCTGCCTCGGCAAACTACTTGCCATCTGCCCGCTGGGGTATGCCCCCATCCGCTTCCGTTCGCTTCCACGCATATCTATCCGTCTACAGCTGTAGCTCTGCGCCCCAGTTTAGCCTTTGTCTCAGCCACAGTTGAACTGACATTGAATTAATTGCAATTGCTTGGGCCCAGAAGCAAAGTCGAATGAAGCAGCACTTGATGTTTACACTGCTTGCAGTAGCACTTGAATGGCAGCAGCAGTGGGGCAGTAAGCTAGTGGGCGTGGCTTTAAATAGCATTTACACTATCTCTAGTTGAGCGAGGTAGAATGAATAATAGTAATAGCCGTGGAAGGAATGAATATATGAATACGGCTCCTTATGCTGTAGTACAAATCGCAGCAGTAGCAGTTTAAAAATGAAAGAGTTCAACTATATGAAAAAAAAGTTATTAACAGCAGCTGTTGTTGCGTAAACAGTTACAGCTTGTGTAACAGTTTCAGTAGCAAGTCAACAGCAACGTAAATGCTAGTAGGAGAAAGTAACAGCACCTAACAGTGACAGTTTCAGCAATACTATTAAAAGATTTACCTTACGCAGATCGGTAATAACTGCAGCAGTTAGAATAGCAGTAACACTCTTGTAAGTCTGTACAGAATAGATAAGCTAGCAGCAATAAACAGAGTGGGTTATGTATAAGTAGGAATAACAATCGCATTAACAATATGCTAGCTTTAACAGAGAGTGTATAACAGACGATTTGATCGCTATAACCAAGTTGCGCAACAAGAATAATTTAATATTAAAACCGAATTAGATATTGATGTTGGGTTTCTTTATGAACGCAATTGCTAACAATAAAATATACAATAACAGTGGCAGTAGGCACACTTACAGTGTTAATTGCAATTGGTTCCGGTTCCGGTACGAGCCAGGGAACCAGTGTAAATGGGCTGCTTGTTGCAAGGACACTTTGAAAAGCACCCCGTCCCTTGCGGAAACTGCCGTCAGCGGCAAAAATAATTAATTTATGTAAATAAGAGTTGAAAGAAGTCTTAGATTGGTATTGCAGTATGGCAGCAGGGCGGGTCGAAAAGGAGAAAAATTTGTCGCAGCTGTCCCTGGTAACTCGTAGCATTTGGAACAATTAAATTTGGCCAAAAGACTTTTGTGGCATACGCCTTGGCCCGGGGCCACAAAATGCATTTGAAATTCTAAAAGCAGGCCAGAGCCAACCAAACAGAGCAGAGCAACAACGAGTACGGCCAGTACTTATCAAAGTTGTGGGCCAACTACGGGTAAGTACATATTTTTGACGACACTTATTGCTGCACTGGACAGCCGTGGGCTTCAGCTGGATGCCGTAGATGGACGACCATTCAAGGTCGCTCTGCCGGGGCACCAACTTGTCGCATATTTATCTTGTGCGGCATGCTTCGGTTGTCAGGCAAGCCCGAAATAAAATACACACTGGCTGGCAAGTACTTGACAACAGTTTCACAGTACACTGTTTACTCGTACACTTGGCCACCCACCTACAATACCCAACTGTTCTCTCTGCAGCGGTTCCCCAAAAATCTTCATCATATTCGCTGAGCTGAACTCAACAATTTTCTTCAAATTGTCAACCTAAGTGTACTTGGTATTGGGTTTCGTACCTATAAAAAAAGGGTATACGAAATTCGGTAATTGTCTGTTATTATTTTTATTATTATTATTCCATTTCATTGCGCCGGCCGGGCAAGTGCTTGAATATGGTTAGCTTGAATGCAGTTTTATGTCCAAAATTGTGTTTCTTCAGCTATGCGCTGTTTATTCAACAAGGTTTGTTTACGCAGATGTTGTTGCTGCTGTTTGTTGTTATTTCATGGTTTGTTTGATATTTGCATACACTTTTCTTCTTTCTGCTCGTAATTGGGTAACTTAAATTGGTCAAAAAGTTGCTCGTCACATTTCTTTGCTCTTCAGAACTTGATACGTTGCGAATTGGCCCTTAGAGAGATTTTATTATTAACAGTAAAAAGAATTTTTTTTCTGCTACGTTGGTCTATCAAAATGACCAAGAAAATCAGGTTGTGTGCATAATTTCAATCATCTTCCGTTTCGATCAATGCCGTTTCAGTCGTACAAAGCCTAAACTCGTTGCGAATTCTAACGCCTCAATCAGCGAAAATCACCAAGCCAGCAATTTCAAAATCTGCTCAATATGAGTTCTTCATGTAATGTTTTGTTAACTTAAGCAACCTGAACTGATCTGATTTGAGTATAAATTCTGTGAAAATATTCTGCTTTTACTTTAATATTTATTAATATGAGAGGCATCAGTTCTGCCTAAAGTAAGTCTTAGCTGACTGAACCCAATTTAACCCAACATAGCCCAACTTAACCTGAGATAAACTAACATAAGCTAACAAAATCTAATGTTACTTAACCCAGCCCATCGATCAATCAAAGTACCCATTGTTTCTTACTTAGAACTAAAATAAATAACATCCCTGAGCTGTTGGCTTACAGAACAAAGAATTAATAACCCAGAATCAAGAACCTAGAATCAATGTGCAATCAATGAAAAATGTAGTGTTCAGTATTAATTGTTCGAATCGATGATGCATGTATGCGTTTGTGTATGTATTTGATTCGGTCATGTGTAGGTGAGGAGCCATCTGGCTGAGCTGGCGACGGTACTTAACCAAAATGACGTCCACAGCCATTGTCGCCGCATTATGTTACACTAATAGAGCACATAGTACTCGTGCATGGCTGAAAGCAGTGGGCGTGACAGTTGCGACTACAACAGCGACATCAACAATGCTAACAACAATGGCAACAGCTGTAAATAAGTGGCTAAGTGAGTATGGCCAAGAGTGCTTATTTGTTCAAGTGCGCTTGAATGAGAACAGCAGCACAAGCAGAAGCACAAGCACAAGCACAAGCACAAGCACAAGAAAAAGTGACAGCAAAACGTTGTAGGCAAAAGAATGCTAAAAATTATAACTACTCGCACTCAAAGCTCTTTAGAGAGTGGGTGTGAAACCAAGAGTGACCGTGTCCAAAACTCAGGCTCAGTCTCGGACTTTTCTCTTTTAAGTGAGGGGCATGGTTGTTTTTTATATATATTTTTTATATATGTGTGTGTTGCCTCAGATAACGCTACATAAGATTTCTCCATTCCATAAAATCAAGATTGCAAAACAATTTTGAAATGAACCGATTGGAGCCCGAAACTGAACGCTAGTAAAATACCGAAACGAAAACCTTTTTTTACATTATTGTTTGAGTTTGAAATCAAATTTAAAAGTAGGTTGCTGGTTCGAGCCGCAAGTCAAACCAAACGCGGCTTCTAGAAATGATCGATTAGTGTTGCAAAGTGAAACTAAAATGAAACTTAAAATGAAACTAGATGGATTGACTTTAGAACAGGGCATATTTAACGTTTAAATATATCTTATAGCTGGAAGCACTTCCATTTGCAAACTTGTCAGCCAGAATATTTAATCATCACCAGCATATTCAATTGATGTTCGATTGTAATGGTTCTTGATACTCTTACAAACTGTAGCTGTTGTCGTTGTGTAGTTAAACCTCTGTTTGTCTGAGTTGAAGATGGTCTTGACCAAAAATACAATACAGAGCAGACGCAAAAAGAAAAAAATGTAATTGCATCAACTTTAGCAACTAGTTGAGAATGTGTGGAAATGCATGTATCTCTGCGTCTGTGTGTGTGCCTAGAAAATGTGCACACAAAGTTGTTTATGACACATTTGGCATGTCAACATTTTGGTTGCCATTTGGTCGCTCGTCTTTCCGCCCACCAAACAAGCAAAGCTCTCTCCCGCGCTGCCAGCTGGCATTGTTTTAAAACATTTTTGAATTGATACGAGGGAATGCAACAGCAACTAGCAATTCCGCTTTATCGAGTAGCATTTTATTTGCACATTTTGTTTGCATGTGTCATTTATTGGCGTGCAAACAAAACGTTGACTTTACTTGTTTTACTAGGCACATTTAATTAGTTAACTTAGTTTCACAATAGTTAACCAATCCACACACTGCGTACAGTCACGTTATGAGTACAAATATAGAAAATAGATAACTTTTTTCACAACATTTTTTCATTAAAATAAATAAATATAATTCGTATTTTATTTTGAAGTCTCAAATTATTTCAGAGTAATTTTATTGTCCTTGCAGGCGCTTGCCATAAATTAATCCAAAAATGCATTTTTGCATGGAAAACTTTTATATTTTTCAATAAAGCTTCAACATTTTTCTAATATTTCTGCAAATCGGCTTACCATATTAAAGAGAAGCTTTCCTAATATCCTTAACATGCGTGTAATTGAAAATTGTCGCCAGTTTTGCTGGTGGCAACAAGCGACAATCTACAACCGAAATTATCGATAATTTCAAAGTCTCGATCCGCATCTTTTTGGCTTGAATGCTTTGAACACGGATTTCAGTATTATAAAAGCCTCTGTGCGCTTGGTTTTAAATCGATTTGCTTCGCATTAATCGGATTTGTTGTTTATCGTCGTACACTCTTCAGTGTGTATGTATATGTTAATGCCTTGCGCTTGGCTTGCCTCTGACTATGCGCCCGCTGACTGGCCGCCAACGGCTTAATGACTGTTTTGTTGGTGCCACACAGCACCGCGCAGTCCAAACAGAATCGGGCTATGGGGATAGAGATGATAGTTGGGCTGTGGGTTTTGGCTAGGATGATGCCAGCAGGCAGCAGGCAGCAGCCTCCATTTCCTGTCAGCGGCCGCTGTCCAACGCCCGTCGTTCGCCCGTCCGTCCCTTCGTTCGTCTGTCCGTCGGCTCGTCGGTCCGTCTGACGCTTTTTGTCAGTATTTCAGTGCAGCTGCAGCATTTAACTATAAGTAAAAGTTTGCTGGTTTCGCCTGATTACTTGCCACCCCTTTCCATATAGTGCATACCCATTTACATAGAGCAGTTGCCTTGGTTTTAGCTGCCGTTGCCGATGGAATTTGCGGAGCGTTGCGGAAAAAAGACAATAGCAGCAGCCCCTCTGTTCGCCGCCCTGCACCGCGCCACGCCCCACACCAAAAACTCCTACATCTCCCCCTGTTCCGTTTTTGGTGCTGATGATGATGCTGAATCTGGTGCTGGGAAAAGTCAGTGTAAATTATAAAAATACTCGTTGCTTGCAATTTGTTGAGCCTGTGTGTTAGCTTTCTTTCCCTCTCGCTCTCTCGCCCTCTCTCTCTCTCTCTCTCTAGCTCCCGCTCTCGGTATGTCTCTCTTACACACAGTAGTTCTTGGAAGTTTTCACTTTTTGCTTTACGGCATTTTTTTCTTCCCTTACTTGTGTTATTATAATTTTCTCTGTCACATTAAAATGCGGTTGAAATGAGCAGGAAATGCGCGCGAATTCTACTAACCCAGATAATCTCGAGGCTGATTTAAGCATTTTTGCATTCACAATTTTTAAATGTTGCAAAAAAAACAAGAAAATAACTGAACGCACAATGTGTGCTGTCACAGAACCGACTTCCCATTCCGCCTACATTTTGATATTATTCTGCACTTTTCATAATTTTCAATTTGGTTTCTGTTACTGTTGTTTTCAACTTTGTGTGTGCGTCGGTGTGTGTTTGCCTGTGTGTGTGCCTGTGTGTGAGCCGCCTACGCCAGAGCTTTTTAATTTAATGCAACATGCAATTATGCGCAGCCATCTTCGGGCTGCCGCCTGCTAATTAACCACCAACTGAGCTCCGATGGGCGCTGGATAGAGGCGTGGTCGTACGCTTTGTTCGCAACGTCGACGGCGCACCCGGCGTATGTGTAATGGAATGACTTTGCCCTGTATATGTGTGTGTGTGCGTGTGTGTGTGTGTGCGCATGATTGCATACAACTGTACGGACGTGTGTGTATCAGTGTGCATGTGTGCCTGTGTTTGTTTGAATTAGTTCGCAAATGCGGGCTTGCAAAAGTTGTGCCTTGTAATTGCCAGAGTCGAAATTGTTTTGGCCAGTTAACTAGCCGTAAAGCAGAGCCAGGTCTTTCATTTGTTGGTTTATTTATTCGGCTAAGCATCAGCTTGAGTTTTGTCCACGTGTTCTCTCTGTTTGCTGAAACCTCTGCCAAAAAGTCCAATATACTGCATCAATTTTGCAATTGCACTTGGATTTAGCTCTGCTCGAGCTAAACAAAATATTTAATTAGCCATGTTTCACTTGCAGACTCATAGTTTAAATCGAACTAGCCAACGAAAGTAAGTTCCGACAACAAATATTTAGGCTGACGCATGAAATGAAAGGAACTTTATTATTGATAGAGTGATAGTCGATACTATCGATGGGGCAATAGAAATGTCCTTTTTTTATTATTTTTTAGTCTTGTGATATAAAAGTATATTTGGCATTCGCTTCTTTTCAAATAATTTTATTTGTGGCAATATATCAACTAAATTTTAGGGACATCTTCTTATCGAAAGTACCAATAGAAATCGATAGGTATTCCAAGGTAGCATAGAGAGTGCATAGTGCATTATTGTCATTAGAAATAGTTAATTGAGTTTCGAAAATGCCTTATAAAATATTCGTGCTGTTTATCCCATCTAATTTGCGAATCGATTGTATTCTTTTACTTTTTTCAGCGCCAGCCAATCTGATGGGCCTATTAGCCATTAGCTATATATACCCAATTAAGGGGCCGCGTCTATAGATTGGCTGAGTTGCTACCTTTTGAAAATGTTATTTTAGCGTGAGCTGCTGAATAATAGATGATGACTTCACTCAATGTTCTCGCTTGCTAAGTGTTGATTGGCCTCTAATCCGGACAGAATGATTTTTCTTTAACGTATCCCACTTAAATAATGAATTAGCAAATCCGAAATGCAGCTGACCTTTCGTTAAATAGCTCAATCTGATATGGTGTTAGCTGGCATGCTACGGCATTCAATATTCAGCTGTCAATTTTAAGGGCGTTGTCAGACTTTATTTCGTTGTTGGCTCATTTTCAATTTTATTTACAGAGATCCTGTTTGCCTCAGTTGTCAATGAAGGCTGCTAAACGGGCTGCAACTTTTTTGTAGTTACCATGAACTGAATCCCAAACCGGGTTAATTGGCTAAAAATGGCCAAATTAAACTGGACCGTAAATTGAATAAGTTGCATTGAATCAAGGATCAAAAAAATAACCTGCCTTTATAACAGTGGCAAACCAGGTTCATGAACCCAACCTTGGTTCGAACAGTGAATCGAACCAACAAACATTTCGTTGGTTGCAATGTCTACCCAGATTCGGCTAGTTGAGACCGTTGCACTTAAGTTGCAGGCGTGCTAAAAGCCAGATATTTGTAGCTGACCAAACAGACCCATATATTTGGCATCGAACGCAGTTGGCACCTTTAATTGTGCGTGCCACATGGCGAGGCGTAATTTAAGGCGAAGCTGTATGCCCGGGAGGGGCCTTGCCAGCCTTTGGAGTTGGTAAGTGGCTGGTGGCCCCGTGGTCCGTTTACTGGCAAAAATGCTCCTGAGAGCTGAACAACAGCAACGACTACAACGTGTTGACCATCTATTATGAGAATCAAGCACGTCCGGAGCAGAGCAGCGTCCTCCTTATGCCTTAGCTATTTGTGCGTACTTTACGAGCCGCAGTCTGCTGACTATTTCCCATAGCGTCATGCGGCAGCGGCAGCGGCAGTGAGATGTCGACCCTTTTGGGTCACGCTAGTCCAGCATAACTTATAAACCTTTTAAGGCACTCCGTATTAGCGGCAGTTCGAGTCCAAATAATCCCCGTTTTCACGTCCAGCTCATGCTTATAAATATAGTTGTGGCTTGGGCCGAGCGGGTTACCTAATAAAATATGTTCTGTATTCTATTGTAATTCACAAGGAAGTCTTGCTATTCGGTGGCTTCTTAAACGAATACGGGCGTAAAACCCTGGCTAGCTGAAAAACATTTAGCTTCAGTTAAAGAATGTACCTCATAACGTTGAGTTAAATAAAAGAATCATTTATAATGCATAGCTAGCTGTCTGGCCCATTGCGATTTGACGTCCATAACGCGACATAACACTTAACATCATCAAAACAATCTCACACAAATAAACTAATCCACGCTAATGGCGCTCGGTTCCAGTCACATTCTCGTTCAAAATCTGAGTCATACATAGGCACAGTCACCATTCGAATCGGAATCCAAATCAGATTCGCAGTCAGCGTCGCAGTCAAAGTCTGAATCAGAGTCAGAGTCAAAGGCAACTTTCATTTCGATAAGCATAAGTGGGCAGCAGGCTCTGAACTGGCAACGTCATTGTGCTGATGACGATGTGAACGTGAATGTGAATGTGGATGTAGATGAGGACGAAGATGAGTGTCAGGATGAGTTTGATGATGCTGGAGCCATTTTTGCATTTCACTTTTACAGATTTGGCACTCAACGTCATTGAGCCATTTGCACAAATACGCTTTTGACATAGCAGAAAAAAAAACAAGATTAGAAATTTGTGAGTCGTGAGTGACTCGTCGCGAAAATACCCTATGCACATGTATAGCAGAAGAAATAAAATAACAATAAAAAGAAAATTAAATACAATTTGTGCTCTTTTTTATGCAATTGTGATGCAATGGACACACAGTTGACGGACAGAAACGAGCATAAATGAGACATATGTTAACGAGAGAGATTTTTATATATATATATATTTTATATATATATCCACAAGACAAAATTATTTATTTAATCGTGTGCTAAACAAAAGGTAAAGTACATACATATTTTTAATATTTTTCGGGACTTTTCCTTTTTCTAAGATACAGAAACATGCACTTATATTGGTACATGTATCTTACAGATAAATGAACACGTATATCTATATGCTTTATTCATAGAATCGAATAATCATTCCATTGCAGAGCCCAATCAAACCCATTTCATGTCTTCAATTAAGGGGTGTAAAAAGCAGCTGCTGCAGATGCGGGCGAACGCTGATGGGCTGAGTTGAGTTGAGTTAGAACAAGGGCAAGGCAGACTGGGACAGAGAGTGAGACTAGAGGGGGCACAGCTTGGCAGGGGATGGGCTGAGCTGAGCTGGGCTTATATGAAATGGCGCCAGTTGCCTTTGTCTCTGCCGCTGCTGCTGACGAACTGTCTGACAGTTTTGACATTAACGCGCACTGAGCTGGGGGCGCTGCCAGAAATTTTATTGCAATTAGTTAAAAACGTGGCAGGCAACACATGCAGCCAGCGGGCATGAAGTCGATGCGGCTGCGGCGGCTGCTGCTGCTGGCTGAGATTGATGTTGAGCTATAGGGGGTTGGGGGGCTGGTGGGTTAGCGTGTAAGCGAGTTAGCGGACGGTTGGCATTTTCGAAAGCAATTAAAAGCGTTGGCCAAAGGATTTATTGAATAAACTTTGACGCTGTCACTGCTTGATAAAAGGCGCGATAAATTGAAATGGCGGCCTATTGACGGGCCGCGCGCCCTGCCAACTGATTATGAACTTCTACCTTTTTTTTTTTGTTTGCCTAGCTATTATGCATATTGATTTAAGCATGGTCCTGTCGCATGTCGCCAGTTAAGCTGACGCTACTTCAATTGAGAATACGTCAGGTGTTGTGTCGCCCCAGCCGCATCTGGGCATGACATTGCCATGTCTGCCACCCGGCTCAGCTATTTTGTGACGTGGCGCCCTTTTGCCAGTTGATAAATGTAATATTTACGTTGATATTAAAATGCCTGACAGGCCGAGGCCAGGACAGCCAGGACAGCCAGCGCCAGCTCTGCTGGCCGGCTGTGCCAGCGACCAGCTGCTCGCTTGCCGCACTTTGCCCCTGTCCCTGACCCTCTCTGACAGCATGAGTGGCTCCTTACTGAAGTTTCCAAAAGGCTACGCTTCAAGTTTGTATACCGGCTCATATTTATTTTTGATTAACCTGCGCGTTTATTGTTTCGTTTATAAAAAGGAAATTGCGTAAAACGTTTAAACTTTCTGCATGTGAGAGCTCACATCGATGTTAGCTTAATGTCCTTCAAAAAGCGGAAATGCTTTTGGGTCATATGTATATTGCATATCTAGAACGGATTACTATAACAAATAATTGAAAATTTCAATTGTTTTCAGTTTCCTTTCTCTTGAATGTAGCTTGAGCAAAGCAAAGCAAAGCATAAGCTCTATAAAGTGCCAACATTAAACTGGAGAAGAAAAAATGGAGAGAAAAAGTTTTCCGTTTGAAGCAGGACATGTGAGTGTGGGTTGTCCTTTTTGGCAGATATTAACGACTGCTTAGAGCTCATGCTAGTGCCAAATCTGCTGTTGTTGCCGTCTTAGCCTTGTTCCTCGTCGTTGCGCCAAAGTAGCGGAACGCATCCTGGCCCCCCAAGAAGCCCAGCAGTTTGGCATGTTTAAAACACGAGGCGCAGAAGGCATGCAGTTTTCTTCGTATGTGTGTGTGAGAGTGTGTGAACCGCATAGTTGAGGCTGTGCGCGGACTTTTGAAAAGCGTTACAAACTAACCTTTTTTTTTTCTTCTTAATATTTTACGTGTCAACTTTTGTGTGCCAAAAAATTTGCCAGGCTAAGAGAATGGTGGCAACAATGTTGCGTAGACGGTTATGAGCAAATGCTCCCCAACGGCTGCCTTTACCCAATACGGCACTCTTCCTTCCTGTTTCTCCAACCACCTCTCTCTCTCTCTCTCTCTCTCTCTCTCTCTCTCTCTCTCTAGCCTACTCTCTCTACGCTCATCTCTTTCAGTCGCTGATTTTGAGTTGGCAGCAAACTTTTGGCCCGTTGGCCTTCCCATGTCCGCGTCTTACCATGCAAATTAATGCACTGTGCGATGGTGTGTGACGAGTCTGTGTGTGTGTGTGTGCACATGCGTGTATGTGTGTCTTGAGTTTGGCATGCCATGCCAAGTTGGCTGCCAGTTTTTCTGCCAATGAAATTTTGCTGATTAGAGTACACACCCATACACATGCATATGTGCATATAGTGCACACATGCACACACATATGCACTTGTCTGTGCGTCTGTGTGTGTGCTTGTGTGCGTGAATGCGGATTGGCATATGAGTTCTTTGCCCACTTTTGCGCGTGTGTGTGTGGCTTAAACTAGACTTTTTGCTAGTACTTAAAAACTCCAAGTTGATGTCTTATACTCTGCCTACAAATATTAAATGGGAATGCAAATTTATTATTTAAATAAATACTAAATTATTCTATAAATCTCTTGCGTGATTTGCGCAAAATGATTGCAGGGTATTTGTTTGTTAAGCCAACCCCATTTCACAACGTTGACTTTTTGTTGTAGCTTTTAAGTAAATCGCTGTGCTAACTTAGCAAATGTGTGAATTATATAAAAAAATTATTTCAATTAAAATTGTGCTGCGTACTTGGTTGCGGCTGCATGAGTGTGTGTGTGTGTGTGTGTGTGTGTGTGTGTGTGTGTGTGTGTGCCTGTGTCAGTTTGTTATAATAATTGCATATAACAATAATAACGTTGTTAATATATAAAATATTTCGGAATATTATAAATAATATAAATATTAAACATTCATAATTGAACGCTGTCTCTCTTTCTCTCTCTCTCTCTCTCTCCCGCTCTCTCTATAAAAGTACTAAGTACTGTTGTTATAGGCATACCCAGATCTATTTAATCTGTTACTAAAATAATTGTTTTACCGATTGCACAATAATTAAACAATCAATTTATCAAAGTGCATAACAGATGAATGAAGCAGCATAGGTTTGTGCCCGACTGGCAGCGTACAGGGTATCCGCTCGTCATGCACTCACGACTGGAACTCAGGATATACATAAATAAATGAATCACAGTTTATTTTGTTGTAACTATGTTTCTTGTTTTGCTTACAAATCCTAGAAACCATAAATTATAATGCATGGCAATGCTACAGGTAGCCCTGTTTGGAAACATTAATCAATCAATTGGCAATTTTGGCAACACTTTTGTCTAATACTATGTTAAAGGCAATTAACTAATTGACTAATTCAAATATGAAGAAGTGAATATGATCAGAGTATCAACTGAGGTTCTCTTTGCTTGGTTGCTTTGAGCAGTTTCAGCTCTCAAGCTTACAATCCCGAACATTTGCGCATAGAAATCATTGTATTCATTACCATTAGATGTTGCGGAAATTAATGCATATTTCAAGTTTTCAAACGAAGCGGCAGGGTCAAATGGTTTCGGGATGCTCTGTTGCATTCAATATTCATGGATTTCAATACCGGATATCCGGTATTACAAATTATGCGCGATGAGCGAGCGCATTGAATGAGATATGCGTGTATCCAGATGTGGACTTTACACACACACACACACACTCATATTGGTTGCCTATGTGTGAGTATGTGTAAGTGTGCGAGCAACAAAAGGAGCTGGCCGGAGACCTAACATGGACACGTAGAACATTATTACATTTACGAATATGTGGCCTGGTCTGGCCTGGTCATCTTTGTTCCTGTAGCTGTGTGTCGCGTACATATGTGCGATTGTATGTGCATTTGTTGGTTAGTGTCAGGATTAATTATTGCAGCCATTTAATGTAATTATTGGCACATCACAAACTAGCAATGCTGGCGTTACACTTAATGTAGCTGCCAATTCGATCAAATTTAATCCCAAACGCGCCCAAACTGATAAAATGTAATTGTTTAATCAGTGCCCAACAACATTTACACAATTGCAGCATCAATTATCGAAGAGAATTACTTTTTTTCTTGTATTACCAAAGCTGGCTTTTGCATTGATTTTCGATGTGGCTCACATGCGCTGGACTTGTTTGGGCGTGCCATTAGGCAATACGTATACTGCATTTTCAAGTATTGTTCAATATAATGTAATCGATAGATAGTATTTTAATAAAAATTCAATTTCAATTTAATCTCCGACCCTATTGTAACTAGAAATCCATAACTCAATCAGCTTAAGAGCTTGATAGAGCCACTCCTAGCTGAAGCGGAAAAAATTAAAGCTCTATGCTACAGTTTAAGAGTCACTGCCATGTGGGTACAGTTTGACAGGAAGGAACTCTATACATAATCTATCTCTAAGTATGCTACAGGATATTTCCGATAAGTAGCATCGTATGCAAATTTAGTGCGTAATTCGAATTGTTCATTGAACTGTTTAAATAAATGTTTGTTAATTTGTCAACAAAGTTTCCACTTGACATTCCCATCATAAGCCAATCGAACCGAATCCTCGTATAAAATTGTGTAATTTACATAAATTAAGATTGCCATTAGTTTATCCGAGTGTTAAAAAATTGACACCAATCCAAATTACATTTGTTCAACTATAATTAAATGAAGCAAAAAACCAGCTAAAGCATTTAATCAGTTGACTAAATACAATGTACTTATTTGCCTGGTTTCATTTTATTTAATTTATTTATAGGGAAGGGCTTGCGTCTTGTTTCCAGCTTACTTTTGTTTGCTAAAGAATTTTGCAAAATAGTATTGTTAAATATATAATAAGAATGCGTTTCACACACATTCGTATTCCCATGTATTAAGCGCCCTCACTTGATGTTGGTTCATATAACCTCAAATAGGAGTTACACATTTCACACTGCCATCAATGGTCAGTTTATTAATTTATACTCTTACAACAGAGCTTATTTTATAAATTTGCGGAATCATCGTATCTGATATCTGACAAGTGTTGCTATTAAAAATAAGCCACAAAACAGGAAATGCTATTTGTCATAAATTCAACTAGATTTAGAGATATCTTATTCATATATCGATGCACATGTGTGTATATTTATCTATGTTAGCTTATAATATATATATATATATCTATATATATCTGGTAAATCGTATAATGAGCAATGGGAAGCAGCAAATAATTAATGAGCGCTCTTATCGAAAGTAAATAGCAAAATAAATCAAGCGGCTGTAATTAATTTCTGAGCCGACATCTTGACGCTAGCATCGATGGCGACTTATTTAAATGAATTCGCCGCTTAATCAATGAAAATGGCAAATATTTAACTGTAAGAACACTCGCAAATACTAAATATCCAAGCGAATGAACGGAAATTCCAGCCGTAACTATTTGTTGTTTATTGAATATTTCCGACCAAAAAAAAGTGTTCAATTGGTTTTTGAAAAAGTCAGACTCTCATTAAAAAGTGTAAAAAGAAGTATTAAGTTAATGTGAATAAGTTGGATTGACTGAACAATATTGAAACTATCAGTTACTGTCATGAATGTATATTTGGGCATTAAATGTTTAAGGCAAATTCGGTCCTGAGAAGGATAAATATACTTGTAAGTTAGGTCTTCCAGCTATGATGATACCATATACATTTTTCTGGCCATAATACTCCAATTGCTTTCAATTTACAGAACTGAGTCGACTTATAAACTCAATATAGCAACCACTTTTGTACATCACGATGAACATCGTCAAATCATTTATATTTGCACAGTTGAAATTTGCCTTGTTTTGACTTATGAATTCGATTTTTATTAATTGTTGCACTTCTAACGCTGCGACAGCTGAGTAATTAAATTATGATAAATCTAAAGAGCAAGTAGCAGGTCTTATGCAAAAGTTGACAGCATATTTATTATGTGCTGCCAGTTGCAGGCATCTACATATGATGTATGGGTGTGTGTGGTAAACAGGAAGACGGGGCACTATGGTGCACTCACCTGAAAACCGTCGTAGGTCCAGGAGCCGAACTTCATCTCACAGCGTTGATCGTCGAAGGGGAACCAGGTAATGTCGATTTTGCACGTGGACTTGAAGATGCCGGGCGGCACGTACAGGCAGCTACCATTGTTCCGCACAACCACATTGGTGGCATAGGTGCCGTCAAAGCCCTCGTCCGCGCTGCAAGCAAATATGCAATGCATAAGTCATGGCTAAGGTACTTAAATCTCTTACACATGTTTGTGTGTGAGCGTGAGTGTGTTTGTACAGTTGGTGTTAGAACTAAAACGGGTTCGTGTTGGCCACGTTGACGCATTTAATAAGACCCTTTTTTACAGTCGGATTCCCGCAACGCCGCATATGGAAATTTATGTAGCATACTTTTGTGCATAAATCATTTTTGCACTGGCAGCTGTGCGCGTCGTGCGAGCCGTCTTGCTGTGGGTGTCTCTTGCCAAAGTGTGTGTGTGTGTGTGTGTGTGTGTGTGTGTGTGTGTATGTGTTAGTGTGCGGCGGCATGGCACTGATTAATGATTAATCTATAGGCAATGCGGCGTTTACTCATTTCTTACGGTTCAATTTTTACCGCTGGCAAACTTATTTAATATTTATTAATTATACCCACTTTGTCGCCGACAAAAGCGGGTATATAGGCACGCCAAGCAGCAAAAGATCTGCATACCGCAGAGTATCGCTCAGTTGGCAGTTTGGCATTAAAAGTTTGAAGTCCATTGTTAGTTATGACTTTTGAAATTTCGTAAAACAAAAATATATTTTAGTCAAATGTATCGTTAGGAACACTTTTGGCGTATTAACGAATGAATTGTCGCAGCTGTGAACAGCATTATTCGCTGATATTTTCGTCGTTGTCATTAGGCTTCGGTCCAACAATTCAGTAAGTCCTTCCCCCCCCCTACACACATACACACACCACATCTTTCCTTTCGGTTGCTTGGACATGTCAACAGTTAAATTATGATTCATTATGCCAGCGTCTATTGTAGTCACATCATCAAAATCTCAGCCATCTTGAGACAGAAGCAAAAACAGAAAGCCGAGCCTGGCCGTTGCCAACATGCAAGTAGCTATCATAAAATACTTGTGTATGTTTGTGTGTGTTGGTGAGCGTTTTGGTGTTGGTGTAGGTGACATTTACAGACTTTGCAAGTATTGTTATTGCTGTTGCTGTTACAGTTCGCATTGTGCCGCCCTTTAAGAGCACCCCATCTCCTCTTAATTGTGCCTCATGCCGCTCGCCTTTTGTTCCAGCAAGTCATTTACTTTGTCATAAAACTTGCCCCAATACGCATTAAAATTTGTGCGTTTACTGTTCCGCCAGCTGCTCGGTGCTGGCCAGCCGGGTGCGTTGCTTTATTTGCCATAAAACTAAAATGCTACACTTGTGCAATTTTAAAGAGTGTTCGCACCGCTGCTTGGCCATAGTTGATGTCGCTGGGCCATGCATTTACACCGTATAATCGAGCTAGCACTTTGCCTTTCTTGAGGCACCTTTCGCTTAGTTAAGCAAATTGGCAGCTACTTTAAAACTGCGCCACACAAGTGTTGAAGCTGTACATCAAATGCATAGCCCAGACTAACTAGTCAATTTTTGAATATTTACTTTTTTCTTTTTAGTAAAGTTCAACTTTGTGCCGGAGAGTACCTGAAAGTTAACAGCGCGTCATAATTATTACAGCTATTAAACACAAAGCCGCAATTAAACAAGTAAAAATACTTCAGTCGAGTGCCCTCGACCTGAAGTTAGCCATCGTGAAAATTTAAATATAATTATTTTAAAAATAGCACAAAAACCATAGAAAAGGCAATTTAAATTGAAAAATAATAATATAGGTAAACTAATTTAACATTTACATTTTATTAAAATACAACATTTGGTTAGCAAGTGTATGTTGACTTTTGTTAATGATTTCATCACGACTTTATTTGCATAACAAATTACCTAATTATTCCGTTTAGTTACAGTCATTTAATTTAAGCAACAGAGCGTGTCAAATTTGCCACATTTTGGTGCAAACAAAAAAATAGCCGAAAATAAGCGATTTAAACTGTTGTTAGCGGAGGGCAACGTAATTTTTACAAATTTGTACATATTTACATAAATATCACATGCATAAATACAATTGGGGAAAGGGTTTGTATTTGTCTCTCTGTGTGTGTGTGTGGACAAAAAGGAAGCGCTATTACAATAAAATGGATAACAACAAAAGGAAAGAAAAAAACGGAAAAAATATGGCAAACGTAGGCAACAAAATAGCAGCTCATAAACATGAAAAGGATTTTTTCAAAATAAACACAATTTCGTTATTATCAAAACGTTGCAAATGCAAATAAAATTATATGAATAAAGCAATAAAGCCTCAGCCACAAAGCCAATAATAACAACAAAAACAACGAAAAGAACAGCCAGCAACCGCAAGGTTTTTATTGCAGAATTATAAACCATTGTATGGGCCATGGGAATTGGCCATAAAAACAGAAAGACAAAGTAAAGCCCAATTGAATTGTCTGCCTGCTATCAAGGTGGCAACAATATAAATATCTCCATATAAGCCCCAGCTTCACCTACAAGGTAGGTGTCAAAGCGAAGAAGAAGAAACGTAGAAGAAAAAGGCACAGCAGCCTTCGGAAGATTTCAACTTTTTCTTGTTTATCGACTGGCAATCATTTTTACTGCTTGTCATCATTGATGTCATTATATCATTTTTTCCGCCTTCTCAGGCCCTGGAATGGCCACAGTGGATATTAAACTGACAGCGAATTTTTCCAACCAAATAAACCTGTTCGATTATTGTTATCGAGTGTACTCAAATTGAAGGGGATACCCTTACTTAAGTCCTCTGTTAATTTAATTAAGCCATCTGGCAACACTTTCAGCTTGATATCAGCTAAAATCCAAAAATGAATACAAAATACATATAAGTAATTGAATACAGATACGTTTCAATTGAAATGTGAATATTGAATAGTATTTATAGAAACTCATTTTTACTCACCTATTGTACATAAGCACGTCCGGTTTCCACAAGCGATGGGGCGGTATACGTAAATCGCGCACACCCCCAAATTCGCTGGAATTCCAACGCAGGTTCATATCGTTCCATTCCTGTGAAATACACAAACATAAACAGCAGATAAAACATGTTATTGTTCAAAATAGTAAATGGATGTGCTGCCGCCTTTTGTTCCAACTGGGCTAAAACCAGGCTAGGTCACAGTTCGAGCGAACAAAAGGATTTCTGTCTCTGACGCCTGACTTAATTAATTAGAGTCCATTCGTCGAATAAATTAAGCAAATGCGAATTCAGCAATAATTTTTAGTGCGCAAACTGTTTTTTAATAACCGAATGGATTTCGATTCTGTTGCTTGAAAGAGTTTCTTATTGTAGTCAAAATGCGGTTCATATGAAAACCTGATATATTCGAATAAACCTTCATATACAAATTTTAATAATAATCCTGAATAGATTCACAATTCTTAAAATAAAACTCGAACGTAAATCAACAGAAAATTTGTAAAAAATTTGAAAATTAATAGATTGAAACGTTAAAGTAAGGATAACTTCGGCAGACAGAGTTCCGAGAATAGTTCGTTTAGAAACAGACAGATAAATAATGGCTACATAAGCTCGACTGTTGATGCTGATTTGAATATATATGTACATATACTTTATGGAGATGTATCATTGCATGCTAAAATAAGAATATGCATAATAAATGCATACAGAAATATAGAAACAAACCAAGGGCATATAGATATAGAGGTTTTTTACATTAGCATAATTAAATTATCGGTACAAATAGTATGCAAATACGTATTTAGTGCATGTGCATCTGATTTTGAATATGATTAATTATATGTTCTTTAAATAAGCATGCTTTATATGCGATCTAATTAGCAAATGTATGGCACTCATATCTAACAGCTCAATTTTCATCTTGAATTTGTTGTTGTGTGCGTTTTTAATAAGCGACATATCAATTAGCCATGGCCCGGGAGCTACAGGAGGCCCTCACCCCATGCCACTCGGCCATTTATCGAGTATAGAAAATAATATGGAGGTGCGTTAATCATCAATCATCGTTAAGTGTGCGTTTATGGATAGATGGTCACCCACTGGAAGCGTGTGACTGTGTGGGCCGAGGAGTGTCGTGGGGGGAGCGTGTGAACGCCACAGGCATAACAATTTGGTGGGGCTGTCCGGTGCTTATCGTAATTAAATTTGTTGCTTTTGTGACACTTAAGGCGATTAGCACATCGATTTGTTGCCAACTGCTAATGTGTAGAAATAGTCGAGTTTGCATTTGATCGCAACGATTAATCAAATAAGAAGCAATTGCCATCCATTTAACAATCGCATAATTATGAGTATTAATCATTAATATATGTATGTGTACCTTGATTGCTTTCGTACGGACACGTGGCCGAAGTCAAGCACATCAATTGATTTGATAACTGGTCAACTAGATTGTTTGCTAATGGCAGCTGCAAGTGCTATACAGCTGCATGAAAGTTTCTAAATTAATTACAAACTCTTATTAATTATGACAAGGTCTTTCAGAATTGTTTTCAATAAAGTTTTCTGAGCTTGGGTCTGAATGTCCGTGGCAATGTCTTAAACCAGTTAGGGCCTCGTTGAAAACAATAGTTTTTTATCATAATTGTGATTATTATTGTTATTTATTACTGATAATTATCTAAGCTGTATCAGAATAAGACCTTGAGTTTGAAATTCTACTTTTTTACTTATTATAAGCCGATATTTGTTTTGAGCGGACAAGCTGCATCAATGATAGCCGCATTTTCAACTGAACTCAATCAAATTGAATACAAAACAAGTAAGAGGCTCTAGTCGGGAGCTTCCGACTAGGAGATACCCTGAACACCAAATTCAGCTCGCGCTACGTGTTCCTTTACTTTAGTAGTAACAAAGATTAAAAAAAAAGTATATAAATTCCCTGCCTGGGGACTAACCGTACTACTTACCGCCGTCTCTACTCAACAGTTATACCAGCCACAGAAAAATAAAAATAAATAGTTTCCACGGTAGGTCTTGAACTTGCGACAGACAACACCACTTGCCGGGGCGGTGGCAACAGCCACACCAAGAATTGAATCTAAGTCAGAAAAAAACCAATTAAAATACTAGCACAGAAAACAGAATACAATCGCAATTTAAATGCTGTTGAGGTGGCGATAGGTATAAAATTAAAGATGCTTGATATATATATATAATATTCTAGAAGCAACCTGTCAAGTTTGATGACTCTAGCTCTCAATATTTATCTCTTATAGGGTCTGATATTTTTACGTTCATACATACGGACAGACGAACCAACAGACAGACGGACATGGGTAGATCGACTCGGTTATTGATGCTGATCAAGAATATATATAGTATATGGGATCGGGGAGATGCTTCCTTTTGCCTGTTACATACATTTGGAAAAATAAATAATACCCTTTTTACCCATTTTCAATGGACTCAGGGTATAAAAACGTGGTTTGTTTAAACAAATATTTTGTAAAATTTCTTAAAATTAATTAATTAATTATTCAAGACCCTCTTCTGACAATTGCTTTAGTAGAATTTATATGAAAATATGCAACAAGTATAATTGGCAATGTTCAGTTTAAAATATAAAAGAAAATATGAATCAAAAGCACGAGGAATTTGTTCGAGGAGTTAATTGAATCAATAAAATTTTCTTTATGGCTTGCAAATATTTTTACTACACAAATTTAACTCTAAGTCTTCATTTCAAATGTTTTCCTTAAACATACGATATAGTTTTAGCTATCAAATTCTGCTTTCATATGAACTGTTTTATACCATAATAAACAATTTAATGCGTATCCGGTCCAGTAAAATGAATTTAATGCGCAATTTGATGAAATATGTAAAATTGTATTTTAATTTGCATTTAATGGAAAATTTGGCATATTGAAATTATTGGAAATATGCTGAAAATGCCGGCAAGTGAATTACTGAACGGAGTACATTGAGCATATATGCTCATAAAATGGCTGCCGTTCAATTGAAAATGTACAAATGAAATTCTCAGAATTCAGGCATTCCTTGCCGGCAACTTGCAAGCATTTCCATTGCTAATTATGTTGCCACATGATTTGCCAAATAAGCCGCAATGGCCTCAATTTGCTGCGGTAAGCTGCACTCGCCAGCAGCAGCTGTTTGTGTCCCATGCCACACATTTTGCCGAGGCAATGCTCTCCCACAAATACTGCTCAAAATTAAGAAGTCGATCATGCTCAAGCTTGGCATTTAACGCATATTAATGGAGCAGGCTGAGTGAAAGGCCGGGATTCAAAGGATTTTTTTTTGGGGCTCAGCGAGCGGCTCGTGAGCTCAAGCAGCTGCGGAATCGAAATGCAAATAAAAAAATGGAAATGGGGCTAAATGAAAATGAATGTCATGGCTGGCAGTATTTGAGGTATTTACACAATTTACGCATTTTTAGCTATTAAGTGATTTCTTTAGATTTTCCCACTCAACTGTGAGCATCCTCATATAATTTGGCAAGTGTCATTTTTTGTCAGTCTGTCGGTTGTTTTGTTGTTGTCTTTTTTTTTTTTTTTTTTTTTTTTTTTTTTGTGGGTTTTGATAAATTGTGGCAATTTCATTTGTTGCACTGTGCGTTGTGGTTGCGCGTGCGAGAGCATTGGGCCTAAGGCCGAGGGAAATTTATTGCCCGAAAGGCAACAAATCTTTGGCCAAGGCTCATGTGTGCCATAGAAAAGGAGAATAATTTGTGCTCGCATTTGAGTAATGCTTCTTTACTTATTGTTTAATACTTAAAGTTTAAACGACTTTAGAACTTACCAATTTAAGCCAAATGTTCGTGATGAGCAACTGATTCTTTTCATCCTGCAATGAAATAATGAAAGTAGAAAAATAAGCTATGAAAACATACTCAATAGGAAACGAAATTGCATTTGTGGCCATTTACAATAAAATTACACTAACTTAAATTTGTTTGATGTCCCATTTGAATATTTGTAAAGCCCAGACAGACAATTGAGAGCATCCTCGAGCTGCTGCTACTAGACGTGTATTCAAGGTAAGCCCAAGAGCAGCGGGCAATCGAAATAAATTCAAATCAAATCAAAAGAAATTATTTTTCATTGCCATTCTGTCCAAACAGTGTCCCGTTCAGTCCTGTGTGCACACACACTCGGGACGCACACGCCAAGCTCTCGAAGTCAATAGAATGCAAATTAAATTTAAATATCTCGAATACTTAACAAACATTTATGGTCATTTTATTTAGTCATTTTGTTAAGCAAATCTTACTATTTGCTGCCAGTCTTATTCAAATTTATTTTTATCATACACTCGTTTTATTTTTGATACGCCTTCAAATCGATAACAGTTCACCCTCTTCTTGGAATTGGTTCGTGCTCAAATTGTACAGTTTAACCGCAAAAACACTTTCTGCCCAACATTTTCCAAGGAAACGAAATTATCACAACGTTTTGAGCAAATTTAAAAACCATGTTGCTTGAACAAATTTTAAGGTGTGCATTTTAAATTCGTGGTGATGCAGGTAGTTCGAAGAAGAAATGACATTAAAAGAATATCTAGAGAGAAAAGAGTAAAGGAGAGAGAGAGAGAGAACGGGAGAGAAAGAGTTATAGAAAGAAAGAAAGCCGAGAGAGGGAAAGCGAGAAAAAACAAGGGGAGAGAGAGAGAGAGAGGGGAAAAAGAGAGAGAGCAAGAGAGAGAGAGAGAGAGAGGGTGAATGGAGAAAGAGAGAGCGAAGGCGGACTGAAAGAGTAAGAGAGGGAGAGTGAGAGAAATAGAAAGAGAAAGAACGAGAAAGAGACAGATATAGAGTTATTGGGAAAGAGAGAGAAAGAGAGAGAGAGAGAGAGAGAGAGAGAGAGAGAAGGAGCAAAGAGCTTGTTTCTGAAGCAACAAAGATCAATTTAATTTCAATAAAAGAACAGAAGGTCTGCAACTCTTAATTAAGTTCACGAAAATCGCATAGAAAGGCGTGCGGCAAGATGGACTAGCTATAAAAATCGACACACAGGCAAGCTCCTGATCAAGAGTATATGTGCTTGATGAACTCAAGCATTTCTTCCTCTATCCATACCACAAGTTCATTTATACGGCCCTTAAGTAATTTGTGCCGCACGCCCATCTCAAATATTATTATGTATTTATGCAAATACAAAGAAGCATGACAGGAAAAAAATGACTGAACCATTGCTAATGGAATTAGTTGGGAGTGACCAGAGACTAGCGAAAAAAAAATCTGCGTAATTTTAGTATTTCATTGAAATCTATTGAATTGATGCCGTAGCTTGCTCGCAAACAGAGGCACCCGATTGACTTTGATGCTTGCGAGTAAATAAAATTGTTGGATAAATGAATATATTTCGGATTCAATGGTTATCATTCAGTTATGAATACGCACCGTTAGAGGCATTGATAAGTACACAAAGCAGAGGCCAGCGTCTGTCAGAACCAGAGATTGCTGTCGTCTCTGTTGTTGCTGCTCATTAGAGAACGGAAATCAAAATAGACAATGAGATGGCTAAATTGCATTCGAGGCGTTCGCCATGTCGATTCATTTAGTCAAGGCCGTGACTATTTGCATGCCATTTTCATATTCAAACTGAGGACAGTTCTTGTTTTTTTTTGTTGTCGAGTTGGCCTGTCGGTAGCATATTTATGTAGCGCAATGATTAACATATAAATTAAAAATGAATTCGTCGAAGTGATGCTTTCGTCAAACTTTGCTGCCGGCCATTTGCCAACGTGCCCCGCATTCGAAAGTTGCCCAGTTGAGCGGGAACACAGGGCCAAAGAATTCTTGGACTTTCGCATATTGGTAACAATGTTTGACCTTTTGGCTTATTAGGGTTTTCGCTCTGATGCTGCGGCTGTTTGTGACCAAACGTTGGCATTTTGTGGCCAAAAGCCAATTTGTAAGTGGCAACAACAGAAATCGACAAACAGGCAAATGGCAATCCCGCCCCAGCCCGTGTGCCAAATCCTCAGTTTAGGTGACGAATGTGTGCTTGCGGTTAGTTAAATGGGAAACTAAAAGCGCTGCCCCAAACACAGGAAATCAAGCCCACCAACAACAACAAGAACAGCAACAACAGCAAAAACAACAACAACAACAGCAACAACAACAACAGCAACAACAAGAAAATCAACGCTACGAAGCTGTTTTAAGGCGGATGTGTGCGTGGCCCCAGAGAGCAAGAGTAGGAAATTGTACAAGATCTGTTATAAATTGTAAAAAGGTTCCCAGTCCCTAGCTCAACAGCAGCCATACACATAGATACAATCACACACAAGCACACTCACACATAGAGACCAAAACGACCGCAAAACCAAACCAGATGAAAGCGAAGAAAATTGGCAATTGGATGAGGTGAATGCTGAAATGTGCAACCTCACAATCAAGGCTCCGTTGCAAGTGTGTGAATGAGTGTGTGTGTGAGGGTGCGTGTATGTGTGTGTGTGTGTGTGTGTGTGTATGTGTGTGCGTTTGTGTGTGTGTGTGTATGGTTAGCTACCTGATGTCTGCATAGCTTATACTTCTAATTATGATCAGACATCAGATTTAAGGAACGCGTACAAAAATTTTCCAAATGTGTGTAAATATACATTCGATAGGGTTTATTATTACGCTGCACTCTATAATTTTTCGTATATTGGTTACGTAAACGTGTGAAAAAGTCACAAACATATATTTAGTGTAAACAATTGCCATGTCCACAACACTTTAGGGTATTTGCAGAAATTATTAATTTTGTGTGTTGTTAAATGGACCCTGTTGTATATACCAAGAACAACAACAAATACAACAGGTTCGACATGAAAATAATCGTTGACAATTGTCATTAAAACATAATACTTACAACACACAACTCGTATGTGAGTGAGTGTGTGTGTGTGTGTTATCCCTCAGGTTTAATTGTAGTCGCTTGTCTCATATGAGTCCATCGCTCTGATTGTGCAATGATTATAAATACATTTTTTGCACTTTTCCCTTTTTTTTAGTTACTTTGTCAGCGTTGTCGTTTTTATTGTACGTTCAGTTATATGCAAGTAATTTGTCATGTACATGCGAACTGCATGTAACCGTCATCAAATATTCGCCCAGCCCTCTCATTCCACACATAAATCTCTCCCGCATTACAATCAGTGCAAATTGGTTTGTCTTTTGCCAGTTCCCGCTTTCCCACACACTAATATCACGTATACACCACAAATATTTCTATTAATGGCAGTATATGAAGCATGCAGTCATAATTACAGAAATTGTCAAATGCAAAGCCAAAATTTCGTAATCAATAGAAAGCAACGGCATGGAATGGCTTGTTAGTGCCAGAGTGGAAAAGGTTTACTTACATAAAAAATCAGAGACATTTTTGCAAATAATCTTGAAAATGTTTAAGAAGGCTGCATAAATCTTTAGTTTGGTAGAATTCAAACAAGCTCTTGTCTAATAAAAATGGGATCTGTAATATATATCTAAGTTTTTTTTTTTTTTTTACATATTTTTCACATTAGTGCGTGATCGTTCAGCATGCTATTAATTTGGGCCTGCGCTGCGCATTGATCATCAATCAGCCTATCAGCCAAAGTCACCACAAAAAGTTTAATATATATTAATTGGTATTATTTTTATTTCGAATTACAGCTCAATCAATTATTGATTGCAATAAAAATCAGACTATTTGAATTAATTTATGGATGGCATTTGTTTGTTCAGCTCACCTACTGTTGATGGATTTCCACGAATTACACGCCTTTATTGATGCATGCATACTTATTTGTTGTTTTTTTTTGGCTTTTCACTTTGTGGCTATACAAATTTAATGTATTGTTAAAAACACTCAGTGAGCCGATGACTTTTAAACTGAATAATAAAATGCATGTACATATAAATATACATATTTATTGTTTATTGACAATCCTTAAGCCTGTACTGAATTACATTTTCAAATAAACTTTACTGAAATATATGTAGCCTACTTTTCGGAGCCATGCTCAATAAAGTTGCGGCAATTTCGTTAATTTAATTTGTAAGCAAGACGACATTTAAATTGATTTGAATTGAATATTCTGAACGCGCCTGATTACTTATATTTTTTTATTAAATATGTTTTGTGCTAGTCTATTAGCATAGATTAGATAGGAACAAGTACGAGCTACGCGCTCTTTTGTAGCAATAAAGATAAATTTAAAAATCTTTTCCCCTGGCAGGGTTAGAGCTCGCAACTTACCACCGCACTACTTGCCGCCGTCTCTACTCAACAGCCACAGCAGCCAAAAGAAAAAAAAGTTTCCTCGACAGGACTTGAACTCTCGACTGACCGTAACACTTGCTATGCCCCTACTCAACAGCCACACCAATAACTAAGTATTAAACTTGATAGGCTATGGATTTGTTAGGGAACAGGCGCCTAAGCCCGCCAGTTCGTGCATATAAAATAACGCCCACGCATCTGGCGTAAAGGATGCTGGCACAAAATATCATAATACAACACTAAATTTACATGAGACTAAGAAGGTAAATATAAAGCAGCAAAAATAGAATAAGACAAAAAAATTGATAAAGTAGTTTATAATTGTTTTTTGTCACTATTATTGCTTATTTCTAGTATTATTCATATTTAATTTGTACAGTGAAAGGAGCTGATTCATTGCTGCAAAGTGCCTCCTGTTAACGAAAAAAACAAAGCACAAGATTGCTGCTGAAGTGCCGATAGTTGGCCAGTTGGCCAGCTGTGTTGGCCAAGTCACGTTACTCTTGGCCTTGTCAGCGAACAAGCGGTACTTGGCGACCGAGGACTGCGACTGAAAAGGCGAACAAAAGCCAGCTGCGTGTGCCATCGGCGTGCAAATGACAGCACACACAAGCAGGCACTACACAAGCAGGCGAGCGAAAGCGAGTGGCGAGCTGCAAACGCATCCACACTCGCACGCACACGCACACTCACACGCACACACACTTGCTCACACGCAAAAGAAATGAGCTTTAGTAAAGGCAGAATTCATTGCCATTGCCACGGGTATTAAATGCAGTTTTTAAATCACAAGCTCTACACACACACACGCACACACACACACACAAGAGCAGCAGAAGCAACGTCGACGTTGGCAGCGACGCTGTTGCTATTGACATTGCTACCGGTACCGTTGCCACCGTCGCTGCCGTTTCTGCAGCTGCCGGCGGTGCTGCCTCTGTTTCCAAAGCAAAAGTTGCTCTCCGTCTCTAGTACGGCTAGGTTTTAAGTTCCGGTGGCATTTCGTTTTATTTTTTTCGCCTTCTTCTTTTTTATTGCCATTTCTTTGGCATTTCGTGCTGGGTGATAAGTTTTCTTCAGAGGAAATTAAAAGCGAAACGACGAGCGCCCATTTGGTGGACGGGTGGCTGCTGCTGCTAGCACACTTCCGTTGTGTGTGGGCTGCTGACATTTGCCTTCACCTTGACTGGGTCGAGTTTACAGTGTACGTACCTGTGTGCACCTACCCCATACGAAGGGTATATATGTGGAAATAAAAAAAAAAAAATATATATATATATATATATATGCATTTGATATGGCAACACAAGCTGGCGATAAAAGTTGCTTATTGGAAAAGTTTAGCGCTGTTGCTTTAAAGCCAATTGGCAGCTTGGCTCTGATAAATGGCCGCGCGATTTAATGTTCAACTGGCCACACTACACACACATGCATACGAACGTGTTCGTGTACTAATGCCTGAATGTAAATATTGGCGGCTCTGTGGCCACAATGCTAAGCAAGACAACGGCAATGCTAGCCACATAGTCCCCAGCTTTGCCCACTTTCACGTCCAATGCGCGACAGAGAAGAAGAATAGAGAAATTAGTATTGTACGAGCTGATGCAAATAAACAATCAAAGCGCTTACAGAACTGAAACATAGACAGCTACAGCGACAGCGCTGCCAGCGTGAAGCTCTTTAAGCTCACGAGGCGCTAGCTTTGTTTTACAATTGTCTGTGCAAACAGCAGCTGAACGAGGAGCCGAGCACAAAAGTAAAACCACGCAAACTGGAGCAGCAGCAGCAACAGAAAAGCGTTACAGAAAAAAGCACGAGCACGCAGCGAATGCAAAGCTAAATAGCAGCAGAAACCACGACAGAAGCAAACATAGCAACAACAACAACAGCAGCAGCAGAGCTGCACACAAACAAAGCAAGCCACAGTTGCCAGTAAATAGCGGAAGAGAAATGGATCGAGTGAGTGAGAGCGAGAGTGCATGTGGATGGGCAGTGCAGCAGAGCGGAGGAGCGGAGCAAACTCTCAGAAAAAACCAAGCCGAAGCTCAAGCCCAAGCGCCAAGTTACTCGCTCCCATTTCGCGACTGTATTCTGGGCAACGTTAATTAAATGAAACTAAGTGTGCTTACGCGTGTGTGTGTGTGTGTGTGTATGTGTGTGTGCTTGTGTGCGTCTGTGGACTGTTCTGTTGTGTGTCTGTAAATATGAGTGTGTCGGCATCGCTTCATTTAAAAATAGCTCCTTTGTGTATGTTATGGACCTATTTCGGTTGTGTAAGGTGCACGCACAAACACACACAAACACACACATACACACACATACATACACACACACTTCCAGCTGCATGCAAACAAACATATGTATACGGTTCTGATTGCTACAGTGTTTTTGAATGTGTGTTTGTCATATACACTGAAGAACCCAAATGTGTACATTTGCAGCATGTTGTAATTTGAAAGAGGAAAAAATATATGAAAAAATTTATGTAATACTAAAATCTTCTGATGATGCTCGACGCTTTTCGGGTTATTTTAATATTGTAAATAGTATGTAATATATAGATATTTTTAATCCGGCTTCCAGCATACCCTTTTGCAGCTTTTTTATACAACTTTTCAGAAATCGAAAAGTTCTTTTACCCTGTATGTGTGTTGCCATGGCAAATAGTTGTAGCATTTTATTTTCTTTATTTGTTATGCTATATCAATTTGCAATTGCCAAATAACGCAAAGAGCTAACATACAGACACCCACCCATCCAATAAGCATCAATTGTTCTTGAGAATGCAGACCCTAAACATTTTATCAGATGGCTGCCCACATTCTATGTGAAATAATATACTTGTGCACTGATATTTTGTGTGTAAGTGTGTGTGGGTGAGAGGGTGTCCTCATGAGTCAATGTATGGGTGCTGAAAATAAAACTTATCCCAAACAACACACAGCTTAAGAGGGGCACTCCTTTTGCGTTGGAAAAACTGCCATAACTTAAGATCAAAGTACAATGAATCTGAATCTGACTCCAGAATTGTTTCCGAAAAACTGTTTGTCCTGATTGACTGACTGATTGGTGATCAACGCACAGTCCAAACCGTAAGAGCTAGGAAGCTGAAATTTTCACTATAGGGACCTTTTGTGATGAAGGTGCAATTTAAGACGGTGCTTCGGGAAATTCCACCCGCAAGTATGGAAATCGTTTGTATGAAACTTTTTTGTTTACCATCCGATCGGCGTCAAACTTAAAGTCAAAGATCTTTGTTCAAATTCGTTTGGGGGTGTTTCCCTCTTTTTGGAAAACCCACCCCTTCTTGGTGGAAATGGGTGTACAAGATTTGGTGGGTGGGGTTTCGCGCTCAAATTCATTTCCAAGGATCTATATGAAAAATCGTTTGAGATTTGTCACTCATTTTACGCACAATTAAAGCATCTCCGGTAAAAAGTGATAGTCAAATATTTTTTGGTGATGTTTTAAAGCAATACATAAAAACTTAATGAATTCGTGTTTTTACGATTTGGTAAATTCCGCCCGCAACAGTGGCAAATTGGCGAAAAACGTTTGTATGAAAATTGTTTATTCACCGTCCGACCAGATTTAAAATCATTTTCAAAGCTTTTTGAGAACATTTATTTTATACATTCCACGGGCAAGGCCGGGCTATACTCGCTAGTAAATGCATGTGATGTTAAATAATAACAAACAAGTACGAGGTTCTAGTCGGGAGCTCCCGACTAGGGAATACTCTGAACCCCCCTCGTTTAACATCAAATGCATATATATATTCTGTTTTAGAAGCTATATGTCATGTTTGGTGACTCTAGCTCTTATTATTTACCAAAATTGCCCAAATAACAGGATGTCGATATCGATTATTACCGACTGCTTGGAAACGGCAGACGGACATGGCTAGATCGACTCGGCTATTGATGCTGATCAAGAATATATATACTGTATGGGGTCGGAGTTGCTTCCTTCTGCCGGTTACATACATTTGGATTTTGCACAAATACAATACACCCTTATACCCATTTTAAATGGGTTCAGGGTATAAAAATATTCAAATGAACTAATGATAATACTAACAACATATGCATATAAATAGTAGTAAAATGCGCAGTTAGATAGAGAAATATTCCACTGAAGAATATTCCATGTAATTAAATGGAAATGGCGTATGGAATATGTTCTGTTTGATTACATGGTAAATCGTTTTCATTGTGGAAAGCCGCAGCAAAAAAAAGAATGCATACCCAAAAAAAAAAAACACAAACTAATTGAAAACTTCAAAGCACATGCTAAAGGGGGAAGGTGAGGCAGAGAGCCAGATGCAGATAGATCTATATAAGTACAGCTAAAGATAGATAAAGGCAGAGCTATAGTTGAAGCGAGTGAGAGATTGCGGAATGATACGAAATTTAATTTAGGGAATCATTATTTGGGACACAGTTCGAATGATCCATGAAATTGTTCCGGCCTGTGCCCTGCCCGTATCCATTTGATGCAGCACCAAAATTTAATTTAACGCTGCCAGGAAACTGGCTTATTTATTTATTTTAATTGGATTTAATTGAATTTATTTCTCACCACAGAAAAACGTCTGTGAATAAAAAAACGAGCAGAAGAGTTTGCCAGCATAATATGTGCATGGCTTGCCTCCCCGCCCAGTGCCTGCCACGCTGATTACGCAATTATGCACTAAATTAAAAGCTTTTGCACGTACACGCACCCACACTCGAACACACACACACATACACACACACACACACCCACAGATACAAGCATGTGTGTGTACTGTAAATTTCCATAGTTAGCAGTTCAAATTGTTGAGCAAATTTGTCAAAAAAAAAAGAGAAGGAAAATCAAACTTTGAAATGGCAAAACGAAACGAAAATGCAATGTGTGACTGGCAAGAGGGAGTGAGTATGAGAGCGGGGGTGAAAAAGTGAGAAAGCGAATGGAATGCTTGATTGTTGTTCGGGCGAACTGCAAATGCATTTTCTGGCAAATAGTAAAACATCGAAATGCCAAAAGACAACTGCGTGTGAAATAGGGCAAGAGGGTCGGCACGCTGACCAGGGGCTGGCAGGGCAGACGGCTGTGGCACGGCGGTTGCTTGTTTTGTGGCACTGCGTAAAATTAATATATGCTAAATTCAACAGTCGAGCCACAGTGCCAAACAGCGAGGGGCACTCAGCTGGTCAGAATGGGTCGGCAGATTGCATTGGACGTGCTGGCATTGGCGATAAATATTTTGTAAATTGGCCCGCATTTTGTTTAGCGTCAAATGCAATTTTAAGTGAGCAGCTGCCACAGACAAAGGCAGCAAACGGCGGGCGGCGACACGTTGGTTGAATAAAACTTAACAATTAATTAGAACGGCAAACAGACCACACAGCACACTCACATACACACACACACACGCACACATAAACACACTCGCATAGCGGTCAGTGGTGATTTGGTAGAGGGCCAGAGGCAAGCTTGCATTTGTTATTAAAATTAAACGGCTGTCGATTTAAATAATTGATGTTTCACTATTTAATTTGACGTACACTTTTTTGATGCCATTAATTCGTTTGCTCCAATTGTCATGTATACGTATATCTATAAATACGTATATATACACATATATCTTCTAGAAGAAACAACTCGAAATTGAAATTGACGGACAGCCGAAAAGATCACGTAAAAACAAAAAAGATAAATCGAAATTAATTTCATATTTTGTATTAAGATAGTAGAGAGCATTTTTATTTTACTCCATACTTCAAAATTACATATTAATATATAACAAGAAAAACGTTTTTTAACCGGGAGTGCCCGACTGGGGTATACCCTAAAACATTCTTGGTTGCGGTACCTTTAATGTGAATCATACTTGATCTGTATATACTAATGTGAAAAATATAGGTTCAATTTGGTGACTAAGAGATTTGCTAAAAAAGGAAGTTTCGATATCAACTTTTGTCGATTGCCTGGAAACGGGACAAGATATCGATAATCGGTAACAAGCTCGCACTGCACGGGCACTAGAAGGACGCAATAAAAATTGCATGTCTCTAGCTTCTATAGGTTCTTATATCGATGGACGGACGGCCAAACGGGGGGAAGGGAAGTATGCCTGCCTGTTACATACGTTTGCACAAAAACATTATACACTTATTCGCATTTTCAATAGATTCAGGGTATAAAAATCAAGGCTCGACTACTGACAACGTTTAACATGCTGCCAAATGACATGCTCTTATGGTACACAATAACTATGAAGCTGACCATTTAAGCCCGTCCTGGCGAAAAAATTGTTAATTTTTATATGTATATATATTTTATTTTTTTTCCACGCGGCCTTTAACAAAAGTGACATAAATAAGTGAATGTCCTTTAAAGCGGTTATGCGACTGGTGTGCAATTAATTAATGATATTAACTTTTTGCTTTATTTCAGTTATTATTATTTTTTTTTTTTTTGTTTTTCTGCGGTCAACCAAGCAAGCGCCAGCAAACAAACATATAGCACAAGATACCACAGCCAATGATAACAGCAATAATAATATAAACAACAACAAAAATAACATTCACTGCGGCAGTGGCAGAAAATGGCGTGAATTGTGCACGAAATTGGTTCGCAAGTCGAGCAAAAGTCTCGTTAATAAACGCTGCACACACACACGCACATACACACACATACGCAAATTGTGACTGTTTCATGTATCCGTATATATATATGTAGATGGGCATACAGGCTTATGCATCTGCGATTCTCGATGGACCTTAAGATACTGTATGTAGGTTTCAGGTATTAACAAGTTGCATATATTTAAATATTTTAATAATTTAGCCACCAAAATGTCTTAATTAACGCTTATTTCGATGTTCATAAATTACAAAAAAAATAAGAAAATTTAAGCTATGGTATACGATCAGTCAGTAAGTGAATCTATTGGACCAAATTAAACTATTAATCGAGATGCAACCAGGACGCATACCCTGTGTAAGGACTTTATTATTAACAGGGTACAAATAGCGAGGACAAATTATTAAATAAATATAGAACTCTTATGCAGCTGTCCAATTCGAATATCGAGTCCAAAGATGCCAATGAGAATGGGTTGTGGAGGCTGTGTGGGAGCGCAGGGTGTTGCGGCTTGTAGTATAAAGTGGTTTTGTTTATTTGTATAATTTATTGCAGCTCGCTATTTTAGTGGTAGGCGTGGCCAATATCATAGACGGTTGACAATCTGACATGCATCCATGAACATACAAACGCACAAACACAAGCACAGACACGCGCATGAAGCCGAGCAAAATGTGTAGCATACTTATATGCGCCGGCTGCGTGCGTGCTTTAATAATGCCTTTTATTCTCATAATATGTTAAACAAAGATAGGCTGCGGGAGATTGTATGAGGACAGAAGAGACTGGTCAGCAGTAACATCAGTTCCATGACATGTGCATATGGCAAATAGGTTTCGCGCTGGTTAGCCACCGACAAGTGTGTGCAGAGGGCGGGGGCGGGGCGGGGCTTGAGGTATGTTACGTGGCCATGTTGCCGTCATGTGCGTTTATGTGTGCTGTGGGTGTGCCTATTTGTTAGGCCGTCATGTAATTTGATATGTCAAAGTTTTTCGACACTTAGTGAAACATATTTCAGCGACGTGCCTTCATCCATATTTAATTGTTTTAATGCCGACTGCGCGCAGCCCAGCCAAACGCCAAGTGTTACCCATTTGCCGAGCAAATCAAAAAGAAAAAACAAATTAATTCACAGAGGGCGATAAAAACATGTGCAAGAGAAAAACAAAGTAAACAATATGGATTCATTTGGCAAGAGGCGACAATAACAATATTTTTGGCAGGCGCGTACTGAGAGGCATCGGGCAACAAAAATACGACAATTTTTTAAAGCATAAATATGCGCATACATTTATTTTACTATCATTCTTTTGCCATGGTTTTAATATTTTTTTTGGTTAAATATATATATACATATGGGAAAGCTGATTGTTGTCTTTAAAAATGCATTTATGAAAATCAAATATATAATTTAATGTTGGGCATTTGATATGTTTTGAATTTCCTAATTTCTTTAATTTCACCATAATTACTGTATTTTTATGCAAAATATATTTTTATTTATGAGTTATTGAAATGCAATTATTTAGGATTTACAATATCTGACATTAAATCAGAGCTTGCGCAAGGATATCTATGAATTTACCTGCACAAAAGAAATTAATGGATAATGAATATATATGAAAAATCTAATTCCATTAGTTTTTAATTATGAACCGAAACTGAAACCGGAGCGAACCTATTTTTTTTTTTGTAATGAGAGGCAAATAAATAACTTGGGCTTCAATCCAAACCATATTGGATAGATTTTGGGTAGAGCTCAAATTGTATAATATATTTATGTCTTATTAAAATGTTAAAAAAAAAGGTATATTGAATTTAAAGCGTAATTTGCAGTCATGATGAAATGCTAACTTTATTAATGCTTATTTCTTTTATATAAATCAGTTTATGCTCTCAGTATTATGGATCGCTCATGCTAAATTTGGCATTTTTAAATGTAAATTTCGTTCGTGTTGGGCGGACTGTCAGCTGCTTGGAGAATAAGGCATAGGCCTCACTGCCAGCCTGGCTCCATTCTGTAACTGTTCTGTTTTAGTAATTGCTAGCTTAGACGGCAGTGCCATTATATCTATAATATTCCATCTCTATACCAAATATGACGATAGCAAATTGCAATTGCAGCCGCAGTAGCCATTTTCTAGTCATACTCTGGAGCAGCCATTACTTTAAACTGTCACTCAAAGTCAGGTTGTGTGAGAGAGAGTGTGTGTGTGTGTATGTCTGTTGGCAGCTGCATAACTATGCGTGCAGGGACAATTACACGCATTATGTGCGCCAGAAGTGTTACACACACACACACACACACACACAGACTGCGGAAGAGAGGGGGCCATGGATACTCTTGCGGAGTAAGAACAAACATTAGTTTTACTAAACATAAATGCTCCTATTTTGTCACATAAAGTGTCAACAGTTGACAGTCTCAACTTTGCACAATTTACGACGTTTGCTGGAAATGGCTTCCACTCTCCTGCTTAGCTGCCCGTAGCATGCAAGAACGTACAGTTGCCAATTCACATTTACATTACAATCATGCACAATGGCCGCACACACACACACACAAACAGAGAGAGATAGAGAGCGAGAGAGAGAGAGAGATAGAGAGCGACTCACACACACCTACTTAACATAGTGCACATTCTACGAGATACAAGCTGTCTGGGCGGTCAACAAACCGCTGCGCTCATCTTGGCCAATGGGCGTTGGGCGATGCTTAAATTAGCCTTATTGTTTGACTAGTCATTTGTTATAAAACGACAGACGCATCACATTAATTGCAAATTAGATACGTGAAGCATTAACTAGTTGTTTATTATTATATTATATGCAGCTACATGCTCTAACTGTAGCTGTCTCTCTGACTGTCTGTCCGTCTGTCTCTCCGTCTGGCTGTCTGTCTGTTTGTGTGTGTGTGTGTACGTGCGTGTAGCCAGTTGCTTGTCACGCGTTGATTGAACGCCCTCAACCAGTGCGGACAGCAGCGTAATTAATACTACTCAAACAAATTAATTAGGCGTGTCCCCCAACTGAGGTAACAGTCCAGCGCCCCAGCGCATGTGGCAAAAGTTATGGCAAACAGGCGACAATATGACATTTATGTAGCAATTGACGTTAAAAGAAATCAAGTTATCTGAGCATCAAATGAGTGCCTAACTTAAATATATCCTGTACAAATCAATTCAAAAGCATTTAAACGTTATTTATCCACTTGCGATTAGATCCTAATGAAAAAAACTATACTACAGCGAGCTTTTTTGTTCCCAAGTTAAATAAATAAATTTTGGACCTTTCTGAGCTTGGACTACAAAAAAACCATTGATTAGATCATTCGTTATGTGTGATGAATATATATTTATGGCGGCTGTTTTAGTCAAAAGTATTTCATATATGGACTCAACACAGGACCATGAGTGTAGGTGGAATATGCGTTCTCTGAAGTTTTCTATAGCTTTATAATGTACACTTTATCATGCTTTATATTTTTTATTTTAAACACTCAACACTCGTACTTTCCGCAAAATATTTAAAAGCTTTTCAACATCTAAGGCACTATCAGTCTGTGTGGTCTGTGTACGTGTGTGCACAGCATATAACGTTCTCAATTAACGTGGGATACTTTCTGAATCAGCCTCACGCAGCCACGAAGACGGCAAATTGCGTATTCGCCATGTTCTCCAGAAAGGCTTGCAGTCAAATTATGGCAAAACGTTGGCCCAACCACAAGAAAAGCAAAAAAAAAAAAAAAAAAATACAAAAAAAAGACGTGTGTATGTGTGTGTGTGTGTGCGTGTATATGATGGCATTAAAGAGATTTGCCGGCATGAGGTGTGCGACGTGATGTGCATTGAAATGTTGCCAGCAGAATGTTAAAGTGAATAAATTGTTAGTGGCAACCTGTCGACCTATGGATACCCTAACCAAGTCGTATGATACAAAGTGATAGGCGGTAGTTCGGAATCGTAGAAAAATAGGCGTGAGTTCACTTGCGATCACATTTCTAAGTAAGTCAAAAAATGTTTTTTAAAATTTTCTATTAAATAGGCTACAGGTTTTGTAACAGTATTCTCCGTTGCAACAATGGAGCGCATCAAATTGCAATCCTCGGATGGGGAGATCTTTGAGACAGATGTGCAGGCAGCCAAGTGCTCGATAACAATTAAAACGATGCTAGAGGATTGTGGCTTGGATGAGGATGATAATGCAGTTGTGCCCCTGTCGAATGTTAGCTCAAATACTCTGCGCAATGTTATCCATTGGGCGGAGCATCACATGGACGATGAGCCGTCGCTTGACGACGACGAGGCGGAGAGCTTATCGAATGGGATGATCAGCAGCTGGGACAAGGAATTCATTAGCAAAGTGGATCAAGCCATGCTCTTTCAGCTAATGCTGGCTGCCAACTATCTGGATATCAAGGGCTTACTGGAGCTCACATGCAGAACGGTGGCAAAGATGATCAAGGGCAAGACATCGGCGGAAATTCGGCAAGTCTTCAATATACGTCAGCATCCATTTGATCATGGGCAGTAGCTGCTCAGCTGCCCAGTTGCTCCGCTGTTTGGTTAGTGTATTTAGTTTTTCCGGCAGCATGAGCAGGTACAGGTGCAGGAGTGGGAGCAGCAGCAGAGCAAGTCGAATTCCTGGTCTTAATTTGGCAAAAAAAGAGTCTTGGGTAATAAAGCGAATTGTGGCCGCATTGTCAAAAGGCGGCAACTAAACGCATATATTCAACGCAATAAAAGCAACCAAATCTGTTGGAAGCTCTGCATCTTATCGCTCGCATAGCATTCGATTTACACACAGGCACAAGCACACACCCTGACACACACACAGCGAAGACACCCACACATATAAAAACAACGCACAATTTTTGTTTTTGATGCTGCAAAGAACCGGAAACAGATATAAATATTTCGTATTTTTCGGTATTACGGACTTCATCTAGCCGGGATTTGTGGCATAAACCAACAAAAGCCGGCAAGCGAGCAGGTGTTGGAGCTTCAGTAAAGGACAGTAACAGCGGGGGTTTGAGCTTGTCGGGGTTGCGCATAAATGTAGACAAATTGCGTAAACGGCACGTCCACACAAACCATCATAAAAATTACTTTAAAATACAGACAGACTGAAAGGAGAGCATACGATTTCCTGCTGCAGACATGACTGTGGTTATAACGCTGGATATAAACCCAGTCAGCCGGGCAGCCAAACAGACAGGCAGGCACAGAATCAAATAGGCGACTTATGTGAGAAGTGAAAAATGTGAAGTAACGAGTGACGAGTAACAACCTTAAAGAGCGTCAACGTGCTGATAAATAAAGTGAAATATTTCTTTGACGCACACTTTGAGCGATTGCTGAAGGAAATACAAAATGAAATTGACAAAACAAAGGGTGAAGGCATATTTCAAATGTTTTGCGTAACGCTGACCTTGAACTCCGGAACTGCGGCAGCGTAAATAATTTGCGTCGAATGATGTCATTAAACAATCAGCGGTTGCCACGCCCACGCCGCTAAAGTCATCTCAAGTGTGACAAATATTGTTGATGCATACTTTCAAGCTATAAAAATCACTCATACGCAGCGTGTTCCCTCCCCGCCTTCACTCCTACACACCGCAAGCGCCAGTTACTTTTTTCTTCTGTACAATGCTATATCCATTAAATGCCAAGTGCAAAGTGCAACAAAAGTGCTGCAGAAATGACAGTATGAGTGTGTGTGTGTGTATGTGTGTGTGTGTGTGTGTGTGTGTGTGTGTGTGTGGGTATGTATGTGTGTATGTGGGTGTGTACTAAAAAGGCAAGTATGTAGCAAAAGCTTTAGACACACGCAAGCACACAAACAGGCAAGGCGCCATAGAGAGATTGAGAGGGAGCAAGAGGGAGCAAGAGAGAGCAAGAGTAGCCAAGAGAGAGGGAGCAACACACACTAGAGACCTGGAGGGTTTTTGGTCTGGGGGCTTAAGGCTCTGCAGCTGCTGCCATTGACAATTCTAAAGAAATTTATGTTCGAGTGAACTTAACAAAAAGATGTGCAACTGCAGAAACACACACACACGCAAACACAAGGCAGACGCCCACTAGGATGAGTACTTGGCTGTTGCTTTTGCTGACCTGATTGCTGTTTAGCTGATAAGCTCCCGCATCCTCGCGTTACCCATGAACCAGCCCCTAACCCATGCTTCAACCCGGCACAGACAGCCTGGCAGCCTGGGGGCAGCGCAGGCGTCACTTATCAAGTGATTTATGTTTGTAATTTACTAGTGCACTGCACTCAGGGAAACACTACGAGAGGCACAGTCAAAGGGAGGAGAGCAAGAGCGTGCATGAGTGAGAGCTAGGCGTGGGGATGGGCTAAAGAAGTCCCAAAAGTCTGCAATGGCAAATTGTCAAACAATGCGATGCTTTTATTAGCCAAGTCAAAGCAAAGTGAACTGCCAGTGACCAGCGTGCCTCCCAATCCCAATCCCAATCCCCGGTTCCTGTCCCTAGACAACGCACATTACTATTACTGTCAAGTGCCTCGACGATGCGAAGCGACGCGACGCGACGTTCGTTCGTTCACTGCAGCAGCCAGAGCCAACCCGCGAAATGTTATTAACTGGCTCTGGGATTCGGCTAGGGCTTGCAACTTAATTAGCAGCCAACACCAAACACAATGATATCTTCAGTTAAGTTGTAATCGCCGCACTGTACGGCAGGCAGGCGGCAGCCAGCAGGTTACCAAAAGTTGACCGTCATTAGAGCGCAAGAAAGCTCAACAACTTTATTTTTATTTGTAATTTCAAGTGCTTGAAAATAATTTAAGAAAGTAGGCACATACTCTCAAATAAAATTATCAGAGACCCCATCGAGCTGGGACATTTTTCTATAGCTAAAGAAACCCTGTCAAATTAATTTACAAATGTAATGCACTTGATTCGACAAGCATAATACATTCAACTAATTAATTTCTACTATTATTAATTTTATAACTAATTTAATGCATACATTGAGTGCCTAAATTCATCTCAATGTTATCAATTAATTAAGTGTAACTAAGATGAGAATTGTGGTTGCTTCCACAAATCTATCCGATCTGCTTTGGTTTTGCCGGATTTTGCCGGGCTTTAGATTCAAGTTGATTTAATCTTTATTCTCGTAACTCATACTCAACGTGTTACTCAACTTGATACTCATTAGATGTCACTCGCCACTCGCTGGTTGCTACTCTTTACTTGTAACCTGGTGCTCGCTATTCTCTACTCTTTACTCGCTACACGCTCGTAACTCAATACTCGGTATTGAGTAGTCAATACATTACTTGCTGCAAGTAAATTGTTAATTATTCATGTGCATTAGCTAATTTTTACTAGACTTTCTCTTCTGGATTTACTCGTTATTCGTCACTCGCTAGGCCTTACTCGCTAAACGTTTTTCGCGATTATTTACTTGATATTCGACGCTGTTCGCTATTTGTTACTCGCTTCTCATTCCTCTTGTAACTTAGTGATATTTAGTACTTTTTCATAGTTTGCTGTTCATAAGCTGCTTTTTACTAGACCTTCACTTCTGGCTAGATACTCGTTACACGTCACTCGTTACTCTGTTACTAGCAATGTGGCTTTGTTGAGCTATCTGAGCTTTGTCCCATATCCAGTTTCTTTTTTGCTTTTGTGTACTTCTGTCTAGTTGTAGCTGCGCGCAATTTGTTCAAATCACAAGTAGCAGCATCTTCGCATTACCACTCCCTACTCACCGCTCGCCTTGCAATCAAAACCAGTTTGCAAATTGTGGTGGGCGGGCGCTCTGAATAGGCGTGAGCAGCTGTTTGCGGGTAACGGCACTTTTAATTAGCGCACTTCGAAGCTCACTTTATCAGGTGCCGAGCACAGCACAGCGGGCAGCGTCAACGTCTGCCTGTCCGCTTCCTTTTACCTCATTTCCGTTTCATCCAATTACGGCCATTCTGTCATTATTTGCATTCTGCTGGTGCAGTTATACAAACTTGCAACATTCCACCAACATTCAGGTAAAACACACACACACATACACGCATACATGCCCGAATATGTGTTTGCCAGCCAGCAGACCACAGACTCTGGAACCTCTCAAAGTTTGCCAACACGATGGTGTTGATGATGAGTTTTGTTTGCTTGGAATTTTACTGTTTATATGAATTAATTAGATTTAAGTGATGGCTAAGCGATTTCAAGTTGAACTAAAAATTGTCCATAATTATTTTCCTCACTCTCTCACATGCCTAGAAAGGAATTTTTTTTTCAGCATGCTGAAAGTTACTTAAATGTTAGCATTGTCTGCCGATTCTCAATGAAAATCGCTGACTAGAGCTCATATTAGTATATCAGGACTTCATTACTTCCAAGTTGCCCTGTTCAGTCCAATCTAGCGAAAAGAAATCTCATAATTAACCTAGGTTAAATGAGAATTTAAAAAGTTGCAAAAGAATTGCGAAAAAAATCACCCATACGCAATTATCTTGCAGTTGCCTGCGAGGCATTCCATTCACCGTATCCGTTTTATTTTCCTGGCAATCTATGGTGTGTAACGATTTGAAGCTCATTCACAGGCTCTAAAACAAATCATCGCCTGCCAAGTGGCAATACTTTACGGCTTAACTCTTAACTCAAGCATGGTAAGTAAATTGTAGAATTTTAAGTTGGCAAATGTCGGCACTTTCGACGCCTCTAGCGCTCACATGCATTCTTCTGCTGATGCTACCACATAATCTTCGACAGCGGCAGCAGCATGGCACTTCTGGCTAATGGCCATAATGTGCACTCATGGCATAATTTTCTGTTGTCTTGCACGCGTCGCTGGAGCTTTTGGTTTCGGAATTTGGAACTTGGCATCTCTAGCGCATAATGTCCTTCATCGGCAGCAGCCATCAGCAGTGGCTGCAAAAATCACATAAATACGCACGCAAACACTCAAGTACACATCCCTACACACACACATACACAAACACCCACACACACACAATTGGACTGGGACACTAAGTCAGTCCAGAAATTGGTGTCGTGCCGTCATTCGCCCAACGTTTGCCGAACGTCAGCTGAGCTCAGCTTTTAGCCTTAAATGGTCCCAAGCCAAAATCCATACGCAGCAAAACATGTTTAAGTTCCGGTTACCCATGCCATTGCAAAAGAAGTAAAAGTGTTGATTTCTAGAGCGCTCGACTACAAAACACCCTGGAATTTACTTATGTGGATACAAAATGTCGCAAATTATCAGTTGATTTCAAAATTCAATAACTGAAGTATTACTTAATATTATTGAGATTTGCATAGAAGGGCGATTTAATTCTGAGCGAGAGAGAGAGATAACAACGTAAAAACATGTTTAAAATATATATATATATATATATATATATATTCATATATATAAGCAGCGTATTAATTATGACATCATTATAAATAGAAAACAAGTAAGAGGTTCTAGTCGGGAGCTCCCGACTAGGGGATACCCTGAACCCTCTTCTTCCAACATCAAATACATATATATGTTATATTTTAGAAGCTATATGTCAAGTTTGGTGACTCTAGCTCTTATTATTTACCAAAATTGCCCAAAAAACAGGATATCGATATCGATTATTATCGATTGCTTGCAAACGGAGTAAGTTATCGATTATCGGAAACAAACTCGATCTGCGCGGGCACTAGGAGCACCCACATCTCTTCAAATCTCTAGTCCCTATAGGTTCTGAGATCCTTGCGTTCCTACATACGGACGGACGGACGGACAGACAGACGGACACGGCTAGATCGACTCGGCTATTGATGCTGATCAAGAATATATATACTTTATGGGGTCGGAGATGCTTCCTTCTGCCTGTTACATACATTTGGATTTTGCACAAATACAATATACCCTTATACCCATTTTTATTGGGTTCAGGGTATAAAAAACTCTGCAAATCGTTATTGGGGTCAATGGCATTTAAAAAATGTTTTCAGACAAAATGAGTAAGATACCCTTTATAGGCATGGTATGGGACAAAACAAACACAATTAATCTTTTAATATAATTTGCTTATCTCCAAAATCGACAGGTTCCTACAAACAGAAGAGCGGAAAGGTATTCCATCAACTAAATGCAACTTCATGATGATGTTTATGGCGCTTAAGTTACAGGTTTTTCCCGTTGCATAATTGTGTACTAGAGCTAACATCTCGTAGCTAATTTTAATTCAGGGTATAACAAGAAAATAACACCCATACAAATAGTTTCGCAGAATGGTATCAGCAGACACATTAATAACATTTACCCAAAGTCAGCTCAATAATATGGCTTTTCTAAGCAACAAATTAGCTACATAGAAGACGCGTAGAACTAGTCAGTTGGATCGATTAATTTATTTGGTTCAGGTTTAATTAGCATATTTGACTTATATTGGTTAATCTAGCTGAATGTTATTCTTGTCTTTCGTCTGAGATTTAAATACTCAGGCTTGCCTGTTGTAAGCTCAAATAGTATAATTTGGGACTTTTGATTAAAAAAAATCTCAATAGTCAATATTTGAATTTATGAACTCACCACATCGATGATTTGCATTAATGTTAGACCAAAACTCAATTGCAATGGATCGGATTCATTGACCACGGGTCGCTCCAAGCTGTTGTAGTTGTCCAGCAAAGCGTGCAACAAACGCTTCTCATGTGGTCCAGCTGAGCACGCTGTGAGGAAAGGAAGAAAGAAAAGATGCTATTAGAAAAATTTATAAAGGACTTGAGTTATGTAGACCGCTGTTGAAAGTCAGCATTCAAAAATGTAATGTGAAAGCAATAAGAAATTTGAGCTCCGGCTCGAGCGCACAACTCAATTCAATTTTATGAAACTGGGGCCTGTTATTGTGGTGTCTGTTTCTCTGTGCGGCAATGACTTTGCCTCGGCTCAGAGTCAGCCATCCGTGGCGGCAGTTTAACCTGCATTAACGTATCGTTGTCATTGTTGCTGTCACTGTTGCTGCCGCATTCCCCGCCGCTGTTCAGGCCCCCAACAATTGCGAGAATCGCCCCATGGTCTTGCGTCATCCTGTTGCTGCTGCCAATTAAATTTGTTCAACCAATAAGTGGCTTTGGTTTGGTTTGACGTTGGCAACAGTTTTAGCCCCAGCAGCTTAAGCCAGAGCCACAGCCACAGCCACAGCAGTAGCACCTGGCTGCAGATTCTGCGTCGGCCGCAGCTTCTGCCACACCCCTACTCCGCCCAACCCCAGCCACTGTTGCTTCTTCGGCTTATAAAGGACAGTTACAATTCCATGCCATGGCAAGGGATTTTTCCTTGTTTCTTTTCTTATTTTATTGTTTTTTTGTTTTTTTTTTTTTCATTATTATTATTTTTTTTCTTTGCAACGGCTTTTCCCATCCGTAATTGTTGGCTACCTGATATCGAAAAATATTCATAGATTGAACCTTGAACTCAAGCCAAGCAGCTTAACTTTTTTATTCCATTTCCGTTTGTGAATATGGCATTAACAATCGGTTTAAAGTCTGCGATAAAATTAGTCCTGCGGGAATATGGCGACAGATATGTGTGTGGTTGTCAAGACGCGTCGGCTCTTTAATAGGTTCTTACTTAAGTTTTTTACAGATTCTCTTTAACATAGTTGCCGGAGTCAAATATTGGTCCAATAAAGCAACTAAATACTATCGCTTTCACAATAAATATTTTTTAAAATACGCCAACTTTTTAAAACTTTTTAAAAATAAAAAAACTACTCCATTTTTGAAACAATATAAATAAATAAATTTGATTTTTCAAATTACGCAATTTCTTAAAAGTGTAAATATTTCTCACCCACAACTACAAAAAGAAAAAAAACAATGCATAAATAAAATGTGCCTTAATAGGTTTTAAGAGGTTTGATTTTAGTTTTCTACATGCAAAACAAGGAGCTAGAGCTACCCGTTTATATGCAATTTATTTTATACAGTATACCGATAATTTGAATATATATTTTGAGGCTTTTATTCATTATCCTGAGTATAAATTGCCCTAATATTACTTGCTTAGAAACTTTTAGCAATGAGTAACAAGTAAATGTCACATTTTTATAACTCCTCCCGGATATTTGAATTTTGCCCTTCTACTCGAATTTCATAGCCTCAAGTGAGTTTTTCAAACTTTTATCTCTTCTAGTGATCTTAATATAAACATAATTATTTTAAAGCCTTGTTATAGTAATTTCGGAAAGCCTTATGTGAATATCGAATTCGAAAGCCTTGACTGTCAATTTGGTGCAAAAGTACAGCATTAGGTCAATTAGGACAATTACTTAAGATCCGGAATGCAAACGGAGCAAACTGCGGCGGCGCCTTGTGGTGCATATTAAAGGACAATTAGGAAGGTGGCCAGTGGCGGCACGTGCTCGCAATTGGCCAAAGTTAGGACTGCATCAGCATCGGAACGGAACAGAAGTGGAATAAAATGGAATGGAGTGGAAGGTAAACAGAAACTAAATAATTCATGGCATGCTTAAGGCACATTTCCAGCTGTCGGCGCCCCATCGACTCAATTCAAGTTTAGTTTATTGATGTGCCAAAAACTTTGCATCATTCGTAAGCACGTGGAGTCTGAGCTCCGGCTACAACAGCTCCCCGAGGCCTGGCCGGGCAGAGCCAGCCCGGTCCGGGATCGAACTACTTCACAACTGCGCGCACTTACCAATACCAACAGAAACTACACCTCGTAACTGTTTGTCCCACACCTTGTTTTTCGGGCAACAACAATCATAGGCCAAAAGTTTGCAAGTGCAAGCGTGTATGTGCGTGTGTGTGTGGTTGAAAATTTACATAAATTTATCTGTTCTCTAAATATTGACAGACTTTTAATGGTTGTTAACTTATATGGGCCCAGGGCAAAGAATTTCTAACTTCAGTAGTTTCCAAGCTGTTGAAGCTTTGTGTTGACTTTATCAATATACGAGTATTAGGCATAATATTTATTATATCTATGCCTAATATGTTACTCTTTTACTTTACTCATTTTAAAAATATTAGATTATTCCAGTATTCGACCATTGAGAGAATGTTTTTGAATGGCGTTTTCATTAATTAAATGATATATTTATGCCTTAAAAGTTAATTTATAATCACATTTTTTTTTTTTATTTATTGCCAATTGTTTGTTCAAGGCAGTAATTTAAATTAAATATTGCAACGCAGAAGAAGACTGTTTTAAGACTAAAAAAAATAAACACTGGCCCAGGAAATGCCGGATAATTTAATAAGATATAATATAATCAGCTTATTGCATGAATAATCAACAATATGCAAGGTTAGTTATTTGCTTTCAAGAATGTAATTGACCTTGATGACACGCACACGCACACACGAACACACGAACACACATACGCACACACACACGTAAATAACATACACAATTTGTTAACTGGGACAATAAACTGTGCAAATCACATCACGTAGGCCACGTTTTTACGTAGATTTTGGCTCGTACATATGTGATTGGATTGTCCGCCGTCTTGAGGCCCAAAACTAAAACGCTTTGGGGCCTTCTCGAGAACAAGTTCGCAAAGCGGAATCGTAGCCCGTTGCCGTTGTTTAGCTGTTACGCGTGGAATACATCAGCGATTGTCCTGGCTTTATTAATGAACGCCATTAACGGATTACGTGCGGCCTTGTTGTCATTTGGACTGGGCCATAAGCGAAGCCCGCGTTTGCCACTAAAGCGCCAGCCATTAACGGCTGCACGCGAAATTGCCTGGCAAGCTGCTGCCAGGCGGTGGCCACGACTCGCCCGAATGCATGAAAAGTGTATGAATTTGCAGAGCTTCGTTTGCCCGCAAATGGGAGCAACAACAATGAAATGCCTAATTGCAATTAATTGCCCAATTAGGTGCCACGCCCACAGTCAAGAGCTGGACTTAGTTATCCAGGCACTTAACTACTTACGACTGCATGTCAAAAATTGACGCATCTGCTGTGCATTTGTTTGGCCTAAGAGTGGGCGGCTGCCAGGCCGGTTAAATGCCCAAGGCAGTGGCCCCACAGCTGGCGGCTGGCGGCTGTTTGCCATAAATTATGCATGCCACACACTTTGCGGCTACTTGGCCCCACTTGACACTGGCAATGGCAGTGTGGCAAGTGGCAAGTGGCAAGTGGGAAGTGGGAAGTAGCAAGCGCACTGCATTATCATGCAGCATATGTAATAAAGGCAATAAATTTGATTACCTATACCATATTTTGAGCGTCTCTCTGCCTGTCTGTCTGTCTGTCTGTCTGTGTGCATGTATTATAATTCATTTTCGATACCAATGGTAGGCCACAGCGGCTGACATCTCTTGCAAACGTGGCCAAAGAGCCTCAATTTTGTTGGCCTCGAGTGCCATTATAAATGTTGATTTGCCAAGCTAATTATACAGCTAATACTAAAACTGTTACTATAACTAGAAATGGAATGACAGCCGTGGCCTTCGGCCTGAAAGCCACTTGCCACTCGCCACTTGCCACTTGCCACTTGCCACTTGCCAGTTGCCACTTGCCACTGACCAAAGTTGCGGCAGCGCATTAAAATTTTATGCGTTAACGGCAAAATTATACGAAATCATTTTCGGAATGCAATAAATGAGGCCGCAAGTTAATTCGACAGCGTGCGCGCTGCTAAAATAAAATGTAATGTCCTTTGAATGGCGCTTTAAATGAGCATCGAACCGCCCACCGCCCGCTGTCCGCCGCCCACCACTCCGTGACCGATAAGTCGCGGCTGTGCCAGAAATTAAATCGAAATGACCCCAAGGCTTTGCGGTGTGCGTGTATGTGTGTGTGTGTGTGTGTGTGTGAGTGTGAATGAATGACTGTAGTTGTGTATGTGTATGTGTGTAGTACTGTCTGTTTGTCTCCAATGATTATTTGGTCTATTGCCAACAGTTCGAATAAAAAGAAAGCCCTATGGAATCATGAAAGATCATAACTTAATCGTTTTTCTATGGATTTTACCTGGCAATATCTTGTTCGACGCGTATTTAATGCATTTTTATGAATCAGTTACTAAGCTAACTACTTTTTTACAATTTTTAACTAAATTTTAAAAGTCATCACTAGACTGTTTGAATTGATCACAGGCCATCAAGTTGGCTTTGTATAAACTTTACAACCCTTTAAAGCAGTTCAGAGCCATAGCAAAATATTCATTAAGTGAGCACAAATTACCAAAACAATATGGTGACAGATATCAATGTTAACTATGAGATGAGTGTGTACCATAGTGACAAAATTTACTCGATGATATTATAATGTTCGCAGCTCTTAAGTTTGAACATTAGCTTTTCGATGGTTGTAAATGTTTTGCTTAGTTAGAGCCAGGAAATTTTAAATATAATCTCGTCTGTCATGAAGAGCACGAACTAAATGTATTGTATTTCAATATGCTCTGCCCTCTTCTTACTATCGATAAATATTGCCTTTGAGTCCAGCTTTTTAAGAAAAGCTCGAAAATTATCGGAGATAGATACAGTAAAATTGTTATGTAGGCGCTTGTATACATACACAAATGAAGAATGTGTAACTTTTTGGATAACCCGCATTCCCCCGGGTAATATCTGTTCGACTGGAGCACACTTGCTTGTTCGCCCACGAAACCTTGGATCCTTTGCGAAATTCGATTTTCTTAACTTGGCCGACTTAAAGCCTCAAGATTTATCTTATATAGCATCCGCCCACTCTGCCCCAGTGTTTATTTGCGTTGTCGCAACCACCAGGCGTACATAAATTACACCACAATACGCAGCAACAACCACAACAACAACAACAGTAACAAGCGCTAAATAGTTTCACTAGCTGCTGCTTGACTTGGCCCTATGTTGTGGGTTGCCGTCCCCAGCTCGGGCTCTGTTGCAGTCTCTGTGCTCGTCTCTGTCTTCGGCTGCAACTGATTTAATTTTAGATACGCATAATAATTGTTCGCTGTTGGCAGGCGGGGTTTTCTGTGTGGGGGTGCGGTTGCTTGGCGGGAAGTTGGGCATATTAAAAGTATTTGCATTTCACATTGGAAATTCCCAAGCCATTCGCATGTGGGCGTGACCAGATTAAGTAGTATAGGCCGAGGCTTAAGGCGCTCGGCGAACGTTACTGCTCGGTGTTCGGTGGTCGGTGGTCGTTGTTCGGCTCTCAGCTTGGGCATGTTGACGCAAACTGATGGCGTCTCTCAACTTGACGCTTAACATTAAAGACGTTGGCGGTGGACAGTGGCAGCAGGGGGCAACGGTCACTTCCGTCACATCCGTCAGAATAACATCCGCAAGCATTTCACCAGCTTCCGCTTGGGCAGGCGTTGCTGTTGCTGCTACTGCTGCTGCTGATGACAACTCGTTAGTGTTGCCTTTGGCCAAATGCTGAATTTTAGCATGCATATACTATACTAACTAGGTGGGCGACAAGGGTATGCCACCGGAAACTGCCGTCCAAATTAATGTTAACGAGCCAAGTTAAATGGTTAAATTGTTTCTTGCCACACACACAACAGTAACAGTAACAGCAACAGCAACAGCAACAGCTGACAGAGTCACAACGGGGGTTACGGGTTAAGTGTGGCAGCCACATACTAGTAGTATCTGTGGCAGCATCTTGCGCCCTACCAAAAAAAAAAAAATGCTCCACACACCGAATGCCGTCAGTTGCCGCTCGTATCAGCTGCAAAAGTTTTGCTTACTTTTCTGCACCTTTTCTCTCGCACCTGTTTGCATGCGTTTCACCTGTTTGCCTGTGTCTGCGCTTCTGCGTCTGTTGGTCCGTCTGTCTGTCTGTTTGTCTGTTTGCGTGTTCGCTTATCGCTAACAGCCTTCAATTTAACAATTTCACTTTGTCACGTGCCCGGGCTCAGGTTGCGCCCCCGCTTCAGGTCACACCCACCTCGGTTGCCCCTTAACATTGCCATCCTAGAGCCAAAATATTTAATTTTATCTTTTGCCGTCGAGTTTTGTTGATGCCCGTAAAAGTTTGTCGCCCCCATGCTGCCAGTCCACGTACTTTAAATGGCATCTTTCCAGTTGCCCATTGTTCTCCGTCGTCCATTACGTATCCCCTCTTTGCCCATGTCACGGAACCACTCGCCACGCCACAGATTTTATTTTTCGATTTCGATCTTTAAGCTGTCTGCCATGCGGCAGAAATTTATTTTAGCTAATTGAAAATTCGCTCAATGTTTTAACATACAAGTAAATACTTGTAAGAAAAACAGGAATTCATTGAATTTATCGCGATACAATTCTCTGTTTAACTAACTAGTAGTTAACAGACGTAAAAAGGCAATGGGTTGATTTCCCAGTTTCCTCCGGATTTTCCCGGGTGAAGTGCTTGAAGCCTTGTCCCTTCGCTGATGCCATAAGAAGGACAGTTTAAAGGGAACTGCATAGTGCTTACAATACCTAGCTTCGTACCACTCGCTCAATCCCTCATTAAGAAGGCAGGGGCTCAGGATCGAACTGATTCTTATACAGACTTTCAATTCATTTTGCATTTTAAGCCAAGCCATTAATCAAAACATCTCCAATGCGAAAATAGTTGATAATAAAACTTAAAACCTCAGATGTAAACTCAGCGCCAAAAAAAGCATAAATAACTTGTTGCCCAGCCATTGGATTTATCTATTCAGATTTGGTTGATGACAATTTTGGGCAGAAATTAAATTTAGCCCACAAATTCAGTGTGAAAATATTAATGACTCGCAATATTTTCAGTTGAACAGGCAATAATAAATTTAAAAAAATTAATTTAATCGTTTATCTAATTTCAATTGGTTGGTAGTTGTAATTGTTTTTTTTAATAAATAGTCTTACTTTTGGCACCGCCCTTTTAACGCACCGCCCGAGCTGCCAATCCTATATATGTACATATATATATGTCTAGAATATATAACTCAATTTGTAAAATGACTAAAGATTCACCCGCACCTTGTAATAATCCGCAAAAAAACAATTTAAAGATGTTGTTTGTGTCATAAAGCAGAAGTGTTGACAGACATCAAGGTTCAAGAAACTTATTAAGCGTGTTGGGTGCATACACAGACACTAGACAGACACCCGCACACACCCGCACACACCCGCACACACACACACCTATCTAGAGTTATGCACAACTTTTAGCCACTTAGCGTATGACATGTATGTTTCCCTAACGAGCAGAGTGTTGCGAGTGGCGATTGTGGCAAAACCAGCGAGACAAGTCAAGCCACATACACACACACACACACACACACACACACACAGAAAGACACGCGAGTTCCGACTAGGCCAGGCTACGCTGTGTGTGCTGCTTGAGTTGGAGTGTGGGCTGAAGGACGCTGTAAGTTTGTTTATATAAAGACATCTTTATGCGCCCAGCTGGAAAGTTATATGCGACTGAGCCAAACGCCAATTTCTCGCCAGTCACTGTGACTGCGACTGCGACTGCGACTGCCCAGGTAATTGTGACTGCGACTGTGATTGCTGTTGTAAATGTTTGAGTGTCGCATTAACCGTGATAAACAGCGCGTCAAGTGAAAAGCAGACGGCAGTTAACCACGCACACACACACACACACACATACACAGCCACTGGCAAACGGATAAGGGACAGAGTGGTAAGGTTCTGTGCGGGGAAGGTGGCTGCATGCGCGGCTAGAGTGAGATATAGAGCAAGCCAGTCAAACAGACAGAGCTACTAATAATTTGAGATCCAGAACAGACAGGCGTGCGCTGATAAGCGGATATATGCATCCGCTATGTATATGAATACATGTATACTGGCATATGTACGTGCGTGTGTGTGTGTGGGTGTGTGCGCATTGGGGCAAGGTAAGCTGGCATACAACTATATATATGTATATATATATATGCAATTGCAGGCAATGAGCAAAGCAATACTCACAACCAACACACAACAGAAACAGCAACAACAACGATGTTAATACGCTTAGGAAAAGCCAGCTTAAAACTCACAGATGACATCTGCGCATGTGTGTGTGTGTGTGTGTGTGTGTGTGTGTGTGTGTGTGTAGTGCATAATGGCACACTCTTCAAAATGCGTTGACGTTGACTCTTTTTGTGCTGAAGTGCCCAGTCTCATACGCTGTCTCAGCCAAGTTTTTATTTTTTTACCCGACGACTTCGTTTTGGCGCTCATCTCTCCCTGTTTGTGCCTCTCCAGCTGTCCCTATCTCTCTCTCTCTCTCTCTCCAGAAATACGCCAAGCTTAAAGCGCCAGCAGCAGAGAAGTTTATTATGCATGCAACTACCATTGTTATTGCTTTTGTTGCTTGCTGCATTGTATAACAGATTTGTTGTTGTTTTATTTTTCTCATCTTATTTGTTCTTGTTGTTGCAGAATATTGTTTTAAGTTGGCTTTGAAGCGGCGCTTCACATACCTCTCCAGGCTGCTGCCACGTTGTGTGGCATGCGCCTTGTCTGCGGTTTTGTAGCTGCCATTCAAGTGCGGAAGTTGTTTAGTGGCTGCCATTCAGCCATTCAGGCGCAATATTAAGTGGCATACCAAACACCCATCGCTGCCCACCCCACCCCCTACTCTTCCCTCCCTCTCTCTATCACTCTCTCTCTCTCTCTCTCTCTTCAGTGTATGCTTCAGCTTTACAAGCAACTATGGCCATGTTTGGATGGGTGGGTGTTTGCCCTTCGCCCCTGATCCCCGTTTGCTGATCCTGTACTGCGCGCCAATGAACTTGAAAATTAAGCTGCTTTTTCTGCTCATTGTTTGCGGTCTTGTTGGCAGGAGGAAATGGGTCAATTCATCCAAAAACTAAACTTCACTTTGCTCTGCTTGAGTATTTTTTGACATAAGCAAATGCACGTCATTTCAATATATTCAACTTGACAAAATTTATAAATGAGAGGCAGATGCTTTCATTCAGCGCGAATATTTTGTTATGTTTCATATTTCTATCGTCGGGCAGATGATATGTAAATAAAATCTCTTTAGCTTTCAAGCTCTCGATTATTAACGTAATAAAGCCTCTTCTTTTTTGTATATTCAGTTTTAGGCGATGTCATTTGTTGCTATCCCAAATGTTTCTTCCGGGCGACACTTATTCCTAGCTTTCTGCCAAAATGCTTTTCACTAACATGGCATGTATAAGAAGAAGTATAATTATATTAAATAAAAGCATAAGGAACTTTTTTAAAGATATATTTATTGCTGTTTAAGATTTAATATTGAGCTTTAAAAGTAAGTTTTATCGGACAAATCGTGCAATTGCGACTCTCACTACATAACAAATCCTTTTTTCATTCCGTATTTTGCGAAACGATATTTGGAAATAAGCTAAGCCACATAGGCTGGTAAACGTAAAACTCATATATAATTTGTCACAATTGCTATGCTTTTTAGCTGGCGCCCATATCAAACATTAGGTTTATAGCTCTTATAGCTTGTGCTGTGCCAAATTTAATAAGGACAAATTGTTCCATATATATGCTTAAGGATTGTTGAACGCAACTTAAGCTGAAAGTATTATACCGGTCATGCATTTATCAATTTGATAGAAAAACCTTTCAGCCTGCAGCTTGTCAAAGCTTTCCAAAGTCAGAAGTAATCGTGCATGCACATTGTTGAAGCTCATCGTTCAAATATATATATTTATATATATATATATATATATATATATATATATATTTTAATGTATATATATAAATATATTTCTTTCATGCAGACTGTACTTGGATAAGTACTAAGTGTAAGCCACCCATCAAGTTGGTTGGTTCTTCCTTTCGCTACTCTAAGAACATTTTTGAGCTACCCTTTTGCTTCTGCTGCTCACTCCTGCAGACGTTTCCTGATGCCTTTTTTATGGTCAACATATTGCGGACACTTTATTTGGTTTTAATTTAGCGGCAATGCTAAATGCATGCCATTTTATTTGCACACGCCATTTGTTGTTGGGTGTTGTTGGCTGCTGTTGCGGCACAACTTGAACTATGAGTTTATTTACATTTACATTAATTTTGTGTTTCGCTTATTTTTCTTCTTTCTTTTGCGTTTTGCTGCCATATTCCGGTTTCCTTCTTTTTCAGGAGTTGCATTTCGCCGTCGCGTCGCGTCAAGTCGACGCGGCGCAAACACTAAGACTCTTGAATAACTGAGAACGTTGCCAGCGACGCACAGCCATGCACAGCAGTGGCAACCATGCTCTGCAACAGCAACAACAACCACAACAACAACAGCACCGAAAGCAGCAACAGCAACAACAACAACAATACAGAGTCGTGCAACAGCGAAAACAGTTGCTCGACTGGCGTTAACTTCACTAACGCCGAAAGCACAACTCGTACTTCATATAATTCTTTACTTGCTGAACTTATAAAGTTTGCTTTTATGTTGTTTTATTTTTTTTTCTCCGTACACACTCACACACACACAGGCACCCACACACATACAGCTGGCAGACTGACTGACATTCGCTTGTTGGCGCTGCTGTTGCTCGGGCGTTTTTATGTGCCTTGCCGGCGACTTCAGGGAGCGACTCGAGCAGCAGCCGGACAACGGTGCGTATGATTAATGCGGCGCATTGCTGGCCCTGGCCATTGCAAATGCATTTTGGCCAGCGCCATGGCTGCCTTAGTCATGCTCTGTCAGCTGCACTGAATCCCCCTCCTTAACCCCTGCCCCCAACAGCCACCCTTTGAATTTAAACAAATTTGCTTTTTGCCAAAGTCTTGGCAATTGCATATCGCATTCGCTTGGGTCTGGCAATGGATTTACAATTGTGCTGGTATTTGGCTTAGGAGTGTAAGAAAGAGCTAGTTGCTCTTTCGCAAAAAAAAAAAAATAACAACAAAATGCACAACAAGTGATTTGTTAGCCAAGAAATTTAAGTATTTATGCGCTTTAAGAAATGCGATACGAAATGTGGCATAAATAAACGAGTATATCTGGGTGGCAGCTGTGTGCAAATGTATGTGTGTTTGTGTGTATTGCATGCATGTCCTTCTGATTTTCATTTCCGCAATCCCGCAGCGCGCACCGCTTACATCTTCTAATGCGGTCTTGACCAACAGAGCGCCAACTTTTGCGCACGAGTAATTCGTTGGGTGGTTTCTTTCTTGTATTTTTCAACAGCGAGGCTGGTGCCTTGTATCTGTCGAATTGTTGGCTCATGTTTGCAAAGTAGGTTTTCTTGTTGGCAACAATCCCAATGAACACCCACACACCCACACACAGAACATCATCATCAACATGTAGCCGCGCTCGAATGTAGGCAATAAAATGTGAACCGCGGCAGTCCTGCCAGAGTCCTGTTAATAACAGCAGTTATTACTTAAGTCTCTTGTTTCATTTCAATTTCATTTTTTGTGCTCTGCTTGCACATTCCCATTCTCATTTATATTCGCATTCATCTCCATCGCAGACGCAGTCAGTTTTTTTATATTTTTAATATTCTCTTCTTTTTTTTCTTCTCATGATTTAAATATTAATCATACGCCTCATATGCTCTACTTATTTGTACATATTACAATGTCGACTGGAATGACAGCTGCCTCGTCGACTGGCTGGCTGGCTGGCTGGTTGCATTGGGCGCTTCTACATAAATGTTATGCAATATATACATATGTATGTGCATGTGTGCTTAAATTGCCTGTTACCCGCGCAGCAGAACTACCCCTTCACCTTTGGCCACTCTGTTACTCACTCACTCTCAAAGCACAAACTCATGTCGGTTTTGTCATTGCATTAGCATAAAAATGTTAAGTCTTTGTAATGGCAGCAACAGCAGCCGCAGTCGCAGCCGCAGCTGCAAAGACGGCCAGCGGCATATTCTGTCATCGATTTTTAAAGCGCAGGCAATGGCAATGCTTGCCCCCCTCCCCCCCACCCCCCTTCATCATCCCTTCTTTCCACTCCCTCTCCCACAAACCCAACCACCACTCTACCCCACTTAATCCACAGTCAGCTAGTTGGCAATTTAGTTTTTGTTTTAATGCGTTTCTATTATATAGAAATTGAAATGTTCTGGCCCTTGCCGGAATCACAGTCACAATTGCAGAACGTAGCTGCAGTTCTTCCATTGTGGTTTCTTGTTGTGGTTTCTCGTTGTTGCTGTTGTGTTTGTTGTTGTGTGAAAAATAAGACCACGCTATGTTATGGGCAGCATTAGTTAAGTAGTTTGGGTTTTGGCTGAGAGCAGCACAGGGCTTAAATCAGTTAACCATAGCACAACTTGCGCAATCGCTGCTTACATGACAAAATACCCTGTATTTGATACTGGATTCAGTTCCTGTCGAACTATCGAATGTATGTAGGGAAGGGCATTTGATGGATTTCACAAGGACTTGAGTTCTTTATGTTGTTATTGTTTAATTTAAGGAAATTGGTGAATAAACGTAAACTTATAGTTATTATACATATTCTGACATGTATTTCAAAGACAACGAGCAACAGCGAACACATGTTTTCATTAAGTCTCTTCGCTTTAAGCTGGACTTCTCCTGCTTCTATTTTCATCGATATACCGTGGATTCAATATACATAGCAGGGTTGTATGTGATAAGTAATTTAATATTACCAAATGAGTATAATGCCAACATTATACTCGCCTGTTTATTTTGACTGATTATAAATTCGACCACTTCTAGTTATATCTCCAACTCCCACATGTATGACTCTTACGTTTCGTTATCAGCTTATACTGTTTCTGCTCTGATCGGTATATTATCGCAAGAGAGATGATATCGATGCTGACGACGGACACAGTCTATCAATCTATTCGGAATATGCGGTTCTTAAGCTCAAGCGCAGCTCAGATGCATATAATTCTCAAACAGTTGAGGCTATTCCGCAAAGAGAGGGGCCACACCGCGTAAACGAGTCTTGTAATCATTAAGTTGACTGGTCACACTAATTTAATCAAATTGCATCAATGATTCGGTTCGATTGCTGCGCTACTGTTACCGTTATTAAGCGACATATCGCTCGTCGTTTTCGATTTGCAAATTTCCAAAATATGCAGACAGTTTGTTGTCGTTGTTATTGCATTGTCCAAACGGTCGCAATTTTGCGCATAGTTTGTTCATTAAGAGGCCTAAAAGCCATTTATATGCATGTGTGTATAAACCGCAAACGCGCATACACACACAGAGAGGCATATATAGTATAGGGCGTCTATTTGATAGGCGGATTATCGAAATTCCAATATTAATTTACATACTGTGCACTTCATTGCCGCCAACGCGGCAGAGCAAGCGAGACAAGGCGAGCCAAAGAGAGAGAGAGAGAGAGAGAGATAGAGAGGAATTGATAGAGTGCAGTAGGCTGGAGAGGACAGAGCGAGCATAGGTATCATGCTGAGCGAAACTAAGTTGTTGATGCACCGCGCAATGCATAAGCCTATAAACTGGCTTGCCACCTGCCCCTGCTGTGCCACTTGGACTTCAACCAGCTCCTCCTCCGCCTGTCCGCCCCGACTCTGCCTATGGTGGTGTAGTATGTCCCAGCCACAACGTTCATCCGGTGCCGGCAAAAGTAATTTGCATACAGAGTCACAGTTGGCAAATGACTTGGCAATTTTCGGGCCACGTTGCGGATGAGAATGACAGGGGGAGGGGGGGGGGGGAGGTATGGGGGTTGCGCGAATAGGGGCGGGCGCGCTACTCATCTACCATGCAAGCCACATGCAAAGCCGAAATTGTGAAGTGCAACAGCGCAATTAATAACAGGCAAACGGCATCTCAGCATCATCATCAGCATCACAATCCGTAAACCACCAAGAGCAACACAAACAACAACGCCCAGCGGGCAACCTTCCACCGGAAACAGACGTCAGCCTCAGCCTCAGCCACACCCACAAACACAAAAACACACACAGACACAAAGGCACTGGCAACCCAATCGAGTGTCCTTGTCTTGGTTGTATTTGCATGCAAATGGCTGGTTAGTTTTTTACGATAACAACAATAACAACAAAAAGTTAAGAAAGACGAGTGAAAGGGGAACATGTATCCGTTAGGCTGCGTTTTCTGAGCGCGAGAACTGCAAGCTGAATCAGCCTCAAGACTTGTGAGTGGCCCCAAATATGCAAAGGTATTCGACAAAATGCCATTAAATAAAAAAAGAATACGAAAAAGAAAGCCCGAAAGAGCTCTTACTTATTATTATCTAGAATGAAATCACAAGGCTTTGCTCTTGCTCGGGCATTACAATACAATTTCAAGTGAGATAAATTTGTTGCTTGTTTTTTTTTTTCGAAATTAGTTTTTCCTATCATTATTTTCGTCTAGTCTTCTTAAGTTTGTTCTGTGCAGACATATATACTCTTATATTTTTTACCATTTTATATATATTGTTTTACTATTAACCGACGAATCGAAACACGAAATAAAAAAAATTAAGGCGAGATCCAGTCTCTATCGCAAGATCCCAATAAAGGGCCAAATCTAACCATATATTTATTGATTTTATATTTATTTACATTATTTACATCTGGCAAAATTTTCAACACAGCGGACAATTATAAAATGATTGCCTTTCAATGTTGAAACAATATGACAGAGCTAAGTTTGAACCAGAAACTTGGTTCAACTATATGAAAAGCTAGCATTACGAGCCGAACTTAAATGCAAGCAGTTGGTTTGAGCTGAATTTGCAGCACAGAATACCCACCTAGTATTTATAGATATTCTAGATTCGGTTTTGAAATAATATGTTTTACCTTTTGTGGTAAGACTATTTTCAGATTTGGCTCCCACCCTGCTAATGTCTATCAAATGCAACAAAGTCGTTAAACTAAACTATAAGCGCGTAATTGTATGCTCTCAACTTTATTGCTGTAGCTTAACAAGAGTTTAGAGCAATTACTTTGAAAATAACACTTGAAAATTATATTGGTTGTAAAGTAAACCAAATGTTTTGCTGCAATTTAGGAAATGTAATTTGCTGACTATTACAAAAACCGCGAAAAAGACATATGTGCATAGATTAGGTTAGCTGTTGCTGGTGCAAAAAAATTTCATTTGGCCAAATAAATATTTCAGTGGAAGGCCAAAAGCGGAGGCAGCCAACGTGCTTATCTTCTCTCGCAATTCCATTTTCATTTACATTTTCATGCTGGCCATAAATGCTTGTTACAGCCAGCAGATGGTTGATGTTGTGTTTTGTTGCTGCTATTGTTGTTGTTATTGTTGATGTTGCTGTTGCTGTGAATGCGTTAATTAAATTACGACTACGGGATGTTGTCGACGACAGCTCGAAGAGATTCTAATCGACTAAATGAGTACCAGCAGCGGGCTTATGTTGCCGCTACTGCTCCTGCTGCTGCTGCCGTCTGATCTTATTTCGAGTCTCCATTTCATTTTAATGTTGCTTACCTGCCATTTTGTTGGCAAATTTACAAACACCCATGCATAAAGGTACATAACGTACCAACAAAAGTGCTGCCATTGAACCCAGTTTCCCTCTCGTTCCCAAACCATCTGGTATGGAGCCGTTCCAGTTTTAGTTTCTGTTTTAGTCCCTGTGCAATATTGTTGCATGATTGACAGACTTTATGCCCGTGTAGGCAAAGACACAGCCACGCCTACGCCCACGCCCATGCCATGCCTACTTCAATTTTGACTTACATTATCGCTAGACTCATAATTAAAATGTGCACAGCTACAACAAAATATGCTCACCTCTCAGTGCATTAGTTTTCGACATGAAAAATCTGTGCCCCTTTCAGGAGGCAGGCGGAGGTGTGGTGTATGCAACAGTTCAATATGGAACGTGAATTTATACTGAGATGGCATCTTGGTGACTTTTGGTCAGTCTATTTCCGATATTTGTGCAGCACGCCCAGGCGTACGCAGTTGTAGTGTGTCTCTCCTTAGCATCCTGGATGCCATTCAGGAGATGGCCTCCTCTGCTCGTAGCACACAAAACACTGCCTCGCCTGTTTTGTGTGTGTGTGTGCGCATTGTGCTGCATACGTTATGGCGGCTCATATGAAAGTCTTTCATGTGGCTGGCACACACACACAACGTCCCCTGCAGGGGAGAATAAACCAAAAAAATAAAAAATAAAAAATAAGAAAAAAACAAAAACACATGCACAGCTGCCAAACCAATTTCAATATTCATTTTCGTTTCCGCTTGAGCTTCAATGTGCAGAAATTTCTTACTTAATCTTGGTTTATGTAATTTTTATATGCCTACGCTATGCCCCCAACCCCCAGCCCACCCCCCTGAGCACGGGGCAACCTAGAGGACCAGCCCCCCTCGCAAGTACCCTGGGCTGGTTTCCAGTGAATTGTTCAAAAATCCTCTGGCTGCCTCAGTTCGTTGAAGCCAAAGCAATGGTCAGGCAGAAGGCAGCGACAGCGCACAGTGGGCGCAAATTTGCAAAAATCCTAAATATTCTTTGTTATATCATGTATCATATATCATGTATCATGTATCATGTATCATATATCATGGCAACAAAGCAAGTCCTTATGTTAAAAAATGATTGTCAAAATATTATGTAGACATAAACAACTTAAGCAAATATTGAGCAATATATATATAAGTATTATAAGATATTTTTGTGTAGTCAGAAAAGGACATTTTTTATAATTCTTGAACATTGAAAATGTCTGTTCATATATTCACATTTATTTCTTATAAGATAAGAAAAGAAACCCATTAGGTCGCAGCATAACAAAAGCTGTTACTTGAAATCAACGCATTGGTTCCACTGTGCACAGTTACCGTAGTTGTTGCTACTGCCGCGCTGTCATGCTGAATACTGCAAGATTAAAAGCGAAGTGCTTGAACAGTTTCTCGAAAAAAAAAGTGAAAAAAAAATAAGGAACGAGGCCGGATAAGAGGAGACTGAAGTAAAATCGGGTGCACATGAAATGAAATAAAATGATGGAAAAGTCTTAAGTGTCGGCTTAGTGCGGCTCAGTGAGACGGCTGAAGCCCAGCCGGGTAGTTTGGACTGTAACTGCAGCCGGGCTTGGGGCTAGAAGGGAAGGCAGGATTGCTGCGATTGGACAGCCACTCCTTTTGCATATCATAGCTTTGTCTGGCTTAGGCTGTGCTATTGACCATGGCTGCCAGGCTGGTCGGCTGGAAGGCTAGCAGGCTGCTCCAGTTTGCCGGCGACTCAACTATTCCGTGCGGTGCAAGTAGTTTGCCAACATATTTTGCAATTTTTGTGATTAGCTTAATGGATTTATGCGCTGCAGTCGCCACATTAGCACAGGCCAAGCTCCAGTTGCTGCTGCACGCCAAATCTCTTCCAGCCCGAAATTGAGTTTCGCTCAACTTTTGTGCTGCCAAATTGGCAGTTGAAAATACATGAGTAAATTTAATAAAGCCCCTGCACACTGTGCCAAAGTCAGCCCCATGCCAGTCGCAAGCCCAATTTATATATAGTTTCAACTAATACATACTATGGCCCGGACTGGACTAGACTGCAGTCTAATTAGGGCCAACACCAAACAGTTAAGCAACCAATCAATATTTGACCAGCTCGCAACGGGGTTCGGTGTCTGTAAGTGTCAGTATGTGTCTGTATGTGTGTGTGTGTGTGTGTGTGTATGTGAATGCGTGTGTGTAGGAGCATGGGAACGGACTGTCAACAGAAATCAGCTTATAAATTCAAATCTCAGCGAGGGTGTGTGTGTGTTATTTGTTTCGCTTGCTGTTGGTCATTTTTGTTGTATTTTACTGCACTTTTTTTTATTTGCACATATTTTTACTCGGTATTAATATTTTTATGGCTTGACGAAGTTTCTCTTTTGTTGCCATAGCTGCTTTGAAGCCACAAACAACGCTCAAATACTGCAAATAATATTGCTGCAGTCACAAGTGCTCGCCCGGTGGGTACCCTGTTCCTTTTTTTATATTTACTTTTAAACAAACTTTGTTTATCAACTTTAGCTTAATGAAAAATATTAATAAATAACTTCTTACGCCTTTCTAAATCTAGTGTATTATGAGGTGTGTCAAAAGGGGCCTTAAATTTATAAAGACATGTTTCGGCGTTTTATTAACTTAAGAATTCTGAATGTAATTAAAGTTTCTTATTAATTATTATTTTTTTATCTATGACTTCACTCTTTACTGATCTTAACTGGCCAAAATACAGTCTTACTTAAGCTTAATCCCATTAAGGTAAGATAAAGCGAAGTTTTAATTAAATTTAAGATATAGGAATAAACATTTTGGCAGCAATCAATTTCGGTTTGAATAAAAAAAATTCGAAAATATGATAAACCGACTGCAAAATTTTGCTTCTGGAAAAGCAGATTTACGAACCGAAAATCAAACTAAAACAATATTTGCGCTTTTAACTAGTTTTATTTGTTATTTCCATCGATCGACTTAACTAAGTATAAATGTATCTCTTTCCATTCCATAGTTGCTTGCTCCTTCGACTCTTTTAATAATATTGATTAATTTCATGCTTTTACGCATCGCTCAGTTAAGTCGCGTAATTGAAAGGGTATTTCAGTTTAGACTGATTGAAGATAGTTTTGTTTATTATGGACTATGTGAGTGCTTCGTTATATTTTATTCATTGAATTTCGCTGTTGTTTTGTTGTTTTTGATGCTTTTGCTGTTGTTGCTTTGGTCCTTATGCAAATTGATTGAACAACGCTTTGCGCGCTGGCCATTCGGCAGTGGCAACAAATGGATAGAGCGGCGTACACAATTGGGAACAACGTTGCCACACTGTTGATTTTTGTGTTTTTATTTATTTTTGGGCTTTTTATATATGTATATATATATATATATACGTATATTTATTTCCATTATGTGCGGACTCCACTGTCGGCATTGCTGCCGCAACAGTCACAGTTTAATGCCCATGCAGCGATAAATGCGGATTGAGAACGGGAATGGGTTTGTTATGGCACGGGCCGAACTGAGCTGTGCTGGGTAGTGTAGTGTAGTGCAGGGTATGGGACAGGCCGCCGGGGCCAAGCCGGTGATGGGCACAGGGATTCGGTGAGATTGCGGAGCAAATTGTGGACCACAAATACAAACGCGGTCGAGGCAAGCGGCGGTCGCTTTATGCGCTTAACGGTCGAGTTAAGGTTGTGTGCAGCATTTTGGCATTTTGCCGTTGAATTTAACAACTCCGTCCGTTTGTCCCATTCATCCACCTACCGATAACCAACCACCCTCCCACTCCCTTCCGACATACCCATCTGTACGGACAGTATTTTCTCGCAGTCAGCGCCTTTCGTGCGTTTCGAGTGTTGCATTAAAATTTATGTCAGTCGCGAAACGCGACTCTCAACGCGCATTGAGTTATTTATGTGTCCGTTCAGCAGTCACCGGTTTCCACACTCCAGACTCCCAGCTGCTGCCCCATGGCTGGTCGAACGTGTGTGCGCCTCGCCGTGTGACTGTCGCTATCCAGCAACTGCTTCATAAACTTGTTAAGTGTTTTTTGCCATCTGCTTTTGGCCAGCCAAAGGCGTCGTAAGGTTCAGTTTGACAGCTCGCTTCATATTTTGCGCAAGTGAAATTATGAATTCCTTTGTCGTTGCCACAGGGAAAGCTGCAAGTAATAAGCGCCATCAGACGGCCTGACGAGCGGCAGGCAGAAAGCTTCAAATTGCCGGCAGCCAATTGCCAAAAGGACACAGCAACCAACAGCAGCAATAGTATCTATTTCGAGCTGAAAAAGCAAAGGAAAGTCTGCGACTCTACCGGCAATTTTTATGAATGCCCGCTGGGCACGCGTTCTGCAATTGGGGTCCGGCGTGCACCGGATCTCCAGCTCATGCTCAAGCAACATACATACATATATATTTTGAACAACAAAACCCAACATCAATTGCAATCAATGATAATTATTATACACACACACACACACATACACACACAGACAGACCGTCTGGCAACATCCGTATCCGTATCCGATCTCAGCACTGTACTTAGCCTCAGCTTTTGTAAGACCCAAAAGTAACATGTCATTTATCATTCTAAATGATAATTAACTACAATAGAAAATTCTATTTTTTCATGCCGCTGTCAAAGTTAACAAGGACTTTAACATGTTCGCTTCTTTTGCATTTGCTTTATCATATATTCCCTGGCTGTCAAGTTTCATATAGCTCAACTACCTGTTTAATATTTGAGAATGACGCCTTTATTAGCGCATCGTTGCCAGCTTATTTGCAGATGAGGCTGTGCCACATTGCAAACAAACGAGTTTTGAATTTGACATTGACAGCAGATAGAAGTACGAAATGCAACGTAAGCAAAACTTTAACTCTTTGTCAACTAAACATGAAAGTCAACTAAGGGGCATAGAGTTGCTCTGGTCTGGGCCTCAGTTAACAGCTCAGCAATTTGTTGCCCACAAATGTGAATATATTGGGGCAATAGTTGCAGTCGGGTCAGCTTCTTGTTTGCTACAGCCATTTTCCATTCACATTTATTTATGTGTGTGTGTGTGTATGTGTGTGTGTAGCGGCGAGTTCTAGTTTCAGAATTTACCATATTACAATCACTTTACCCACTAAGCCTTAGTCCAGTTATGCCTTTATTTACTGCAACTGCGGCAGCTGCTGTTATTGCATTTTGCGAAGTGAGTCTTTGACAAACATAAAGCTGCACATCATTCACAATTTGGGTGTGCCCAATGGATTCATAGAGCAGCAGTGGATGCTAGCCAATGGACAAAAAATATGCAAGTGAATGCCACAGCTGGCTCTTGAATGCAGCTACAACAGCAGCAGCAGCAGCAGCAGCAGCAGCAACAACAGTGCGTTGCACAAATAGTACGTTTATGTCTGATGCCAGGCAATTTTGTGGACGTGTGGCAATCAAAAATGCAACGACAAGGGTTCAGTTGCATGCCTTAGATTCCGTTTCAGATTCAGATTCAAATACAGGCGGCAGCTTTAGCTAAGGCTAAGGCGGCAGCGGCTCAGGTTCCATTTGCAGTTGAACCTGCAGCTGAAGGTTGCCTTCAACTAACACCTAAACTGATTGTTGGCATTAGTGCTGCGCATTATTTTGGCTTTGCGTCGGGTAGTTTGCATTACACAACACACTCAGCTGCGAGCTGGTCGCAATGTAATGTGCATAAATCATGCAGGCAAAAGAGCAGACGGTAATATGTACAGACTGAGATTGAGCTGGAGATGGAGCTGAAAACTGGCACTGGGTCTGGCACTGGAGCCGGGTTCAAGTACTAGAGATGTTGCCTAGCTTGCCCAGTCATTTGTTAAAGGATTTCACATGCTGCCTGCAGCTGTAGTCGTTTCAAAAGGCAACCGAGCCATCGACTGTGGCAGGCCCAGGAAAAATGTAGGTACTTGGCCAGCTGGCAGCTGTTCCACGGCTTCTATATTTCGCCGGGGCATGGGACATGGGGCACGGGTCACAAAAACAAATAGCACAACAAACATTTGCCGCATTTATAACCAGGCAATTCACATGCTGTGCTCGTCAAATTGATTTGTTAGCCGAATTATTCTGTGTGTGGGTGTGTTTGTGTGTATTGGGTGTGTGTGTGGAGTGGTTGTATGTGTGTGTGTGTGTATGTTTGCCTTTTCGCCTATTACTATGCATATGCAGCCCCATTGTTCCAGCTGCACGTATCTATTCGAATGTGGATACAATTAATGAGGATTTACGCAAAGCACTTAATCCCAACCTAACCAATCTTCTTGCTTTCGCTTCACTTCACGACTTTATCTTTATCCTGGCCTGGACAGCATCAGTTAATAATTGTAAGTATTTTTGGGCAGAACGCTTCATTTTGGAAAGTGAGGGGCATGCAGCGTTCTCTCTGTGCGCTCTTTTAGTTAAATCGCCTCAAATGCCGTTTCTGCTTGTATTTTGCAGCAGCAGGGAAAAGCTAGGGTTGGAGCAGCAGCAGCAGCAGCAGCAGCAGCAGAAGAGGTACCAGCAGCAACAGCAGCTGACAGGCACAGTTGGGGAATACTGCGCGTACGTGCCGTGCCTTTGGTTAGATTTTAAGTACACTTGACGCCATAAAAAATGCAGCAAAGTGCGCATTTGTGACAGCTGAGCAGCTGCAGACCGGCAGGTCGGCAGCGGGGTACCGGAATGCCAGACATGCCCATTGAACAAGGAATAATATTTATGCGCTTAAGTGATTTACTATATGGCGCATACGACTTATGAGCATGTAGCCAATGCCTAAGCCAATTATAATTGCTTAAATAACAGAACAAAATTCAGACTGTTAAATGTAACTGTTAAAGCATGTCTGTTATTCTGCTGCACATTAAGCATTAAAGCAGTAAGACTGACTTAACAGAGGCGTATTATGTAACGATAACAGTTAGCATTTATATTTAACGGAATAAGCTGTATATTGTTTAATGTTAATGCATTTTGCTTGACAAGCAAAAGTACAAGTAACATATTGCTGTAAAAGATTAAGAATTTGCTAATAAATTTAATAACAGATATGCCCAAATATTATCTGTACTTAACGACCAATACTTCATATTTTTGTAATGAATATTTTCATATTATTCCAAAAATGTATTCAATTTGACAGTTTAAAAAGCGCTCATGATATAGAGCAACGAATACCTTCCACTCAACATATATTTATGTTTCAGTTGTGAATTAAATTTTTAAATAAAACGCTTAATGTAATGTGATGCCCCTTAAGTTGCTACTGAAGCGCACAGCACAGCACAGCACAGCCGCAGCCAGATATCAACGAACGGCACGGCAGGACGCAGGGCGCAGGACGACTATCACAAGAGGAGCTGCTACTGAAGCTGCAGCCGGAGTATCCATGCGGCTGGCCGCTTCCTTGTTATGATTTATGCGTCCACTGATTCTGATTCACATAAAATGCCTGGCCCAGTCCAGGCCAGGGCTCGCTGTCTGGCAGCAGCAGCACAGCCTGAAGGCCATGAGGCAAAATTATTAGCAACATCAACGCCAACAATGTCCATGCAGCCACACACCGACTGAGGTGAGCCGTTGGCGGCTTGTGCGGTTTGTGGCTGCCAGCGAGTCGCCACACACACCACACACACCCACACGGAACAGCCACCCACGAAAAAGGCTGGCTATGGCAGCACGCGGTTATCTTTATGGCCGACTGCTGCGGCGGCCTGGTGTTTTAGTATTCCTAATATTTCGGCCAAAATTAAAGCCATTCAACGTAACAAATGCGCCGTAAAACAGCGACTAGCTACACCTGCCTGCCTGGCTGGCTGGCGGATTGGCAGCCGAATTTTAAGAGCTGCGACCAGGTGAGCACTTCGATGCGTTTGTTTTTTATGGTCTGTAATAAGCCAACATTGTTTGTTGACTGACTGCACTTGACCCCATGGCATCATCTGTTCTACGTTGCGTATGCGTGATGTGGTTAAACAGTTTATCAGCTTGTCAGTTTGCCAGCTTGTCAGCCTGTTGTCAAGTTGCTGGCACCAGAGCTAAGTGCTGTGCTGCATTTAACAATGCCAGGTGGTTGTTGGTGTGACCCACAGACACTTTGCGGTTCACGCGGGTTCAATGGCCAGCGGCAAAAACTGCGGCAGAAGATTGCGCGTAATAAATGAAAATGCCAAAACAATAGTTGCTCATACGCCGCATGTGGCACAACACAACGGCAGCGACAATGTCCGCTGGGTTCGGTTTTTGGCCATGCAATCTCCGCTGCGCTGTCCTGCAATCCGCAACCCGCAACCCGCCCGTAGCCCGTAGCCTGTTACACGGCAACCCCCGCCAGAGTTGGCGAACAGGCTGTGAATGCATCCCCTTGCCAGCCAACCGGCTAGCCTTGTACTGGTCCCGTCTGCAGCGGAAGTTCGGGGTGTTGATAAAGCGGAAGCTGTGATAGTTCTGCCGCAGCTCCTGCCGCTGTTGCTGTTGCTCCTGTTTCTGATGTTATCGTTTTTGCTGCTGCTGCTGCTGCTGCTGCTGCTGTTGCTGCTGCTGCCTTTGCTGTTTTTGTTGCTCCCGTTTGCCGGCTGCGCTCCACTCAAAACTCGGGCCACTTGCTTTTTGTTGTCGTCGCGTGCGAAATTCTCTCAGCTGGTTTATTTGTGCCACACGTTGCCATTCTGCATCATTTTCTCGCAATTTTCGCTGTGTTTTCTGCGGTGCCCATCCCCTCCACGACCCTCTGCACACCATTTCCCCTACTGACCAACAATTTAAGTTGTTTTTTTTTGTTTTGTTTTTTTTTTTTTATTTTACTTTTTTATTTATGCCGCTGCTTGCAGTTGCTCACGCGTAAGCGCCAACTTTTTACAGTCTTTTCTTGTTGTGTGTGTGAAAAAATTTTGTTTTTTTTTTTTGGGTTTTTATTTTGTTACACTCAGCGCCATAAATATGCAGACGAATTTCATTTTAATTTTCTTTGCTGGCCGTTGCCAATGTTCTTGTTGTTGTTGCTGTTTCTGTATCGCAGCGTTGCTCGTTACACTCGAAAGACATGCACAAAGGACAAATTGGAAAAGTTTTATACAGTTTTACACACTCTCACACACACACACACACACACACACACACACACTGTACAACACACACGTGTAACAGAAAGTTTTGTGCAGCTCCACAAAATACTCGTCGGAAGCTAGCCAGATGACATTGATAATGTTATTAACCGAGAAATATCTACAAAGCTCTGTAAAACCACTTAACAGCATCCCAAAACAGAGCAGTCCAGTCCACACCCCCGGGCACTTTGAAACAGCAGCAACAGCAACAAAAGCCACACGATCCAGCCACAAATTCTGGGGGTAAATTATGTCAAAAAAAAAAAAAAAAAGAACTCTCGGAATTAATGTTAAATTTTTCGCTTTTTTTTCGATCCTTAGCGGCGTATTCCTATTGTTATGTTATTTTTTCGGATTTTTCGACTACATCGCCTGCTTTATACCCCAACTTTTAGCTATTGTTCAGTCGCTCATCTTTCAGCTCTTATGCTGCGGTCGACTTTTGGCTCCAACAAATATTTGACCACCATTTTTATTTCTGCGCAATTTTCCCCTGTTTTCATTTTATTTTTTATTTTTTGCTTGCACTGAAAACGAGTTGCGCTGTATTTCGAAGGAGAGCAAGAGTGGGGCAGTGGGTAGCGGCAACTTCGTGTATTATTATTTTAAATGCTCGCCGGAGCAATAAAAACAATAATGAAGGCGGGTGCGAGTGAATATTAAAAGCCATTTACCAGGCTGCGGCCGGAGACGCGGCATCAGCATCAGCAGCAGCAGCGTCTGGCTGCACAGTTTTAATTACGAGACATAATGAAATCCGCTTGATTAATGTGCGAACGGCGGTACACAAACGGTTGGTGGTGGGCCAAGCGGGCACCACCAGTAGCACCGCCACCTGTCAAAAGCAATGCCAACATGTTCTTGTGGCGGATGTGGACGCACTTAAGCGACAAGCAGAAGAAGTCGCTGACAGCAGCTGCCGCCAATTGCCAGCACAGTGCAACGTAAAATGCGTGCTTGTCATACATGGCATATGAGTTATGCAAACAGCGCAACAACCGCAAACCGAGAGTACAACCACCCAACCACCCAGCATAACCAGTGTGCCTTCCTGCTTGTCAGCCTGCCTGGCAAGCTGCCTGCACGCCCGCATGTATGTGCGAGTGTTAAGCGCGTACAATACCACAGGAAGATGCAGAGTAATAGAGAGAGAAAGGGAGAGAGAGAGAGAGAGAGAGAGAGAGAGAGAGGGAGAGAGAGAGGGTAAGAGTGATAGATATAAAGAGAGAGAGAGAGAGCTAAACACTACTTATTCGACTTGGGGCAAACACTTGACAGAACTTACTGAAATTGCATTTGGCATGGAATCGAGGAATCGAGTCCTCGCAATTCGCGCGCTTAACACGCTACTCTGCACTTAATGAGAGCGCAGCTTAGGAAATTCTGATTGCAGAGGTAGTGTGTCTAAAAATAAATATATATTTATATAACTTAAAAGTATTTCTATACTTAGACAAGTTGCGTTAGTGTACTTATTATGTTTAGCCCAAGTGAATGAAGTTCCCAAAAGGATTTGAATCTCTGTGCTGTTTTTATTGAGGATCATTATTTGTCCGTAGAAAAGTAAATAGTTCAAGTAGTTCTAGCAGAGAGATTCAAATTTAAGTAGTTAATAAAATACTGCGAGCTTTTTAAAGGGCAATAAAAAATGAAAGCTTCAACTCCAATGCCGAAATATAATAAAAATAAAAAATAAAACTGTCAATTTCTTTAGCATCAGCTCTTATAAGCCATGTGCATAAATTAATTAACTGGAATTGTTTTTATATCAATGTAAAAGTTGTCTGCGCCAAGAACTGTGCTAAGGAAAGCGAAAATTTCATCAGCTGCTGCGCAACTGGGTAACAAGCGCCAAACTTGACATGCACACACGAATACACACACACGCACTCACACAAAGAACGTAAAGCGAATGCGGGCGGGGCACTTATGCATAGTGAAAAGCGTGTGGCAAATGCGTTAAATGTCGCTTATCTTGATATATTCTGACACACACACGAAGCAACCCACGTGCTGAGGCAGTGACACAGCAGCAATGTGGCACTTAGGCAAACATGCAACGCCTGCAGCATATTTCCAATTCAAATTGCGAATATTGCAACAAATTTCGCCATTGAAACCACGCTAAGCCCGTTAGCCAACGCCACGCCCCCGCCGACACACACACATATATATATATCTATATATATATATATACACACACACACAGAGAGAGAGAGTTGAACTATGAGAATAAGAGCGAAGGAAAAAGAATGAAAATCAACTGAAAAATCTACGCTCAATTTCGTTTTAGTTTTCCCTTTTTTTATTTTTTTTTATTTTTTGTATTTTTTTGTTATGAGCGGCGTCTGCAATTTTTTGATCGATGGTTGAATGCCAGCTGAGGATGTTGTGAGTGAATGGGGGGGATTCAAGGGATTGTGTGAATGTTAAGGATGGTCGCTGGTTAGCTCAACGGGTGTGTGTGTGTGTGTGTGAGTGTGTGTGTGCTTGAACCACGTTTATCTGTGGGCGTGGCAGCTGCACTTGCGGCAATCGCATGGAATCAATTTTTGTGAAATGTTGCATGCTGCATTGCCACTGCCATGTTGCAGCTGTTCCAGTAGAGTCCCCCCTTCCCCGCCCCCCCCCACGACCACTTTCCAAACGTGTTTGAAGTGCTCGGCGTGGGTGCACACATGCAGACGCTTGCAGCAACTGACTTCAAATTGATGTTTATAAAGTTGTCGTTGCCAGTCACCGAGTCAAAGTTGTCAACACGCCACAAGCCACGATTGGAGTCGGTTGAGTCGGTTCAGTCGGAGCCTTGCGTTCGGTTTGAGGCCAAATGTTGTTTACTTTACTTTCGGTTGGCTTTTTATTACAATTTGTGTGCGCATGCTGGCAACCAACAACAACTGCAACAACAAATGCAACAACAACTGCCACTTTTCGTGGCGCTTTGACTGCTCCCAGGCGAAATTTATTACTTCTTTCAACCATAGTTGATGCTCTTTGACAAACTTAAATTGAATAGACCCAGGACTCGTTAGGCTCTTAGGCAGTCAAGCCCAATAATCAGAGACGAAAGTTCAAGCCATTAAAAGTATTCACAAGTGGCATTCACCAATTTGCAAATGCATAGATCTCTCCCTCACTCAAACTGTATATATATATATATATATATATATATATATATATATATATATGAAATACTTAAAAATTAATAACTTAAATATTTAAAATTATTGTTACTTTAAAGTACACAGCTAACTTGAAAAAGTTCAGCTTACCCCCAATTTATGTTGGACAATAGACGGAAGGCTATATTTGCTTTAACATCGGCTGGTAAAGTTTTATTAAAATTGTAAGTTCACCAGTCAATATAATTCCATTCGATTTCTAAGGCTTAGCCCAGCATTGTGTATGCCAATTTAAGAGGTCTGGTTATTTGTTTAGCTGATAGGACCCACAGGCAGCTGACGTCAGCAATTTAAATCTTTTCTCTTTTTTTTTTCAGTTAAATCCAGCTTTTTACTCATCGCTTAGCTAACGCTTTCCTCGCTCTCCAGCTCGTGCTCGTTGTTGTTGGGTGCTTACTTTTATATACATAGGTAAATGAAATACATAACTGCCGCAGCAGTTTTTTGCCCCCCTAAGTATGAGTATTTAGCAGCCCAGGCTGTACAAACAGGCTCAGCGGGAGCACACCCCCACACACACACCCACACACCCACACACTCACACACACACTGCAAAGAGAGCAGCACACGGAATTGGCCCGGGCAGAGATAGCATTCGAAGTGCAGCATGGCGGCGATTGCGCTGTGGATGCTTTGTTTCCACTTGCCTGGCGATGTGTCCGTTGTAGAGCGTCGACCGACTCCTAAATGCATTATCGCTGCCATTCACGGTATTATAAGCGGGCATGTAAACACCATTAGGACATCAAGTGTTTTGCCTCCTTTGAATAATTTAGGCGACGCTTTAAGCGCCGCCAACTGTATGTTGCACATGGCAAGCTGCACGCTGCACGCTGCAGAGCCACCTGTCCATAGTTGAGGGGGCGGGGGCGGGCAACCAACTGAATAGAGGGCAGAGGCTGCCAGCGTATGATTATGACGACAGCTGCCCCAATGCCGAGTCCCATTTAAGCGAAAGCCTGCCTGCTGAAGCCGCGTGTAAATATTTAATTTGCCACTGTTGCCAGTTGCCAGTTACCAGTTGATACTTGCTAGTTGCAAGTTGCCTGGCGCTGTGGCAGCCATTATCGCTGCTGGCAGCCTCGTGCCAAAGCCGAATTAGCCAACAAACTACAAACGTCAAATTACTTTTGACAGTTGCGGGCAACCATTTGAGCCCAATTGAAAAGCGACAGCGATGCGCTTAATTTGACAATAATTAACTTAAGGAATTTTATACACGTGCATATATAAATAATCATATAACATGCAAAACAGCAGCATTTTACGTTAAAACCGAACGGCTTTTTATGGTACGGCTAAGTCAAAACTAATTATACCCTAAGACATGATTTGATGAATATGTTAAAATGTGTGTAACAAAAGCATAAAGCACTAACAGCACGACAAATTGAGTCCATCTAGCTGTACCTGTCTGTGTCTGTCTGTATGAACGCGTCGATTTTACAGACTTAAGAGCTAAAATCTTCAAGATCGTAATCTATAAATATCGATTTTCAGACTAGACTCTGTTCAGCACCTTTATGAGATGACAGATGCTAGACCTCAACAATTGAAATTTTAATTCATTTTTTCATCTTCCGCTATTTTCCCTCCTGGTCCCTAAATATCCGGAAAGTACGAATTGATTTTCGAATATCTACTTTATACGTTTTAGAAAATTAAGAAGCACAATCTGCATACAAGGTATTTGCCCGTCGTGACTCTAACATGCTTAAACAGTAAATTTAATGTATCGCACATAAACTATTCTATATCAGGACTGTTTTGAACTCTGATTCCGTTTAAAATTTGCGGAAACGGAACTGAAATTGGATTCATATAAGGTTTTATTCGATCTGAATAAAAAACGTATGAAACTCGCATGGCGACATTTAATACTCGAAGTTCAAATGTTTATTGCGGAATTAACTCTTATTACAAAAAAAAAAATATAATTAAAAAGGAGGCCTTAACGCTGGGGTATTTAATTATTGTCACATCCCATTGTAATTTTTATTTTTTTTTTTATTCTGCATGGAACTTGTAAGTTGAGCCAACTCCAGCAGAGTGTCAGCGCAGTCAATATTCATTTGTAATTCACGAGCAACTTTATTGGAATGTGTTTGTGAGTCGAACAAACACTGACAGGAAATTAGCACCAATAAAGGAGTCCGAACAAATACACACACACAAAGGAATGACTGAGTGGAAGGCCTGTGGCAAGGATCGCTGAAGGTACAGTCGGACTCAAGGGACCCAGCGGGCAAATATATTGCTGAAAAAGTCGCCAGGAACCATTGGCATTCAGTTTCAGTTGCATCCATTGCATTGCATTGCATTTGGCTTAATTGATTGTTTGATTAATTGATTGGCGAATGAATTGTTAATTTAAGACAAGCTAACAAACGACAAGCTGCCACCTGCTGAAAAATGGCTGCCACATTCACTTGAACAGCAAAAGGCAAGGGAAACGAGAAAAATGTAAGGCCAACGGCAAGGTGTCGTCCCAGCAACCAGTCCTCAGTTCCAGTTTCAGTTTCAGTATCAGCTTCATGTCCTGCTTAACACGCTCGAGAGAAGCGTCCACTTTGCTGCTTCGCTGACTGGCTCGCCAGATTGTGGGTCGTGGTCTGTTAGCCTGATGCTATGCCAATTAGTCGACTGTCACCGTCACCTGTCAGCGACAATGACGACGGCAACGGCGACAGCGATGGTAACAATGACAACAGCAGGCAACATGCTCAAGTCGAGCGTGGCATTAAGTTGGGCCATCTTTTTAAGTTGCGGCAACGGGCTAACCTCTGAATACAAATGGCTATGCTGGGTTGGAGCTACAGTTGCATTTACCGGCCAGTGAAAAACCCGGCTGCCACCCACCTGTCTGTTACCCATTTCCACTGCCGTCTGCCGGCTGTGCAATTAAAAAGTGCCATGCCCAGCAGAAGCACGAGGGCGCACACTGAGATAACCAGCAGCAACACACGCGGTAACACACAGCACACACACACACACACACACAGAGAGAGTCACGTGCATACACCCTCACACACACACATACACAACATAAATGGTTGCCTGCTGTTGCTGTTGTCACCGTTACAATAATTTCGACAGCCATCTTGCCGCCTGACAGTCGCCCGAGACCCGAGAACCGAGCAGAGGTCAACGACACAAACAATGCCAACGAACGCAAGCAACGAATAAGCCAAAAGTAACGAGTGCGAACTCTCGACTACCGCATGCCCTGAATAATGAAACCCAGGCCTTTAAAACGAAACAGATTTCTGAAGCGCTTTGCCAAACGCAGGCTTGATCACATTCCCCGACTAATTGAGAAAGATGGGCATACAAGTAGTATACAACCGGTCACTAATGAGTTTCGAACATTGACCATTTCTAATAATGTTGAAATGGAGGAGAACACATTGAATCGACGATCAACTTTAATGAAAAATGTAAGTGGAGCGATTAATGCACGCCTAATTAGTATGACTCGGATATTAAAAAATACGAAAGAAATGTTGATGATGAGACTCATTTATATCTTTAAGAGAGAACAAAAATGTGGAGCGATGACCAATCCAATAGAAAAGAAGGGGATAGTGTTCTGATGCGGGTACATTTACTGCACTACCTATAACAATGCCCCACCCTACCATCACAACAGCTTAAGATGAAAAAAATGCTATATGCCAAGGTTTTTCAAGCACCATAACAATTAAGTATAAAGGAAGCTTACAACGCAAATGCGCGGCGCATATAAAACTAAATCTAATCGGTCGACTTAAAACCCAATTATCTATCAGACCTCCGTTAATATGTCGCTTTAATATATGATATCTTATCTATAAATCTCTGAACATCAACTAAAAAATCACATAAAAATGCAATCTTAAGAGAAATTCATTTACGAGCTGATCGTATACCTGGATGGTTGTCTGTAGGCGTATTTTATTTAAATTAAGCCTCTTAAAACTTCTCTGGCTACTTTCTTTAAATATATTAATATTAATATATTAATATTATATACAAACTGATGTTGAATGTTTATTTTTATTAATTTATGTATCTTCCTACTTTCAAAATAATAATAATAATTTTCTGAAGTTCATCTGGGATAATTTATAAGCTAGCTTAACAACCCCCAACCTGCAGTCGCTCCCTAATATTGAGGGCTAAGTCGAACCATTATGCCAGCGCTTTCGTTAAATACACATAGTTGGATACCACATCAAAGCTCGGCGACTTTAAGATACACTAATGCACAAACAATTTGCTCCTAAAACTGATTTGTAGTCACATATTTACTAATGTGTTATATTATTGGGCATGGCTTGGATTGCCAGCAAACATAATCCTCATTAATGCTGGGCACAAAAATAAAGGAAACAAAATCCGCCGAAAGCAAATTGGGTTTGGAGCTCCGTGAAATTGATAAATACAAATTTTTGCTCATTGCATATAAATGCAGAATATTCATTTTTATATTCATGACATGCATAAATATTGTACATTTTGTCTTGGCTGAGGAACTATCTGTTGCAAATGTATATAGCCAGCCACACATATAGGCAGACACAGAGATCTACGGATTATATTCACAGACTATTCCATATGTATTAGGACAACCAAACCGACCAAACCAACATGCGGCGACTAATGAGCACGATGGGCACATAAATATCGTGGCAGGCTTTGCACTTGCCATGTGCGGGCTGCATATCTCTGTGTGTACGTATGTAATAGGCACATAGATATACATACACATGATGTACACATAGATAAATATATATATGTCCAAATACATAAATACATATGTATATGTGCATAATATTATGCAATTATGTATGTATATAAAATATAAAAATATTTTCTAGCATCTGCTGTACAAACAAGTACAGCTCCAAACGAGTGGGAGCACTTCAAGCGAGCCTGCTCAACTAGCAGTTACCCTAGCCTGCATACAAGCAGTCTCGTGTGTATTGTATTGAAATGTTAATACTTTACAGATTTGTAGCTGCGCATCCAACTGGCATACATCCGCCCGCCTTGGGTATGATGCTCTTTACTTTTAGCCATTTAATGGCTACAGGGTATACGGGCATAGAGCTGACGGTGTCTGCCCGCATTTACGAGTGTAGAACGCCAGCTGCTGGCGGACAATTGTTTTCATTCCGTTTTCACATTTCCAGGCAGCAGTTTCAATTGCCATCGCCCGCAATCCTCTCCAGCTGGCGCACAAGCCCTTCCAGTTGGCCACGGCTGTTGGCCTCTGTATGCCCCATCCAATAGCTAAAGTCAAACTGGTTAACAAGCCGCGGGCACTGCTGTTGCTTCTTATTCTATTTCTGATGCAGTTTATGCTGCCAGCAATTGTTGAAACTGCTTCAAGCTCTGCTGCTCCATACACATTGTGATATGCTCACTGCACACACACACAACGTGTCGGAGGGAGAGCTTAAATAATGGCAAAACACGATTATTTCTGGCGTAATTTTATTGCACAATAATCGAACAAGACATTTTAAATTTTTATTCGAGAACATAACTATATCTGCTTTCTGCTTATTTCCTGCAACTTTCTTATATTTACAATAGGCCTTGTCACAGGTTGGCTCTCTGGCTGTTCTATATTACCTGTTGCCAGGCTTACAGCTAATAAGATCTGTGTTGACCTCAAATTGCCCGCCAGATGCACTCGGCCTTTGAGCTAGAACTAGTTTTTGTACAATATTTAAGGCTGTTCCGAATACCCCAAAGCACAAAAACATTCAAGTTTCCAATTATTTTGTATTTTCTATTTAAACTAACATGCAGTTGCCTTTTAAACTGCAACTTGACTAAATAATAAATGTTTTTATAAACATACAACTGCAATATAGTAATTTGTTCCCGATTTTTGACAGCTTGGAAAAGCAATTAACGAAACAGACTTTACCGTCTTCAGTTGCCACAGGCTGTGGGCGTTTATCAAATTAACTGCTATCTAAATGATTTGCATAGCCAGAGCCAGAATGTGGACAGTAAAAATACATTATTAAACAGAACTGTGGCGTGGGGTAAGGTAAGAAACTACTGTAATAAATATAAACTATACGACAAGTCTGAAAGATAATGTCGCAAACTAAACTGCTTGTAACATGAGCTAATTATGATTTTAATTACTAATACGCACTGTGGGACATCATAAAGACCACTGGGACGTCAAACATTCGAATGTGTTGGGCAAGCGCAGAGAAGGAGAAGGAGAAAGAGAGAGAGAGAGGGAGAGGGGGAGGGGCGCGGCAAAGGAGACAGCAGAAGAGGACATAGAAATGGACAGAAAAAAACCTCACTTGCACGCATCCTGTAAGAGCAGAAGAAGCAAGCATTAGCAGCACACATAATGCTACGCTTGACGTTGGTATTAGTTGACTTATGCGTACATCAAAATACTCAAGTGTATTTTATTTTTCTGACAGAGCTCTCAGTTCTGTGCGTTAATGTATGTGTGTGTATGTGCTCTGAAATTAGCAAAATTATAGCTACTTATGCGGCTTGGTGTTTTCTAAGACATTTGTGAATACATTTTGGCTGGCCAAAGACGCCGCAGTCATTAAAATGCTTAATGCGAGTTGGCAGACGACGGCTTCTGCAGCCAAAAGTCCAAACACTTCAATCGTGTTTTTACTGGTATGCCTTGTGGTCTGTAAATGCGAGTGTGTGTATGTGCAAGGTATATGTGCGACTACAGATCTTTCGTACATTATTTAGCTGTCAACTTAATATAAATGTGTGCTGGATGCTCTTAAAATATTCATACTAAGAGGTAATATACCATCAATGCGCATCCTTTTTCTTTGTAGCATTTAAATTTGTTTTTGAAACTCTGAATCAATGACTATTTGTATGCGTTTTAAATAGGTTGAAGCCGCTTAGCTTTGTTTCCAATTAAATTTGCCGGCTTATTTGTATTTTTTCAAGGCCTATTCTCTATTATTTGCTCAGCAGAATCAGCCATCACTGTTGATATTCCATTTGAAAACTTTTATTAATAAGCTTGGCCAAAAACTAAACAATTAATATTTCTTATTCTGCAAAATTTTCCAGCACAGTCCGCAGCTCGGTCTCAACTCAGAACAGCTCGCACACTTTGAACATGTGACTTGTGACTGCAACAGCCATAAAATGCGGTCGGGCTAACCAAGTGGGACGCATACATATAACAGTCACTGTTGACTCAGTTCTATTGCGCTTGCTTTGCAGCTTAAATGGCTGTGCGTTGTGTTTTTTTGTGGGACAGGGTATCTGCCGGTCTTGCTCGGGCAAGAGTCCTGCTGCCCACATGCTCAATAAATATCGTAAATAAATTTCAATTCAATGGAACTTTTTATGCAAGCTGAAATTTTGCCGCTCCGGCCCGGCCACCATGCCATGCCCAGGACATGTAAGTGTCATTTATTGATACTTCGTTCTGCCTGGCTCGCTCGCACCCTTGCCACGTCTGTGTGCATGTTGTTTACGGATGTGTGTGTGTGTGTGGATGTGGGTGTTTTATTTATTATTTACATATCCGTTTACGTTTATTTATACAAAATTGCTTTTTGTTCGCTTGCTAACGAATCTTTTTCATTTCGTGCTGGCCAAATGTGATGCTTGCCATACACACACACACATATATCTAGATACAGATGCATATTTACATTTTTTTTCTCTCATGTGTTCTTTTTACAACATTTCAAATCTCATAACTTTGCGACAACTGCACCATTTTCTATGGGGAATACACTTTTGGCAGTCGCTGGTACTTCAGTCTTAATTGCCTTCTTTATTTTATTTATTAAGCGACATATTTTATTCACAGAAAAAATCCAAATCCATTGCCAGGTTTCAAATAGCAAAAGTTTTTGAAATGGCCACCAACTTTTATGCAGCATATTTAGTTCTGATTTGGACTCAATAATAATTTAGCAACACAATTTGATGCATTTTTTTTTTAATTCTCAATTCTTACCCATTTTAATAAATATTTAACAAAACCCAGTCCATTTCCCTGTGTAGGCATTCGTTGCCCGATAACGTATACGTAATATTGAGTATTTAATTCCGTTGTTCGATTTATTTTACTTAAATTTTTTACCTGCCCAGGTGGATAGAAGTATCTCGATTGTGGGGGCGAGACACATTCAGCCAGTGGCCACTTTTGTAATTTGATAAACGTTTACTTCATCACTGGATGATGAGCCTTCCTTTCAGCTGGAAATTCAATCTTCATTTCCTGCAACATTTTCGTAATTTGCATACCGTGTACGCAACGTACGGCAGGGCATATTGGTTTCTTCTTTCAGACGAAACCAAGCAGAAACTGCATTCAATTTAATGTAATTAAATTGAAGTATAATATTTATACATTTTTAGCTGATACTACACATATAAAACTAAAAATAAAGGGTATCTCTAAGTTCACTACGAGCACTTGTCGGTACACTGGGAGGCACTCGTGGTGCGAGAAGTGATACCAAAGCTGACACCGCCAACAGGACTATTTGAGCTAGGTGTGGGCGATAAGAGAGTGTGGGCGATAAGAGTGTGCGCGCGTATATGTGTGTGTTTTGTCAATCAGAGTCCTTTGCAATGCGGGACTGTAGCTAAGTGGCGGCCAGGCGCAACGCAGACCCAACCCCCATTTGGCAGCCGTTTAATCCATTAGATATGCATACACCATTCACAAAGAACAAAGCGCTCGCATCCGCCCGTCTCATGGCTATGCATGTGTATGCCTATGCCAATGCAGTTTACAATGAATGTGGGCCACGCCCACATAACGCCCACACGCCATCAATATGCGCATGCAGGCAGGCAGCCAGGCAGGCAGCCAGCCAGCCAGCCAGCCAACCAGCCGGCCGACTTTGGTTTTGTTTGGTTTATTTTCATTGCATTCATTTCAGGCGCAGCACAAAAAAAAAAAAAGAAAAAAAAACTTGGTTACTTTGCATAATTTATTAAATACGAGCAGCTCCTCGGTCCAGTCCCAGCGTCAGCTCCATCAGAGCCCATCTCCAGCCCAGGCCATCATCAGTCGTGTCCTTAGCCATGTTTCCGGTTGTGCCCCGCCCCTTGTTGCAAATCTACTCGCGGCGTGCTCTGTGCCTTTGCGCTTTTGCTCTTTCGGTTTGTTCAGTTTTATATATATATATATAATATATCTATTTTTTTATATTTTTTTTTTTTTTTTGATTTTTCGGTTCCTTTCGCTTACTCTTGTTAGTTTTTCTCTTTTTTTATTTGAGGGTTTTTTCGTGAAAATGCTTATGCTAATGTTTGGCACATATCCCCGCACCCTAAAATACGCGCTGCCGCCCCAGCAAGCAATGCAAATTTAATGAAATATTCACGGTGTGTGTGAGTAAGACTTTAATGAGCTTACTATGCGGGCACACAAACACATAGATACTCAAAGAGAGTAGGCTGGGTAGTTGGCAGCTGCGACCTGCCCGCAACCGCTTTGTATTGCGCTTGAAATTTGTAGTTTAGTTTTCATTGAAATCTTCCGGCAGTGCACGTAACTTCCTCATTTGCCGCTCAGCCCCTGCAGCTGCAACGGCAAAAGCCCCCGATGAACAAACAGCAAACACAAAGGCAAACTCTGGAGACGCTGAGCGAGGCGTATAGGGGTGTCATGTGGCTGGAGTGCGACTCGGCCTAGTCCTGGGTCTGGGCCATTGGGCGTTGCCTGCTTGTGCAAATGTGAAAAATGCTCCGCAGTACAATGACAGCGCTCTTACCACACCACCACCCCTCCCAGCACCCCTTTAAGCTGAGACGACAACCACAAAGATATTCAGTCAAGCTAACCCTAACGCTAACTTACATTATATCCCACTTAATAACATTATAACCCACTGACAATGTCTGTAATGTATTTATCCACACATTGCCGGAGCCTGCCGTAGCATATTACTGATATAGGGATATATATATATATAGTTAAATGTGATTTTATCTTTGAAGAATATGTGTGCTCATTTTATGTTTACAGCTGACAAAAACTATATGTAAAAGGAATGTTAACTTGCTGTTAAGTGCTTAACATTTCTTACTTATTATTTTAAAATGCGACGTTGTATGAAGTTTTTTAAGAGTATTAGCTATAACTTGAGTTATATACAAGGCTACCTTTGGCCAAACAAGTTGCTCAAAAAAAACACGCTGAACAGTTTTTAAAACAAATCAAAGACAAATTTAACCCAAAAGTATAAATAACTTCGGTCCCAACCATGGCACATACAGTTATGCCAAACAGTTTTGGTAGATGCCAATTTTGGGTAAAGTTTCAAATGTAGCCCACAGCTTGTAAATAAAAATATTTACGGCTTGCAATATTTTCAGAACAACAGGCAGTTATAAATTAAAAGTTGAATTGTTTTATTAAAATGTTGAGCATATGTATATGTATCCGACAGAGCAAGGCTTATGCCATAGCCCGCGTTCACGTCTCTAGCCGTAAGCCAAACCACGGATCTCCTTTTTGGGTTCGCAGTTCTGGTAATAAATCACCCATATGAGACTTTCATGAGTCTCTCAGCAGCGTTTTTTGTGCGAAAACTTTTCGAGCGTCCGCATAGAGAGATTGATATGCAACTAGGTTGCCATATAAATCAGTGCATCGAAATCCTATACAGACAGGGAATTCTATGAGCCAGGTAACGCTCAACCGCTTATGCCGGAAGCACCGCTAGACTGAGCGCGCCTTCTTAGCCATAATTTAGCGTACAATGCATTTGGGATGCTACCACATGCCGCACGGCTTTCTGAAATGCTTTTCGTGTTTTACCCACAAAAAGGGTTGCGGGCGGGCGGGCGGTAGAGACAACTGAGTTGCATGGTGCATAGTTTTTGAGCACACAAACTCTAGACATTTTAATCGACCGCCAACAGTTTCAACTGTGGCTCAACTTTGCGGTTATTTAGCAGCTAACTCACGTTAGCTGCCGCCCACTAGTCCATAGCTCAACCAGGCTGCTCACTATGATAAATACAAGTGAAGCCAAGAGTCCGTCGGCCTGGGGCGCTGGGGACGGGCCGAGATGTTTGTGTGCCTGTCACCCTGGTGATGCGTCACATTCTTTTAGAAGCAACCGCTTCAAACTTGCCTGAAATGTTTTTGAATTAGTTTTAAAGCATGCCACATTCTCCACTTCGCCACCATTCTCCTCCAGCCCATCTTTGTGCTCCTCCTGTGCTGCCTTTTCAATTTAACTGCCGCTCAAAATCGATAGACATGGAAGTTACTTTGACTTTGACAAATTTTCTTTGCGAATGGGCTCCGCGCACAGTAGCTGCGTCATGTGAGGCATGTCGAAAACTATGCAAAAATCAATGTGACTAATGTTGCCGCTCCGAGGTTTTGGAAATCTGATCGGTTCGCGGAGAGACAAGCGTGAAATGATGTATTGAATTAGATAAGTTTGCGAGTGGAAGCTTGCCAAAAATAATTACGCTGTTCGCAGCAAAACAACAACAGATTGTTGTTTGGCATTTGCTTATTTAAAATAATTGTGATTAATTTAAATATCTTAACGTAAGCAAATTTGTTTTTGTCTGACAACGAAATGCCGTCGAGGAGGGGATCCATGTTATTAAGCACACAACGAGGCGGAGGCACAATCAAATCAAATCGCTGTCAATCGCTAATTCAGTATGCAGTGCAAACAGGCAGCTGTGTGGCAATGTTGCACAGCTGCAACATCAAAATCAACAGTAACTGCACTTGCAACTGCAACTGCCTCGACGACAGCAACAGCAACAGCAAATGCAACTCAATTTGATTTGATTTCAAATCGCATTTACTGCACTTGGCACCTTTCTGCTGAAAACTGCTTCTATTCTATCTCACGTGTATCTAACAGCTTTACAGCTTCTATCTGAGTGGCTGCTCATTCTCATATTGGCCCTTTGAGTTGCACTTGCATTTATTGTGCCACTTTGCGGCATGTGGCACAGCAGCGGCCGCGGTAGCGGCTTTAAATGCGGGCCGTCCCCCGCCCACCACCTGCTTAGAGGGGAGAACCGACCAAAGAGCGAGCCCAACATCGAATGCGCCTTTTGCCGCACTCTCCAAGTGGCTACAATAACAAAACACTTTGATTTATTAGCACAATCTTTGCCGCGGCAAAAGGGGCAATCAAATACACGCGAAACTAAACCGCAGCCAATCTGGGGACGCACAGTGGCGCCAAGATACTTAACTAGAATCATAAATTAAAAAGTAAAATAAAAAAGCACACTCGTACAATGAATTCCATACTGATTAATAAGGATATTAAAATGATGTTTGTAATATGAAAATCCTGTACATAGAAGCATGTACAACTAAAAACACAAAATAATAATATAAGGTGATAAAACGATTTCTAACCAGAAAGATTATCAGAGCATGAATAAACTTAACTTTAGATAAAAGCCTCATTAAAGTCAAGAAGAAAACTGATTAATTTATCTAAAGATCAGAGTTAAATATAAATAATATAATAATAATAAAACGAGTTCTTAACAGGACGATTATCAGAACATGAATAAACTAAACTTCGAAAAATGTCTCATTAAAATTAAAAAGCAGACTGACTACTTTTATTTGAAATTCAACTGAAAGCTGTATTTTATGTAAGGAGCAGCCATTCCGCGCACTGCTTGTCTTTTGTGCAGTCTGGCCCCACTGTGCCTCAACTAGAATACAGGAAATGGCTGGTAAAGTGGGGGCCTGGCCTGCCAGCAGCGTCTGTGTTCGACGGCTGCACTTAGCTGCCGGCATTTATAGTCGCTATTTCTATTTGGCGTGAATTTGATGCCATACACTGTGACTCGAAGAGGTGCCTCCCAGTGCCTGGCTATGCATGTAGATAGTATATGGTGTGCGTGTGTGCTTGTGCGTTGATCGGTTTGTGTCCACACCCCCGGTGACATGTTGGTGCCCATACATTGTCGACATGCGTGTGACAGGATAATAAAGGATGCTTTTGTCGCAGCCCAACAGCCAGGCATATAATTTATTGCCTTTGCGCAAATTCATGCATTCCTAACATGATTTTCAGATGAGCAAAGATAAGCTGACAAGACATTCGAGCGCGACTATATAAATTTCCAAATTTTTGGTATCTGACCCCCGACGATGCTTCGGAAGTAATTTACATATTTATACATGTGATTAGCAAAGGTTGCGTACGCGCATAAAAGGGGTTTACTTTGGGACAGCATTGATCTCAGCCCAACCTTGCCCAAAGTGGGCCCCTTTTGGGTGTTCCGGCGGGACTGTCGAGGATACAGAAACCAAATGTGACTCAGACGAAATAATAATTAAGAATGAAAGCTATTAAACTATGACTGCGATTGTGATTGTTCAGATGTGATCAAATAAATTAACATTTTTGAAAGGCTTATGATATATGAATAAGATAGGTATTTACCTTTTCTTGTATTTTCAAGAAAGCCCAGCTTCGATAATCTTGTGCAGTTTCTAAAACTCATTCCAAGTATTTTAATTACTTATTATGAATTCGCATAATTAACTAAAAGCTTTAAAATTCTCGATTGTAAAGTGATGCCGTGTCCATCTATTAAAATAGCTGCGATGCCAGCCCCCATTCTGTAGATCAAAAGATTTTAATAACAAATAGGGCTATTTGAAAAGAAGCATCGTAGAGCTGAAATTTGCATTTTCATTATTATATTGAGGCGCCAGTGCTGGGCCATAAGCTTATTTCTCTTTACTGGACCGTCTAGTGTCGTTTCTGTGTACGTACATTGAGAGCTGCTGGTAAAGAATGCATTCAGTCAGCTGCACAGCCACCGACAAGGATACCGATACCAACATCGACGCCAGCTTTGGGGCTAGTTGGAGGCAGGCTGCAGCTGGCAGCTTAGTGTCACGCGCGTGCCGCCCGACAAATATCTCTCATAAAAGAAAGAAAATAAAAAAAAAAATCAGACTGTTCTTCTTGACAAAGATTCGCTTGGCTGCGAATTTGATGATGCCGCTGCTAGGACATCAGCGTGGGCTCAGGCAACGGGTAGTGCAGCCCGTAGCTAAGTCTGCTTAGTCCGCCTTCATTCCAGCAAACAAAAAACAAAAACAAAAAACAAGAAGAGAGATTGAATTTGGTAAGATGGAACGCAAAGTGGAGGCAGTGGCAGTGGCAGTGGCCGTTGCACGTGCAGCAGCCGAGCTGCTAACGCATTGAATAACGCAGCGCTGCCAGCTTGTGCTGCTCACAAGCTTAAGCCAAAAAGCAGAAGGAAAGAAAATGCGCTGCACGTTTGCCAAATTGAAATTTACCACGCCGAACTGCAGCGGCTGCCCGTTTGAAAACTATTCAGGCGCACCGCAACTGACAAAACTGGGCGTGGCTGCCACACAGCCCAACGGACAGTGTGCGGCAAGTGTGCAGCAGTTGTTGGGCAGCGCTTTGCTTAGCCGAGCTCTGTTTGCCGTGTGTGTGTGTGTTTGTGTGTGTACGTGTGTGTCTGTGTGTGTGCAGACACAGGCATTTGGTCGGCAGATTCGTTGACTTGACTATAAACATGGATGCGGACCCATTGGACAGCGACACTAGCTTCAGCCAAGCCCATCTCTGCAGGCTCTGTGTTTCTGTGTGTCTATGGGTCTGTGTGTGGTGTATGTTGTGTGTTTGTGTGTGGGTGCTCAGTGTTTTTGCCAAACTCTTGTTGCAGCTGCCAATGCTGATGCCAACAGCTATGCCTGCCACCCGGTTCATTGCTCTCGGCTCGACTGAGCATTGAACTCAATTTCGCTGGTCGGGAATGCGGCAAAAGTGGTTTTTATATTTTCTAGCGCGAACCTGACCAGAAAACAACATACCATGTCCATTTCCATTGGCATTTGGCAGCATTGAGCTGAATAATTGAACATTTGGCTAGCTAATTAGACCTTGCTAATTGCAAATTACTTCAATCAATACGAACGCATAGCCGAAACTAACCATTGCACTAGCAGTAAGTTAATTGATGCTTGTCTTGAAATCGCCAATTTAAAATAACCGCAACAATAAATTGGGTGAACACTTTTCAAATACATTCAAAGCTGCAATACATATCGATGTTATCGTTTGGGAGTACTGTGTAGTTGACAAAGTAATCTTGAAGATATTATTATCGTTTCGGCACAGTCAGCCATCGCTGAAACAGATGCAAGCTGGCCGCCCAACCTGCATCTACAAGGCAGCTATACATCTGTTAAAAGCTTAGGTAAGTGAGATGAATTAAATATTAATTATAATTCAATTGCAAAATCAGAAAAAGAAAATGAGATAATAAAGAAGTTTTCCAATTTCCGAAGAGCTTAAACATTACGCCAAATAGAGGACTGACATACATACATATATAAAAATAGTTCTATATCAATATATACGTACATACATTAACTGACCGATCGATCGCCTGATAATGCATAACCCAAACTTGCAAGTGTTAGAAAACCGAATTTATATAATGTAACTGTCTCTAAGCTAGTTTTGAGAAATGTCACCCGCAACAGTGGAAAATTGCTGGATAACGGATTGTCCTACCAATCTCGCTCGGATACACTTCCAAAGATCTTCACACACATTTATTTCCTACGTAGTTTGTAGATATTCCTTGTTTTTCGCACATAGCTATTTTCACAAATTGTTATATTTCACTTAGCTTTCACTTCGATAACAGCCAGCACTATTGCTGTTCATTTAGCAGAAAGATATAAAAGTATAACAAATGCGCATCAAGCGCGACTCATTTGCCACAATGTATAGCAGGCGCAGGTGTAGTAATTAAATCGCATTATTGGTTAACATTAGAAAATTACCACAGATGTGAACATAAAAGACAGGCAAGGCAGACACATGGACGACAAGTGTCAGTAACTAAGCACGCATCAACGCGCCCAAGGCACACTGACACCAGCAACAGCAACAGCATCAGCAACAACAGCAACAACTACGGTAGCAACAGGAATAGCGAAGCAGCCAGGCGTTGCCAATGAAGAGCAACTTGAACATTGTAGCGGCATCCAGAGGCACTTGTCAAGTAATTTGTCATACTTAATTGCAACACGCCATGAAGTTGCGTTGGCGACGCTTCTTATTGCTGTTGTTGCTGCTGTTCCTGCTGCTGCTGTTGCCTCCTGATTTTGCTGTTCACTTCGCCGTTGCTGGTCCTTCAGTCAGCGGCAGCAGGCGCTAAGCTGCATTAATTGGGCGGGCATTAAGTGGCTGGGCGGGGCGACATGCAACACACAACACACAACACGCTTACTGCTTTCAGTTATTGCCATCAACTACTGTTGCTGTTGTTGTTGCTCTTTTGATGCCCTGATTCGAAACCAAAGCACTTGCAGTACTCTCTCTCGCTGAGCAGCAGCAGCAACAATGCGTAATTAGCACTGGCTGCAGCAGCCAACACTGCGCATACGTAATGCGAGTTAATTTCTGCAATTTATCGCAACAATGTTCAACAAAACAGGCTACATTGCATACTAAATAAATAAACAAAATAGCCAACTAATGAGAACAACTTTTTGAAAACCAACTTAAACAGTGGACGCAAATGAAAAACGTTTTAAAATTAGCTAATAACTCGCAAATGCAGCATATGAATAGCCAAATTAGTTATTTACTATGAAGTGCATTCCTAGTGCAAATATCGCGTTTTTAATTGGTATGGCAATGCGGCGACAGCACTGAAAACAGTGTTAACAACGACTGACAATTATGTGTTAAAGGTTAATTGAATCAAACCAATCAGTGTAGGGCTTAACAAGCCAGCTTATCGCTTGAGCTTAAGGTTGCTTTTTAAAGTGAACAAGAAATGCGCACATAAATCGTCAACATATGGCGATAGCTATAAAATGAAAAATACTTGATACTTGGTATAAATATACTATTCTAGAAGTTACATTTCAAGTTAGGTGAGTCTAGATCCTAAAACATAAGAGATTTGCTCAAAAAACAGTATTTCGATTATCGATTGCCTCGAAGAGTGACAAGTTGTCAAACATCGAAAAAAATTGGTACTGCGCGGGCACTTAGACGACCTACGTTCAAAATTGTGATTCTATAGCTCTTAAAGCTTTTGAGATCCTTGCGTTTATACATATGGACGGACAGACAGACGGACATGGCCAGATCAACCCGACTACTGATGCTAGATAAGAATTGATATGATTTATGGGGTCAGAGATGCTATCTTCTGCGTGTTACATACCTTTGCACAAATGCACCGTTTTGACCTATTTTGAATGGGTTCAGGGTTTAAATATCGATTCAATTCAATTCCGTTATTTTTGGCTGGACAAACATCACATCACGTTGGCTACGAGAATTTTGTCATTCCACATATTTTACTTGCTATTGATTAAAACAAAGCATTTTAAATTTATTATATTCAATAAGGCTCTGGAATTATGGACAGCAGCAAGGAAACTGCCTGCAGAATTGAATCTGAGAAAGAGAAGACCAGTAATCTCGACACCGAGACAGTGGACGCCTTGAGGGATCTACTGCAGCAACGTCTACGGGAATGCGGTTGGCGTGATAATATTCGAAAACTGATACGCAACATTCTCGATGTGCGTGGTGTAAACAATGTAAGCTACGAGGATATTGTTAATGAAGTAATACCAAAAGCACGTGCCATGGTGCCCGTAGAGTTGCGCAAGGAGCTGCAAGTGCGCATGCGCGAAGCCCCGGATCCTACAGATCAAACTGAAATAAATTAACTGCAATACGACGTATATATAAATACCATACATTAAATATAATGTCTTTATGTCAATCCCCAAAATGCGATCATATCTTCAGCTTATCAGTTTAAACTAGATGCAAAGGCTTATCAAATGTTGGCCCATGTTCCATGATTCATTTAGGTTAGACTCAGAAGAGTTAAGGACCCGATGCCTACTTGCCGATATTTAATATTGAGAGGCAGAAACATATCTTACATCTAGATGGCTGCGAAACTGTTGCCACACATTTAATTTGTCATTTGAGTCGTAAATAACTGAGCAAATTAAGCAAAATTCTTTGATATTATGGCCAGCAGCCGAGAATCATTTACAAGCGCTCAAGCCCCAACGGATGAAGACCAGTTGTCTGAAGTCAACGCGAACAATCCGAACGATTTGAGGCAACTGCTGATGTTGCGTCTGCAGGAATGCGGCTGGTATGATTCGATTCGAAAGATGATACGCAACATTCTGATCAAGCGAGGTGCCAAAAATGTTACCTATGAAGAGATCCACGCCGAGATAGTGCCCAAGGCACGCGCTTTGGTCCCAGAGGAGGTGCGCAAGGAGCTGCAGTTGATCGTTCGCGACGCCTTGGAGTCGACAAAGCGATAACTAGATATCTGCGCATGTGCCTATATATGACTAGCAAATACAAATGTGTATATACACATATTATATATATGTATGGCAAATACAAGTCTGTCTGTTATTTAACATTTACGCTTGTTAGCTTATCAAAGCCTAAGCATTAGCTTTTATTATTATTATTTTAATTAAATAGTTCATATGCTCGCTCGCAGACCGGAAAGAGTTTATTGGTTGGCATTGCACTCTTTCAAGGCGTGACAATTCGAACAAATCTATGTCTGCCACAGAAGTGAACTATGTAAGATTACTGAAGATCGAGCTACTCTGGAGATCGGCCCAAAACTATTTCTACGTTCACTGGATGCATGGCAAATTAATATCAGACAGAGTATTAGGCAGTCAGTTGCGTCTGACTGCAATGTTCCCATGGGTTTTAGATCTCATTTTATATATCAATTCATATGCATAAACTCCAATAGAACGCGTTGGCACTTCGATGGCAAACAATGCATGAATTGCAGTTTTGTGAGCTATGAAAATGGTTATTGTTGAAATTTGTTGCATTGTTTTATCAGCAAAAAGACCGGCAGCATAAATTCCAGTTACAGTCGCCAGGACACGGCGCGGCGCGGCGCGGCGCGGCGTGGAACGACAAGGTACGGCACGGCATGGCAGGACATATCGCAATCGCATGGACAGCAATTCATGAATATTTATGCCTAAAATCAAATTGAGGCAACCAGTGGAAATGGACAATGGGTTAAGGGATTCGAATGGGTATGTGTGCACAGGGGGGACTGCGACTGGAATCGGGATTTTTGTACGCGTCAGTGGGAGCCCAAAATTAGCATGCATATTGAAGCCGGTCAGCATTTGGCACCTGGCCCCCGAATGTAGATGCGGCTTTAAATGTGGATGTGGAAGTGAATGTCTGGCTGGTTGGGGACTTGTGTGTAAGCTCGCAAAAAATGCACCTGTGCATGGGTAAAGATAAAACCGGGCTGACAAAAGAAACAAGAAAAACTGACTGGAATTCATATAACATATACAAGCATGTTTGTATGTGTGGGCAAAAATTGTAGCATGTGTAGCAAAAATTCATAAAACTGAAAGAAACACACAGGAAATATGCAGAAATACTTAAGGCAACAACAAGAACAACAATAACGAGAATTATTTCCAAGTAGCTTTGAGCGAAAATTCAGGGGATTTTTTGGCAGCTGATGGGGTTGGAGTGAAGCGGGACGGTGACAACATTCAAGCAAAATGATTTGAAACGTGCCACAGAAGTTGTTTTATGCATAACTAAAATGCGACGAACAAAAGCCGGCAATTCGGAATGATGCCACTGAGCAAAGTGAGGAAAGAAATGTCCAGATGCTGCGGCTGCTGCTGCTGCAGAATGCGGCATTTTGATGAAGCACGGGGTCAAGCTTATGCAAATGTCCCCTAAACATTGGCAATAACAATAACTGTTTTAAGCAGCAGCAGCCAACTACTCATAGTTCCTATATCATCTGGCTAAAGTATCTAACATTTATCTCTAGCAGCTGCTGTCATCTATCATCGGAATCATACATTTGAAGCATCCTTGAGATAAAGTATATGCTATCTTCTCAAGTACAAGCTCATCAATCTTATCATTATGGCCGAATCTTTTTGGTAGCAAGAGTTTCACATTCTTGCTGACACCGCAATCAACGTGTCTCGGATCGACGTTCATCAATCTAATTGTCCTTCGTTTCGTATGTAAAGGATCCAAAAATTTGCTTGCCAGTCAGCATTGAGCGATTTCCAATTGTATTGGGCCACAGGCTACTTGCAGCAGGAGCCGCAACAGCAGCAGCAGCGGAGGCTGCAGCTGGAGCAGGAGCAGCAAAAGCGATGGCAGCAACTCGTTGCTTCCATAAAACGGGTGCACTTTATTTGTCGTTCCACTTACCGCAGTTGACTTTGATTTGTGCGCGCAGTCGGGCAAACAGTTGCCGCTACCTCAACCCAGCGCCAGCCAGCCCCTGCGCCCAACAAGTGCAGAAAATGCAATCAAATAAACAAATTGCCAGTCGTCAGAATCAGCAGACTCACATACACATTTACGTTCACATCACCCATCAGCCATCAGCATCCGGCAGCGCGTCACAGTCACAGTCAGAGCAATGGCAGCAGCAACAAAAATAACAACAGCAACAAAAGCAGCAGCAATAACTATGCGTGTTGCCTCCCACAGTGCGACGAGTGGTATCGAGCATCGCCCCCAGCATTAACGCAAAGCGAGTCATGTTTAATTTGTTGCCACGCTGCGTATACGTAATAAACATTCGCCAGGGCCACGCCGCACTTTACTAGCTTTTTGCTGCTGCCCAAATGGCCAGAAACAGCATATACTTGGCTCAGCAAAAAAAAAATAGAGAACCCCAAGCGATTTAGCCGAATATCTATGTGTCATATACATATATATATTTATATGTATGCGGCCTTAAAAAGCTAATAAAATTTAAATTAATTGGCAATTGTAAAGTGTAATTAGCATTGATTAAAGTTCAATTATTGCCGCTATATTTAAGCAAATGAGTTGAATGGCAGTCGCCGTTTTTTGGCTATTCAATCCAATTAAATTCGTAAGTAATTGAACAGTTAATTACCATCGAATCGAAATAAATATTACAAATGAACTGCTGTGTATGGGGTTTAATGCACAGCAAAAAAATAATAATATAGTCAAGATTCTTAGCTGGTTTATGTCCAACTATGAACATTTAAAGAAATCAGATCAAACAATAAAGCTATCCTTAGCCCAACGCAAACTGTTTTGGTCAAATTAGAAACCATTTTTCTTATGGAAATTCTGAGTAGAGAATTTATAACAAAATCAATCTCAAGTTGTATCCATATTCAGACCAATTTTTAAAGAATAACTCGGAAATTCATAGCAGGACTTTTTTTTATAGAAAAGGATGTCACGGTCATATTTTTAATTGAGCCCAGATCTAACAGGAGTTAGATATTTGTTATGTATAGAACTTATAATGAATATAGAATAATAGAAATCTAATGAAAGTTAAATGAATTACTAACCAACAAATAGCTTAAATAACAGCTTAAACAGTTGCCAATTGGCCTGAAGAAGACTTCAGAAATGGCTACTTAATTTAATAGCTGCGTGTTGGTAATTAATTTTGTAAAGATTTGGACATCAACCAATCAGTAATCCCTTGCAGCTGTTTATATCTGGTCTTAGTCGATTATTATTATTATAATGTAATTTCATTTCTTTCACTCACCTGGCAGCAATATTAGAAATCCCAGGGCATAAGCCAGCCACCATTTGATGGCGACGGCACAGGCTGTGCCTGATGTGTGCGTCCGCTGGGCGCCCATTCTCGTAATGGCCACAATCAGACGCATTTGGTTAGTTGAGTGTATCAATTTGGGAATGGCTCTCCGGCTGCTGCTGCTGCCTTCAACTTGGGCAGCGGCGTTGTCTGCTCTGTTTGCAGTTAAAAGCCAATTGAGGGCATTCATTTATTCAAACAGCCCGTTCGATTGGCATTCGTCAGTCGCTATCAGTGTCTATCACGTTGTGACGTCACAATTACTCAAACTCTCAAACGCAAAGCTCGTTGCACTCAAACTCAAGCGCCAACCTCAACATCAACCTGTGGCATGCGGCCAAGTGGCAAAGTGGCAGCGTCCGTTAGGCAGACATATGGCGCATCGATCAGGCGATGACGGTGGCGGCGGTGACGGTGGCGGCGGTAAGCAGGCGGCGGGTGCTGTGCCACAGTGAATCAATAACCAGCACCAGAACCAAACCACGGACGGGGCTCAGGGTGTCGGAGTCGGGGTCGGAGACAGGGTGACGAACGAAACGACAACGAAAACAATTTTCAACGGCAATTGTTTTTTTATTTTCTTACTTTTTTGCCTCTTGTTTATGAGTGTTTTTTCGTTTTTTTCTTTTTATTTTTTTGGTTTTCTTTTTTTGTGGCTGTTGCTGTTGTTATCAAAGTCGAGGCTGACGCTTGCTAATGCCACTTCTGTTCCTGATGGGACGGTTGTTATTGTTGTTGTTGTTTTTATTGTTGCTGGCCCTTATCTGCGCCACCTTTTGCTTGCCTTTCAATTTTGCAAGCAAGCGAAAACTTTTACTTTTGGCTTGCCACAAATTTTTTTACTCTAGCTGCCATTTATCAAAAAATGTTCTTTGCGGCAAGGGGTTGTGCTCTTGTGTGTGTGTATGTGTGTGTGCTGGGAAGGGGGGGAGGGTTGTTGCTTGGCCGGAAATCAAGACTTGACGTTAGCCGTGTATTGGAGAGTGCGGCACGTCTTTCAGCCTCTGTCTGCGGCACGGCACGGTGTTTGTAAGCAACGGCTGGTTGCCCACATTTGTGGCATCTCCGAATGGCGGAAGGCCGTTGACCTTGACTATTTAACTTGTCAACGCCACAGGAATTTCTATTTGTATTGTTTCGGCTTTAGTTTTAGATGCAGGTACGAAATCTATATACGATTCGGACTCTGATTGATTGTTGCTATGATTGTTACTCGGGCCACAATTGTTTTATATGTGTGTCTCACTATCTCACTCTCTCGCTCTCCCTCTCTCTCTTTCTCTCTGTCTCTCTTTTTGTGTGTGGGTTTTTTGTGCCCCTGTTGTTGGGCCCTTTTCCGGCAATGTTTGTTTGATGTTGGCTATCGAAAGCTGCGTTTCCGTTTATTTTATTATTTTTTCCGTATATTTCCAGAACTTGTTTACGGCATTCGCATTGCCCGGATCCTGCTGCTTTGCTGCTGCTCGGCAAGTTTTGATTACTGTGTTTGGCTAACAAGTAGCTGCCATGTCACTACTTCGATTTCGATTTTGATGGCAAATATTGTCGTTATGTCCTTTCAGCCCGCACTCTTTTGCTCCACTCTTCCGCTCGTCCAAACAGTCAAGCGTCTTTACTGCCTCGTGTGTGAGTGCATTTAAAATTCAATTTGAAAATAGAATTTGATTGCTTGTGAGTGTGTGTGTTTCTTTTTTGTTTTTCCTTAGTTTTTTCTTATTCCCTTTTTGTTGTTCTTATACTGAAAAAATTATTTTCAAGTATATGCACATTTATTTATTGATGCCCTTCGGTAGCGTTGTCTTTGAAGAGTTTCATTTGTTTATTTCATGTCCTGTATATTTGCAAAAATTGATTCAATTTGTCACACACAGCTGCCAAATTCCAAACTCTATAAAGATAAAAAGAAAAAAAAAACAAAAGAAATTTTAACAAAATTGTAGTTATAATTATATTTAATGCTTAGTACAGGTGTGTGTGTTTTTTTTCCACATAATGTTACAAATACATATTAGATCTACATATATCTCCCTGAGATATACATATATGTATATATATATGCATGTATATATACATCAGACAGCTCTCAGCATATTGTGCGTAGTGCTTCCAACACATTTACAAATAGAACATTTCAAAATGAAACGCATACAGATGTTCGCATAAATTCATTTTTAAATAGTTAGCCAGGCGCAGGGCACATAAAATGTGACTCGCTGCATTTGGTGTCCAATGTTCGTATATATGTCCATATACATGTCTATATGTATATGCACATGCGCATATGTATGCGTGTATATTTGGTATTTGAAATTGCGCTTTCATTTTGGCATTAAAATTGCAGCAAATACTTTGAATAAATGCGCCAACCGCATGACAAATGTCTTGCATTAAATATAAAATATGTCCCATTGGAACTGAGCCCCAGACCCAGGGTCGTTCTCCGTCACTGTCCACTCGGACGATGCAGGCTGTGACCCACAAATGCATAAATACACACGTATACACACACACACACCGGCATTACATATGTATGTGTGTGTTTGTGTGTGAATGGGAGGCCAGGATGCGGGCCTAGCCGAAAGGATCACAGTGTATCTGACATCCAGTTAGATTTGCTACAACAGCACAGCCATTTTGGCAGACGACCAACTTTTCCAACTACTGCTGCCGAAGTTGAGTCTAGTTTCAATTGAAATATCCAGATAAAGCAGAGCTAATGAACTGGAAGCTGATCTTTTCAAAAAAGTATTGCGATATAAGAGTTGCTTATATTTAAAAAAAAATTATATGCATATACAATTTAATTGTTTGCAAATGTTGTCTCTCTGTAGAAAGTGCATTTCATGGAGATGAGCGATCCGTTGAATTTATTTATTTATTTATTTAATAACCTTTGATCGATCAATCCAAGTGCTTAATACATAAGAATAGAGAACTTAAAAACTAAAATGTCATTATGCATCAAAATAAACAACTTACATATAAGACACTAATTAATTATAATTATTTTTCGTTCGTTATTTAACAAAATACTAAGATCGGCAACTCAGAACAAACGAGCGATCAGATGACGGAAAGATTTTACGAAGTCGGAGATATCGCACTATTTATTATTATAGTTTCTCTTATGTTCTCTTACTTTTAGTATTGTCTTGGCTGACTAGCTTGTAGTATTCATTGTACTTTGATGTCTTTTAAGCATAAAATATTAGTTTAGTCAGTAAATTCTGAATAGAATGTTGCATCGAAAGTTAAGAATAAAACGGCAAGAGGAAAGTATAATAGCGAGCTTTGAATTGCCTGTTTTAATTGCTAAGCATTTGTGGATTAATAATTCAATTAATTCGCAAAAGTCATATATTAACATATTAGTAAACAAATGCAGCTCGTGCTACGAGCTCGTTTGCTTTAGAAGCAATAAAAATTTTAATTGAGGTTGACGAAGGGGTGGCGACAGCTATAAAATGAAAGATCTATATATTGATCTATATACTATTTCAGAAGCTACATGTCAAGTTTGGTGACTCTAGCTCTAAAACCCTAAGAGATTTGTGAAAAAATACTAAATGGAATCTAAGATGCTGCCTTCTGCCAGTAACATACATTTGCACAAGTACATTATACCTTTTTAGCCGATTTTCAATGGGTTCAGGGTATAAAACCGCAATATTTATTTAGCGAACCTTTCGTTAAGCGTAAGAAACTGCGCTTGTGCAATCCATGCCAAAAATGCAATGCCCAAAATTGACAACCTCGGATGGCCAAAAGTGCCTGCCGCACAATTGAAACACCTCAAATTATTGTCACCTCGACATTAAATTAATTTTCTACAATAACACACAAATTTATTGCATTAACATAAGCGGCCATAAGCGGCGGAGCAATGCAAACTAAATAGTTGCTAATTATGTAATTTAATAATATTTTGTAAATTAAAAACATGAAAAGCCACCCAAAATGAGAGTTGATTAATAAAATTGTAATTGGTTTTTTTCTAGTGCTGGAAAGTGAATAATTCATGGCCATACAGCACGCGAGCACGTAGAGAGTTAATTAAGTTGTAGCATGCTAATCAATAAATTTGGCAGTTAGCCGATTTAGAGCCATATTGAATAACAGTGTTGTCGGTATGCATTCGTATAGCTAATAGATGATGTATCTTTTGGCAGCGAAGAGAATTGAGCAATAAAAAATTGTTTTTTTCAAGTCTATTGACCAAAAAGGTCACCGCTCTGAGCCTATTTTCGGATGGAGGGCACCTTTTTGCCTATATGTAAAATAAACTACAATAAATCAATTTGCTGGCTCATAATGTGAGCTTGTTTACGCGCACACACACACACACACACACACACGCAAACAAAAACACCTAGGACCGTAAACGCTCGTATCACAAATTACATGACGCTTATCGTTAGTTTTACAAGCGTCTTCCTTTAGTAAACGCACTCTTCCTGAGTGACTGACGAGCTGGGTCTGCGCTGGATGAATCCATCCTGTGGCTCAATTTGTTCGACTGACTGACTGGCTGTTTGACTGGCTGACTGAGTGACACGCCGTTCGGCAATACGCATTATCTGGGGCGCCACAGCCACCCGCGCGGCTGCTGATTGCTGTCTCAATGTTTTTGTTGTAGCTGCTCTTCGGTGGGTTTGGTTGTGCCGGTGGGTCTCTGGCGTTATTGGCTTTTTTCTGAACCGTATTGTTGCCAGAGTCAGCCGGGGACCATTTATCATCTTTAGTCGCTCGCTTAAATGCGCCTCAAAATTATGTTTAATTTAACATTGAGCATTTAGCAAAGATAACTAGTTGGCATTCTGGCATTCCGATTGCGAAAAGCAACACACAATTTATGTATTTTCTGATTAAAGCTAAAACTAAACGAGCCCTCTATAAATAACAAACATGCTATAAGTCAGACAGACTGCGCTTGGCCGTTTAGTGTAAGCAGCGCGTATACGCAATACGCCACATAAGCACTAATATAGCTGATAGTGCAGACTGTACAGTTAAGTCAAGTAGTTTGAAACAAACAAGATACGAAGAAAACTATTGAGGAAGTTTGTATTAACTTTCATACTCCCTATTTGAAATAGGGAACTACCTATAAAATAATGTAATTATGGTACATACAATAGAATATATTATAATATTGATGGTGAGTCCAAGGCAAGAAAAAGTTGAAAGCAAAAATTTTAGAGGCTCCGCAAATAAATTTTTAAGAACTATGAGAAAATTTTTTTTTTAATTATGAACAGAGTAGGACTTAGATATAAACCATATTGCCTTTGATTGGTTTGTCTCGTTTGTTGTTTAGTATTCAGCATGTCCATAAACTAGTTAAGCGAGTTGACAGTCGAGTTGACAGACAGATCAGCAAGAGAGCGAATGCGTTCGAGAGCTGTGTGCGTTCAATTAAAGAGAAGATGAACGAGCCTTTGCATGGCATCACAGTCAGCTAAGGCATCGGGTGTGGAATCGGCATCCAATGGATGGATGGCTACGCGCTGTGGCAACACCCTCGGCAATGACGCGTAAAAGTCGCTGAACTGGCATGCCAATGGGGACAGAGCACTGGGCACCCTTTGCCTAAGGCCTTCAGCCTTGAGCCTTAAGCCGGAGAAAAAGTGTGCTATATAGCAATTATGCCGTAAGGATATACAGCATACAGCATACAGCAACAGCCGAGGGACAGGACGTTCATTAGGATTACGCAGGCCGGCATATATAAACGAGCAGGCGATGAGCGACGGCTAAGTTAACAACTCGTTGCCACATTTTCCCATTTCGCCAGTGTGGCAAAAAGGAACGAGCAGAAAAACACAGAAATATATGTGCAAACGATCGATTGAAGTGACATGTGAAACGATTTGGGTTGGTTTTTCTTTGCAGGAATGCGAAATCGGATTGGCAGACTTTGGATTGTACAAAAAAGATGCTCCCATTAAAATTTACTTTCCCATGCACTCGGTGAGACACTTCTAGCTGTTTTCCACTGGAAATGCTCTTCGGGGCTTGCTACGGGGCATCACGCTTGTTTAACTCGGAAAGTTGAACCAGTTTCCTGTCTATAATTTTTTTTCTCTCGTGCTTTGATCTCCGTTTACAAATTTGATATTTGAAAGTGTCCGTCTGGTTTGTTCGGTTCATTTGATTTTTGGACAATTGATTTGATTTAAAACAGTAACATTGAGAATCCTTTGGCAGTCGTAATTTCTAGAATTCCACCGAATGGACTAAAATCCATGTGGGTTCGGGCAATTAAAGCAATCCATAACGGCGCATGATGCATGATGTGCTTCTGTTGGCATGGGGGGACTTTGATGTGTTGTGCCATGCATTTATTTCTGTTGACAACATTTTTGTGTATCAAATCTTTGTGCATATCAACGCTCAGCTTGATGCAATATAATTGAATTCTAAAACCAATGCAATGTGCATCGTGTAGAGTTTTGGTATTTTTCGAGCACAAATTCACAATTGCACAAAAAAAAACAACATGTGTTAGATGTGTGTGTGTGTGTGTATGTGTGTGTATGTAAGAGTATGTCGTTTAATTAAATCACTCGTGTATGTTAGCCTTGCCGAGTTTTAGCATTACAATAGAACCCACTCCATGCACACCCGACATACCGAAAGCAGCTCACCGTGCTCACAATTTCTGTTATTCCCGGCTGTGACTTATCATTTTTATTAAAGGACATAGAAATATTTTCACACAGAGACGACAAACACAAAGGTACCCCCCGCTAAACCTGAACACACACCCACACCCACACCCACATACACATACACACACACACACACTCTCGGGTTGCTGCTGCTGCTGCTATTGTCGAGTAGGCGAAATCCAAACAAAATACATATATATCTATATATATATGTGTGTGTGTGTGTGTGTGTGTGTGTGTGTGTGTGTGAATGTGCTAAATATTTGTTGTGTGGCAACAAGCTAAGGCAACTCTGGCCAAACTGACATACATATTTAGCAGTTTATTATCCCCACACATTTTGCATATTCGCACAAGCTTGAAAGTAGACTCGGATTTCTTTAATTTAGCCTGTGTGCGTCATAAAAGTCAGCAATATCTAAGGCCCAAAAGGAATATAATAAATTCAAGGAAATCAATTAACTTAAACGCAATTTAAACAGATTTATTTGTATTAAATTAAAGCTTGCCATTTTTATTTCCTTAAATATTGCCAAATATTTTGATTTTATTATTTGGCATATTCGACAGGAAAATTACACATACATATAGTATATATTTTGTGCAGCTTGATGTGGTTATGGTCTCAGATGTTGGTACAAAGTAGCAACAAAAAAACACGATTAGTTCAATTTTTTAGAGACATATGCAACAAGCTTATATGATTTCTTTTACAGAAATTGGGGATATATTCGTACATATATGGACATATTGTATTTACACATCACTTAACAAACTGACAATAAAAGTTAGTTCGTTTTATACACTGAGCCCATGGGAAATGGGTAAAAAGTGTAAAATGTTTTTATGCAAATGTATGTAACAGGCAGAAGCATAAAGTATATGTATTCTTGATCAGCATCATTACCCGAGTCGATCTAGACATGTCCATCCCTACGTATAAAAGCGTCGATCTCAGAACATATTAGAGCTAGAGACTTGGAATTTTAAACGTATGTCCTTCTAGTGAAACAATTCCATTTCAAAATCCTGTTTTTTCAGCAAATCTCTTTGGTTTTACGAGCTTGACTCACCAAATGTGACGTGCAGCTACTAGAATAATATATAACAATCGAGAAGCTTTCATTTGTGGCCACCCCACTTCCCAGCTAGGGCGATATGCATGTGGTGTTTGTAGAAGAAGATTCAGGGTATCCTCTAGTCGGGTATCCCGACTAAAACACGTTTGATTATTAAAAATATGCTTGTTCTTTTTAAATTAAGCTACTTTCAATTAAAATTAAGTGAAATATGTTTAGATAAACACCGCGACTGTTCTCGTGCAGTAAGAATGTTATTTATTCGGAATTCTGTCCGCTTCTAAGCCTTAGATATAGACACTTATTATACTTATAGATCGCACTGTCGCAGCAGAGCATTATTAAGTACACACGTGTCTGTCACTCTTCGCTTGCGTTACTTAAGCGTAGCCTTCAGCTAAACGGCCGCGGTGCATAATATGAGTCTAGGTCAATATGCGTAATATGAGTCTAGGTCAATTGGCTCAGGGCGTTTGGCTTTATGTTTGTTGCATACAATATGCAACAAAGTATCGCATACTTATGTATTTAAATACAGTGTATTATTTAATGCACATGCACATTACATAAGTAACATTCAGCTTTCCAAATATTTATATTTTATTTAATTTGTTTTCTGCTCAATGCATGATTTTTGTTTCATACATACATATATACATATATCCATGCATACATACATACATACATACGTATTTACATACGTATGTGCTGTACATAATTACTGTTAAATTTTAGGTCTCAAAGGAATTTCAACTCTATGCAAAGCCATAAAAAGTTTTCACTTTTTAACCGCAGCTGAAGCTAAAAGTTAGAAACTACAAATAAAAACTGCAAACATTAAGTTTAGATTGCAATGGGTTTTCCAAACGAATGTTTTAACTTTATGAATATATAGCGAATGTAATTGTAATTGATTTGATGCGGATTCCCTTACTACAACAGGCACAGAAATATCTAAAAATGTTCACTTAAATTAATTGTTATCGCTGCGACAGACAACATTCAATTTTTTTGTCTTTTGTTATTTTTGTTTTTTTTTTTTTTTTGGCTTTTTTTTTGCTACAAGTACATCCTCAAATGTAATTTGTGCATCATGTTGCTTATTTTTGTTGTTGCTTTGCGCACCACTCTGTTGAGCAGGACGAGAAGACGAGGAGACCATGGGCTGGTGTGGGCGTGGCAGCATAGTTTTGCAGATAAATTGCATTACTTTGCATTTTTGTTTTGTGCTTTGACTCAAATAAACAAGGGGCTGGGTTAAGGCAAAACAGGAGGGAGAAGGGTCACATACGAGTACGAGTACATAGGCGTTGCCCTCGATACTCAAATCAGCGACAAATAAAACTTTTTACAACATCGCCAACACACTGAGCAATAAAGCGAGAAAGCAATAGTTAGAGAGAGCTAAATTATACAAAGGCAGCAGATGAGAGAGAGAAGGAACCTAAGAGAGAGAGAGAAACTCAGATGAACACTCGCCCATGTAGAAGGGCATTCAAAGCATGAGACCCACTTGGATTAAGGAAACATTTTTGCTAGCCTTTCGATTTGGTGCACAGCGGGCGCAGACGGTAATCGAAATAGAAAATAACAACAACAAATATATGTTGCAAAATGGAAAATGCACACGGAAAACAGCAGAAATCACATGTGCGGGGGCGGCCCAGGCGGTCCGAAGGAAAGAAATGTGTGCCAACAAAGTAAATCAGGTTTATTGCTTCCGTTTACTCCACAAAATCTATTTCGCATCGCAACCCTCCCCTCCTCAACCCACCACAACCCACCCACAACTTGTGTGAACGAGCAACGACTATCGCCTATCGACTATCGAAAATTGAATATCGATGATCAAAGCAATCGTCGCTTTGCGACCTGCTGATGCATTGTTTGTGGTCTGGCCTGCATGTCTGTCATGCACTGCTTGACGAAATGATTGATGGATGGATATTTGACCCAGAGACCCGGCACTCTGCACTCTCCACTCTGCACTGTACACTGTGTGGCCCACCCACGCAATGCTGCAAGTGACAGCTGCGACCACAGCTGCAACAGGAATTGTGGAAAACAAATGCAACAACTGCCACAGGACTAACTTATCAAAGGGGACAAGGACTCAGCGCAGCAACACAAAGGCGTAATCAGAAGGACTCCAAAGCAGCAAACCACAAGAATTATGCATCCGAAATTTTGTTTTTGATTTTTTCCTTTCTGACTTTTTTTCAAACGCTGAAAGCTTTAAGGCATTGTTTTTTGTGTGTTTGAGGCATAATTGAACAAAGACTCAAAGGATATGACAAACAGTAGCAGGCAACAAAAAGCGCAAATTTAAACATGGTACTAAAACTAAATAATTAGAAATTTAACGAGAAATTCAGGAGTGTAAGTAAGGCCCGCCAAAGATTTAATACCCTTCCAAACATTTGCCCTATATGTGAGAATGCTGAGCTTGACTTACTGTTTGATAGATCTGTCCTATGGCATTAATATGATATAGTGATCCATTGTAATTATGTTTTTCAAGTAAATAAGGATCAAAATGGAACTATTAAATTCCGAGTTTGGTCAAGTTATCTTAATATAATTTGGCTCGCCAAAGACTTAATACCCTTGCAGTTCCAAACTTTTCATAATGCCTAAGGCACTGTCCGTATCTAAGAAGCACAGAACAAATAGTAAATGCCGAGCATGGTTAAGATATTTTCGTAAATAAAAAAGCTTATTATACGGAAGCTATATGATATAGTGGTCCGATCTAAATAAGGTAAAGCATAAATGTAGAAAACATAATAAAACTTATAAATGCCAAGTTTGGTCAAGATAACTTAAATAACAAAAAAGTATTTGAAACAAGAACATACTTTTCCAGCGATAGCTGCTATAGCAGCTATATGTTATAGTGGTCCGATCTAGCCAGTTCTGATATATGTATTGCTTGCAACCGAAAGAGGCACTTGACGACAGCTTTAAAACTGAGAGACTAGTTCGCATAGAAACAGACAGACGGACAAACGGACAAATCCATATCGACTTGGCTGTTGATACTGATCAAAAATATATATACTTTATTGGGTCGGAGATGTATCCTTCCATGCGTCTAACATTTTATAACAAAACAAGAAAACCCTCAAGGGTATTAGAACAAACTTCAGCAGCTAAGCCAATCGATTGCACATCTGTAAGCATACCAGCCGGGCCTGGCTTTAACATAGTATGGGCATAAAAGAATCGTACGAATTAAGTGTAAATCGCTGATAGTACGATATGTGGCATATGTACAAATAAGTACAAACTACGAGTATATTATATGCCGCAGCCCAGCTGGCGTTGGGCCTTGGGGCAGCACTGTGGCGCTGGCCCGTCGGGGCCCTTGGGTCAAAGGGTTGAGCACCGTGGCGCAACCTTTTTGTCCCGTTGGCTCTGCACATAATCAGAAACGCAATCGCGTCATGAACTGACACAAAATCTAACGCACGGCACGGTCATTGAGCTTAGGTGCAGGTTTAGGTTTTCCAGGGTCCAGGCCCAGGTTCGAGGCGATTTTCCAAATCGAATTTGTGTCACTTTTTTTTTTTAATATTTTTTGTATAAAAAAAAAAACATGAACAGCAACAAAAAAAGGTAACACAAACAATGCCAGCAACGGTAAAATCTTGTGCATTGACCTTTTTCCAAGCGAATGCCGGCCGGGTTAACTGACAGTAATCTTCGGGGCAGGAGCGCGTGTGTCGCGTGTGTGTGTATGTGTGTGTGTGTGTATGTGAGTGCTGAGATATGCTACGGCATATTCAACCATTTAAGCCAGGCTAGGCGCCTGACCTGGCTTAATTCTTAACTAGTTATGGGCCTAGGGCCTTAAGTAAACAATTAGATGGCGTAATATTGAAGGTAAAGCTCAGATAAATGAAGCGCTATAAAGTGAGGTTGCCAATGTTCTGGGCAGGTTAAGATTGTCGGCGCATAAATAGGAAACCATATAGATATATATAAGTCTATATGTGTGTATATATAGACGCACTTTGATACATTTGCGCGCAGCACGCTACATGGAATCCAAACGCCAAACGGCATAAAATGTCAAGGACGTTAAAATTTACGTTTTGAGGTTGCCACGCTTCGTTTGGCACTTGGATGGTAACAACAACAATAACAACAACAACAACCGGAACAGCAACAACAATAGCAGTGGCAACAACAATAGCAAGAACAACACACAAGCTCTTATGGCTGGCATCTCTAAGCAAAACCCTTTGCGACATCCAATTCCACAAATACTTTTACAACCATTGCAACCCAGCTGAGCCACACGTGGTCACTAAGAGGGCGTGTCTGTGTGTTGTGTGTGTGAGCAGCGTACGGCTAATAGCGCGTATGAGTAATATTCCATGTGGTCATGCCTTGGGCACCTTGCAGCAATCCTAACGAGTGCAACACGCACACACACACACACACACATACACATACAGTCAAATTTATTTATTTGCCTCCACCTGTCGCCTGCAATTGTTGCGGTTCGAGCCACAGTCACTGCACACAAACAATCAACCGCAACAACATACGTATGCACACTCTCACACACACACACACACACATATATATATATATATATATATATATCTATTTATACGCAACTCTCTTTAACATAATAGTACATAAATACAGCAGAGTGCATCTGCAAAATTTACCTAAATCAATTGACCCACTAAACAACTAAAGGCATTAAATGATTTAAGATCCCTCGCGCGGCATGTTTCAAGCTTGTTTTAAAAACAATTTAATGTTGTCCGTCCTGCTTGGCAGTTTTTAAACTACACTCTTCATGAAACTGAAATTGCCTGCCCACGCTTGCTCAAAGTACTTGAGCTCTTGCAACACATTTGCGTTGCCCCCAGCAACTATTTGGTTCAATTGAAATGTTTGAACATTTATTTATTTATTGGACCACCAGCCTAAGCTTTGCATAATATCAACAAATTTGGTTTTTATGATATATTTGTTTTTATTTAAAGACAATTTCATATTAAAAAGAAATTTTAAATAACCAAGATTTCAGTTTAAATTCAAAAGACTCAAGAGCTCCTAAACTTTGGCAAAAGGGAGTTTTTACTAACGCATTACTGTGTAATAGATATTTGCTGAAATTTTTTATTCAATAATTCATTTAATTTTATGCATTAATAATTGGATTCGAAAACATAGGTTATTTCATTAGGAACTTCACGAAGCTTTTGGATAAGTTTTGCTTTCTGAACACCCTGAACACCTTGATAATGGGTAAAAAAGGGAAAAATGTATTTATGCAAATGTATGTAAGAGGCAGAGGCCAGCATCTCCGACCTCATTAAGCATATACATATTCTTGAACAGCATCAAAGCCAGCCAAGTGGACCTAGCCATGTCCGTCGATCTCAGAACCTATATGAGCTAGAGACTTAAAAATGTGGAATGTAGGTCCTCTCAGTGCCCGAGCAGTACGAGTTTGTTACCGTTAATCGTTTTCAGCCAACCGACAAAAATTGTTTCTTTCTTTCACTATCTTGTAGGTTTCTATCAAGTATGTTTCGTAAGTATTATAGCTATCAATTCGTAATTTAAACTACATTTGGCGCAGGTAGAAGAGGGTTCAGGATATCCCTAAGTCGGGCTCTCCCGCCTAGAGCGCTTTTGTTTAACATAAAAAGCACATTTTAAAGGTTCATAAAAATATACAAAATAAGTATAAAAAAAGGACTAATTAAAAAAACTGCCCGTGTAAGCAACTGAATGGTATTAGACTCCACAAAGTGCAATTCACAAAGAGCCCTGGCTTCTGGTAAACATTACGAGTATTTGCCAGCAAAGGCTGCTCTGCTGTAGGTCCTCGAGTGACAGATCTGCTTAATTATTGAGCTAAGCACTTGAAACATAAAGCTATTGAATAGGTTGTGTGGCATATGACCCGCCCCCCTCCCCCACCCACACCGTGAATAACTAGTGTCTGAGCCGTGTCCTTGTATAATTGGGAGTATATATCGCGAGCTGCGGCTAAGTAAATTCATGCATAATTAATCGGATTGGCACACAGAGCAGTGTGCCTTTATGCAGCACAGCTCGATCGGGCGTGTAGGCTGTGGGTTTCCATTGGCAGGCTCCTTTTCAATCTCCTTTCCTCTGCCTCTGCATTTTCATTGCCGTGCCCTCACATGCATATTTAATATGAGCACATGACTCAAAAGCCCGCAATTAACTTGCCATGAAGGGGCCACTCACTCGCTTATTTCCACACAATTAAGACGATGGCGATGACGGTGCCGATGTCGATGACGATGATGAGGATGAGGGCACGGACGAGGACGAGGACGAGGACGAATACGAAGAGAACGATGAGGACACAGTTGGGCATGTGGACATGTCTGTGGCTATAGATGTGACGAGGGCAGCGTTGATTCAGAGATTGTTCCCCAATGAATAAACAGGAGCTTAACTTTACTTTCCGCACGCACGAAATGCAAATTGTACACCAAAATAAAGGCGAGTGACATGGCGTGGCGTGGCGCGGCGCGACGTGGCGTGGCGTGGCGCACACAGCGTATGCGTAACAGTAACTAAAAAGCATACGCATATTGCGTATACGCCTTGAATTATTAAAATACTGTTCTACCCTTTTGATACCCTATAACCATTAAATGAAAAGAGAAATGCAAAATGGCAACAAGCTATGGACTCTAGAAATAACATTTGGTTTTTTTTTATTTTGAAAATTTGAAATCTCCTCAGTTCTTCACAGATCAATTTTAACATTTTGCTAGCACTTATTTTGGAGTATTTATTTCGCAGTGGTGAAACGCGAAAACGTATTGAATAAAATTCCAACTAACGAAGCTAAGCACAGGGTATACGCACAACGACTACTAAATTCTTGCACAATATATATTATTTTTTCGCTGACAGAAGCCGCAGAATTCCACTGCAATTTTAAAAAGAAAAACCGGAACTGCTTAAAATCGGCATATAAAGAAATTGTGTGGATACTTTTTATCCATATCCCTTAATCAATAGCTATGAAAGTTTTTCATGTTTGGCATTTTTTCAATTTTTTCACTTCATAAATTGAAAGATTTACTAACCCCTTTAACGATATTTCTGTTTAAGCTTCGTTAGCACACATTTTTTAAAGAGCATGTTAGCTTCGGTGTCTTAAATGGTTGAATTCATTTTGTTGGCTACAATTTCTTTGGGTTTTTCGCATTTTTCTCACTTTTCTTGCTGTTTTTCCTGTTTTTTTTTTTTATTTTAACTTCTTAGCGCATCTCACTTTTACCTGCTTCTTATGATTATTACTCGCTGTAAATTATATTTATATTGTTGGAGCGTGTGCAAAAGGCAGCCGCAGTCTGAAGAAGCGAGAACCCAAGGTTCCAGCACCAAGTTGCGACCGTAACATGGCGACAGCATAAACTGTGCTGATTATGTGGTGCCAAGTGGCCAAAAGCTGGCGCGTCCCAATTGCAGGTGGCGCGCAGATAGAGTGCGCGTAATAGACAACCGAGAAGAGCCCCCCATTGGGGCCTCGACTGTGTTAAAGCCAAAGTCAAAGCCAAAGCTGTGGCTAAAGCCGAAACCCTGAGGCAATAGCCAGCAATAGCTGTGCGGCATCTTGTTGCCTTTCGTTCTGTGTTTTTGAGTCTGAATTTGTGTTTGTGTATTTGTGTATGTATTTGAATTTGTATTTGTATTTGTGAGCACCGCACGCGGTGTCTTTCTTCTTGTCTTTCAAATTTGTTGAGTATTCATTACGGTTTAAAGTTTAATGAATTCTCGCGCCCCGGCATGCCGCATGTCGGACTTCATGTGGCCCATCATGCAGTCAGCTTGGAATACGGACACGAGGACATGGGGACGGAGAGACGGAAACGAACGAACTCTGACTGCAACCGCCTTGGGGGCACTTTCCGGTTAGTCATTCATGTTGTTGTGCGTACAATTTTGTTTGATATCAAATGGTTGCTATTTTTAATTAAATTATCTGGGGCAAGCGAGCGGACTCGGACTGCCACTCGCATATTCTGGACCAGGAATTCTGCACAACCCAACAACAGCTCGACCAAAAACTAAGAAGGAACGCTCAAGTGCCTCAGTGCCATGTGAAAGCATATTTATTTCAGCTTCATGCCAGCCAGCCAGCCAGACAGCCAGCCTCTAATTAACAGCAAATATATATACACGAAAATAGAATAAAAATAAAATAAAATAAAACAAAAAAAAAAAAAAGCAGTTAAGATAATACAAAATGGAGAGCACACAGAAAATGCACACAAACAAAAACTCTGGAACGTGCCAAAATTGTAATGGCAAATGCCTTGCACAGGCCAAAAGTACTTTCTAAAACTACAAGTATTTATAATGTTTACTTGCCTTATGTACATCAATGTGTCATGTGTCAGTCCATATAAGGCGCAACTTGGCCTGAAACTGACTCGTGCGGCTCTAACAACTGGGCTTAATGTTGTTAGTCAAAGTGTGTGTTAAGAATAATTCATACATATTTTTCTCTCAGTCATACCTCCACGCATACTGAATTATACTTTTCAGGACTAACTTATGCTTACCCGGCATTAAGCCGAACCAAACCTGATATGTCCTAAAAAAAAGTCTAACCTAAATTCTAACATGTTATAATTAAAAGTCATAAGCTTTGGAGGAAAAGAAAAGTCTTAAAGTAAAAAAAATGTTGCCTACACAACCTTGGCAAATTTCTAACCATGTTTGGTAGCTGCCGATTTTGGGTAGGCCTGCATTTTGTATAAAAATATTTACGGCTCGCAATATTTTTAGTAATACGGGCTAATTTCAGTGACAAATTGAATTCTTCTCAGTATCAAATTGAGTTCTTTCAAGAATTGCTAATTCAGAGCTTCCGCCGAACCGAGTCAAAGCTAAGGGATGGGTTACGGTGCGATCTGTTAACCGAACAACTGAGCATTTTTTTTTTTTAAATTTGCAGCCCTGGAAAGCGCACTCTGTTCATCTTAAACATCTTCACCTACACGTACGTATATTCACACGCGCCCTACTTAAACCTTCTGTACTACTCACAATCTCTATTCTAGTCGATTATCCAATTCTACTTGCAGCCTTGGATAGGCCTCTACTACTCACAATTTCATATATGTTGCGCTCTCTCTTCTTTTCACCCATCTTCCACGCATCGACTTCTAACCCTGGAATACGCTTTCTCTTCTACCCACACTCTTCACTTATTCGTACTTATACTCACACTCGCTCTACTTATATATTTTCTACTACCCACACTCTCAACTATTATCCATTCCCTTATAAATATCTATCTCACACTTGATTTCCTACAATTACTTATAAATACTTCCACTCCTACAGTTATATCTACTAATAATGATACTACTCCTACTCATCCATTTATACATAATTCAACCCGATACTCAGAATCTCGCTGCCTCTACTCATCTACTTCTACTTATAAATACTTGCATATACTCGTACGCCTATTTTTACTTATGCTCATATCCCTGCACATTCTCGCGCACTTGCTCGTTTAAGTCTTACTCTAATGCCTTGTCGTACTCCTACGTTCAGCTCTGCGCCCACTCACACTCGAATACCCCTACGTCTACTGGCATTCTTTTCGGTATCATCTGTGCGCATAAAAACGTAGCATTTATTAAAAATCAAGTGACTGCCTCGAATTAGGCCCCAGCTATGACGCAAAAGCGGAAGCACAACCAGAAGCCAAAAACCTAAGCAAAGAATGCGCCGTTATTGCTTTCAGCTGCCCGAAAGTTTTAGGCACCGTTATGGCAGCACACATTTAGCCACACACACACGCACACACACACACACACGCACACTCAGACACATACGCGCACATAAAGCACGCTAGAATGGACGCCACTTAAAGGCGAAAATTGAAGATTGACTAACCTTAAATCCCAACTTTGAAGTCGAGACATTGCGACTAAGCGGATAGAGAGTTTCTTAACCAATGTATTGGAGCTGAGCCCAGGAGTAAGCTCTAAGCACAAATATGATATTACAAATCACTTGAGTTGGCGACTTTGATCTACTGCAAACGTCTCTCGCAGCAGGTTTCATCCGACTTGCATTTGACTTTGAGTTTCAGCAAAAATACTTTAAGTGAAATGTGACTTAAAACTGAAGCATGCAACTATGCCTAGATTATATATCCATATAAACACATATACATTCTTGAGTTGGCCTGGAGCTAAAGCGTTGACAAATTGGATGTACCCTTTGTCTTTCGAAAGGGCATCATAATAATAGCCGTAAAATGTCAACGTGTCAAAATCTGCCAGCAGCTTCCTTCCGTTACTTCGTAAACGGAACACAAAAAATATTTTAACGCACACACACAGCCGCACACACACACATCGCACACATCACACATTCAAGGAGGCAAAAGGCTCGAATCTGCGAAAATGCGTAGCAAAACATGAAAATTGCACAGCCGATCGAATAAAAAGTGTAAGAGTGTGTTGTATTGAGAGTGATAGACTAGAAAATACCTCGTAAAGTGTATTAATTAAACATAACATAGTTAGAACGGAGCACAATTACGACTCGTTGTAGCATATGTATATCCTACACATCACACAGCAGACAGGCAGGCGGAAATGTCGTATACCTTATATAGTATTGACCCGCACACATTGCCTTGAACTTGTCCCACAAATATACCCTTTATTGAAAAAAAAAAAGGAAACGGAAATGCTGCAAGTACAGAGCGAGTGCATGCGTATATCTGTATGCGTATGTGTGAGTGGGTGTGAACGAGCATCCTAAATAAACAATTTAACAACTTGAAAATTCCATTTATTAACCTTTTTTCCGCATAATAAAATTCGAAACCTTTCTACACACATATCCCTCATACACGCACCGAAAAGAAGAATTGCACAACGTAGTGACGAGAAAAAATAATGTGGCACAAAACAGCAGAAGAGCAACAGAGCAGCAACAACAACATTAACAATACCAACAACAAGAGCAGCAGCAACAACAACAATTTGCTGGAGTGGATTAATAACAAAGTCAACAAGGATAACACGCCTTAATTATGTATGTACAGGCGTTAGTGCGCACTGTGAGGGATGTGGGGGCAGTGGGGGCGGCAGGGTTGCGGGCGGGGGAGGGGGCAGGTGGATAAAATGCTGGATGCGGCAAAAGGCAGAACCAACCCATCAGGAGCAGGCATTTTGAGGACGAGCGGGTTAATACATGAAAAGGAAGAGGCGGTGCAGGTGTTTGCGGCTGAATGACGTAAATAGTAGTCAAACACAGCGGCAGCAGCAGAAACAGCAACAAACAAACAAACAAACACACAGACAGACAAACCTACAAACTGACAGACAAACAGACAAACAAAACAGTCAACCAGCCAACTAACAAATGCGGGTCCTGGCCCAGCAGCCGCGCTCGGAGAGATCCTGTGGCACGTTGCCGTCTTTGCCACATTGATGAGCAGCAGCCCGAGTGGTGTGTCTCGATGTGTTCGTGTGTGTGTGAGAAAAGCAAATACTTGTTAGCGAATACGGGCCCAAGCGTCGCTGCGAATGCGGCAGCCGCTTTTCGTATTTTCATAAATTAATTTCATTTGTGATTTGGCCTGCCAAAGCACTGTCAATATGTTGTTATCATTGCTACTTCTTCTGCGTCTTCGTCTTGGTCTTCTTCTTATTTTATTTTATTTTTTTTTTTTTGTTTCTTTATTTTCCTTATTTATTTCATTGTTTTAATTGGCAGGCGTATTTCAGGCTTAACAGCAGTTGGAACCCTCGACAACCGTTTCTCCCGTTTTTAGCCTCACTTTGCATAAATTTAATTAAGACTTTAAACTGATTAAAAATAACTTTGGACAGTTCCACATTTTTGATCCAACAATTCAATTCATTGCTTTTTTTTTTTATTATTCACTTTAATAGGGGACTCGGGAAGGTTTGCTCTGAAAAGCCCAACTATTCAATTTTTGTAGAATTTTCTTTTGCAACAAAAATACCTTTTATAATTTTAAATGAAATTAATTAATATTGTTTTAATATTATTTTTAAAATTATATAATAATTTGTTTTTTTTTCATATATTAATATCATATTATAAAATATCAACCCAACTTATAAAAACCTTGTTCTAATTCGAAACTAGAATATATAAACAATAATTATAATTAAATAAATACATTCATACAAACCATTAACAAAAACATCAAAAAGTTTTACTATAATTCGCAAGCTGTTCTAACATAACTCCATTCGCTGCACATATATGTCTGTGGCACGCACTGAACTAATTGCAGGATTGATAATGCCAATAGACACATGCTAAACTTGAATTGTTGGCAGCTTAGCAGGCAGTTAGGAATGAAATTTATATAATTTACATAAATTAGCACTCAGCTGGGGGCCAAGTGCTGTAAATTATTAAATGAGGAAATACTTCTGTCCGGGTTGAGATGTACAATAAGAATTTAATTATACCAGACAAAGCTGCGCTCAGCCAAGTACAAGTGGCATAAAACAGAAAGGCACACAACACACACAAATACATGCACACATGGCCAAATGGTATATGTGTGTGTGTGTGTACATAAATATGCAGATTGTTCAGAATTTAAATTAAAGTTTCAGCTGTTGAAACTACACGCGGATTTTGTTTTCCCAGTGCTGCAATTAAAATTCTTAATCGCATCCATTAGCCCCAGACGAAGAGCAAAAAATAGACGGACTGTCAGACAGACGGTCAATGGAATAGTAGGACAGTCGGACAGTGGGAGTGTCGGACAGTCCGACAGTGAAGCAGACCGTCATATTTGAGTGCATGCTCTCGGCTTCAAGTTGGGGAACTTTGCACTCAGCCGCTGGATCAACAATTAGAGCCCATTAAAATTGTATCATATGAAATTGAAGCGTTAATGAAAATGTGTTGACATGAATTTTCGTGTACACCTGTCTCCACAGCAACAGCGAGAGAGTGGAAGGGAGATAGAGACAACTGGCGAGAAAGAGAAACGACCGAATAAATGCAATTAAAAAGCGTTCAGCGTATGAAATTACGAGCATAAAACATTTTCATCTCAATTTGCTTAATCATTAAAAAATATATATAAAGCATATATGTGGTATATATATATGTCTTAAAGTATAAGCTTGCCTGCAGAATACTTAATATGAAAGATGTTCCCAGTTGCAATTATACCAAAAGTCGCACTAACGAGGATTTTGCATACTTTCCAGAGCAATTCAATTAATTTCTGCCTTTTGCCTATGAAAACTCTACGAAATTTGTATCATAAAATATATATATATATATATATTAATATATATTCGAGAAATTCCACCTGCATGTATGGAAAAATATATAATATAGGATATATATACGACAAATCAATTGAGACGCAAAATCAAAGCTTCCTCGGTGGAAAATGCGAATCAAATATTTTTTGTGGGCAGCTTTTGTCCGATTGGCCTCAAACTTATATTCAAAGCTCTTCAAAAGAACATAATGAATATCTGTTTCATCGATTTTAGAATTAACATTTGCGACTGTGGTAAATTGTCAGTAAGCGGTTCCATGTTATTTATTGTTTACCACCCGTTCGGCTTTAAAATCATTTTCAAATGCGCCCTTCGAGGATGATAAATGCGGGCAAGACCGGGTAATACCAGCTAGTTAAATATATCTACTTAATAAATACATATTTAATATACTTAATAAACTTTCATTAAATTTCAAGAATCATGTTTTAATCAGAAATATTTGAGTAAACAAGTAAGAAGTTCTAGTCGGGAGCTCCCGACTAGAGGATACCCTGAAACCTCTTCTTCCAACATCAAATGCACATATATATACCATTTTACAAGCTATATGTCAACTTTGGTGACTCTAGCTCTTATTATTTACCAAAATTGCCCAAAAAACAGGATATCGATATCGATTTTTATCGATTACTTAATAACGGAGTAAGTTATCGATATTAGAAACAAACTCGATCTGCGCAGGCACTAGGAGGTTCTGAGATCCTTGCATTCAAACATACGGACAGACGGACAGGCGGACGAACGGACAGACGGACATGGCTAGATCGACTCGGCTATTGATGCTGATCAAGAATATATATACTTTATGGGGTCGGAGATGCTTCCTTTTGCCTGTTACATACATTTGGATTTTGAACAAATACAATATACCCTTATACCCATTTTTAATGGGTTCTAGGTATAAAAATAGACATTTTTTGAGTTGCTTCACAAAAAATTGAGAAAAAAATATATAAACAAATGGGACGAATTGTAGTGCCATGATAATTTAATTTAATTTATATTCCCATTGATAATTAAGGAATATGTGCATATTTTTGAAAGCATTTCAAGAGCGGCAGAGCTGGCCGGATGGCCAAATAAAATAGGCCCAACGCGTTGTTACTGTTACAGGACTTTTTTTTTATTCTGAGCTCTTAGCTTTTTTAATTTTAATATTTCTACCTAAAACACGAATAAACACTCGTTCGTTCTGTCAATCAATAATAAAAAAATAAAAATAAAATTTAAAAACGAAAACTAGACTTTAATTGAAGTTATTTTGTTATAAATAAAATATAAAATAAATACAAAATAATCCAAATAAAGTAGACTTTAAACAAGGTTATTTTTATTGTAACAAAAATGTAAAGTTCAAATATATATAATTGTATATATATATATATATAAAAAAAATTAAATATAAATTAAAAAAAAAATAATAATAATAAGCTGCTCTTTAATTTTATTTCATAACTTATTTTGTGGCAACAATTAAGTTAATTTACATTTAAAAACAGCAAAAAAAACAAAATAGCCATAATTAAAGAATTGAAATTGCGAATGACAGCAAAAAATTAATTGATTTTATTATCAAGCCATAATTATTTTATAATATTCAAATGTTGAACTTCGCATTTGCAAGTTTGCCCAATAAAAAAAGGTACGTTTTATTATTGTTATAATTATGATATGCACTATTAAATAAATGCACTTTATAAAATATATATACAAGGAAGTTGCTTCGTATTATTCCTACATTCTTGTTCTTGTATATACCTATATATTATATATGTATATGCATATATCAATTTGGAATCTGAACTTTATTGTCAGGCGCAGCATTTGGAGCTAATTTGGCCTAATCGTGTAATTGAAGATCCAAAGCCTCGAGATTAAAATACTCACCATTTAGACAGAGCTTCAGTTGAGCTGTAATTTGTAATTTAATTTTGTTATTGTTTCTTTTTGCTTTTTTTTGCTTTGGCACTTGGCAAAGTTTTTGGCCAAAAGAAATTAAGCGAGCTGCGAGCTGGTTTCGGGCTGCCGTTTTAAATACTTTCGAAAGTCATTAGAGGCTGACCGGGGGTAAGCCGAAACGCATTTCAGTTTCAATTAATTCGATCTATGGAAAATGCCTTTGAAGTGCTTGTCGAAGTGCCGACAGTGCGAATAAAAAAAAAAAACGAACGAAGTTAATCGAAAATTAATGCAATCATAAAAGCAACTCAACAAAATGTCACAGCTGAAACCGCACACACAAACACAGCCAAACACACACACACACACACACAAAAAAACACTAAATAAGAAGAAAACACGGAAAAATGTTTACAAATTAGCTACAATCCTCACCAGAATGTTTGCCCAGGCTGTTCTATCGGCAGGGAAATTCGCTTGCTTGGCCCGCTTCACTAACTGCAATTAACGGTACAATAATTCACGCAAAAAAAAAATAAATAATAGTATGCACAAAAGGAAATTTTGGTGGATTGGCCAGATCTTTTTGGCCGCTAAAATTGATGTTAACGCGACGCAGCGCCCAAGGAGCTCGCCTCTCCGATTCCGGCTGTGAAACGGACTATGGACAACGGCAACGGCAACCGCACGTGGCACAAACTACGCTGACTTAACTGGCTGCGATTCAAATAGCTGAATTGATGCGACTTGTCGACCGCTTCATGCGAGACCACGACCTCGACTGAGCGGCGGCAACACACGAGCACACGTCGCAACGTGGCAGCCACGGCAGAACGTCAACAGCAACGGCAACAGCGACCACACAGCGACCACGGACAACAAATGGGACAGATGAGTAGCGACTCGTTGGCTGCACTGCTTCGACTGAAACTGAATTTCTAACTGAGCAGCAGCATCAGCATCCAGCAGCAGCAGCCACGTGCAGCAGCCAGCCGAGCTCCGAGTTCGAGTTGCCCCCTGCTTCCTGCTTTCTGCTCTGCCCACCACATGCCGCAGAGTCCTTTGCACGAACAATAACAGACGCATGCTTCGGCTCGCCTAACAGCTGTTACGCGCACTGTTAGCTAACAGCAGCCGGAATGTTACGAAATGTAAACAAATAAAACGCATAGCTTACGTCGCTGTCGACGACGGCGTCGGCGTCGACATCGCTGCTATCGCTCCAACGCTTTCTTTCCGTTCCTTCTCTGCCAATAGTTGTTTCATTTCATGCTGCGGCTGCCACGTGCAGCTCCAGCGGCTCAATGGGTAGCTGGCCTAGTCTGGCGGCTTCAATACCAGATAAACTTGGCTATACCCTGGATTGTGTGCAGCAAATATTGCGGCTTTCCATTGCACATCCAATGCATAATGCATGCCACTTTCCAAAAAGTTTCAGACAAGAGAAAACTTTTCTAAAAGCGTGTACTATATGCATAATCTATATGATCTTACTCTTTAATAGAGGCACACGTGGCCTCTATATACTCTAAATGCTCTAGACTATGATCAATGCTTAAATAGGGTTAGGCTTACGTCAAGCTTAAATATATAAGAGCTGGACTTCATTTATATGCCACGCCGTTCTCATCTTCATTTTGTCTATTCTTATAAGCAATAGTTTGGAATAATTAATGACTATTAAGATTTTGATTTTTTTTTCATTGTAATCAAATAATTTTATAAGAGAGTTTTCTTTTTTCACAGGAAAAACTCTGCATTTTTATGCTTACTCCATTTTCATTTAATTTTATTAAATGAGACTTTTAAAAAAAAATAGTAATTTTTAACTAAAATTTGAATTATAGCTCTGTTAAATTCTTTATATGAGGGTTTTTCAAAATAAAATATGTAAATAAATAATTTGTAATTAGAAATATTATTATTATTCTGTTAAATTCCAAAGCCCAGACAGCTTAACGCATTTAACATTATCATTAAAAACGTACTAATTTTTATTCAAATTCGCCACTTCATTACTTTGCTAATAAAAACTAACTTAATTTCAAATATCAGGCTTTTTGTGAACATTTTGCAACACTGGCGCAACAGTAGTGTTGGCACTGGCAAAGAAAAATTAAAAATATGTTTTCAAAACTTTCTTTCCATAATTAAATGCTTAACAGTTGGCAGCTCCTAATTGAACTGCTCGCGACGTGGAGCTGGACAAGGCCTGATTGGGTGGCTGGGAGCTGGTTTGTTATCGATGGCTTTTCGCGAAACGTGAACGTGCGCGGAGCTCATTAAAGACGGCTAATACCCTGTTTGAAAGAGAACAATTTTGTATATATGTAGTTGGCGAACTCATGACACATAAAAGCCCGCGACAGATTAAGTTTACTTTTTTCTTTTATTTTTTCAATATTCACATAACAGCATGCTCATTTTTCTTGCTAATAAAGCAAGACTCACTTCTGATGATAATCTGATAAAGATTGAAATTTTATGCTCGTTACTTTGATCTCTCCCCATTAAACCTTTAACAGAGCATCTGGGCATTGAGTGCCAGCAACTGCAGCGCGATTTGTTCCCTTTTTTAATTAACTTAATGAGCAATTAAGCGATATTTAGAGAACCCGGGAAGCCAAAGCAAATCCATTGACAATGGCCACTGCCACTACGAAACGTGACAAGCTGAATCGCTGGCAGGACTTTTATATTGTTGGTGTGGGAGCCAAACAAAAGAAAAAGGCGTAGAAACTTAAAAACTAGCCTCAAAGGAGTTATCAGATTACAAGAAACGTAAAGTGCTCAGAACTATTCAGAGAACCCTACGAAATTGAAACCAACTTCAGCAAAATGTATATTTTTTACTTCCTTAAAACTTAAAATAAAGAAATTAAATCTAAAAAATAAAAAAAAAAAATGTTACGGCCTTACTTCACTTAAATAACTGGTTCGTGTCCATACTAAAGCAGCATTATGTTAGTTAGCAGCATGCTGCATGTAAACACTTAACATTTGCTTTCTTTTCGTCAGGTTTCGTTAAATGTGGAACGTATTTTCCGCTAGTTCAGTTTACAACCATTGAGTCAGCCATAAAAAGTTATGCCTTTCTAAATGCTGCCATAAAAATGTTGTCCCAAAAAGCTCAGCCGGAAAAGGCATAAAATAGGTTCTAGGCTTGGCTTAAGCCAAGTTACAACCACCAGTACAAAAAGTCTGCATAGCTTTAAGCTGTGCGAATCCACAGCTGTATGTGCTTTAGTTTATTGACCCCATTGGCAGAAGCTTTTGGCGTGCCTTAACCCCAAATCATTTCCAATAGATGGAATCAAAAGTGTTCCAATTCCTTTGACACAGTTTTCTGTCCACTTGACGACTTTGCAAGTCACAACTGGAACGCAAATGCTTGGCTAGATAACACCCTGTATTTTAAATAAATTAAACCACAACTTCTTTCAACCTTGAAGTCCATATATATTATTAAAAAAAAATAAGCAAGTCCACTCTTGTCATATATATATATTTTAATTTATATAACTGCATACATACACAAATTCAAAAGTGAATATGAACTCACCTAAAGAATCACATGAAGACGTAGACTTATTTAATTGCCGGTAGGAGGGACGCCGAAATACAAATATAATTAACCCTGAAATAATTAAAGGAGGAATAAGCAAAATAATAGAATAATTATAATAGGAGTGGAAAAGCTACCTTGTTTTTATTTACAGCGAAGAATATTTCTTCTTCGTTTGATAAAAAAGAGCATAGATGCAAATACATACATACGTATGATTGTATATATATATGTGTATATATACATGCATACATATAGTATATATATACATATGTACATATACACATATATACATACATACATATAAACATATAAACATATAAACATATAAACATATAAACATATAAACATATAAACATATAAACATATAAACATATAAACATATAAACATATAAACATATAAACATATAAACATATAAACATATAAACATATAAACATATAAACATATAAACATATAAACATATAAACATATAAACATATAAACATATAAACATATAAAAATATAAATATATAAATATAAAAATAAAACATATAAACATATAAACATATAAACATATAAACATATAAACATAAAACATATAAACATATAAACATATAAACATATAAACATATAAACATAAACATATAAACATATAAACATATAAACATATAAACATATAAACATATAACATATAACATATAAACATATAAACATATAACATATAAACATATAAACATATAAACATATAAACATATAAACATATAAACATATAAACATATAAACATATACATATAAACATATATACATATATACATACACAAATATATATATATATATATATATATATATATATATATATATATATATGCACACACACATGCACATACACATATTTATATATGCGCACATACCAATTTGCCAACACACACACACGCCCACTCAAATAAGGTTTTTAAGATTGCCAACACACTTTTTAATGTAACACTTCACTTACTAGCAGAGCATGAAGACCTTCACTTGAATTAATGAGAATCGCAGAGAAGGGCAACATTAAATAAATAAGTTATTTTCAAATTTGCAGCGCAAATGAATGCAAGCGTGTTATGCACATCTGTCTATACATACATGCAGTCAATCAAATACACATATATGTATACATACAAACATACATATCTCTACATATAAAACTATTTGTCCTGACTGAATAACTGACTGAGCGACTGACTGATTCATTGACTGACTGAGTGAGTGATTAATTGCCTGATGGCCAGTCTGATTGACTGGCTAACTGACTGACAGGTGAACTAACTGACTGACGAACTGACTGAATGAGTGACTGACTGATTAACTGACAAACTGACAAGCCGATTGAGTGACTTATTGATTGATTGACTGACTGACTGATGCAGTGACTGACTAACGAACTGATTGATGGACTGTCAGATTGACTGGCTAACTGACTGACAGGTGAACTGACTGACTAACTGATTGAGTGACTGACTGATTGACTGACTAGCTGACTGACTGACTGATTGGTGATCAACACACAGCCCAAACTCTATGAACTAAAAAGCAGTAACCTTTTATATTGGAGGAAATTCTACCTATGAGGAAATTCTACCAGCAATTATGGAAAGATCGTTTAATTTTGTTGTTTATCATTAGATTAGATTCAAAATCATTTTCAAATATCTGTAGGAATTTTGACATTCTATCCGCCCTCTTCGATAATAGATGCGTGTAAAAGTTTGGATGTTTTGAATTTACGCTAGTTCGCAAAGATCTTTAAAAAACAAATCTATTTCATAAATGTCTCACGGCAAAAGGTTGTCAAAGGTTTTAATTGCAAAAATTTAAGTTTCTCCCGATCTGGCCAAAATATACTTTCAAAGCTCCGCATAAAAACTAGTTTCTACGTTATCCAGCAGTTTTGGATATTTCATTTATTTGCAACTTTGGAAATTTGATGAAATATTGACAATTTTTTTCCGCGTTTTACACTTTTCACGAAGTCCACCCTTTTTGGATAAAAAATGCAATTCAAACTTTGAATGAACCAAAATATATTTTAAAGCTTCAAGGTTTCAAAATTTTCAAAGCAAAGAACTTGGACCCGGAAACACCAGCTAGCTTTATATATAATTCACAGATTGAAAAATCAGATAGAGTATTTGATTGATTGATTGTCTGCTCGGCGGGAATACGAGTTAAGGGCCTTCATTTAAAAAAACGGGCGTTTGTTAATAGATAAAAAGACGAATATATTAAATATGCGTTGGCCAATATAATAATTACTTAAGTGAATAATTTCGAATAGCTTAACATAATAAAAACGAGTAGCTTCATTTACACCATGAATCAAAAGGGCCTTCAACGAATATTCAAATAGATACATAGGTATATCTGTTTTTTTTTCCAATTTTGAATATGTTTGCATACATTAAAGGGAAAAGCTTGCATGACTAGACGAACATTTTCATAGCTTAATTGTGTGACTAAAGGTTTAAATAATGTTGAGTGCATTACGAGTGTATTCGTTAAAGCAAATGTCAAATTTCAATGAAAGAGGCCAAAGATTCAAACAGCGAGAAAGTTGCAAAATGTTTTCACGAGCAACAATAAAAACCGAATTATTTATTAGCTGAAAGAGCAACAAATGCAACAACAACAAAAGCGACACACACAACATTGCATTTAGGCGTGTTTGTTAATTAGGCAGATGCACACATATGTTTATACATAAATAATTCGAAATCTAAATCGGCTTTTGGCCTTTTTTTTGACCATGTTTTTCGTATTTGCATTTATTTCTTTCACTTTGGCCCTTTTGTTAAATGCGCTTTGACTTTAAATGCCCGACGGAAATTTGCATAATTAAATTGTTTAATGTGGTTTGCCAATTTAGCACATTAAAGATTCAAATGGGAATTAACCAATCAACCAACGCAGCCCAGCTGTCACATACCCTATAATCAGCTTGTCTGCTTTGCTGCCGCTAAGCAGCTTAGTTTCGTTTTATTTCTCGCGCTCTCAATTCATCTTTTCCGGTGCTGCCAGATGTTGTTTCAATTGCAACGCGTGGCAGCACTGCAATTCTTTTTAATTGCCAGACACTTAAGAGGCAGATAAAGTGCCTGGTAAACTATAAGCTAGTTTTTGTGCAAATGAATGTCACTGGCAGAGAGAAGCATCTCCTAACCCATAAACTATATATATTCCTGATTAGCATCATTAACCGATTCGTTCTAGCTATACGAGCTAGAGACTTGTACATAGGTTGTCCTAATAAAAAATAATAAAAAACATATCAATCATCTTTCATTTTATAGCTTACCCTTAACTCCCCAAGCTCGAGCAGCAATTGGTGTTGGTAGAAGAAGGTTTAGGGTATCTCCTAGTCGGGCATACCCGTCTAGAGCGTCTTGTTGAATATATAATCTACCAAAAACCAACTCTTCCCCTGCTATCAAATGTGTCCCCATAGTAAACATAATATCTTTCTACCCATGCAAAGGGTATCTGCTAGTGTCATACCATCAGGTAGATCATTTTTACAAGCTGTAAGTTGTGCGAATATTAAACTGGTTCACCGCTGGCTCAACATATCTATACATATATATTTTTTGCACAGCTCTTGGCAATGACTGGGCAGATCATCTGATCCGCAGCCACTTGTCGTTGCTGGCACTGAAGACAGAAGTTAATGGCTTTGGATATGGTTGACTGCCGGCGACCACAATACAATGACTGTTGATCTGAGCTTGTGGCATGGTGTCGCATACGGGCTTATCGGCTGGCGAAGCAAGCGGGCGCGCGGCGTGATAAATTGCGGCGCTGATTGGAGGCAAATTAAGAGCCGTGGGATTAAGTGCGACAAATATTACGACATTAGACGACTTCGGGGCACGCTGGGCTGTCTGACAGCTGGACTTTCGAACATGAATATGCATTCCAGCCACGTCGTAATGCGCGCAACTCACATTTGGTTATCGCATATGTTTAAATGTGGAAATTTCAAACATTTTCAAATTTAATCTGAATCGCATTGTAACTATTTTTTGACCTTCCGGCGATTTAAATATTTCTTTGTGTTTGTTTTTACTCTGCCATTTCTTTCATTTTATAAATATTTAAATTCTGTTTCATCACATAGTCTCATATATTTTAAGTTAATTCGTATATAAATAATATTTATATTATGCCTGAATTTCTGTTGCCCGAAAGTTTTCAAAATGTCACAAAAGAAATAAAACGAAAAAATGTTAAGTCATGTGAAAGTATGCTAGAAAACAATATGTATAAAAGAAACTATGTCATTTGCAAAATAAATATGTGAGTCAAGTGCTCGACTTACTGATACCCCGTAAGCGGCAGATAAATTATAAACATTTTATATTTATATAAACATTTAAATATATATTTATTTATATGTAAATATTAATACATTTATATAGGTATATTTTATTTTTATGAAACAATTTTAGATAAATATACCTTCTTTGAAATAAACAAATTTTAATTATTTATATTTTTTTCTATATATATTTTTTTTTCACGAACGATTTTAAGGAGTTTGGATATTTTATATTATATTCAGTATAAACGTCTGCGGTTAAAATAATACATAATCCATATATAAGCCTGCGATTTAAGCCCACCTAAATCTTGTCTACCGAGAGAACAGTTGCATAGATATCGTTAACTAATAATTATTATTTTCATACCCTGAACCCATTGAAAATGGGTTAAAATGCTATTATGAAATTGTGCAAATGTATATAACAGGCAGATAAAAGCATCTCCGGCCCCATAATGTATATATATTCTTGATCAGCATCAATAGCCGAGTCGATCTAACTATGTCCGTCTGTCTGTCCGTCCTAAAGTTTGTTTCGGATAATCGATTACTTACTCCGTTTACAAGCAAAGTAAATAATAAGAACTAGACTCACCAAACATGATATGTTGCTTTTAGAATATTATATATATATCAAGAATCCTTCATTTTATACCTCTCGTCACCTCCCCGCTACCACCGCAAGGCTATAAATCAAGTTAGTAACTCAACTTACATTGTCCACAAATTTAAGCCACAATTTTAATGCAATTGACTTTTTAAAAATACACAAAAATTGTATGGTACAAAACGATATACTGTAGAAAATTTCATTGACATCGGTTAAGAAAAACCCAAAATCGAATTCTATCAACAGCATTACAATTGCGATTGTTTTCTGTTATTTTAATTCATTTTATTCTCAATAGTACTCAATTTTTGGTGTGGCTTTTGAGTAGAGTCGCCAGCGAGTAATGCGGTCAGTTGAGAGTTCGTACCCTGCCAAAGAAACTTTTTTTAAAATTTATCTTTATTACTTAAAACGAGCGCATAGCGCGAACTGCATTTGGTATTGGAATAAGAGGGTTCAGAGTATTTCTTATCGGGGGCTCCCGACTAGAACCTCTTACTTGTTTTTATCTGAAGACACAAAAATTTACGTTTTATACGTTTAAATTTGAATTTCAAGTATATTTAAAATGAAGGCAACAAATGAATTTGATATTTTGAACATAGCATAAATATATATATATTTGAGATCTATGTGTCATCTAGAATCGCACGTGCTATTATATTTGTACATAAGTGCCTTAATTAAGATATTTTTCTATGAATATTTAAAGAAACGAGAAGCAATTTTGTATAGATGACATACAGACATTTTTTTACAAATTTTATTAATTCGTAAAATATCACACAGTAATCTTTAAAGATGTTCGGCATATCCGGAACTTCTCAAGATTTGTTTTTTTTTTTTTCAAACTTATTTTTCTGTAACAACAAACAATTCAGTTGTTTGTTATCTACGCAATGTGACTGCTCTGTTGTTTAATTTCAACAATTAAATGCATATTGAAAAGAAAACTAAAGCAAAAATAAAGCATGTGCAAATCCGTATATTATATAACGCTTTAAATTAAAACACAAATTTCTCAATTCCGTACAACAAGAGCTACGAAACATCCAAAATAATATTTATAGCCAGTGGGCATCTATATAGTCTGATGGCTCGGCGAATTTTGATTAACAATATTTTACCATTACATATATTTGTAAGAGACCGTTTTATTAACCAAGCCAAAATAAAAAGCCCAAAACGAAGTAATCAGAGTTCTTTAGGTTGTTAACTCTCTTATTAACAATATTGGTTTTATTTAAAAAAAAAAAAAAAACAATTCTTTGGGTTGGTTTTGAACCAAATATTTTGACAAAATGCTGAACCAAAAATAACATTTCTCTGTTGACGAGCATTGAAATTGGGTTGGAATAAACCTGGCTGTGAATTCTGTACATTCTTGGAAAGATAAATAACACTTTTCAAAGAGTTTAAATTTGATGTTGGGGTTGTGACGCGGCTTCAGATTAAATGCTGCCTGTTGAATCCATATATGAACATTATTATTAAGTAGTCAACAAATTGAACAATATTTAATCATATATATATGACGATATATACAAATTTTCAACCCTTTGTTCTTAACATGCATATATGCACCATCTGATAGCTAGCCATAAATAAATAAATTGGGATTTCACTAAGAGGGAGGTGTGTCATCGCCCGAGCAAAGCTCGAATGTGGAATATGCGCATATATAAACATACTTACATATATGCCAGCAGTTGCTAGTATATGATATATATGTGTGTGTGCGTGTGTGTATGCAGATTATAAATGTTACAAATTTCGATAGCAAGTGGCTAGGATTATAATTTCTGACCTATACGCATTAATGCAGACATTAATAATTTATAGCTCGGCTTTTTGAGATCGTGAACTTGTTTTTGGGTTCACTGCAGCGCCGCTGACGTTGGCGTTGGCGTTGTTGTTTACGTTAACGTGTTTTTGTTGTTGTGGCTGCTTGGCATCATTTCTCTTTGGATAGCGCTTTTCTTGGCTGCTTGGGTCTGGATGGCGTATAAATAGCGGCCAGCGAGCATAGCATCAATATTAGTAACTGATTAAGCTTCCAGGCTTAACTTCGTCTAACAAGAGCTAAAGCTAAACCCAAGCAGAACCGACAACAAAATGAAGGTAAGATTTGGACAAAAATAAACCGAAACGGAGCCTCTTAACCATGAAGGAACTTTGACATTTGTCCAGGTGTTTGTTTGCCTGATTGTCTGCGTAAGCCTCGCCCAGGCTGGCTTCATCGGTGGTGGATACTCCGGCGGTGGCTACTCTGGCGGTGGCTACTCCGGCGGTGGCGGTGGCCACTCTGGCGGTGCACCCACCATTGTCAAGGTGATCCACGAGGAAGGTCATGGACATGGCGGCGGCGGCGGCGGCTTCGATCATGGACATGGACACGGCGGCGGCGGTGAGGTCAAGATTGTCAAAGTGATTCATGAGGAGGCACATGGACATGGTCACGGTGGCTTCGATCATGGACACGGACACGGCGGACATGGCGCCGAAGTCAAGGTCATTAAGGTCATCCAAGATGCTGGTTTCAGTCACGGTCACGATCACGGTCACGATCACGGACACGGTCACAGTCACGGCGGCGATGTGAAAATTGTCAAAGTAATTCACGAGGAAGGCGGCGCCATTGACCACGGCCATGGTGGACACTTTGCCGCTGACCATGGCCACCACGTCGAGGACGTGAAAGTCGTCAGCGTCATCAGCGAAGGCGGCTACGGCGGCGGCGCTGGCGGCGCTGGCTGGTCTGCCGGCGGTGGCGGCGGCGCTGGCTGGTCTGCCGGCGGTGGCAGCGGCTGGGACTAAGCGGACCAATGCCCAACAATGGCTCAACACAGACTCCCATCTTCCCATACACCGCCATGTGATATGCCAGGCACTCGACTCATTTGTTTCTGTTGTCCGAGTTGAGCAACGGCATTAGCCTTGTAGATGTTGTTACTATATCTTTAAGACATCTTTTTTTTTTCGTGTTAAATAGTTTATAAATTGTACAAAACGTGTTCAACTATGTTGGAAACCAAAAATAAAAAATATTAAAAAAAAATTTTGTTTAACAAAATCATTTTCTTTGCGTGCTGCCCAGCGGGTGTCCCCGGGCCATAGGTACATATATACCAAAAAGTTCAGGGTCTTGTGCCCAATTTTCAATGCAGCTCTCCTAATTATGGTCATAGGAATAATTGTGCATGGCAATACTGTGATCTATCATTAGTCAAGCATCAATTCAATCATTAGCTTCTCATGTTGTGTGGAAAGATCAAAACAATGCTACGATCAATATGTGCGCGAAGAAATTTCTTAATCCAAATTAAACAGACATATATCTAGCTGTACAAATGATAATGATATACAAAACAATGATGTAGGTCGGGTGCTTAAATAAGACCCATTACAAGTTTGCCATGCAGTGAAAGGCGTCGTCGCATAACCCACAAATGGACCAAGATAATTTATGTATAGCCACAACTATCATAGACCGAGACAATTGTTGTTTCTGTCGTTGCCCTTTCTTTCATTAGTTTTATGGATATTAAGTAACTTTAATTGGCTTTTTTCGCATTTGTAAGATTTTATATGTACCACTCTTAAATTAATGTCAGTGTTGATTACAGCTATATCAATTTATTCAAAAACATGGACAAAAAACTCAAGAGTGCCATAGTCGAAGGTAACCGACGAGCAGCTACCCTCAATGCGTTTTTATATACTTTAAATCAGCCTAGGAGTGTGGTATTCAGTAGAGGCAGAGAGCCATTTAAACGGTGTGATTGAAAGAGAAGAGAATAAGAGAGAGAGTGTGACAGCTTATCAGAGACTGAGAATTAATTACATTGAACTCTAAAACAACCTAGGAGTTAGCCTTAATTGAATATATGAGAAATGCAAAGAAAGGCCACAAAAAAAAACTTAAGCGATACAAATATTAAATAAGAACAACCTAAAGGCCAGTCGGGCTTAATTGAATAAATAAGAATCGCAAAGAAAGGCAAAACAACATGATATTTATATACGGTTAAGAAGTCTATGTGGGGGACAGTCAGCGTTAATTGGGCTTATGAGAATCGCAAAGAAAGGCAAAAACAACATGAACAACATAAATACGCAGAAGGGTAAGAACAACCTGAGAGTCGGATAGCCCACAATGAGTATATAAGAATCGTTTAGAAATGCGCAAGTAACATAATCTTCATATGCCAATAGTTTAAGAAAGCATAAGTTTTACAAATAATAAGTACACAGAATCCAAAGAACTATCTGAGAGTAAGTTGGCGTTAATTAAATTTATGAGAATCTCAGAGAAAGGCGAAAACAATGGGTTCTTTATGTGCGCATAGTTTAAGTGAACCTACAAGCTACAGTTGATGTCTCTAGCTGCTCAAGTCGCCGAGTTCGAAGTGCTCATGCAAACAGCAAATGAAAGCTATCTTCGGATTGGTCCATGGTCGGATTAATATATAAATTTATGTTATGCATATGATAGCCTGCTAGCCTTATATAGTGGGTATACAATTCCGATCATTAATTAAAAACATATTTGTCACTATCTTTAAGAGATGATTTGCCAGAAAACAAACTTGAGCTACGTCATAAGAGGATTATTTCCTCACGCTTCAGTGATTGACATATCGTTTAGTTATACTGCGTATAGGTAATAGTGACCAAGTTAGGTAAGATTAGTTTTAATTTGAGGGAGTTACCCTTGCAAGCCTCTGAGCTTGCTGGTCTGGTTTACAGAAAGGTTAATGAGCCCTTCTTCAAAACATTTACGTATCTATTTATAATTATTATTTATTTTGTATAATTTCTTTAACCACATCCGGTCGACTGTAAAAATAGATACGTATGACCTTAATATTTAATTCTCTCGTTTTATCAGTTCCAATTATTAAAATTATGAAATTATTAAAAGTATGAGGTAAATGTGCTCATCATCAAATGGCTTAAAAATTATGATTATAATCTATTTTAATCGTCGTATCTAATCTTTAAATTGCATAATTTTTCTATAATTATAACCAATGTAAAAATATAAAAAAAAAAAATAACAAACTTTATGCATGTACATATGTCTATATAAATGTCGGAAATATGCAACATGATGTAAATTAGAAACCTGTTTTTGTTGCTTGGGCACAAAACTTAAGACAAAAGGTCCGAACCAACAGGCCAGATGAACCCTCATCAAAATGTTAGCGGCCAGCAGCCCTGAATTAAAATTATACTTACTCGTAAACTAAACAAATGTTCAACAATAAATTTCATAAGCTTGGAAATGTTCAAAATTCATGGATTTCATTTATTTTTGTTTACAATATGATAGCTACCCAACCGCCCAACTCTTCTATCAGAGGCAAGAGCCGTTGCTCTGCAACTAAAGACGAATAAGATGTCGTGACCGCGTGGGATTTGTGGGCTTCCGCGAACTACAAAACGCTGTTGAAGCAATTAACGTAGCGCAACACAGGAAAATTATTTGCCATCTATCAAGTGTCTAACCGAAGGTTCCACTGCGAAGCAGTTAAATTTTGTGGGGGCCAGCAATTAATAAGCGTTTCGATTGACCCCATCAACTAGTTTTCGGCGCACTTTTTGAAATTGAAACAAAGATAACAGCCAGCCTGGCGATGTCGAAAATTCTATACGCTTCACATAAAGTGTACATTAATCTGTTAGATTTAAACAGAAATATGTTACATTGACCTAAAATATATGTCTATGCATACTTTCTAAGCAAACGATCCCTAGATAATATATAGACTATCGATCCAGATGTTTGCCTCTAACTATAGAATATATACATATGTGGAGTTCCTAAAACTGTTCCCAGCTGCTTCATACAAAATTAAGGTCACACTAAAGGGTTTAACGAAAATTTGATTAAGATTTGATTTGGTTTTGCTTGCGTGTGTGACCATACTTCTCACAAATTAAATGACATGGTCACATTTTTTGTTTGTTTGCCTTCTTTTGTTATAATCATTATGAATTAAGAATTAATTTATTATTATATTATTTTTAATTATTTTTTACTTAAAACTTGTTCATTTTTGTAAGACAATCAATATCAAATTTCATTTTTATCGAAACGGAAAAATATATAAAAAATAAAAAAAATATTTCAAATATTGAAATACAAATAACAAAAATTTATAAAAGAAATAAAAAAAAGTAAAAAATTAATAAAAACTATGTATATTCATTTATAATTTAAAATATTATATAAATGTATGGATATTAAATGAATATGAATTTAAACATCGCGTCATTAGAAAGTCAACATACCCTATTTTTAGGGCACATTATGAAGGTGGTGTTTGATTTGAAGTTGGATTTGGAGTTGGAGTGTTAAAACGCGCTACTTATTCGCTTTTGTTATGTTTGGTTAATGCTTTTTGTGCAAGTTTTTGATGAATTGCATAACGAGCTAATAAAGAGCACCAGCAAAAGTCCCCCCCCCCCTCCCACCACTCCCCCTCGAAACTGAGCTGGTCCATTCCACACTCCCAGCTGCCGCTGTGAAGGCGTTAGCTGAAGACGAAGATGGCCAAGATGTTGGCAAGAGACAGCTTTTGGCGTCTGCATGGGCTGGCTGTTTGATGATGGCATAATCCGGCCAGAGCATCGCGTGGACAAGCAATTAGAGTGTCATACATTAGCATACAGCTGTGGTCAGCTGGCTCCGGGCAGGGTCGAGCTGGTTTTGTGTTGTGATTTTGGCTCTTAGCCTCCGCTGACTGTGGCAAATAAAAGCAACGGCCGTTGTACTGCTACGGCACAGTTGAAGTTCAGCTTTCGTCGTAGTCGCACTTGCAAATCCTAACTCCTAACTCCCAGCTCCACACGTACACATAGCCAACATGAAGGTGCGTCTTGGCTGGCGGCTTAGCTCGAAATCTCGTAGCCGGGATTAGCGAATTTTGAGCATTTTTTTTTACATTTTTGTTTTGTTTTTGTTTTGTGCTGTGTTGTGATATTCATTGTTTTCATTTTTCATGCTGTGCCTGTTTCTCTTCGAAGGTGTTCGTTTGTCTGCTCGCTGTGTGCAGCATGGCCCATGCGGGCTTCCTTGGCGGCGGCAGCGCTCTTAGCTCCGGCGGCGGCGGCGGCGGTGGCTACGGTGGCGGCTATGGAGGCGGTCATGGTGGTGGCTACGGTGGCGGCCATGGCGGCGGCTATGGTGGCGGCCATGGTGGCGGCTACGGTGGCGGTCATGGCGGCGGCGGCGGCGGCGGAGTTAAAATCATTAAGGTTATCTCCGATGGCGGTGCTGGCGGCGGCTACGGAGGTGGCGGTTATGGCGGTGGCTACGGCGGTGGTTACGGCGGCGGCCACGGCGGCGGCTACGGCGGCGGTCACGGCGGTGGTTACGGCGGCGGCAGCACTGTTAAAATCGTCAAGGTCATCTCCGATGCAGGTGCAGGCGGCGGCTATGGTGGCGGTCATGGTGGCGGCTATGGTGGCGGCTATGGTGGCGGTCATGGTGGCGGCTATGGCAGCTCCGGCGCTGTACAAATCGTCAAGGTCATCTCTGATGCAGGCAGCATCGGTGGCGGCGGCGGCGGCGGCGGCGGCGGTGGCTGGGCACCACAGGGTGGCGGCGGCGGTGGCTGGGCACCTCAGGGCGGCTGGGCCTCAAGCGGCTGGTAAAAAGCAGTCCACACTCGGCCGAGCGCGCGCACCAGATATACCTTGTGACTAGGTTGTGACACATGTGTGGCCAGGCACAGAGGAGTTTAGGCACGAAACTGGAGCAACCCTTTCACATATTTGTTTTATTTTTTTTTTTAATTTGTTGTCGCTACGTTGAACACTCGAATTGTAAATACTCATTACATTAACAATAATAAAGCCTAAAACAAATACATTTTGTTTGATTCCGGGCATTAATTATGCGAAGATTGCGAAGTCATTTCCTGTGACGACAATCTCTGCGGGATCGGCGACCGAATTTGTTTTCACCGTACAACATGGCTCGCCTTTTGATGGAAAACTGAGATACATTGTGAAACAACACATGTTAACTGGGCCAAGAAAGCACACGTAACTTTTTCATATGGCGAAAAGTAAATACCCTGGCATATTAATAAAATATGCATAGCTCGGGACGTTCATAGACTTCAAATGCATTGGCTTAGGTTCTCATACATAATATATAAATATTAAAAAACTATACAAAAAATATGATAATATAGATACAAGTGAGACAGTAAATAATAATACGAGTCAGATCAGAGATTAAGTTAATTAAACTGGCAAGACAACATTTGAAATTGTAACACTCAAAGCCAAAGCTTGCCAGCCTTTAAGTCATACATGAGAATCGCATAGAGGGGTGAAATAAAAAAAAAAAAAACCAAAATCGTTTCCCTTTTGGAAATCCTGCCAACGTTTGTGTATAGCTGGTTGAAAGAGAATTTATTCGATTTAACACATGAAATGAAAAACGAACTGGAACTGACCTATCTGGCTAATGAAAATGCAATCTGTGTTCAATTTTTGGGCCCGGCCCGGCCCGACCCGGCCTTTCAATATGATGAACAAATATGTGCCTTTGCTATTGGCAGCCACCGGTTGCAGGTGCTGCATTTCAGCATTTCAATTAACGTCTCGTTTCGATTGCCCCCTTGTCCACCTGCCTCCCGATCCACTTGGCGTTTCATGCAAAAGCTTTATGGCGCTCACTGTCAACGCTGAGGCGAAAAAGCTTCAACACCCAAAGCTGAATCATGGACTGTTTGGCCTGCGTGCCCAGAAAAGTTCGGCCATGGTAGCGAAACGGAAGTTGAGCTCGAGCCAAAGGCTGGCCCCTGGCGTCGATACATAAGATTGTTGGCACATGTCAAAGTCAGAAAGTAAAAGTGCACCTGCAATTCAATTAAACTTGTTAAACGTACCCCAACTTTAAGCGTAGGTGTCGCAAAAACTTTGCAGCTTTTAGTATACCCAAATATATATTATTATAATTAATAAATATATTATTATGTATATGTGTGCATTAGTTAGGGGTAAGCATAGCAGGGCATTTGCTAGTCAAACACTTTCAGCTAGAGCATGGAAAATACATATAAAAACATGGTTTATTCTTAGGGTGAATCCGTGAAAAGCTAAGCAAACTTCAAACAATTTAGGAACAACTTTCTTTAGAATCTTAAATGTTGCAAGAAATAAGTTGGCCAAAATGTGTTCGCAATCATAGTCAGTAGAACAATGAAAATATATTTTTAATCTGCAACGCAGCGTGCTAAGCTTAATGAAGACATTCCTTATATACATACATTAATACATACACATACATATACATACGTATATGCATTCATGCATACATGCACACATATATGCGGACATGCATGCATACATACATGTATGCATATATTCATGCATGCATACACACATATATACATACATATATATACAAACATAGGTACATGCATACACACATAAATGCATACATATATGCATACATACATGCATGGATACATACATACATGCTCACATATATACGTACCTATATACATACATACATACGTGCTTGCATACATACTTGCATGCATTTATAGATCTTGACATACACAGGCATGCATACATACACATTAAACATACATACATATATGCAAGTTAACACATACATACACATTTTACTTAACACATTTGTACATTCATGCATACATGGATGCATGGATACATGTTAATAGAACACTTATGAGCAGAACATGATGATCTGTAAAGCTTACTTGAAATCATGAGAATCGCAAAGGAGGGTGTAACGTAAAAATACGTTTTATTTAAATTTGCAGAGCGGCGGAAGTTGACTTTGTCTGCGTTTGCAATAAGAGAACATGCTTATAAGTATATGAGCATATATGCATGCATGCATACAAACATATGAACATACATAAGTACATGCATATTCATTTGAACATATCTATACATAAAAGTGTCTTAAAATAAAAGATTGGTTAGCTGAATTAATTGTAATGCATTTCTCAAGAAGCTTAAACGCTTATTTTTGAGCAAGATTTTTAATATTTTTGATTAGGTTGACTATGAAATAGCAGATCTATCAGGTTAATATATGGCTAGTGTTTCAGATCCAATTCCATAGAATCAATCGGAGTGCACTCTCAATCGATTCCAGAAACAAATTAAAGACATCGGAATTATCGTGAAAATCTGTTCGGGGCGAGCCGCGGCTAGTGGGAGACTGCAACAGAGAGTCGTAAGAGTTACATTCAATTTCGCGCCCGACAGAAAATTATTATATGTTGTTATGCCAATTAGCCAGACTTGACCTGAAAGCGGCTAACCCAAATGACATTTCCGTAAAACGCCGGATGTTCGCGAGCGCAACGTGTGCGGCAAATGCGAAACTCATTATGACGGACTGCGGCATATCTGCGGCGGATGGTGGGCAAAGGGCGGTGGGCGGAGGGCGGAGGGCGGAGGGGTGCTGGCTGTGCGGGCAAGGTGTGCACAACAGCTGCGGGCAAATTTATTACGCATACGCACACACATATTCAGAGAGGCGTGCGTGTAGTAAATAGAACAATCAGCGGGTGTTTTGCGCCTGGTTTTAATTTTGTTCAGTCTTGATTTGTATAGAGGCATAAACAACAGATGTCTCGATGGACCTAGATATGGAATGCATGAATGCCATTGTCATTGTCATTGTCATTGTCATTGTCATTGTCATTGTCAGTCGGAGGCAGCATCAGGCGCGGGCTTTTGACTATAAATACCGCTCGGCCGGCGGTGCACGCATAGAAAGTGCTGCACTTTTAATCAAATCGCCCATGACGCGCCACACCCACCCGCCGCATAGGCCGTACTGTGGGCCCAGGCTGATGCTTATGCTCGTATACAGCGGCTGCTTTGGCCAATTGGCCGTGGCGCAGAATTACTGTGATCCGGCGCTTTGTCCGGCCGGATTGCGTCATGTCGTGTGCGGCAATAGCGGTGTAAGTAGTGGGCGTGGCCAGTGTCTGTCTGGTCTCTGTGTGTGTGCGTGTGTATTAACCGTTAGCAAGCTCAGCAATTCGCCAGCGGCTGTCGCGGCGAATTCGTTCCAATCGATGCACACATACCCCTCATACTGAAGGAGCACAACGATCGCCGCAATCTGCTGGCCGGCGGCGGCCTGAGCGGCTTTCCCAGCGCCCTGCATATGGCCACAATGGCGTGGGACTCCACACTGGCCCAGGTGGCGGCCTACAATACGCTGCAGTGCCGCATGGCGCACGACGAGTGCCGCAACACGAACACCTATCGCTATGCGGGCCAGAACCTGAGCGTTCTCTATACGCGCAGCATTGATGTGGCCGAGTTTCTGCGCCAGCGGATTGCCGCCTGGTTCGAGGAATATCGCTCGGCGACCAGCGCGGACACGGAAGTCCATGTGCCACGTGCCGGACCGTGCGTATGCCCCAATTGTCAGCTCCTTTCTTCTTTGCCAGCTTGTAATCTTCTGGCATTCGCAGGGCCATCGGCCACTTCACGACCATGGTAAATGAGCGCAACAATCGCATTGGCTGTGCCATTGCTCGGTACACGGACGCGAACGGTTTGGGGTCTACTCTGCTCGCTTGCAACTATGCGGTCACAAATGTGCGCAACAATCCGATCTATAGGGCCGGTCCGCCGGCCTCTGAGTGCATCAGGGGTCGCAATCCCAATTACTCCAATCTATGTGCGGAGAATGAGGAATATAACTATAACTCCTGGTCCACTTGATTTCGTTTTCTTTTCATATGCATTTTTTACTTATTTGTTGATATTTTTATTTTCAATATTTATTCTTATTTCCTTAAGAATTTTAATTAAACTTCATTTCTCCTGAAAGTGATTTCCCAGTATTAATAACCGTTAGTACTGTCCCAAAGTAGGGGTAAGCTATAGTGGGATATTCACAAATTCCCACTGTGCCCATATTATCCGATTACTTAACATGGGCTTCAGTCCAAATGGAAATATTTTATATTTGCAGGTTTTTGTCTTAGCTTAAAGTACTCAGCATTTTTTCAGTGATAAATACATAAATACCCAATGGTACTTTGTATATCGTGAGAGCATTCGCATATTATCCGCTAGTTTTTGCATTCAAGTTCCCTTTTTCTCACTCCCTTTTCCCATACAAATGCTTTAACTATTAACCCAGGCATTAACCAAAAAATTATAGTTTATAATTGCCGGTTCTTGTCTTGGCTTAAGGTACTCAACATTTTTCACTAGCAAGTTCACAAAGGTACTTTGTATATCGTAAGTGTGCGCTGCTAAGATACCATAAAATCCGTTTATCCGCTCAAAGCTGCAACTATAAGCATAAGCTTAAAATTATGGAAGAATTAAAAAATGCCGAATTGTACTGTTCATATCGTAAGGGCAATTTACCTACATGTACCATAATTTTCACCTTCAAATATTTAAGCCTTACACATAAGACATAGCTGAAGGGAGAATACCGACTGTCTTATGTCTTGGCTTAAAGTTCACAAATCTTTTTTAGAGGAGTAATGTACGAAATAGTAATTTTTTTTTACGTGTGTCTTTTTTATCCGCTTAATTTTCCATTAAATTCTGTCATTTACGTGTAATTGCATTAGATTAAAAATATGAGAAACTTCCCTAGTAGGAAATAAACAAGTGCCTTCATGAATTTGTACTATCCGCTAAATTTCCCAATCAAATACTTCAATAATCTACATAAGCGTCGGCTCAAGGGGAGCAATTCTTAGTTGGTTTATGTCCTGGCCTGAATCACAAAAAACTTATTCGGTGGGAAATTTACAAATACTTAATGGTACCTTCTTACCGTAATATGCATTTTAAACCTATTCTTTAAATTTTGTTAAGACAAAACTTAACTAAAATATTTAAGCTATGAAAATATAAAAACAACAAGCAGCAAAAAAAACACCAAATCATATAGTGATTTGATTGAGTTGAAATGAAGAAATTATTTGGTATTTGCTCGTATTGGACTTGGCTACAATATGGGTTTGTGTCCATGCTTATCGTAAGCAATGCGTTCCGTGAATTCAAATTGAGTTTTATGAGCTGAAACCAGTTACTAACTGGCTTTGCATTTCAATACAAATGCAAATATGTAAAAGGATATTTGAACATATTCATTTGACACTCGCGACACCAGGTAATATCTTATAAATAATAAGTAAATGTTTAATTCGCACTAAATAAAAATAGAATTTCAGCAACACGGAACAGTTTACTGAGCCACAGAATGAAAAAAAAAACTTTGCAACGGTATAAATAATAAATAAGCATATAACTAAAAATATCTGTATATAAATATAGGTATGTGAGCAAAAGCACGCTTACCTATCCTCCATAGTTCATTTTTATGCTCTCCCACTTTCTCTCTCTCTTCCGCTCTCTCTCTCACTTCGTTGTGGGCAAAAAAAAAAACGCGGCAGCATAAAAATGCGATGCGAAACGATTGTTAAATATGCATTGAAGATCGCTTTTTTAACGCGCAGCTAACAAAACACAACACAACACAAAATAATCGCAATAAACACCATTTATTTAACAGAAAAAAATATATAAAAAAAAGGCATTTCACAACTTTATAGGCACACGCGATCAACAGGGCAAATGCGCGCAGACTAAATTCGCTCAGCCGGCTCTGGCACTAATGTAATAATTGAGAGCACACAACTACATATTAAGGCATGGGCACTGCACATCGGCCGCAATGGCTCTCTCCAAAGATAACGGGATCGCAAGCATTTCAACCAATGGCGTGAGCCCAGTGGGCACATTCAATTCGCGCTCCCGCTCATTGCATTCATAGCATTGAGAGAGCCAGAGAGGTAATATGCTTAGAATTTCGTCTGCGTTGCGCTGTGACGTCACAGCTGCGTGTTATTGTGCGCGCGTTAAATAAAATTGAATTAATATCGATATTTTGGTTTGGAATTAATCAAATATGAAAATGAAAAATATTATAAAAATAAAAGAACTTCAACACGAATCAGAAAAGTAAAGAAATTTAATATGGAATTTTGGAATTGCAATTGGTTGCCCAATGAGCTAAGCATCGCTAGGATTGAGCTTTGACTCTTTTAATTCAACGATACGTATTATGATAGGTATATCCTCGATTTTGGTCGGATTTGTGATCGAGTGCGTAAACGGTTCCACACACTCCGTCTTGAACCGCGCCCACTTACGTGTCTTGATAAAGTCCTTGAAGAGCGTCTCGCGCGAGGGTATACAACGATCCAAATAGAAGCGCATACGATGCCAGATGTGACCCGGATTCTGATCTTCCTCCATGAGCCAGTAGAGTGGCATCAGCAGGCACTGTACTGTCGTTCGGGCCATGACAACGCGATGATCCCCCCTCTCGCCGACGCCAAACAGGCCGCCATAAGTCATCGAACCGACGTCAACAAAGTGGGTCGCATAATTGCCATCATTCTGTGCCAGGAAGTGTATAGACTAATGCATCGAACGAGTGTGTATTTACTTACGTTAGACTTCAGGGACTTCATAGATATTGAAGCACTGGCCGAGCTTGACGAGGAGGCGGTATATATTTCGGACTCCTCAGACTCCCCCTCCGCGTTGACCAGCTCTCTCAGTCTGCTCTGTTTGCTCTGTTTGCTCTGTTTGCTCTGTTTGCTCAGTCGACTTGATCGCCTGGCGAATTCCCGGCTCAGTGATTGATTGGCATTATTGATATCGTCGTCATATGAGGAAAAATGGCTTTCGTCGTATTCCTCAACGTCAATATAATCGCCAAACAAACGCTCCTCGACAACTGTTTTGAAACGATGCGGCTGGCGAGTGGGCAAATCTGGCAACTTGTCGACGGGTCTCTGTTTTTGGTTCAAGATCTTGCAGTATGCCTCAATTTTTGCGAACTCCGCCTTGCGTTTCTGCATGCAAAAGGCGCCGCAATTAGTTGGGTTATCAAATTGGAATTCATACTTTATACCGCCTTCTTTTTGTTGGCTTCGTCGAGCGATGAGTTCGAGCGCAACAGTTCCCTAACATCGAATGGCTCCGGCTTGTCGTCCTCGGGATCATTGACCGAGTCCTCCTCGATCACTTTCGATAGCTCATACTGGACTTCGCCCTTCGCATTGGACACCTAAGTGGCGGATGTACTCAACAGACTCGAATCGGGACGAATCTGCACAATGTACTTATATTCCATTAATTACATACCTTCATGTGGAGGCACTGTAATAGAACGCATTCGCCGCTTAAGACGAAGTGCACATGGAGTATGCTGTCCTTTTCCTCGGGATATATTGTGCTCAGGGGATCGTATTGCCTTAAAATGCCAAATTTGCAGGCACTCACAATCTGTAGGCGAATGGCTTATACATTGTCTGTCGATTACTCTGACGTGAATCTGGTCACACTTAGTTTGATGGCCATTTGAAATACAGCCACACTCGAGACTCACCTGTGAATCACTCATGAATTTCAGATAACTGAGCGAAGCAATCGCTTTCTTCTTTTCGATCCAAACCTTTTTCACATACGGCCTCAGCAAATCATTGAAGTCAAAGTCATCCAGTACCAGAATTTCGCAATTAGCTAAAATAGAGCAGAAAAATGCCGATCAGCCTTTGTTTAAAGATACGATTATTTTTTTTTTTTTTTGGTTCAGCTACTTGTTGCCTTGTAAGTATTCATTCTCAGGCTTTCCTCCAACAGCTCTATCTCACCGATCCAGTCGCCTGGTCCAAAGAATGCCTCAGGCTTCGATTCGAACTTGCGGGTAATCTGTCAAGTGCCAGATGTAATAGAGCTACCGGTTGAATGCATATTGTTAACTGTTACCTTATTCCATATCCTTCTGGACATCTCGACCTCACCGCTGACCACAAAGTAGATACAAGTCGGCACATCGCCCTCCTTCATCAAGGTGCGACCCGAACTGACGATCATGAAGTGTAGATAGGGCACCAAACGAGCTCGGATCTTCTGCGAATGCCCATCGGCAGGTGTTTAGATGTTGGATGTAGTTATATTAATATATCGTACCGGTGGCACTTGGGTAAAGCAGCCGAGACCTGCGACAATTGTACAAAGCTTCTTTCGCTCGGCAATGGTCCGAGTGTGATGCCGGGTGGCTAGCAAGCCCTTTTGCTGAAAGATCGGCAAGGTATCCAAAAATGGCATGTTCTATATACATATGTGTAGAGGGTCCATTCGCTTACCGCCATTGTCAAAATGCCAGTCTTGTGCTTCTTGCGCACCAGCATGGCCACATTCTTCTTCACATTCAGGGTAATGCCCTGTTCGTCCACCTCGCTGATCCATTGATGGTTCACGAAGGCGACTCGGACCAATCTCTTGAAACGCAATTTAGCCTGCTCCCTACGTAGCACATCGTCCTCCTTGTGGCGCTTGGACATGGTGGACAAACAGGTAATTGGATTATATCAAAATTTCCTGTCTTCAATTCAAATATTTTCTTTCGTTTGTTATGTTGTGTTTTTGTATTTGTATTTGTATTTGTCTTGGCTGTGACTGACTTCTATATGGAAGCATATAGATGTCTAGATGATCGAATTGATAATTTGAAAACTTTATGGGCGTCTACTTAGTTTCAACACTAGCTTCTAGGAGTTCACACAGGTGATGATAGGACAGCGACTTTCTGCTTCTTCTTCAATTAGGCACACATAATGGAAGTCGGAAGGAAATGTGCTTGACAATCGATAATTATCGATTTTGAAGAAACACAACGAGATATCGATAGCTTAAAATTAGCTAGGCAAGCAGATATATATGTAGATGCTTTATGGGATCGGGCACTATGTGTCCCAACTGTGAATTTGAATAATACGAAAATACTCTGATTGGAGTGAAAAGCAAATGGACTCAGACAAAATGCAAAGCAGCTAAATGTTATTGAGCGCAAATGAGCATCCCTTGAGCAGTTGCTCAATGCACCGCTGCGCTCAGCACAAAGCTTTGGGACACATTGGCACACTCCCCACATATGGTGGACGGCAACACCGTGGCCGTGGTGAGTAGAGAGCATCGTTGAGTGAACTGCAAACTGGAGAGTTTGAGTGTGCAGTGAACAGAGAGCTTGCACTCAATGGCAGCCGAGCTGTTCATTTGGATGCTTCGCAATGTGTCTGTAATTTTGCGAACGACAGTTCATTACTGTTTTCAAGGATAAGCGATGCCCACGTGCTGGCCCCGCACTGGCAAAAACATCAAAATTCAATTGTCGTCTTTGTCGCCTCTTGTGGTCGTCTCGCTGTCAAGTACTCAGTAAGAACTCAAACAAACTGCTGCCGGAATGCCACTTCGAGCAGCGTAAATGGGCAAGACACAGAAAATAAAAATAACAATAAAAATAAAAAGAAAAATAAAAATACAAATAAAGAGTAAAGAAAACCGTTCAAAACAAAAAAATAATTAAGCACAGAGAAACTAGTTGAAATATTCACCAAAAACCAAAACAGTTAATGAGCAAATACCGTTACGCGCGTTAAAAGTACAAGTAATTTTTTTTTTTGTAATTTTTTTTAATGTTCTTGATGTTGTTGTTGTTTTTTGTTTTTTCTTTTTGCCAAATGCAAACAAGTGCCAGTGTTGTGATGTGCCGCAAATGCCGAAAAGGATAAACACAAATATACAAGAAAAAAACAAAAAACAAACTTGCCGCAACTCGCATCTAATCGCATTAGCCGATTTTGGGAATACAAATTATTAAAAACCATTCAAACCGGGTTAGTGAAAGTTGTAACAATTAAATTGTTCAAACTCATTTAACACACACACACACACACGCACACACACACACGGACGGACGGGAGATTTATCCACTTGCTGCTGCATCCGTCTCCGTCGGCGTTTTTTTATTGCTGCATTCCCATTTTCTGCTCGACAAACATTCACAGTTTTTCTACTACTTCTTCTTATTATTTTTGTGTGTGTGTTTGTTTTTAACCGGATATTTAACCTGGCGCCGGCCCAAGGCGCCTATTGTTCCGTTATTTGTAAAACCTAATGAAAACTAAAATACAGAAAAATTGATATCTATCTAAGGACGTCGCTCACCGGAAATGTTCAATGGAACTTCGATCTGTTAGCTAAATTAATCCAGCTACAAATCTTTTAGTATTTTCTGGTATATACTAGTATTTTATGGCATACACTAGCAAATACTTTAAGACGTGTTACTTGTTTCGTGTTTCTTTGACAGACCGTTTGAATTTATTCATTGCAAGTTTTTCTCGATTGTGAAATGTTATTGAGTGCATCCCGAAAAAATAATACCAAATATTTGTGTCTGTGATATAAGAGACTTTCTCTCGCTTTAACCCTGTTTTTATTTTATTTTTTTTTCTTTGCTCTGGCCAAACGATTTGTGAGCTTTAATTGATTGGGTCCTTCAAACATGCGATTTTTGGTTTATATCTTGTTGCTTCCGTTTTCTCTCTTCCTCTTTCTCTCTCTTTTGGCTCATTGCTATAAAATATTTGTAAATTTCGTTTGCCTTTGAGGTCCCCACAAAATTGGCTTCTCTCTCCCAACTCTCACGCTCTATCTCTCTTATTTGCCCTCTCTCTATTTCCCGGTTTCTCTCGTTTTATCGCTCTTTTTTCTCCCCCTCCTTCTTTCGCTCATGATATTTTTGATATTTTAGTTCATTTTTGGTTGCTAACAAATAATTTTTCCGAAAAAACCTCGCTACTTTCTACTCTCTCTCTCTCTCTCTTTCTCTCTCTCTCCCTCTCTCGTTATCCATTTATCTCTCTCTTTCTTGACATTTTTATTGGTTTTAGGTCCCCAACAAATTAGTTTCTTTCTCTCAACTCTCTAGCTTTATCTCTTTTTTATTTTCGCTCTTTATCTCTGTCTCTTTCTTTTCTTGTTCCACCCTCTCACCCCCCTCTTTACCTATAGCTCTATAATAATATAAATACCATTTTTTTTTTAAGAATCTCAGCTCGTTTATGCCTCCCTTTCCGCTGTTTCCCCTCTTACCACCCCCTCCCCACCACCTGCCAGCCTCCTTTTGCAAAAACTACGTGCTTTAATTAACTCATTTTAAATGTAATTCGGTTGAGGTAGCCCATCAAAGTCAGGCAAATATACATTTTTGATTAATGTGGTGTGAATAATTTATTCGCATTAAAACAATTAGTTTGGTTAAACCAACATTTATGCCAGTGCGAGGTGAAGTGCAAATACATTGAGGCAGGTGTGTGCAGGTGTGTGCACACATACATATTATTACAAGTGTTGTTGCATGCCCCACAGAAATGTTCATGTCCCTTAACATGGCAGGTTCGTTGCCTCGCCGTGCTGAGCACAATCCAAGGATTCGAGGCTTAATAATTGGAGATGGATAAAACAATATCATATTTTATTTAAAGCATTTAAATGGCCTTCCGAGCAATAATATTTGCCTGGCAAAGTGAACAAACTGAAAGGACATTAGTTCCTTGAGGATGTGCCCGATAATGTGATTTACAACTTCTCAAATAATTATTGAATTTGGCTGAGATATTGCACAAAGTCTTGCCAACAATTGCCATTTAATATATTTAGTAGCTTATTCGCTTTAACGCAGATCAAATTGCACAATTGACTGGAATATTTAATATTGTAGCCCTTTGACGGGAATAACAATATTATATCATATTCTTTTTTTCATTATAAATGTGTTTTTTCAAGGCTCAATTCAAGTGCTTAATTCTGCTAAATTGGTCACAGTTCAAAATATGTGGGCTTTAAAGCTTAACGCCAACTGGGCGAGGCATAAAATATAGCTTAAATACATTTAAATGTGAATATTATGCAGGTCTAATTGACAAAAAAGTCTTGTATTTAGTGCTAGAGTCGAGTCGAGATGAAAGTCTTTATCTAACCAACAGAATCTTTGAAATGCACTTTCCACCGAATAAGTTTTGATTTTGCGTAAAATTTGAAACACGTCTCAAATGATTTTTCATATAGAGCTTTGAAAATGAATTTGAGCGCGAAACGTCATCCACCAAGTCTTTGACTCCCATTTCCACCAAGACGGCATGGATTTTTCGAAAAGTGTGAAACACCCTTCAAACAAATTTAAACAAAAAACTTTGAAATTCAGTTTGAGGCCGATCGGATGGTGAACAAAAAAAGTATCATACAAACGTTTTTCGCCAATTTTCCACACTTGCGCGTGGAATTACCCGGAACCCCGTCTTAACGTGCAATGAAAATTTCAAACAGTTTTATATATATGTAGATATATATCTCCAATTTAGGTATTGCATAACCAAATAACAAAAAACTGAAGCTTTTTGTTTATGCTTATTATTGCTTATGTACTCAATCCAATTTTTCAAGCTACATACAGAAAGATTTCAGATTGACATTTTCGTTATTTAACAAGCAGTTGAATTGCGAAAGATCTTATCGAAATACATTTTCTTATCATATTTCTACAGTATAAGAATATAGTAATATTTTCAATTTCTATGGTCCCACATATTAAGATGCATAAATTATAGCTTTAATTGGTTAAAGCAAATCTTACAACCACATGTACACATATGCATCAATATAACGTATTCCCCACAAATAAGTGTTGGAAAGCAACATAATATAGTATAATATATATTTGATTTCTTTGGAAATAAATATCTAGATTCATAAATTATAGCTTTAATTAGTAAAAGCAAATGCTACACACACATGCACACACCTATTCGTATTACGTATACGCTACAAATTAGTGTTGGAAAGCAACATTAGGCTAACCTCTGTACATCACTCCTCCAGGCCTTCGGCTTTGATAAGCAGACAAATGTACCACATGCCGAAACCGAAAACCGCAACCTTGTTAAATTCCGTTAACCGTCGAGCACACCGCAACAACACACACACACACACACACACTTATTCGACTGTGTGTGTGTGTGTGTGTGTGTCGAAAGTCAACAAAGTTAGCGCGTCGGCTGAGAACAGGCGTAATCCCAAGATGTCAACCGGCCGTAGGCGCCTGAAGAAGTTTCTAATCTGAATATATACGCGTTAAACAAGAAGAATTTGGTGTAATAAACACAACGGGTGCTGGCTATGGGTGCCAGCGGGATGGTAGGACGAGGGGTATAGCTAAACTGCGTACAAGACTTACGCGTAATGCGTACAAAACAAAACAAAGCACGTTTTGCACTCACTGAGGCACAGCAGGTGCTCTGCGACATACATACAGACATACATACATACATACATGCGTACGAATGTGCATACATACACATGTGCATATGTATGTGGCCACGCATGCAGATTCGAGGGTAGCTTGGACGCATATGCTAAGCGTTAAGAGCTAGTTAGTCAAAGTCAGGTAAGGCACAGGAAATGCTGACGCTGGGCCTGAGTCTGGGTCGGGCAAAAAGAGAGAGAGAGAGAGAGAGAGAGAGCGAAAGAAAACAGGAACGTGACAGTCTGCAGCTGGAACTCAGCTGTACAGATTACAGTTCTTTTTCTTGAGCTAATGATGATGTTGCTTCTGATGATGATGACGCTGCTGCTGAGAGCCAAGAGCTAGGACCGAGAACAGCACGAGAATTTCATAAAATGAAATTTCGCTGTACAAGCGTCGCCATAGAGCTCATTTAAGATTTTATTGCTGCTATGTTATGAGAAAATCGTGTCCGCTCTGTGTGCCCCGCTGGCCCTCCTCCATCCACCATACCCACTGTGGGCCCCTGGGTCCGCCCATCAAGTGCAATTAGAATACGCAAAAGGCTTTAAGCCTTCCGTTTGTTATCGCTGTGCATAGTTTCGAGGCGGTGCGCGCCCCTTTAAAATAAAATATCGCAGCAAATGGCAAATCAGATGTCAACAGCAGAAGAAACAACAACAAAAATGTAGCAAACAAAACGAAACAACAGCTAACTACAGCAACAACAATAACAGCAAGGGAAAAAGAAATAGAAAAAAGCAAAAACAACAAAAGCTAACGGAGAGCAGAGGCCGGCAGCGAATGTCAGCAAGAGAACAAGAGCAACAACAACTTCACTAATATAATATTTATTACGGTGATTATGTCTTGAGCCAAGGGCAAGCGCTGGCAACGTCTCACCCACGTCTCACCCACGCCCAGCCGCCTGCCACGCCCCGAGCGTTCACACAGCCGATACAAAAGTGGAAATGAAAGTTGAGAGAAATGTAATAAGCAAGCACAAGCGGGGCGCACGGGGGCACAACGGGACATCAACTATGATGGACGTCGACGTCGACGTCGACGTCGACGTCGCAGTGAGGAGACAACAACTTGCCGTAGGAAGAAACTTTAATTCGTTTTATTCATCTGTATAACGGCAATAAAAACTCGCTTACAAATCAGTTTCTAGAAACAAATCAAAAAACAAAAAAAAAAAAAAAAAAAACAAAAGAAAATAGAAAAAATAACAAGCTTTTTGTTTTCCCAACCACAGCAGCAGCGGAACGCTGAATCAATAAGTGACGCAACGCAGTTTACACCTTTGCACGTGCTTCTCTACACGGGGGACACGTTGCCCGTACAAAGTGTATTTCATCACATTTTTAATTCGATTTCCTTCTATTTTCCGGACTTTGCAATATTTAACAATTTTCTATATATATGCAACGCTCCGAACGTACAAACAATTTTTTACCCCAGGGTACAAGCATACCGATTAGTGTAAAACTTGGTCTCTGATTGATTTTTTAGTGGAAAGAAATGAATTTCAACCGAAATGAAAAACAATCAGATTTCTATAGCAAATAATTCAGTTTTGGGCTGCTCAAATTATGTCAAAAATCGAAACCAGACTCCGAACGGGGTCCAGGCATACATCCACTTGCCTGAGAGCTGGGCACGCAGCTCATCAAGCTCAATGCCTCCAGGTGCCAGGCGGTCGACTACAAGGCTCCAGCAGTCTGTGTACAGCCCCCTTCACCCTGGCAGAAGCGCCAAGATGGCCTTTCCAAGCAGTGCCGCTTTAAGATGGCCAAGGCCAACAGCCTGTTGCCACTTCGCTGCCAAGGGGCAGCTTACGACGTCGTGGTGGCGCCAACTTGGAGCAACGGTATCCAGGTTTGGCTCATTGCATCTCCAAAACTTGTCCTTGCACCGATTGACCAGTGCTGACAGATACATCACAGATTCTGCCTTGCACAGAGACCTCCAAATGGAGACTGTAGACAGGCAAGTCGAAGCATTCAAGAGACCCAGCTGGAAGGTGTGCAGTCAGGTGGCTCAAGAGAAGAGCCTTCAAGGATCTGCTCCAGCCAGGACAAAGAAGACGCCCGCACGAGACAGAAGAAGACACCTTTGACGTTTTTCCACGAATATCCTATTTCTATATATCAAAATATCGGTTCCCTCAAACGCGGTCATATTCTATAGCATAAATACCATCATCTACACAAACTGTTTTATAGCTGGGGTTTCTCTCTCTCTCTCTCATTCTTTTAATTGAAGACTTGTTGGGGTTTTAAAGAGACTAGCCGCATGTCTCTTTCTCTCTATCTCTCTCTCTCTCTCTCTCTACCTCTATCCGCCTCTTTATAAGCTTGTTGATGGGATTTTAATAGACGTTGTTTAAGTCAAGCTCCAGATCTCACTCTCTCTCTCTCCCTCTCTCTCTATCTCTCTCTGTCTCTCTATAGACTTGGGGTGCTCTAGCCATTGTTTCAGCCCAGCCCCATATCCTGTTGTCTCGCTCTCTCATTCTTTTAATCGAAGACTTGTTGGGGTCTTAAAGAGACTGTTTAAGACTAGCTCCATGTCTCTTTCTCTCACTCTATCTTTCTCTCTCTCTCTCTCTCTCTCTCTCTCTCTCTCTCTCTATCGCCCTCTTTATAAACTTGTTGATGGGATTTTAATAGACCGTTGTTTAAGTCAAGCTCCAGATCTCACTCTCACTCTCCTCCTCTCTCATCTCTCTCCTCCCGTCTCCTCCCCCTCCCTCTCCTCTCTCTCTCTCTCTCTCTTTCTCTCTCTCTCTTCTCTCTCTCTCTCTCTCTCTCTCTCAACTTGACTTGTTCTGGGGTCTTATGGATGATGTTTCGGCCCAGCATCATATTTGTCACTCACTTTTTCCCCCTGTCGCCATCCTTCCCCTTCCCTCTTAATAGACTTGTTGTTGGGGTATTTGTCTGTCCCTTTCGCCCCTACCACTTGCTCTCCTCCTTTCCCTCTCTCTCTCTCTCTCTCGCTTGCTTGGAAGTCAACCTGCTTTACCTGGACTAGACCCAAGCCAAATTAAACCAAACCGATTTCTTTTGTATGATTCCAGTTGATCTAACAAAAAATCTAGAAAAGAACTTTCCATGTAGACCGGCAAGCTTGAGATGCACGGCCTATGCTGTCTATAGCGCCTGGATGCGTTGAGGGCAGCTACGTTTTAGGAATAAAATGAAGGTTTCTGATTTCAAGAGGCCCGTTTATCAAAGTCACGTCATCCCGTGCAAAGGATGAGGCGTTTAAAAGTTAATAACACATCATTAGCATCAGCAACAGTCGCGGCCCACCAGCTCCCACGGACGACCCAGTTACAGAACAGACCCAGCATAAGCCTGAGCCCAAGCCTGAGACTTGTTCGGCTGCTCGCCGTTCTCACTGTGATTGGATTTCAGTTTCGTTGTGTCCTGTGTAAGTATGAGGCAAGCTGGGCCATTGCGGTTCCAATATCAGAGGGACACATTAAATATGTGCATGTAATTCGAGTGGCCTTTGCCCCAGAAAGCACTGGCCACAATTACACTCTCTTGCATATGTATCAATAATCTGGTGGGGTCGGGTGGGGGTCCACTCTCAATTTCTTTCGGCCAGGCACAGCAGCTACCAGTGCATCGATATCAACGAGCCTGAGCACACAGAGCAACAGCACAGAAAATAATTTCTATTTTGATGAGCAGAATACCACTACCAAATCGCAATCAATCCTTGCTGCGGACTCGACAGCCGCAATAGCCGACGTCTCACCGATGCCAGCCGAGGCGCTACCGACCCTACCAACAGCCAGAGCACAAGTTGGACTTACAACGCTAACAACTGTCCGGCTGATGGGAAGCGAGACCTCTATGAGAACTGCAGTTGACAGCGATGGGATCGGGAATGGGACAACGGTTAGGAACCATAATGCTGTAGATCTTGGGTCCACGGGCGTGGCGACGGCAGCGGCGGCAACGACCAAGAGCATCAGAAGCACCATTAAGCAACCCAACCTGGATGCCACACGCTCCAGGAACCACTGGACCGTTGGCGGCTCCGCTGATGCGGAACGTTCGCGCACATTTCGCAGCAAGTATCATCATGAGAACCACTACGGTCCGTTCTTCGAGGAGCCATCGAATCTAGTTGATCCCGGCAAGACTCTCGTCTCTGCAGTGCATCTATTTACGGAAGCTGTGCTCAACTGTCGCGTCGGCATGCTCAAGGATAAGACGGTAAGCGGGCTCATTAGCCATGATAATTGATAAGCAAATGAATTGGCTTAGACCACAATCAGCTGTTGGTCTCCGTTGATAGTTTCCTAAATTGTTCATGCTGGAGGACTGTCAAGGACATCACAAACTATGCTAGGGAATTGCTGCATTTTTAACAGTACTCAGAATATTAGAAAAGGACAAAGTAAGGATATCTTTGACACGCCGAAAATGTAATTTCCTTGTAGACATTTCCTTTTTGAGAGAGTGAAGCTCGTTCTACATAAGCATCTTGGAGTACAGAATATTTGGCTAAAAATGAACCTACTTTTCGACCGATCGCTCTTTTAAGTGGTCCGATATTCGATATTGATAAGATTTTACAGACAAACAGAGAGACGGAGATGCAGACATGACTTTATCAACTCGACTGTTGATGCTGATCTGGAGTATATATACTTTTCTGGCTTGCAGATGTCTCCATCCAGGCGTTGCACATTTCATGCCACAATCTAGAATATAATAAAATTAGAGTAGAGGGCCAAAACCCCTCTAGACTATTTACTGTAATTGTAACACACTCTGCAAGGGTGTTAAAAAAATAAAAACACGCAGTCTTAAGCCAATCCCTGGAATCCCCTTTGCAGTCCACACAGGTGTGCCCGTTTAATTCTCTAGCATTTGGTATTTGCGCCAAATTCAATTTCGAATTTCGGCAATCAGGTGGCAACGTTTGCAAAGCAGCACGCATGGCAACGCTGTGCAATCCAATTAACAAACAAAAAAAAAAAAACGTTTCAAATTAAATTTCGAATTCTTGCAATTAGCTGGCAACGTAAGCTGAACATTTTGGAACCCGCTGGCAACGCTGCCAAATCAAACAAATCAGACTAAGTTATTTTACGCCCAGTCATTTGATGTTTCACTGCAAATACAGACAAATAGAGGAAATTAAATGATCGATTGCCGATTGCAGGTAATGTGGGTGAGGCGAACAACTGAGAAGGTGTCACTGCTAACCGTTGGAAATGTCACATATAGCGGGGATCCACGCATACGAGTCAAGTTTCAGTATCCGAACAATTGGCGCCTGATGATAAACCCAACGCAAAGGGAAGATGCTGGCATCTATATGTGCCAGGTTTCAACGCATCCTCCGCGTGTCTTCACCACAAACCTGACCATATTGGGTAGGTGCACACACACACACACACACACACACACACACATACATATATCTCCAAAATGAACTAATCGGCGTATTATCTGAATTGCTTTGGCTGCAGAGCCGCCGTTAAGGATAATCGATGAGCATGAACGCGATGTGGGCGACAGATATTACAAGTCCGGCAGCACTGTGGATCTGCAGTGTCAAATATCTCGGAATTTCTTCCAAAAGGAGCGCCACAGCATACTCAAATCGACGGGCTCGAGCGGCTCAGCCAACAAACCGAATGAGACGGGCAGCGACATAAATCTGATCGCCGATGCGAATCAAACATATAGCACATTCTCGAGCCAGGAGCTGGAGAAATACTTTACTAACTTCATTACCTGGGCCAAGGACGAGGAACCGCTGCCAGCACCGACCAATAGACGTTCCAGGTATGCTTACCATCGAATTCAATGTGCATTCCATTCATGCATTCAATCAATCAATTATTTTGCAGCGTATCCGATAAATGGCTCAACAGTCGCATTTCCATACCAGAAGCCAAGCTCTCAGATAGCGGCAACTATTCCTGTTCCCTTGGTAGACTATTCACTGTAATTGTGCAAGTTCAAGTACTCACGGGTAATAACTGTTGATGCAAGCCCAAAACAAAACATATTACAAATTTTGCATTTGCAGGAGAATTACCCGCCGCAGTCCAACACAATTTGGCACACAGATCCGACAGCTGCTTCTCACTCACCTGGAGTCTCGTCCTCATTCTCATTTGTTTTTATGCTCTCGCGAGCCATTCTTCGCACCTTCACAATATCACTGATGAACGATGAATGATGAATGATGAATGATGAATGATGAGTTGGAATGATGAGTTGGCATTTGTGCTCAGCATCGAATCATTTACTATATAGACATAACATACAGATACGATTTAAATACCAAAACAAAAGAGAATTACTTAAATAGAGCATCTCCAATTATTTCCATATGTGTATGTGTATGCTTAACGCTGTCTAACTGCTAAACTGATCGATTTGTCCAACAAATATTCGTATACTACATACAGATTAACGTTCATAACATATATATACATATATTGAGAGAGCGAGAGAGAGAGAGAGAGAGAGCGAGAGAGAGGTAGAGAATTTTCTATATCAATTTACACGACTTTCATTGATATTCCTCTGAATGAAAGTCGACAACTTGTTTCAACAAATTCGGAATATCAGTTTAACTAATCCCCCAAATGAAGTAGCCCAACATTTATATTAATAATAATAATAATAATAATAACAATATACAACAAAAAACATTTGTGGAAAATCAAATAAAATTTGTTAATCTGTTTCGTTTTGAGTGTAAGCAAGTTCAACTTTCACTTACATGAGTTCTTGACATTTAATTGTGTATTTTTGGCAATTAGTATGTTTGTAAATATTGTAAAATGGCAGACGTTAGGATTTTTACCTTATCCGAAATGTAAACCTCCTTCCCCCATTCTGCTAGCCCAAATGTATAGTTAAAGAAAGTATTGATTTGTATACACGACGATCTAAGTTAACGGTTAACTGTACGAATCGATTAATAAAACCCGAGAATCCCCCCAATATTGTTAAATTTGCGATAATCATGTTCTATCACGATTATCAAGCTATATTACAAATAAATCAAAATACATACTTTCAAATATAAAATCTTGGCAAAATTGTTTTCTTTCATCATCGAAAGTTGTGCATTTCAATAGTTATTTTGCACAAATTTATTCGACTTTAATTCTTATTTAATTATTTAAAGTTGAATTTCCTATTATTTCTGTGTCGTAGCAATTAGGTTTTCAGTGAGTGCCATTGCAGTCTGCTTTTGTCCGACTCATTTAAAGGCAATGTGAAATCAAACAGTTAGATTTTCCACTCAGAACTTGCAAACTCTAATTGGAACTCAGGAGCTAGTTGCAATTTAATTGGCATCTATTTTGTATGCCCAAAAAATAAACTTATTAACTCAAGTTAACTAACATTGTTAGCCAGCAGCCATAACCGCATGCCTAAGAATATTGTACGCTTACCAGACATAATCATTGATGGGCCTTTGCGTTCCTATTTATGGCTATATTTCACATATTCACACATTTGATATACTCAGTTTCCAGCTGTTTATCAAATGAGGGCTGCCAATTAGCGAACTATCGATAAGTTGCAAGCTTGCAAAACTATCGTTTGCAAACAACATGCCGATCGATATTTTTAAAGGCAATCGCAAACTTATTTATAGCACGAATTTATATTTTCTTTTTGTTTAAATACATAACATTAACATTTAGTCAATAACATCAGTTTTTTTTAATATCATTATTGAAAAACAGCCTGCAGCGCATAAAATGTGGGTCTAAAATCGGTCAAACAGTGTGTACAATTTTTTGCATTGCCCAGTGATAAGGCCTATGTATATAGGTACATATATATATATATATATATATGTGTGTATATATGTATTGGTATATAGGTATATTTACATATGTATTAATGTGCTAGAGGCTGCATAAAGAATATGCTTTGAGCCGCTTTCAACAAAATTAAATACGAAAACGTTTTAAACTACCTGTTGGGATAAATGCCCGTGTCCGGGCACAGGTGGGTGGGACTAAGATAATGAACGGCAACAACTGTCGATGGGAAAAACGATTCCTTTTGCCAGTTGTGTTCCGTCTGACTCTGACTTCACCTTGACTAAAGTACACGGGGGCAATGCAAAAACAAAAACAAGAAAAAAAAAGCGATCATGAAAATAATCGACTGGAATGATAACAGTAGTAAAAAAAAAAAAATAAAATAAAATAATAAATAACATGCAAGTGATTTCCCACAGTTCCCACATCCCAAGCAGAGCGTGTGAATCGTCCGGGCAAACATGTTGAAGCTACGTAACATCTTGTCAACAATGGGCCACAATGCCGGCCCTGTCGCGGCCGTCCGGTAAGTTGGTACACATATCTGTAGACGATAAGCACCTGGAATGTGCATCGCATTCATGTGTCTGATTACTTTTACAGGTCGGTTTCAACAACCGCCAGCTGCAAGGACTCAGAGTCGTGGTTCTCCAAGCTGCTGGTGCGAAAGATCGAGCCGACAAAGGAGTCGCACAGTCGCATGCTGAGCGACAAGGAAATTATATATGCATTGCATACGCACAACGTACGCCCCGATTCCATGGGCAACTATCTGAATAATTAGTGAGTGCCAGATCGGATCGTAGATAAGTTATATTAATTCATTTTCCCTCTCTCTCTCTCTCTCTCGCGCACGCTCTCTTTCTGTTTCGCAGCAAAAATACCGTGGCACTTATCAATGAGAAGAAGAGAAGCCTATCGTGCAAATTGGTCGCCTCATGGACCGTCCAAGTGGGCGACATGGATCAGTGTCTGCATCTGTGGAGATATACGGGCGGCTTTGAGAAAATCGATCAGGCCAAAGAGGATCTGTGGAACGATCCAGAGTATTTGAATTTAATGAACGAGCGCTCCAAGTTCCTGCGCTCACGCCATCTGCAATATCTGTTGGCCTTCAGCTATTGGCCACAAATCGAAAGCCGGTCGGGCAAAAACATCTACGAAATGCGGCAAGTTGCAAATATGCTCGATTCCAATCCATTCGATATGCTATTTATTCTCGCATCTATGCCCGTACAGATCGTATCGACTTACCCCGGGCACCATGATCGAATGGGGCAACAATTGGGCGCGTGCCATCAACTTCCGCAAGCATAACAATGAGGCCTTTGCTGGATTCTTCTCACAGATTGGCCGACTCTATAATGTCCATCACATTTGGTGTAAGGCGACAACAAACGAAGAACATTTCACATTCGTCATGTGTTTTATCAGATGAAAGCCAATAATGTTTCCCTGTCTGCAGGTTACAAATCGCTGCAGGATCGCAAGGAGACCAGAGAGGCGGCCTGGCGCTCACCCGGCTGGGATGAGTGTGTGGCATATACTGTGCCATTGATTCGCGAGATGCACTGCCGCGTCCTGGCGCCCACTGAGTTCTCGCCCACACAGTAAACTGTGCACATAAAACTAGAATGATTCAATCAGCAGACCGGCTCTGTGTCTAACTATTTGATTTTAAATGCTGTGAAACATTGACTAACAAATAATGTTGTACCCCCCTCTATCACCGCTCTAACCCTTGCTCCTACTGTTGAAAACTTGTATATAATGCCAGCATTTGAATGCTTTCATTTTTAGCTGCTATTTACTTAAGATAAAAGTGCATTTTTGTTGTCAAACATTTGAAAGCTATGTGTTTTGTGGATATAGCGAATAATAAGAGAGAAAACTAATCAAAAATCAAAATGATCAGAAAAGATACATATGTATATGAAAATTGAAAATCCAATCTATGTACGATAAATAAATTGTGAATGAATTGCATTTAATATTCATTTTAACTAATTTAATATAGTTATATTAAGTAGCACAAAATGATTCGTACAATGAGATAAAAACGTATTTTATAGTTATGACTAAAATATTGACTAGCGTATTCTCGGATGTACATTCAATTTTTCCAACTTTTACAAATGTCTGTGAACAATCAAATTCCCTGCTGCAGCTCCTCTTCAAAAGCGCCTATAACTAAATATAGTCATTTCCGTCTGCATGTTTCTATATGTATATCTCAGAGCATATCATATCAAAGTCCTAGCTTATGTTACACACAAGCCCTTTGATAAGCTATCCGGCCTTGATAAGATTGTGCTAAAGAGAGCTAGAGAGACAAGACATATACAGATATCCGATCAGACCCAATTTTATATATGCAGGTTGAGTCGGAACTCTAGAAACATCCAGCCGGATATGGCTATACCGTTGATGGGGCTTTTCATACTGTTCTTACTGAATGGGATCTGCTAGGCGTTCGTGACAATATTATAATATCCTCGTGAAGGTATAAGATCGACAAGGATCGGGATACTAGATATAGGGTGATTGCTTTATCCAATTGACGATGAACATCTGGCAAATGGCATTCGTCTGCGCCAAAAAGGTGCTGAGGTATAACAAATTTGTGTGACCAGCAAGAATGTGGGAACAATTCGTGATGAATGCGGCTGACATTTGTTAAGCAACTATTGCTTTATTCATAGATAGTTGGGTTTATTGCTTATTGGGTGGAGATCGTTTTCTCTGTCTGGTGACGCACAGTCTTTAGATGCTTCTTGCCCAGCAAGTGCTGCTGCAATATGGATATGTGATTCATGGCCTTATTGCATAGCTTGCAATAATAGGACCCGGAAGGGGTACGATACATGGATAGGTCTCCATTCGTATCGGTGGCGAGGGCGGCTGCTAGTGAATTCTGCTGCTGGCCGCCGCTTGCGTCAAGAGTGGCTGCCTCCTCCTCAAGGATCTGCTTGCGTAGATTTTTCTGGTGCTTGGCACCATCGAGATGCATTTTGATTTGCGATGCGGATGTAACGCTGATTTTGCATACTTTACAGGTAAGGCTTTCGTCTACAACAGGTATCTTAACTATCAGCTGCTGCTGCTGCTGCTGCTGATGCTCGCCATTGGCGGAAACTTCTTGCAGTTCTGCTGCAGCCGTTGCCTTGATGAATAGTTCGCCAATGCCAAAGCGGCCGTCGTCTGGAACAACTTCCGCTTTAGTGCCAGTGCGCACCCATTTGCCTTCCTCATTGTAGAATCCAGCTCCAGATGGCTTTGAACGCTTCTGTACCACCAGCTGATGCTTGCGCCCGGCATAGTGCTGGCGGGCATGAGTCATCGATGTGAGCGCCAGGTCGCACAGATTACAGTGGAATGCATTCGGGCCGGTGGGGCCCTGTTTCACGAGACGTTTAATGGGCGGCGTCTGCAAGCCCACCTCGGTATAGTTTTTGGCCAGCCACGCGCTAATGTGACGATCGTGCGCCTTGGACTCATAATGATCCTTGGCGCTCTTCATGGAGGTCATCTGTGCCTTGCATAATTGACAGGACAGCGGCTGAATCAGTTTGTTCAGCTCGTTCGGGTAGCTTTCGTCGCGGCCCTGAAAAATCGCCAAATTGTTGCCCTCGCCGCCCTCCTCGGATTCGTTTAGTTTCCTTTTTAGCTTGCGCTGGGATGTGACCGTAGGAATTGGTTCATTATCCTTCAGCACAACTGAATCGGTCTCCATTTTTGCCACTGGCTTTTCTTTTCCGGCACGCAGCAAACGCTTTGCACTGACTGAAGACGTTGGCGGCGCAGTCAGCTCAATGTTCACAATCTCGCGAATCTTCTCCGGCTGTGCTCCTGACGTTGTCATTAGCGGTATTTGATAACCACTCAGGTATTCGGAAGCCATTTTTCTGAGACCGAACGTAAGGTTACTTAAAATCTATTTAAAACAGTGCTAGTGATGTGCACATTTCTCGTGTGCCCCACAGCGCAGGCTCTAAAGTTATCGGCCGGGCATCCATCACTAAATGTACAGTGGGTCGTTGCATGCTTGAATGTGAACTTCCTGTCAATGCTATCGATTCGATAGCAATTGTTTAAAGTAGCTCATAAATCTGGGTATTTTGCAATTTCTCTTGAATTAAAAAATCTTTTTGAAAAATAAATCGGCCCACGAAAGAAGACAACTGTTGTTCCATTTTTTTTTTTATTAATCATACCCAGTAGTAAAATGTGGTAGGACCAAAGAAAACCTTCGAATGTACGAAAAGTACCATTTCAATGGTTTTTTTTTAAGATAACATTTAAAAAACCGAGAAGCCTTTAATTGTCTGGCAAAGAACGAATGATATCAGAATCTCCAGGATCGGTAATGGACATCGTGCACACGCGGAAGTATTTGCCGCAGGCGGTGCCCAACTCAATGTTGGTGCCACTGTAGTGCTGGACTTCAGTTTTGGCCAACATGGCGTAGTACTCAATCTCAGACTTCCTGCAATTGTCATCAAGAATATAACATTTAATACCAGCCCAAAACTTATCTAGACTTTTTATGCCCTTCTCTATGGCGTTTGGCATTCAGAAAGAGTCTCTAGTAATAAAATTCGTCACGGCGATCGGAATTACAAAAATCATCATATATACATAAGCTTCAATTATGATAACTATTCAAATCCAATGAGAACAATTTCTTACCCAAGCATCCACACGTGTGCGTGCGTGTGTGTGTGTGTGTGTGTGTTGTTACTGGAACCATTTGGAGACTCGTGCGCGCTGCTGTGTCTTACATTTTGGCGGCTGCCGCTGGTGCTGTTTCGAGACTATGCTACTCCATAGTTTCCATCAATATTATTCATTTGGAATCATATTTCTCAGTCAGCATTAAAGAAGACTCCATATGGTTCCAATAACTACAACATCAGCTAATTATCGCTGTTCATACTTGGGCGTAATGGAAATCTACTTCTCGGTAGCATTTGCTTCTAATTTGAATCAATACCAGAACATGTTCGTTCTCACCTCAAAGCAGGCGTGTTGCTGGCGATGAGCACCAGTTTGGCCTTGCCCTGACGCAGGGTCTTCAGAGTCTGCTTGTATCCCAGGCAGTATTTGCCGGATTTCATAACCAGCGCCAGACGCGCATTGGTGCTCTCTAAAGCCTTCTTTTGTTTCTTTACGGCAACCATGTTGAAGGTTTTTCACAAAAACAACTATATGCAAACGAGAATAATAACTTTAAGCAATCTTTTTTCCACTTTACACGCGGAGCAAAACAACCTACCTTGGTCGAGCGACGGTGGTAAAAAGGCAGAATTGCACGAAAAACGGAAACACGCTGCCTCTGTCAGGGCTGCAGAAAATATTTATACACTAGCCCTGGGCTTGATGTCGAACAGCACGATTAATTGCACGACAGGGCTGCTTATACTAATCGATTAGTAACTAAATTGCTTAGATAAATTAACAATTGTATTAGTAAACCGCCAAATTTTGTATATTCGCAAATGTTTAATTTCTTCAACAAATTACAACCCACTTTGTTTTCATGACTAGAAAAAAATACCGCTCTGCGCTTTCATCGCTTTCATCAAGCAACAATATCGAATAGAATTATTGACGTCACAAAGATGGCGAACATGTGAAGGCGCAAGTGTTTTCACAAACGTGCACACATACATGCACACGGCCATATGATATGCTTGCATGTGTATGCATGTGTACAACTTTATTGTGATCTATCGCACATGTAGCCGCATATAAACATGCATCGAAGGAAAAGCGCAAAATCGGTAAATAAGCCGCCGCCGATTCAGGCGATACCCAAAAAGAACACATTCGATGGCGACAACGACATACAATTCGAGCTGGAGCTCTGCTGGTGTGTCCAGCAATTGCAAACAGCTCTAGACAGCGGCAAGCTGAGCCAAAAAATTGGTATGCCCTCAACCGAATAACATTAATAATACCACACTCAACTACATTCCCAACACAGCTGAGGATACGGCCAAGAACCTGAAAACATTAACAAGCCAAACGGCGCCCCTCATTAAGAAGCGGCAGGTCATGAAGCTCGCCCTGGGCGATTACAGGCTAAAAATGCAACAGGAAGAGAAGAAAATGCTGCTAGGTAAGAGAGATATGTGCATGGAACTTCAGCTTAAATGCAAGCCAGATAGACCCCATTGATATGCTGTGGAAGGGGCCAGGCCAGGCGAATCAAGCGACTTCTTGGTTCAAGCCAAGCTAATGCTAAGCTATAATATGTCATGTATATATCAGGCAATGGTACTTGTTATCTGTCTGTCTCCTTCTAATACGTGAGGCGCTGTGGACGGCGGATCTTAGTGCAAGATTCATAGATTTATCTTCTTTCTCGTTTACATTTCAGCTTCAAAGCAAATCAAATTTACTGCAGCTGCCGATACGAATAAGAAGTCAAGCTTTGTCAAGAAGTCAGCGCTGCTAACGTCCGGTAAGGATTTTCGCTTTGACTTTGCGCTGCCCGCGGGCAACAATAACGAGCCAGACGGAAGCCCAGCGGCTGGCCAGCCCGCGGCCGTGGCAGCTCAAGCTGATGCCTCTGCGCCGAGCAGCAGCCTGCTAACGGGCAATGGATGCCAGTTCAAGTTCAATTTTGCCATTGACAATGCGCCCGAGGATATCAACTTCGAGGGCTTAATGTTAAATAGCTAATAGGTTAGAGCAACAACAAAAATAAAGTAGTTAACATATAAATTATAAGCTCTAATTTTGGTTTCGTTTCGATGAAATGTCAGAGTTCATTCTTAAATACTTTTTATTGTTTCTGCAAATGCAATCGCAGCAGTGTAACTGTACAATATCAAAATATGATTCGGCGGCGTTGTCTTCTATATATAGCTATACAATATATATATATATATGTATGTGTATATATGTGTGTGTGTGTATATAAAGATATGGTGCAAAAATGAAAGCCAATTGAACAAGCGGCGTTTCAATGGCGCGAACATAAGCCCCTTGACAATGTTTTATCAAATTGGCCGCCAGTTTGTTGTTGGTAGACTTCGATTGTGTCGCCCTCTTCCATTTCTAGCGAGGTAGGTGTGTCGTTCTCATTGATCGGTTGTCCATCGAAACGAAATCGCACCACTTGCATGGAAAGGCCCTAAAGAGATGGAGGGGAAAAGCCCAAATGATGAGCACAAATTTGATTTTGAACTTGAAATGGAAATGGAAGACTTACAGCTCGATCGCAATAGGCGTTCATTAGTTTGCGCAGAGGCGTGTGTTTCTTGATCTTGAATTGTACGACCGCATTATCCTGGCCCAACACCTTCAGGTTGATGTGCTCGGTTTCAGTCTGTGCGGATGATATATAACAATATTTGTATACGATTAATAAATACAACAAACTGCTGCGCATGCAACTCTTCAATGTCGAATACAAATATTGGCGGCATTTCTTTTTTGTTTCTTCTTTACAAATCGTCAAATTGCGTATCTCCAACGTGCGCTAATATTTGAATGCGGAGCTTCAAATGTGAGAAACATGTTCCATTTTTATTTTTGTTTGCTTTTGTATGTGCGTATATACATATGTATATATATATATATATGTGTGTGTGTGTGTGTGTGTGCATATATACACAACACACGCCGGCTTTATTTCGCACCATATTCAACAACATATTCGCGCATTATTATTTAGGCCACAGTTTGGCAGCCAAAACAAATAAATGAGTACATACCTTCTTTTCCTCAGACATTTTCTAGTTGTTTTCGGAGTTCTGATAATGTATATTATAATGGAGTGTGACAATTAAAGCCAACGTTGTCAGCGAAGTGAGTTTGATACAACAACAAAATCAGCGATGACCGATAGCCGCTAGTGTTTTGATGTTCGCACTTTGAGCCAGTTCAATTGAGCTGGTTTCGGAGTGCTTGGAACAAGGGAAAAGCGAAAAAGTGCTGCGCTGCTCGGTTCGGAACTAGAATTAATGAAGTTGTGTTCGGTGAACTGAACAATTTTTTTTTTTTTTTTTTTACAATTAAGGGTATTCCCATCTTTGATATTTACATGATGACTCGAATACGTATGAAGAATCGAGTATATATAATCTTGATCAGTATAGATAATTGATTATGCTAAGGCATTTCTATAAGTTATTTATTTAATCAATCAATAGGCAAATGGCATTTTTGAATAATACGATAATCTTTATTCTATTAAAGGTAATATGAAAAATACTCAATATGGAAGTTATTACTTTTCTATACATAATACATGCATATATGTATGTACATAAATCTATATTTGTTTATATAGAGATATATGTATACATATATGTATATGTATATGTTACATTTACAATATTAACTCTATATTTATGTACACACGTTTTGCTTTTCTTCTTTATTTTCTTTTTCATCTTGTTGTTGTTGTTTTTTTTTTTTTTTTTTTTTTCTTTAATTGATTGAATATATTTTTGTTATACTAAGTTCGTGTACACATACACATACATACATATGTACATCTATAGCACTTTGAATTCAATGTATGTATGTATGTAGGTTTATCTTTTATTTTAATTTATTTTTTATTGTATTCACTGATATGCATTTATTTAATTATTAATTGTTACACACATATGTATGTATGCACATAATGCATCTATGTATGAGTAAAAACATATTACTCACAAGCAAAGCTGTATGCATGTGTGCATGTATGTATGCATGTATATAGCTTTCATTTTTGTATGAATAAAATGCCAATATTTTTCCAATATCGCATTTATAGAGCAAATCCGACTATAGAAAATGGAATGGCAGCCTGATTATCACACAGATCACACATACATACATGCATACAAATACAAAAAATATAGATGAATATTCTATATAATCGCACTCTGTGCACACACACACACACACACATACACACACACATACATGCATACATATAGAATTGCTGAGCATTATTTGATTTACATGTTAACACATATACATATATATCGATTCTTGGAAAAAGGATATCTAAAATTCTGGTTCGCTTACACATACATACACACATGCGCGTACATACATATGCACTAAGTATAGTTATAATGCACATTTAGATGTTGAAAAAGCTTAGCAATTAAAATTGAAGTTATCTAAAAATATATAAAAAAAATTACAATCATAAATGAATTGTCATCTAACTACTTACATCCGAAATATACAGTAACATACTTAAAAATCTTTTCTAGACATATGATTTGAATTTCTGATATACATACATACATACAGACGTATGTACACGTACATATATTCATATAGAAACACACTCCGAGGTATAAAAAGCGATTTTTTTCTTCAATTTTTTTTTTTTTTTTTTTTTGAGATAAGACATGAAGAACCGTGTACACATATTATAATAAAGAATTAAGTGTACTATCTATAAATTCTGAAAGTTTCAGCTGAATATATGTAAGTACATTTGTTATTTGTGATGGATGCACTAACGATGTACATAAGCATGTACAATACTCGCTTTGCTTTGCTTTACTTTTTGTATTGTGTGTTGTCAATATAATAAAATATATAGTATGTCCCATATATATATATATATATATATATATATATATATTTTGTGTGTACATATATGTATATATAGATATCCTATTGTGTATAGATAGTTGCCGAATACCCGCGCTAACTAGAGATGAGCAATTTGATCATTTTTGATCTAATATAGGTGTATTTTCACTTCCCGTTTCATCATCATCATCATCATCATCATCATCTGCTTCTTCTTCTTTGTCGTTTTCTTGTGTCTCGTAAAAACAGTTATTTAGCATTCACCGTTTACATATATGAATAGACCGCTAAACTATGTACAGTTATGCACAATATAATAAAGTTTTCATTCTATTTACATCATTTATTTGTATTTGCATTTGATTTCCTTTTCTTTTCATAACTGTTTTATGTTTAACCATGTTTTGTTCTATTTATAGCTATTTCCTATAATCAATTACGTTCATTTCTGTGGGTCTAACGTACATGCATGCATACATATATGTATGTGCATACATACACATACGCATGCATATGTACATATGCATGCATGTAGTTCTGTACTAAGTACAGTCGTGGGTAAGAACTTATAGTGGGGCATACCGAGGCATTTATGTATTCTCTCTTCTCGCTTCTCAGCGCTGATTTGTTTTTTTTTTTTATTTTTTTATTTTTATATATTTATTTTTTTTTTTTACTCCAATAACATTTAACTACACAGAGTCGCATTTGTCTGCTTGGCTGTCTTACATTGGTATCACAATTGGAGAATGCCTGTCAAGCAATATTTATATTTTGTTGTTGTTTATTTTTATTTTTTTGGTTTTTTGCTTCTAATAATTAGTATTGCACACCTATAGGTGCTTATACTGAACAATACCACCCCTCTCTGCCGCGCTCACACAATCGGGTTACATAGAAAAACTGCTCGTAGAGCCCCCCCATATGCTGCCTCTGGCTCAATGAGGCTTATCTGTTACGGAATTCGGAAGTGGAACTGGTGGCAAATAGACTTTAGTTGTACATAGATACATAAGTAGTTAATATAAAACTGACTTAACCAATATATATATATATACACATATATATATATATTGATATAGATTAACAAGATAACTAAACGATTTTATGAACATTGAGAATCCAATATATGTCTCATGTTCTTGCTATATATAAGTATAAGTATATTCATATTCATATTCATAATTAAATATTCATTTATATATGTGTTTATATAAAAGTACAAAATTGTTGTTGTTGTTGTTGTTGTTGTTGTTGTTATGCACTAGTTTTATCTAAATGATTTGCCGCTTCTTGTGTTTCGTGTCAAATTGTGAATGCATATTTGTATGTTTTGTAGGTACTTTTGTACTACCATGATCAGAATGCTGGGATCAAATGATGTTTATAGCGAAATCGGAACGCCTATAGCTAACATATTCCATCTGGACAGAGAGAGATAGAGACAGAGAGAGAGAGAGAGAGAGAGGGAGATACAGAGAGAGAGAGAGGGAGAGTTCGCAATCATTAATCCACATCGCATTTGATCACAGTAGCGTTTAGTTAGAAGCTTGTTTAAGGTACTTAAATGTTTCTTTAAATTTCCATTTCAGTGGTAAGTTTAGATACACGCACACACGTGTATATTATGTTGTAGGTACATATTCGAATACAATTCAATAGTTGTTAAAATTAATTTGTGGTTTTCCATTTTTGCATAACAAAACTTAATTTACATAATAATCGAAAAGATAAACAATAATTGATTAAATCACGCACATTTATCGAATACAAATACTTAACAGATTTTCTTTTTTGTTTTCTCTTTCTTTTTTTTTTCGCTATATAGAAGGAATTGTTGACCGTAGTTATAATGTGAATATCTTAATTGTAGAGTAAGAATTTGTTTGCTTTTCGGTTAGAATTCAAATTAGGGTCTTTCCCAATCGTATTTACATATACATATGTATGTCACGCTATAAGGTTGAGTAAGTGCACATACATACACACACATATATATATACATAGTGATTATTATTATTATTATTATTATTATTATTATTATTATTATTTGTTGTTCAATATATGCGTGTATGTATGTGTGTGAGTTATAAATAAAAATGCTTATTAGTTTTGGTTTGTTATTTTCATAAATTTCTCGTTTGCTCTTATGTTTCTTTTTTTTTTTTGTTGCTTTTGTTTTTGGGAAATTATAGTAAACATTTATATAGCACAAGGTATATTACGTAAGCCCGTATAAAAAGTATAAAATTGTTTTTTTACTTTACTTGTTTTTATAAAAATTACAAATGTTCATATAAAAATAGATATACATATAAAAAAAAAAATGAAGTCAAATAGTAATACGCACACACATAGAGCACACAAAAAAATTGTTTAATTATAATCATCATTTTCTTTGTCTTCGGCGAACCGAAGCTGGCATACCCTAGGAAAACTGGGCTTAGGAAATGCCATAGAGATTTCTGTCAATTGAAAAAAAAAAAAAATACAAAAGATACAGACATTCATTTTGAATCACATCTTAAGCAGACAATTTGAGAAATACATAAAATATAGATTACGTTCTCACATCGTAATCGTAATCTGACACACAAAAGGTATATGACAATTAAATAAGTACGAAAGATATATACTATGATTTTGAATAACATCGGAATTTGACAATCAAATAAGTACAAGAGATATAGACTATGATTTTTGAATGACATCGTAGACTTGCAGCTGCAGCAACTCTTGTCAAAAATGTCATTTAACAAATAAATCGATTGGGTTTTACAATTCGAATTCGTCGCTTGTTTGGTTCAAAGGGTATGCCATATGTCGTCGTTCTCATGTTTCGGTTAGTTTTCAATCCTTGACTTTTATCGTGATACAAAACCGAACTTATCTCAAGTTATAACTAATTAAAAACTTAATGTCAGGGTTATCCAATGTTTGGATAAGAGTTTTGATTTTTTTTTTGTAATCTTTTCTTTTCTTTTTGGTTTTGTTTCCTTTTTCGTTTTATATAGATATATAACAATTGGAAAACAATAAGTTTAGAAGTTTCTAAAAAGGATCTCGATCTAGTTGGTTTCATTATCTATTCTATTTTTTTTTTTCTGCTGTCGTGCTTTAAATGTTTGTTTGTATGCATTTATATGTATGTATTTCATGTATGCCTATGGCTACAAATATGCGCATACAAACATATGTACGCCATGCAGATATCTAAATATGTACATCCGTTAAGTTTTCAAAGCGTCTTGGTAAATAAATTCCACATTACCATATAGAGATATAGGTATATACATATATATAGCTATATATATATATATATAGAAGTAATGTAAATAACAAAATAAATGTGTGCGAATGTCAGCGCACGAATATGCCAATTAGTAACATACACACACACACCATATATATATGCATGCATGCATGAGCATGTGCGTATATCTGGCATATATGTACATACTATATAGATGCATATTCGGCAAGTACAGAGCACAAAGCTTTACATACACTATCTATCCATTTTGTATATTTTTTGCTTGTTTGTTAGTTTGATGTTGTTTTTGTTGGTGTTGTTGTTGTTGTTGCTGTTATTGCTGTTGCTGTTGCTGTTGTTGTTGTTGTTGTTGTTGGTTGTTTGTTTCTTTTTTAAGTAATACATGAGTTAGGATATTGCTATTTGAATTGGTTACAGTGAGACTTGCTATATCATCGCTTCATATCCTTCGTCCGTCTCTGCACTGCCCTGACTTTTGTACAACGTTCTGACAATAGTGTTAATATTCTATATATTCTAGATGGGGGGTAGGGGAGGGGTTTTTTGTGGTGCCAGTTTCTGGCGCCCATTCAACATTTATCTTCAATTCAAATTAAGATGCCTTTGGCCGCTTGCGTTTGGAACATTCCTCGTTCGTCGTCTCTTTGTTGGTTTGCATATTGTTTGGCGATTCTCGTGCTTCTGTCTCTTGCGGGTCACAGTGACCTTAGCTGGGTGGGCGAGGGGAGCTGCCTAGTTGGCAACCAGTAGCTGCTGGTAGGAGGATCCGGTGCCATAGAACGAGCTGAGACCATCAATTAGTTTACTGTTGCTAGCTGCAGCAGCTGTCGAGTCCTGAGTGTTGGCTCCGTTCGATGTGGCAGCTGTTGTGGCAGCGGCAGTGGCAGTGGCAGCGGCAGC